>NC_136062.1:360965961-361565961 GCF_964261635.1 Lissotriton helveticus
CAAGGAAACTGGAAATACAAAAACATAGTTTAATAAACCTTTAAAGGTGGTGATACAACCTCCACAACACTTCTACAGTATTGTACAGAGTAGCACACTGAATACAAGCACATGGCCCCTTTTATACACAGTGGAAGGGGTTCAGCTTACAGCTTAGACAGAGGTTGCAACCACGTAAGGACATTTCCAAATATATCAGTGGGTGGAGCTAACAGTATTTCTAGAACATGGGAGGGCTATGCTAATAAGGAACAACTGTTACTTCTGCTGAGCATGCGCTACACTCTCAAGAAGGACTAATAATAACTGTTGCTAGGTAGAATCCACAGTGTAACTGGCAGAGAGGTAGGACAATCAGAACATTGAGCACATGGCAATGTAGGGCATGAAAATGGTGGACTCGAAATACAAAATGAAATCCCTATACTAGATATTTGGACTGATGCATTATGGCTTCAGCTAATGCTTAATAATACCGCTGTTTTATTTACAACAGACGACCCTTTCAGCGTTAGCTGAAGCCATTCCATTTCATAGGGTAGTCATCAAACTCATCTTGAATGTCAATGCTCATAATGTTAGAAATCTCTTTAGTTAGACTCTTTTGATAAGCAGCTTCGGAAACAGCTTTCTTATTGGGTATACAAGAGGTAATGCAAAGGGAACATATCATAGGACCACATTGAATACACATACAGCAAGAAAAAAGAATTACTACTATTATACAAAGGCCAGTGAGGATCTTCCAACCCCATGTAGTAAATAAGGTCCAAAACCAACTAGAGAAGGTCCATGTACCATTATCAACATGTATGTCAGCAGCTATTTTATGCAGTTTATTTATGGCATTATAAACAGAAGGCGAGTTGTCTGGGATGAAGACACAACAGCTACTTCCAATAAGTCTACAAGCTCCTCCTTTTTCTGCTAATATGACATCTAACACCATTCTGTTTTGCAGGGCAACAATTCTAGTAATTTGCAACTCTTCAGTTACGTTTCCTAGTGCTGCAGCAGTTTGGTTGGTCACTGCCTCTACAACTCTAGTTAATCTTCTTATCTTTCTACTGTTTAGGGCAGCTCCAACAAAAAAGAATAACCCTAGGTTAAAATCTACATATTGCTGCAAACTAGTGTCGGTCTGGTCCACATCATCGATAGATAAAGTACGTTTGTATCTATTCACAGTGGCATTATTCAACAATTTCAAGTCTTTATGATAAGTAGCAGGTGCTAAAAACACTGGTGGTAATAAAAACGATACATAGCATACTCCTGACCAGCCAGCTGGTAATCGATAATATCCTCTATTACCGCATACAAAATATGTATTATGGGATGCTAAAAATGTGCTATTATTCAGACCATCTATATTTAAGACTTTAATACAATCACTAACACCTACAGGGATGTTCCCAACACTTTGTACGCATAAGTCCGCTTGTGCTTGTGCAACTGAGATCACAAATTTTTCACTTTCGACAGTGTCTCTAGTGTTCGTAAAAATGTAGGGAGTAGACTCATTGTCCGGTCGATATTCTTCCCACTCCCATATTGTTCCATTGGCTTGCGGATAGCCTTCTTTATTCTGGTGACATTCTTTGTTTAGTCTAAAAAGTAATCTTCCAACAGCAGGCTTTCTTGTGGCAAATAGAAGAGTATACCAGGCACGACAAGAACCATTATGAGAGAAAGGGAGAGGTATAAACGGTGTTCCCCCCTTCTTCTGGTGCGCTGGCATCATACCACATATCCAGCAATTTGTTTCATTTGTAGCAGTGTGGGTATGATGTAGCATCTGAATGAAGGTGTTATTTACAAAGGACAAGCGGTGTTTTGATTCCTGATAGGGGAGCGTATAAAAGAAATGCTCCTCTGGCACCGGTGTAGAAACCACATATAGATCACGGGCAGGAATTACATCCTCAACAAACCACGTGATAATGGCAACAACTGCCACACTAGCAATAAATCCGAAGGCGCAGATCACTTTCTTTCTCTCCATGTTGAACAAATGTCTCGCAAATCTTCCTGAAACTAAAAAAAAGGCTGTCAGAACTCTTCCCCCAAGGCGGCTGTTGTTTTCTTCACCAACGGGCCAAGACGGGTGTCACTACTCTAATGCAAGGCTGATCCCCCCCCCTTGCCTCATCGGCTCTCCGTTGCACCAACCAAGAGGCCGTTCTGACAGCAGTCTAAACAGCAGAAAACTTCTTCCTGGGTCGAAGGTTGTATTTTCTTACTCCAGAAGTCGTCGGGTCTGGGAAGAACTCCTCTTGCTCATCAGGTACCACAGCAGGGCCTTTCTCTGTAGTCAGGATTTCTCGATGGTCAGTCAACACGGCAGGCTCCACCAATCCGGGTTGCACTCTGCGACAATGAATGGAGTGAATCCAGTTCTTCCGGTTGGTCACTCGGACGGCCGTTCTTGTTGCGAGCAGAACCTGCTCGGGACCGCACCATCGGGGCTCCAGGCCACTCGTCCTCTCGAACGCCTTGATGAGGACGAAGTCACCGGGTCGGAGACTATGACCCTCACCTGTGGACCGGTCAGGGAGTGCTTCTCGAACCTGTTGATGAATAGAAACCAAGTTATCAGTTAATTGTGCCAGATAGTCATTCATCAATACACAAGGTACATCATATACGGAACTTGGTTTAGGCACTCCCCAAATATTCATGGGACGACCAAACACCACTTCATACGGTGTAAGGCCGGTTCGGGAGTGTGGTACTGATCTTATTGACAACAATGCCAAAGGCAAAGCGTCGGGCCAAGTCAGAGAAGTGGAAGCCTGGATCTTTGCTAGTTTAAGCTTCAGTGTTCCATTGTAGCGTTCCACCAAGCCAGCCGACTGTGGATGGAACACTGCATGAAACTTCTGTTTTATCCCCAGACCTCTCAGAACGTACTTGATAACGTCTGCTATAAAATGAGGCCCGTTATCACTCCATAATAGTCTACAAACACCATACCTAGGGAAGAACTCCTTAAGTAGCACCTTTGCTGTAGTCATTGCAGTATTGTCCTTAGTAGGGTAGGCTTCAATCCATTTACTGAAAGCACACACCACTACCAAGACGTACTTTAGATTATTACAGCGTTCAAGTTGGATATAGTCCATTTGCAGGACTTCAAAAGGTGCAGTAGGTATTTTAAATCCTCCTGCTGGAGTCCGTGTTCCTTTCCCTGGGTTGTATTTAAGACAGATCATACAGGTCTGTACCACTCTCTTGGCCGTGCTAGCAATCTCTGGATGCTCCCAAACTTGCGCAAGCAATTTCACAATCGCTGAAGCTCCAACATGTGCTAGCCCATGTGCCATTTGAACCATAGGTTGGACAAAAGCTGTGGGCAAGTTCCACCTATCCATTTGTTTGTTGCGCCAACAACCTTCATCATCCAGTTCTCCATTTTCAGACCATTGCTCTCGTTCTTTATCAGAAGCAACTCTCTGTATTTCCCTCACTTCTTTCCTAGCATCATGCCATCGTTCTGCTTGTGACTTCACAACATACATTGAAGTGGAGTCAGGTCTCATTGCAGTTTCTCGTGCTACTTGGTCAGCGAAAGCATTTCCTTGCCCTACTTTGTCAATAACTTTCTTATGTGCACTGCATTTCACTATAGCTATCTTCTTAGGAAATGTCAGGGCAGTCAAAAGATTGTGCACCAATTCTCCATACATAATTTGTGTTCCGTGTGATGTCAGAAAACCTCTTTCCTTCCAGAGCAGGCCAAAGTCGTGCGCTACTCCGAAAGCATAGCGGCTATCTGTATAAATATTCACACACAACTCTGCACTAAGCTCACATGCTCGTGTCAATGCTATCAACTCCGCTGCCTGGGCTGATTTCTGTGGAATGCGTGCTGTTTCCACGATAGTATACAAAGTAGTGATGGCATATGCTGCCGAAGTCGTACCATCCGGTAGCTTCAGGCAGGAGCCATCCACCCATAATTCTCCATCTACATCTGAGAAAGGCGTATCCAGGAGATCGATACGACCCTTTGTCTGTTCCTCAGTCACAAAAATACAATCATGTGCTTCTTGTGCCTCAGGCTGAGTCGTCAGGAATGGTAACAATGTTGCTGGATTTAACGTAGCACATCTCCTCAATGTGATATGGGGAGCCAGCAACGTTAGTTCATATCCGGTCAGACGGGCACTTGTTAAATGCTGCGTCTTTGTTTGATTCAAAAGGGCGTCAACAGCATGGGGAACCAACACTAACAGCTTGTGAGATAACACTATTCCCTCACTCTGACGTATTGACACAGCTGTCGCTGCGACCGAACGAAAACACCCCGGCAATGCCCGAGCGACAGGATCGAGCAATGCCGAGAAATATGCACACGGACGCTGCCTGTCCCCGTGCATCTGTACTAACACAGATGACGCACATCCATCTCTCTCATGTACATATAATGTGAAAAGTTTCGTGTAATCAGGAGTGCCTAACACTGGTGCTGAACAAAGGGCCTGACGTAACTGTTGGAAAGCGTTTTCACATTCATCTGTCCAAGGAAGGGGAATTGGAGTGTCTTTTGTCAATAGCGCTAACAGTGGTTTGACTATATGTGAAAACCCCAGTATCCACTGCCTACAAAAGGACGTAAGACCCAAAAATGCTCGAACATCTTTCTGTGTAGAAGGTGTTGGTGTGTCCAGGATGGCTTGGATACGATCTGATGTAAGTGCACGCCCCTCCTTAGACAAAAGGTGGCCTAGGTAGGTCACCTTAGGTCTACAGAATTGCAATTTCTTCATAGATACCTTATGATTGTGAGAAGCCAAAAAGGAAAGCAAGGACAACGTACAAGTCTCACATTGCTCAGGGGTGTCAGCAGCCAACAAAATATCGTCGACATATTGAATAAGCACTACCCCCTCAAGCAAGACAAAGGAATCCAACTGTCTTTTCAATGCCTGACTGTAGATACTAGGGCTCTCAGTATAGCCCTGTGGAATTCTACAAAATCTATACGATCGATTATTCAAAGTGAAGCCGAAAAGGTAACGGCTATCAGGGTGAATAGGGATCGAAAAGAAGGCGTACTTCAGGTCGACAACCGAGAATGTTGTCGCTGTTGGTGGGACCAAGGTAAGGAGTGTCGTGATGTCAGAAACAACAGGGTATTGGGGCACCACTATCTTGTTCACCTCCCTCAAATCAATAATAAATCGATATACCCTAGTATCAGTGTCCTTCTTCAAGATTGGTAAAATAGGACTGTTACAAACATTGTATGGGACTTCTTCCACCACCCCCACTCGAATGAGATCCTGCACAATCTGTATGAGCGCCTCCTCACCCTCCTGTGAAATCCTATATTGAGGCAGGCGTGGCAACACAGCTCCCTCCTTTACACTAATGTGAACCGGAGGAATGACCATCTGTCCCACATCAGTGTCTGAAGTAGCCCACAACGTGTGAGGTAAAGAGGCTAATGCAGCACTTTCAGCGACCATACACACTCTCTCTTTTGCAGGGTAATTGTCATTTAAAATCACGCGTACTCCTTCAGGGGAGCAGCGGATTGTGGCTCTAAAATGTTTCAGCATGTCTAGACCCACAATGTTGTCAGGCGTGTTTGAGGAAAGCAAGAATGGACATGGTGCTGTAAATTTGTCGACATGAAATGCAAGGGGTTGGGATAATGGGCTAAGAGAAGGTGTTCCATCGAACCCTACAGATGTGATCGTTAAGCCAGACAGGGGAGCCCTCGGAACCAATTGTTTAGACAAAGCGCTACGAGTAGCCCCTGTATCAACCAAAAACTGATCAGTAGAACCCAAAACATGTGCTGTAACATAAGGACCCCTCTGATCTACTGGTACTTCAACTGATTCCTCCCCCCATCCTACGCAATCCTATGCATATTGGGAATCATGACTTTCGGGGTGCACATAGTCAGACATCTGATACTGATTTCGTCTATCAAAGGTATTAGACCCTCCTTGTTGTTGCTCCTTAGATTCGAATCTAGCCCTATCATTTAGGTTACCTCGTGGGCCAGAAAAACCCCCACGATTTCTCCCAAAACCTCTACCCCGTCCCATAGCCCTGTGTTCTCGCGCTAAAGGACACTCATTGGCCCAGTGGCCTCGTTGCTTACAATATGCACATTGATCTTTAGCCAAGTCTGTGCGGTTATATGTAGAATCATAAAAACCCCGACCACCTCTATTATTTCCTCTCTGGGGTGGTCCATACACTTGTGCTAACATAACTTTTGTTTTCAAATCCCTAGATTTCTTATCTTCATTACTTTTTGCTTCTAATTCCTGACGCTCGTAATACTGAGCCATAGTCAGGAGGGATGCCGGAGTCGAAGTCGTCCAGGAGCTTTCACTCGCTTTCAACCGAGCTGCTACTCCCGGTAATAAATTCGAAACATATTTGTCTACAAACAGATGTCGACCCGTGTCATCCGTCAAAGACTGACCACTGAAATCGTGAAAAGTTTCTTCAAATCGCGTAAAGAAGTCAGAAACTGATTCATCTGTCTTTTGCTTGCAAGATGCTAACATAGTCCAGTCAATCTTTTTAGGGGGAATAATCGTCTTTAATTTAATCAAAATAGCAGCAGGGAGGTCTAGAATGAGCTGGGGTGGTTTCTGCGCAGGTTTCCTAGCTCTGTCCTCCTCCTCAATGTCTTCCCATTTAGCTTTAAACCTCACTAAATCATCAATTTTCCGTACTGATCTCCACATGTCAGGGGGTAATATAAGACCAAAGAATAAATCAACGTCAGCTAATGTCATAGTACAAGAATTCAAAGCCCCCTCAACTTCCTCATAAAAGGCAGCAGGATTTTTCCGTGGGTCAGGTAACGCTTTCTTTAAGGCCATAACATCCGCTCTATTCCAAGGAGTATATACCCAATTATAGATAAAATACCCTCGGGCATCAGCTGAATCTTTATCTGAACTAGTACCCGCTCCTTTAGGAGGAACATACAAAGGCGCTGCCTCTCGCATAGGTTTAACATGCACAATATCGACCTTATCTGAAGAAAAGATAGGTGATTGTTTCCCGTCGCCACTCAAACCCGTCTCTTTGTCGTCCAC
This sequence comes from Lissotriton helveticus, assembly GCF_964261635.1. Lineage (NCBI taxonomy): Eukaryota > Metazoa > Chordata > Amphibia > Caudata > Salamandridae > Lissotriton > Lissotriton helveticus. Next base: position 360,973,038 of record NC_136062.1, read on the forward strand.
CGTCTTTTGTCGCTTTTCTTCTCGTAACCGAGACGCCTCATCCCGCAATACGAATAACCGTCGAACTGCATCAGCTGCCTGGGAAGGAGAAAAGAGACCTTTACGCAATTCTTTCTTATCTTGTATTATGTCATCAGGTTCAAGAACAGGAGAATATTTTCGAAAAGCCCCGACTACTTCATCAGAAAAGGTTTCAAGAAAATAAATTTTTTCCCTGTCCGGCCATTTTTCAAGAGACAACAATATTTCAGCAAGAGGAATTGTACCCTTAAGAATACGATAAGAAATTTGTCGGAGCTCCGCCATACGATCAGATGTTAGCTTAGACCGCGTGTCTACCTTATCTTTAAATGATCCAGAATCCTCATCTTCCCCTTTCGGAGCAGACGGGCCAGCATACGGAGGCGGAGAACGATCTAGTAATGAAACATCATCATCAGCATTATTAAGGACAGGATAAAGAGGCCGACGAATGGGATATTGGCCAGATATCTGCAATCTACGTTCCTTTTCCCGTTTTTCTTCCGCATCTTTTTGTTCACGTTGTCTCATTTCTTGCGCCTTCTCACGCACATTCTTCCTCTGCTCTTTCTCAATCAGCGCATGTTCACGTTTCTCACGCTCACGTACTTCTTTCACCCACATTCGCACACTCTCAAACATATCTTGTCTCGCTCGGCGCTTACACAGGCACTGTTCCACATACTCAATTTTGCGCACATCAAACGAACCATACAAAGGCCATCTCAACTCAGGATCCTTCTTGGTATACTTCCTCCACAATGTGCTGTACATTATAGGGGAAAGACCAAACTTAATGTACATATCCCTATTCGGCGTCCCTTCTGGGGGAGCCGGCTGCGATTCTTCAAGACTTAACCGGTTTCCACAGCAGCACCACTTACGTAGTGCGCTAAAAGTAGACATGCTAGAAATAGTGCGAAATACGCAATATTATACAGAAAAATGGCACTTAATCGTTGCGCCGCTCACAACCATATGTTGGAGAAAAATCTCCACATTGCCTACCTATATGTGTTGCAACGCATATATAACCATATTCATAATCATAATATGATCGATCATCCAAACATCTCCATATCCATATCCATATCCATAAGCCACAGCAAGCGTATCCTAAAACTGCCTTGCTAATCACTGGCTACCATAAACACTCACAGTAATTACCATACATTGGTCCTTACCAAGCACGAGCGTCCAGATTCCACTTGCCAAGTTCCACAATTTGCTCAAACAGCTTATCCACAGCAAACCGACAGAAGAGGTCTCAGTCGAAGACCGGCGCCACCCAGATGGTCAGATCGGAAGGAAGGAAGAAATACCTCAGGATGCCAGGACTAAAGACGCCGCTGGCAGTGATCACTTCCCCGGCAGAGTTCCACTCCTTCGTCACGACCAGTCCTTCGAGCCTCCGAGTCGCCGATGAGCCCCACGTGACGGGCGCCAATTGATGAGTTCAGGCCTCAGCAAGGCCCAAAGGTACCGAAAAGGTTCGCCCTTCTGTGTACAAAGTCCTTAGACTTACAAATGAAGTTGGCAAGGAAACTGGAAATACAAAAACATAGTTTAATACACCTTTAAAGGTGGTGATACAACCTCCACAACACTTCTACAGTATTGTACAGAGTAGCACACTGAATACAAGCACATGGCCCCTTTTATACACAGTGGAAGGGGTTCAGCTTACAGCTTAGACAGAGGTTGCAACCACGTAAGGACATTTCCAAATATATCAGTGGGTGGAGCTAACAGTATTTCTAGAACATGGGAGGGCTATGCTAATAAGGAACAACTGTTACTTCTGCTGAGCATGCGCTACACTCTCAAGAAGGACTAATAATAACTGTTGCTAGGTAGAATCCACAGTGTAACTGGCAGAGAGGTAGGACAATCAGAACATTGAGCACATGGCAATGTAGGGCATGAAAATGGTGGACTCGAAATACAAAATGAAATCCCTATACTAGATATTTGGACTGATGCATTATGGCTTCAGCTAATGCTTAATAATACCGCTGTTTTATTTACAACAAATCAATCAATCAATTTCGCAATTTGTCGTGTGTCACGACCTTACCCGGACCGCATGGACAGTTTCTCGTCTTCCGCTTCCAGCGCCCGATCGTCCTCTACTCTTTGTTGCTATCGCGGCACTCCTGGTGGTTCCCAGTCAGGACCGTAGATCACTCGGGAGAGGTCTGCTCGGAATCAGTGAAGTTCAGATGATCGGCTGTCAGACGAGGGTCTATTGGACAGGAGCTCTTCCGATCGTTGCAGTCGTTCACTCTGTCGTTGGGACCTCTCCCACTGGATCCACGTGTCGCTGATGGGCCCCGCGTTTGGGACGCCAATTGATAAAGATCAATTTACAATGGTCAGGCAATTTCAATAGTTGTTTCCTAAGTTAGATTTGCCCGGCGTAAAACGCCTCTGATACCATATGAAGTTATTCAATAAAGAGGCAGGCGATGGAGACTGGAAGACAGGAAACAAGTTTTATTCCGGCGGAGTGGAACACGTCAGATCGGACAACAAGGTATCGTCTCGAGGTGCTCTCCCAACCTCTCTGAGACCTGGTCTTTTATACACTGGTTCAAGACATGTGAACGTCCTTTATTACAACAGGGACATTGTAGAGCATGAGAATGACATCAGAACGATATCCCTGACACCCCCCAGTTCCAGCCCATTCCAACACATGACAACAGTAGAGACCCTTTCCCCTCATATGATTGGGAGGGGCTATCACGCAGCTGAGTGTTCTGCTAATCTCTCTGGAATGTGTGCGCCTGATCGAATCTCTGGGGGTGGAGGGTCGTGATCAATAGTGGCTCCTTTCAGGAAAGGCGAGTGCATGCAGTAATGGGCAATAAACTGTATCCTCGGGCTAGAGGATGACCAGCGGTCCGTGCTGACGTTCAGGCTCAGAGGAAGGGGTCATCAAAGGAGGGGTATTCATGGACGGAGAGGAGGTGTTGATCAGGCGCGGGGTGCGATTCCCTGGGACAGAGTCATGGGAGGGGAGGGCTCATGACTTGTGCATGAGAGAGCGGGGGTAGTCAGGGTGCATGGGGGACGCTTGCAGGGTCAGGGAAGTGCGCTGATGAGTGATCGTGAACAGGGAGACCATGGTACCTAAAATGGCTGCCGTGTATGCTCGTACGTGGGTCTGCAAGATGGCGTAGATGATGTTTAATACACGAACTAAAATTCCACACTCACCACTCTCCCTCTGTATTGCTTCCACTTAAAACACTCTCCTCAGTGTTGTTCCGCCATTGGCCACACCCCATACTGCTACACTATTGGTCCCCACCATTGCCTAAGTTGAATTACCCTTCTCCTGCTATCCCCCCTGTTGGTTCCGCTTCCCAATAATCCACTTAAAAAACGCTTTTGTACATTTTATTTTCCTTTCAGTTACTGATCCAACTTGGATTGTTAACTAAAAAACAAAAAATAGGCATCTGTTTCATTTTGTAGGCGCATGCACCTACAAATTGACGCTGATTGTAGGATCAAATACTTTTTTTTTTTACTTTAGTCATGCTGCATAGCATAGCAAAAAAACATTGGCAAAGCCAATACGTCACAAAGGCAAGACCTATTGGCTCTGACATTGCTTGTTTCAAAGAGAGGCATCCCTTTTTCCCCCACCAACCAACAAATGGGTAGAAATGGCTCCTGGAAAGCTGAAATCTCGAGGTCATGATCAATAAATATTCCCATTGGCTGCCAGCTGATGTGTGGTGTCCAGTCTACAGTAGGGGCCATAGCAAGAACGAATTAAGGGGTATATTATCAAGAACGGCGTTGAAATTATCACCGCTTTAGTGTCAGGAAACTGCCGCTAAAGCGGCGATAATGGGCTTGATAATACGCCCTTGTGAATTCCAATAGTAGTCCATGGTGACACCAAAACATGGGCTTCTATTGGAATTCACAAGGGCATTTTATCAAGCCCATTATCGCCACCTGCTAAAGCGGCGATAATTTTAACGCCGTTTCATGATAATATACCCCCAAGTTTTTATAAAAACACCCACATCACGTAGCTCGATGGGATAAAGCATATTTTGTAGAGGTGTATTTGACTTGCATGTAATCCACGTACATGCACCCTTCAGGTTACTTCAGTATTCTTGAAGGAAACCATCTCAGCCTTTTGTAATATTCTGGACGGATGCTGACTGCCCTTTCCTCATATTCTCTGATTCATTTTCTTTAATAACATGAGTGCAAAATCCTAGCCAAAGCCACTCTGCTTACTCAGTGATGTCTGGTGAGACGCCAAGCTTTCTCTTCGCATTTCTGGTCCCAGGTTTTTCATATGGTGACCACTTCCCTGCAGGTCATTACCAGTGGCCGCTGCTGTCACTAAACCTTGGTGAGGCTGTATGGGGTGTGGGGGAGAATGGGGGGAAAAAATGATTACAAAAAAAACATACCTGCCGCTCCTGGAAACCTCCTCAATGCTTCTCTGCTCCAGCCTCCTCGGTGCTCCTCTTCTCCCCTCCCCACCCAGTTCAGACACTGCTCTCACGCATGAGAGAAGCTCTGGGATTGGTCTGAGTGGGATGAAATGTCACTCAGTTAGGGTCAAGGAGCCTGTGCCTTTTCTCCCAACCTGCTTTGTAAGAGAGCTGAGTTGGAGCAATTTGAGTATGCATATTATTTTGCCGTCCTAAGATGGGCATCCATACGGACATGCGCACTTACAGTGTACCTACCACTCCTCTTCCCTGGGCCTGGCTACTGCTGATGCAGAGCTTGACCCACCCCACCAACTCAGCTGACTCGGCTGAGTAAGTGAAAAAATAGTTTTATTATCATTTTATTTTTCAGTTCCTGCTTTTCAGCAGTGGGACGACTCTCTCCGCCATAACAGAGGAGCTGCACCTGGTCATTACAGAAACGGCTTCCGGTTCTAGATTGTGATGTGATAAACGGATGCATGCTGGATGTTGTAGTCTTTGTTTTGCTGGCTTTGAACTGATCAAGACGTCTGCGAACAGCAGGATAAAAGTTCAGGCATGGAGACGGTGTGACCTAGAGTGAGCCAGTCTCTCTACTTTCTCCTCCACTCTCCTCCCTGAGACAAGCCGGCTTCTTTTCAGGGTTGCTGAGAATCACAGTGTCTCTCCAGGCTCTTCTTTTGCTTAGAAAGAGGATCTCCCAGGGTTTCCTTTTCTTATGAATATGACATGGTCACATTTGTTTGATGCTTTGCTGAGGTTGTTTGTGCAGCTAGATGACCTGCGACCTGTACTCTGACCTCCTAAAGAACTGTTGCATTTCTGAAGGAATAGGATTGTCATAGTCCTTCTCAGACTCAAAGAGTGAGTTTGGTGTCCTTTGATGCTCAAGAATCTGGGGACTGAAGGTTCCAGATGCATGAGTAGCTCAGTGGCTGGATTTGACTCGGATCATGCTCTCCTTCTTCTCAGACACCTTCATGTGAGTGTTGTCAATCAGTTTTTCGCTTTGCTTGGATTGCTTTTCCTACACGAGCAGCATATATCCATGTGGCCTATCTTCTGTGTTTGCTTTTCTATTCATCTTATCTTTTGTCTTCTTTTTGGTCATGCCATGATTGAGAAGAGGCATGGTTCTAGAAGAGGCATGGTTCTTGAAGAGGCATGGTTCTTGAAGAGGCATGGTTCTAGATGAGGCATGGTTCTTGAAGAGGCATGGTTCTTGAAGAGGCATGGTACTAGAAGAGACATGGTTCTTGAAGAGGCATGGTTCTTGAAGAGGCATGGTTCTAGAAGAGACATGGTTCTTGAAGAGGCATGGTTCTTGAAGAGGCATGGTTCTTGTTTGGGAAAGTTTGGTTTGTGTTTATGTGCGTGCAGTCCTTGCAAATTGCAATTCTACAGAGTAAACTGGAGGTCAGTGGAGCACTGTCCAGAGATGGGAGTTATAAAGATGGATTATCGATAACATACATATAGGACTGTAGAAGATAAAGAAGTGTATATATACTAAATATGAAGATGAGACTTCTACGACTCTGAACTGGGCTGTGATGTTGCTTGAAGGATTGGTCTGCATTTACTATCATAAGTGAAGTAAGACTTGACTTTTTTGATTTGGGTGAAAATGGCATTGGAAAGCATCAGGGCTTTATAGGAGGAGTCTAGTTGTCTTGTCTTCTCTTTTCAGTGTTTGGTCTTCAGTCTGGTGAAATTAAAGCTTAGAATAGCCAACCAGATCTCTTGAATTTGCTTTAAGGATATGATGGGGTACTCGATGATGTAGCAGACTTAAAAGATAATGGCATCAGATAACGGAGACAGGTCATAAGTATCATCTAAAGATTGTCTCTGAAGAGCAGAGGGGCTTTCAAATAGTGTTGGGTTTCTGTAGTCCGCACCAGTGAATACAGAGTTTGATTTTTGAGACCTTATCATTCGCAATTTCATTCTTAGGTCTCACCTTAGACAGAGCTTGTTGTCTCAGGAGGCGTAGAGCCAGCCCATTTCTTACCATTGGTTGGCTTCATTGTCACTCATTTCCTTATTTCTCCTTGGTCAGCGCATGCCTGCTTCACTTCATGTTCGTTTGTTTGTCCCTCCCCTGGAAAATGGCCAAGGTACTGCTTCCTTGCCCAGCATGTGACCTTCCACTGCTTGTACTTCTGAGGTACTTTTTTTCCTTTTAGTTGAAGCACAGTTGGCCATGTCATAGCAGCCTTTGCTGTTGCTTTCACAATTGTTGCTGCTAGCTCCATCTTTTCCACATCCCGATGTTACTTCCCCTTCCCCCTCCTGTCGGAAGAGAAAAGCAATAATGATGTGGCCAGCGCTGTTTTGTCTTGCTAGCCTCTCAATCCCCCTCTTCATGACTGTGGTTGCCCCATCCTCCCCACCCCCTTTCTTACTTGGCGCAATTTCTCTGGCCAGGAAAAAAAGATCTATGACTCGGCCACCTCATAGTAGTTTTTTCCCCTTACTTTTAGCCATGCCGAATAGCAGCCGCACTGCTGTACAACATAGTTAAAAGATATTGCCAAAGCCAATAGGTCTCACATAGAGAAAATCCACTGACCTTGCCCATGCTTTTTTAATTGTGTCATTGAAGCATCCTTTCAGTCTCTCAGCATAGTGGTTGAGCTTCTAGTTTGCTTACTATTGTTGTCCACTTCTATGCTGTAATTTTCAGTGCTACTATGTTGTAAAAGCTGTTTATGAAAGTTCTGGAGTTACCCTCCAGTCCAGTGATACAAATCTGAGAGAAGTCTTTCAGTCCAATAAGAGAAACTTAAGTATTAATTGGAAGCAATTTGCGTTTTTCATTTTCTCTTGCACCTGCATCCTTTTTCAAAAACTTTATTTTAGATTATTTCTGAACAGCAAAATTGGAAACAAACCTTAAATAATGTATTAATTCCAAATAAGGGCCAATTGGTTCTCATCTGTTAGTGGTGCAACTCTTGTCATAGTTTCCATCAGCTTGCTTTTGGGCTAGACCCTATCTCTACCTTTGTTTGAAATGCCTAACGTCATGGCCCCATACATCACGATGGAGTTCTGAAACTAACAGCACACTCCATCCACACAGAAGTTCCATCCATCTCCCTCTGGAACACTGCTGAGGAAGTCACTAATCAAATAGCATGAGCGCGTCATCAGTGTGTTTGGAGCCATCATATAGCTGTCAGTGCTCACAAAGCTACAAACATGGAATATTAACCGCTATTAACAACTATTGTCATAAAACTACCAAAAAAACTTAACATTGTAAAGAGTCAACAGATTATTTGTCCTCTCACTGAGATTTATTGGCAATAATTCACTACCAATGGTGGCTCATATAAATAGAATCTCAGAAGTGGCTAACTTTCTCTTACAGGCCCTAACGAAATGTCATCCTGTTTGACAGCTTCTCAAATGAAATCTTCTGCAAATGCACTGAAAGCAGTGTTTAATTTGGGCCGGTGGTTGCCAGTGCTCGGCACCGGCATTGGTGGCAATACACCACTTGGTGGCGATATCTGTCTAATTTTGAGATGAGCACTACAAGAGTATTTAATTATTCAATAATCGTTAAAATGACTAATACCAGTCACCCACAACAAATTTGGGTGGCCATAACACTGTACATTGTCACACTTGCAGAAGTGCAATGGTTAGCAGTTGTGTTTGTATTGTCACTGGCAGCACTGGCAAGGGCAATGGGGGGTGCAAGCTGCAGTGGCATACTGGGAAGGGACCTGGCACTTACTATTTAACAAATTAAGCATAGTCTAAAAGTAATTAGCCTGGACTTTGGCAATACACTGCTGGTGGATGTGCCACAATCCTGAGTGCCTCATTTGAAAGTCACCTTGCATACCGCTACTAGACCATTATCTTGATTGAAAAAGTAGGACAACATCCTCCCCATGCTCTTTAGAGCACAATACAAACTGTAGTAGGGTGACCAGAATTGTAAAGAAAAAAACGGAACATTTCACAAAAACAGAAGGACTAAAATTTTACGTCAAGCCAGGGCACAGAATGACAGAGCTCCTCAGCAGAGAATTACAAAACTGGCAGTAAGAAAATACATAAGATGCAATTTTTAAACCCAGAAGCTTGCCTGTGAATTAAACTGTTTTCTTGGAACAACTGCTAACTATCACCTCTTTGAAAACAATAAAAAAACCTCCCCCCGTTTTTAGTCGACCCTCTCCAAAAACCGGGACATGAGCCAAATTTCTCGAAATCTGCCAGGCCAGCTGGTAAAAAACGGGGACTGTCCTGGCAAATCCGGGACGCCTGGTCACCCTAAACTGTAGGCTCTACAGCGTAACACAACCTCAAACCTCACAGACACACTCACAGTCTGTTGCCAAAGGATGTCTACGAAGCAAGGATAAACTTCTCCATGAAAGTCAGAGATTCAGCACCTACGGTGCACAACATCAATTATTGTACAGAAAGATCAAAATCTTCTCTTACAAGCAATCTCGCTATCCTTCACTGATAGTTAAAGACTTCCTTGTACAGATTATACCATCCTAACATGTAATTTCCTACTCATTACACTAGCATTTTAAGCTCCTACGTATGTTCTTTTCCAATTAATGGATTTGCCACTTATATAGTTCACAACTGCATCAGAAAAGGCGTCTCAGTGCTAAAGGGAAATTCAAGGCTAAGTTAACAGCACACCTCTTAAGATAGCGCATTGAATTAATTTCTTAACATTTTTTTTTATTGCATTCAGAGGTGATTTTTGGTAACTCGATTAAGAGCTTGGTCCACAGTGTAGCTACAAAAAGAGTAGTGGAATTGAAGAACCGGATTAACCCACTTACTTGATTGCGGCGGCAGGGGAACCGCCCAAGTCTTCCATACCCTTCATACTTAGTAAAAGGAGACACAGGAGCCTTCTTCTGCAGTAGGAACCTAGATTTATTCAAATAGCCCGGCTATGGAACAGAGTCCCAAGCTCATCAGAAACAAGACAGATGAGGCTGCTGCTTTACTCCGCAGCTAACAAGCCTTTTATACTTTTTCATCTCAGTCTCTTGGCTGTTAGTTCATTGTTCAATCAGGGCAGTGTTTGTAGTTGATAACCAGATCCAGATGACGTTTGTAGATGGTGACCTGGTCAAGGCTTGGTACACAAATCATTGTTCACTCGGCTTGATCAAGGCTCAGTCTTTCAGGTCATTGTTTAATCACCCTGATCAAGGCCCAGCAGTCAGACCATTGTCCAGATAACCTGATCACGGTGTCAAGGATGTTTACCAGGCTGGGAGCAGGAGATGGAAAACAAATCATTTACACAGGGTGTGAGTGTCTCATGGCTTTCTGTTGAACTGCAAGAACAGGGGGGGTTGGGTGTGCGACAGTTCCTGGGCAGAAATGCAGGCTGCAAAATGGCTGTTGTCGTGTTAGTTAGATTTTCCTCAGGCATCAGCAGAAACGACCAGTTGGGTTGTGATGAAGTGTTTGACACAAGATGGCAATGAAAAAGCAATGGAGTCTCGGTACAAATGATGCCGGTCAGGAGAACACTTATCCTCAGACCCTCATTTTGCCATTGAGTGGCAAATACTTTAAGAAATGTAAAGGTTCATAAGGTCATCGGTTTCTTGTAGACAAACAGCGTTACCACGGTGGCCATGAAGTATTTACTATGTCGGAGACTGACATCTTGTTTCTGAATTCGGGTGCTTTGGATGGCTGCCATTGTGCTAAGCCAGGGACCTCTAGTGGTTGTCTGTGATTGGTGGTTGCTTCACTGGGCGCGGGTGCCAAGGGCCCTATGGCGTCTGACACACCAGCACTACTCTCAGCGGGGAAGATCACAGCCCTACAGCCTATAGGTACTTGGCGAAGTCAGGGGCAAGCCTTCCCTTGGGGGCAAAAGTTGTATCGGTCGGAAGTAGGGACAGTATGGTCGGGATACAATTGTTCTTGGTATTGAGCAGAGTTAAGGGAGAGTTCCACCCTTCCTTTCAGTATGCTGTCACTCTTTGCTTCCGTGGATGTAGATGCAGTCTGGCATCGCTGAATGGGACAAACGTCGGGACTGTTTTTGTTTCTGAGTCTCCTTGTCCTACCCTCACCCACTGATCATAGGGGAGGGGCAGAGGCACATGCATGCAGTGCGACAAATGCACCAAATTCTGCCGACCTTCTATTTTCACTGGCCAGTAACACCTGACGGGGCTGTGTCCAGCGAGGCTCGAGGCTCTTAGTCCGTTAAAATTTTTTCACCAAGACCCAATCCCCAGGTTGGATGACGTGTCCTGAGCCCTCGCTCTTGTCAGGTATGCCCTCATGCACCTGGTGATAAAGAGTACAAAAGGTATTAGTCAGACTGTACAGATAATCAGTTAATACAGGGTATTCAACGTCAGACAATTTCTTAGGCCGCGGTACACCCCATGCATTGGCAGGCCTCCCGCACACAATCTCATGGGGAGATAGCCCTATCCTGGTGTGGGCTGTTGTTCTTGTGGACAGTAGGGCTAAGGGCAGTGCATCAACCCAAGTGACATCTGTTTCGGCTACTATTTTGGCCATTTTAGTTTTTAGGATGCCATTGTATACCTCCACTAGACCTGCTGACTGGGTGTGGTTAGCCGCATGAAATTTTTGTTTAATACCCAATGCGGTACAGACATATTCCATAATTTGAGCCATAAAGTGGGTCCCGTTGTCACTCCAGACCAATCGGGTCAAACTGAATCGTGGGAGGTACTCTTTTATTAGTACTTTGGCGGTAGTGATAGCGGTGCAGTCTTTGATGGGGTAGGCCTCCACCTATCGGCTCAAGGTACAGACCACTACCAGGACATATTTCAAATTGTTACATCTGTCCATCTGGATGTAATCTATTTGGAGGACTTTAAAGGGGAAGGTAGGAGGAGAGAATCCTCCCTTAGGAGCATCTGTGCCTTTTCCTGGGTTATACATTAGGCAAATCATGCATGTTTCGACCAGTTTGTCAGCATATTCTGGTATTTTAGAGTTGTACCATGTAGGTTCCAACAGTTTACATATCCCTTTTGCACTGATGTGAGCAGGACCATGGGCCATTGTAACTACTGGTAGCACGTGACTATCAGGTAACATCCATTGTCTTCCCATAGTCGTGCGGACCCAACAACCATCAATTCCCTCCTTTGCTAATTGCTCCTTCCACACCCTTAGTTCCTCAGGAGTAGTATGGGACTGAATATCAATCACACTCTGTACTGTGTTTTCAACCATGCCCTGGTCTGCCACGCACCTAGCCGGACCTCCTACATACATTCCTTCACTTTTCCTAAGAGTTTTTTGTCTGGCCGTCTCGTCAGCCAGGGCATTGCCTTTCCCAACATCATCTGTCACTTTCTTATGGGCCTTACACTTTATGATGGCCACCTTTCTGGGGAGTGTCAGGGAGCCATGTTGAATCTTGGTCCGTTGGGAAGTAAGGAAATTCCTTTCTTTCCATAACCTCACGTAGTTGTGGGCCACCCCGAAGTAATATTGACTGTCAGTATAAATATTTACCGTCCTCCCTTTGCTTAACTCACAGGCTCTAGTGAGGGCCACTAATTCTGCTGCTTGAGCAGAGCACTGCAGAATCTGAGCTGTTTCTACTATTCGCCCTAATGTCATGAGGGCGTAGGCGGCTGAGGTGTTACCATCTGACCCTCTGAGACATGAACCGTCCACATACAGTGTACCTTCTGGTTCTGCTTTCAGGGTATCTGGTAAGTCAACCCGTTCCTTCGTCTCCTCCTCTGTCTTTAATATGCAGTCATGTGGGTCTAAGCGTGCATCCTGAGTATCCAGTGGGAGTAATGTGGCGGGGTTTAGCACAGTGCATCTTTTGATGTCAATGTGGCTGGCAAAGAGTGTCAGTTCATAACCTGTGAGTCGTGCGCTAGTGCGGTACTGTGTCTTGGTGTTATTCAGGAGGGTTTCTACAGAATGGGGGACCATCAGAGTCAGGGGGGAGTCTATGATGATCCCCGCACTCTGACGGACCATGAGGGCTGCCGCAGCGGTCGCCCGTAGGCATCCTGGGAGAGCCCTTGCAACAGGATCTAAGGTGGCTGAAAAATAGGCACATGGCCGATGGTGAACTCCGAACATCTGGGTCAAGACAGCGCATGCACAGTCGTCTGTCTCATGTACAAAAAGAAAAAATTGTTTGTTATAATAAGGAGTACCAAGGACTGGAGCGGTACACAGAGCCTTTTTTAAATCTTGGAAGGCCTTCGCATGCTCTCTAGTCCATGGATAGGAACTGTCTGATATGTCTTTAGTGGTGAGGGCAAGAAGAGGTTTGACCATGGCTGAAAAATTTGAAATCCACTGTCTACAGTATGAGGTGAGGCCTATGAAGGCTCGCACCTGCTTTTGTGTTCGTGGGGCCGTCATAGCATTGATAATGGCTACACGATCAGCGGTGAGCTGCCTTCCCTCCTTCAAGAGGAGATGACCTAAATAGGTCACCTTCACTTGAGAAAACTGTAGCTTTTTTAAAGAGACTTTGTGATTATGGAGGGCAAGGTGGCGTAACAAATAAAGACTTGCTTCTTTACATGCTGGGGCAGAATTTGCAGCAATGAGGAGGTCATCTACATATTGTAATAGTGTGTAATTATCAGGGAGTTCCAAGAAATCTAGGTGACTTTTTAGGGCTTGACTATAGATACTGGGGCTCTCGGTGAAACCTTGAGAGGCGCGGCAGAATCTAAAGCTCCGCCCACCAAGGGAGAAACCCAAAAAATGTCTGCTGTCAGAATGTATAAGAATGCTGAAAAAAGCATTCTTCAGGTCTATGACAGAAGAGTGCGTGGCGTCAGTAGGGACCATAGTTAAGAGGGCTGTAATGTCGGGGACAACAGGATATTGGGAGATTGTTATTTTGTTAAGGGCTCTCAGGTCAATCACACATCTGTATATTTTAGGGGAGAGAGCATCTCCATTGGTCTTTTTAAGAATGGAAATAATGGGACTGTTACAGATATTGCCACATGTCTCCTCCACTACGTCCTTGTCCATTAATTCAGCTATTATGGTTAAATGGCAATTTCTCCTTCCGCGGGCAGTCGATACTGCCGGAGGCGGTTGAGAAGTGCACCTGGCTGGATGCGTACCACATGAGGGGATGTTGAGACACCCTACATCAGTGTCTGATGATGTCCAGAGGGAGGAAGGTAAAGATTGCAACTCTGGTGGGAGGGGAGCTGATAGATACATATGGGAAGCTGCGGTGGGGGAAATTGTTAGGGATACACCTTGGGGACTACATGATATGCTAGCATACAGAGCTTTCTGTAAATCAATGCCTAACAAGTCTTCACTGCAACTTGTAGTAAGGACCAAGGGAGCGTCAACATGTGCAGGGCCAATATCGAGAGGAAGGTGTTCAAAGACAAGGCTGGTCACATGTGTTCCTGCAAAACCCACGGAGACATTCATATTGCCAGAAAGGGGTGCCTCTGGGACTGACAGACATGCAATAGAAGACCTGATGGTCCCAGTATCCAAAAGAGAATTCTGATCATTACCCACAACTGACATTTGAACATACGGCCCCCTTTGATCCACTGGAATTTGCACTCTGGTAATACCCCCTTCCTGGCTGTCCTATGCTTGTTAGGACCCTGTCTCATCAACTTCATCATAATCATCATTGTAATAAGTGCGTATTGCGTATTGCTTCGTACCCATCATAACTATAACTATAACTGGGAGCGTCAACCCTGGGCCTGCGTTCTTTATTCTGTGGATGGTGCGGGTCATGGTCCCTAGTCGGCCTCCCCTACGTGGGAGCGAGAGGCCGAGTCTTCCCTGATCGGATGTTTTCAGCTAACACAGGACACTCATCTATCCAATGGCCATACCCCTTACAATAAGCACACTGATCTGTTTGAAGGGCTCCCGTACATTGAGGGATGGAGGGGGTAGACTGGCGAGCCCTCGGAGGGGGTTGGGGTTGAGGTCTGAAATTCCCGCGGGCATCGGGACCTCGGGGAGGGTAAGCCTGCTGCAGAAATGCCTAAGTCTTAAGATCCCTAACCTTCTTACTTTCATTGTCTCTATCTTCATTCTCCCTATTCTCATGTGTTATTGTGCCATAACCAAGATACCAGTCATAGGGGCCTATTAGGATGGTGGACGGACCTGCATCCATCCGCCACCCCAGAGGTGGAGGGACCGTCCGCAGGGCAGCGGCGGTCCCTCCGTGCGAATTAGGATGTGACCGCCACCCTGGCGGTCACGTCCGGTATTTTTAACATTGCGGCGGGTGCTGCTTGAAGCAGCACCCGCCGCAATGTTAAAACTAAGTGCAGTGCATTTGCATGCACAAAGTGGCAGGCAACGCGCGGTGCCTGCCGCTTCGTGCATGCAAATGCAGGGGGGTACCATAGGTACCCCCCATGTGCACCCACCCCACCCCCCTTCACCCCGCAACGGGCCCCCGCGGAAGGGCATGTCCCAAGGCTAATCCTAATATGGCTGGCGGTGTCTGATAGATAGATCACCATATTAGAGCTTTTCCACCGCGGTCTGAAGGCGACCGTGACGGAAAAGCGGCGGACGGTCTCCCCGTCCGCCGATGACCCCCCAGCCATCCTAATCTGGCGGGGGGTCTTTACAAACACCGCAGCGGTGAATCCGCATCCTCCGGGCCGGCGGTGGCTTCCACCGGCCCGGAGGATGCGGATTCACCGCAATCATAATCGGCCCCATAGTTTGGGCAGACCACGTACTTTCAACTTTCTTTAGCCTGGCGGAGATCTCAGGTAGCAAGTTGCTGACAAACTTATCAACAAATACTGGACCAGAACCTGTGGTCCGGGATCCAAACCACTATGTCCCTTGTATTCTGTCTCAAAATGGGTAAAGAAGTCAGCCACATTCTCATCTTTTTGCTGCCTACAGGCGTTAATTTTATCCCAGTTAATGACAGTTTCCGGCAAAAGTGTTTTCATAAACGTCATTATTTTACCGGGCAAAGTCAGGATGGCAGCTTCTGGTTTAGTCCCTCCTGCCCTTGCTTCTTCCATAGCCTCTAGGTCAGAGTACCTGCAGATATAATCTGACCTAATTCTCTGTAAAAGGCAGCCGGATTCTTCCCGGGACCTGGTGATTGTCCTTTTAACTGCATTACTTCTGACCTTTTCCAAGGAACATTAACCCAAAGCCTGCGCCAATGTGTGCCTCAACAGCCCCTCGGCCATTATTCTGGGCATCGGTAAGTGCGTTAACAAAGACAGGGGCCGCCATTCTCAATGGCATAGCTATTTCTAGAGGGGTGTTGAGAAAAGCGGTCATATCACAGTAAGCCATTAAAGCAGACATAGTGCCAAACATCCCCTCTCCCTGAATATTGCCTCTTTTTATTTGTTACCTAAGGTCCATTAATCCGGTGGGTATCTGCATAAGCGCATTCTCAAATCTTTGCATGACCAGGGTACACATGTATTCAGCCCAGGTGGTCTGTTCCATAATCGTCCACTGGGAAAAGGTGGACCATATTTCTTTAAAGGCATAAATATTACCGTTACTTATCCAACATTCACACTGTTGCCTCTGTAGGTCATTTTCTCGAAGGGACAAAAAACTTACTGCAGAGCGCAAGGAGGCCAGTCGGGGGAATTTCAACAATTTATATAAATCCTGCTTAACTGTAGACCACGGGAAAGTAGGAAAAGGGCGTGTAGGGGTAAAGTCGCAGGGGTTGGGCGAATGGAGACTTGTTGTCATTACCCCAGCAAGGACAGGGTTAGCGGGCGTGGTCGGTGTCATAGGAAAAATCGGGAGAGTTGGTGTGACAGGGAGAACAGTAAGAGAGGGAGTGGGGGCAGGAGTGGGCTGCGGCGGGGGGACATGCGGGGTGTGAGGCGTCAGGGCAGGGTACCTTGAGACATATGCAGGAGGGCTTTCTAGTATGGTATCAAGCAATGAATCACCTTCTTCTCCCCCTTCCATATGGCCCTCTCCTTTCTTCTCACGAGCTGGATAACACTTTTGTACCTGAGCCCCATGCTCCCTATCAGCTATTTCTACCAATTTTGTCATTTGATTTTGTAAATTTTCTCTGGCGTGGTCGCCATTGACATACGTTCCAATTTTCTTTCTTGAGCCATCTGCTTTCTAGCTCTCTGCTCTATCTCTTTCCTCCAAAATCGGACAGATTCAAACATAGACAGGCGCGTTTTTCTTTTCATTAATTGTTCCTCTAAGTTGGCGAGAACTTGGGAATTAGAGGAGCCATAAAGTGGCCACTGTAATTCCGCATTACTTTGTTTCGTATATTTTACCCAGAATGAGGAAAACATTAAGGGCCATGTTTAACATAAATCGTATGGCCAGGGGTCACTTCTGGAGGAAGCGGACAAGCCACCTCCAGCTGGGAGTCCTGTGTACACATACAACAACATAATTTCTTGAACTTACTACTGACTGACATGCTTAAAAAACAGATAACAGACACCAGAGGGTTTCTACAAATAACCTCGCTTGCTTGGCTTTTGCAAAAGTCAATAACAGCAGAATCATACAGAACAGACCCAGCGGGTTTTAAAAACCCAACCTCGCCTGCTTGGCTTTGGCAAAAGTCAATAACAGCTTGGCTTATGCGAAAGTCAATAACAGAATTATACAGAATTGGTGGGTGATCAGTCCACCCTTACCTTACAGGGGTAGTTCTCTTCTGCAGACGTAGGGCTGTGTCCTGCTCCAGAAATGATTTTCTAGGGGAGTCCAGCGAGTACGCGGTCATGTGGCCCAGACCGTGTGGGGAGAAACAGCGGGCGAGTCGTTCGGCTTACCGGATTGCAAGGTAGCGTACCTCCGTCGGAGTCTCTCCGTGCACCTCCTCACATCCACCGGGCCTGACCTTCGTGCTCATGGAGTCCCTGTTCAGGTGCCATTTGAAGAATCGGATTAACCATCTTACTGGGTCTTAGCGGCGGGGGAACCGCCCAAGCCTTCCATACCCTTCATACGTAGTAGAAGGAGACACAGGAGCCATCGTCTGCAGGAGGAACCCAGGTTTATTCAAATAGCCCAGGCTATGGAACAGAGTCCCAAGCTCGTCAGAAACATACAGAGGAGGCTGCTGCTTTACTCCGCAGCTTAAAAGCCTTTTATACTTTTTCATCTCAGTCTTTTGGCTGTTAGTACATTGTTCAATCAGGGCAGTGTTTGTAGTTGATAACCAGACTCAGACGACATTTGTAGATGGTGACCTGGTCAAGGCTTGGTACACAAATCATTGTACACTCAGCTTGATCAAGGCTCAGTCTTTCAGGTCATTGTTTAATCAGCCTGATCAAGGCCCAGCAGTCAGCCCATTGTCCAGATAACCTGATCACGGTGTCAAGGTTGTTTACCAGGCTGGTAGCAGGAGATGGAAAACAAATCATTTAGACAGGGTGTGAGTGTCTCATGGCTTTCTGTTGAACTGCAAAAACGGGGGGGGGGGGGTTGGGTGTGCGACAGTTCATGGGCAGAAATGCAGGCTGCAAGATTGCTGTTGTCGTTTTAGTAAGATTTTCCTCAGGCATCAGCAGAAACTTCCAGGTGGGTCATGTGGAAGTGTTTGACACGACATGGCAATGAAAATGCAATGGAGTCTCGGTACAAATGATGCAGATCAGAAGAACACTTTTCCTCAGAACGTCCCCCCTTTTTAGGTCTCACCTGAGCTAGCTCACATGCGCTGCAAGGCGAGGCTTCTAGTAAGGGCTTTTCATCTCACACCATCACACTCGAGCGTGTGCTTTTTTTTCATCACATCTATTTTGCGTGCGTCTTTCTAAGAAAGACAGTATGCAATTGGCCAAAGGCAGGTGCAAGGCCCGCCTTCTCTTTACCTTGGTCTAGGGAGATCGGGAGCGGGCAGCAGCGACAACTGTGTCCAATTATCGCAATTGGAAACAGATGGAGGTCGCACTGACCCTGGTGCAAATTCTTTTTAGTGTGCGCGCACACCACTCCTTGGCTTGTAACATGTGGGTTCTCTGTTTGAGTAACCACTAACAAGCCGACTTTTGTCAGGTGGTGGGTGGGACGGGTGTTAGGTGGAAGACTCTTTTTGGAACTTAACTTTATCAGGGTGGTAATATTGTGGTGACGTTGCTGGGTGAATACACACACATACCGCATGGTGGATGGTGATCGGAGCTATGGGGTCTGTTGCTGTATGTGCGGTCAGATTTTCTTCGACCAGCTGTGTTTGCATCCTGCCGTCTGTGTCGGGATGTGTGAGTGAATCCTCCAGTTTTGGTTTTGAACTGTCTGTGTACTCTGTGACGGGCTGTTTGTGCAAGGGGTCCTGTTTGCTAGACACACAAACATCCTGCACCGTTGAGCTGTTTGTATGACTTGCGCACTGCTTACTGAGTAGTATTAGCCTAACCTAGGGTGTGTGATTGTCCTACATCTTGTACATGAGTATGTGTATATCAGGCACACCATCCTATCCTGTATGTGCATTATGCACTCTTTGATGGCCTGTATGCTCCACTGCATTCTATGTGTTGATAAACATATATATACTGTGCGCTTTGCTGCTGGTCCCATACATCCAGCTGTTTGTGATGAGCTGTGTGTGGGGGCTCACTATGGGCCCGATTCACTGAACTAACTTAAGACAAAATCCTAAACTTACTACCATTTTGGTATTCACAGAAGGCACTGACTCATTTCGGTATTCACAGAAGTAAGGAGTCCTAACTTTAAGACTCCTAAATGCCTACTGTGAATACCGAAAGTCTTAAAGTTAGGTATTTCTCAGATTAGGAGTCCTAAAGTTAGGAGGCCTAACTTTACTACTCCTAAACTGAGAAAAATCCTAACTTTAGTGTGCGGGTGATTTTTTTTTTGTATTAGGACTCTGTGCACGTAACCATGTCTACCCAGTTCTAAATTGCTTGTGCTCACTCCCCTAAAAACGGTTTAATAGGCATATACTCCATTGCCACTCTTCATTTACTTGTAAGTCCCTTGTAGTGTGGTATACCATATACCCAGGCATGTAAATTAAACTCACATAGGTAGCACTTAAAAACAATTCCCAATCCGCCAGTGTAGCCTGAATACAGTATTAAACTGCCTTGTCGACTTGGCAGTTAATACCCCTCGGCAAGCCTTAAACTTCCCTTTTATTACATTTAAGTTACCCCTAAGGTTGGCCCTATGTAGTCCATAGGGCATAATGCTGTGTAAGTATAAGGTGGGACATGTATATTTAAGTTTAACATGTCCAGGTAGCGATACACTTCCAAATTCGTTTATTACTGTGCGATCTTCCCCTCTCATTGATTAAAATGGTGGATTCCTTACTACATTTGATAAGCTATATTTCCTAGTTGAGAGGAGGTGGATTTGTCATGTTTAGTACCAATAGAAATGTAATAATAAATCCTCTTTAACGGCAAAGTCGAATATATCATTTCAGTTTTGAAAATGCCACTTTTAGAAAGGTATGTACTAAGGGGTTGGGCCCCTACCCAGCTAAATTGGGCTACTAATACTTATGAACACACACAGGATCTATTTTAACCCACTTCTTTTAGGAAAGAAAGGACAGGAAAATTGATTAATCTTGGCCGGTGAATTTGGTCACATATCTTTCATTAATATTTCAACACTTATGACAGATTTTCAAACTGTCATGAAAAAAAGACCGCTTAAACATTTTCCAAATACATAATTTACCCCACAGCCCTGGACAAGGCTGCTCAAAACAGAACCATGACACAAATAAAAAATCAATATACAAGAAACACCAAACGTGAATGTGCTTTAAAGGAACATAATAGTGCATTAAAGAAAGCTTTGTGCGTGGTACTAGGCAGCCAGAAAGTGCATCAGTGCATGCCAAGAGAGCTGTGCCACACCTTAGCAGGTACGGTAATTTGCTGCTCTCCCCTTTTCACGCAACACAGAGCAGCGTTGCATGAGATTTTAGTAAATCTGCCGGCGGGGTGCGGTAGCATGCTATTCCTGGCCATCATAAGCCATTAACTTACACTTCATGACTGACCCTGATCTGATTCCAAAGCTAAACTCCATAAACGCACCAAATGAGATGTGTTGTAGAATGTAGAGAACTGGTGTCTCTTTGTAATTTTACTCTTTCCTTTTTAGCCTACCCATATTTTACCGTCTATTTCCCAAATAATTTTCAGAATTTTTTTACTCCTTTCCTATGTCAACATATGGGCATAAGGTAACGTCTCTTCTCTGTTTATGTCGACTCCAGCATTGGTATCTGTGGACCGCAGTCAATTCGCAGGATTTCATGATACCCACAGAAGATAAGTATGTGCATGTACAATTAATATTAATAAGATTAATTTCTTTAAGCAGTGTTATCCTGAAGATCTGGCATCACTCCAGCCCTTGCGGGCCAATGTTGTACACCACATAGACAGTGGGACAAAGAGTAAAATGTCCTTTTCACATCTTTCCGACTGTATTGGAAGTAAGAAGACTAGTGACTTCAGAGCCCGTGCTCCAGTAGCCTTCGGTGAAGGGGACATGCTACCTGAGAGCTCGCATCTTGTTTCTGTAGCCGCTTGGTATCTTCTGAGCCTGATTTGAACCAGAAGAGGTGGATTTCACACTTCTATCAATAGTGATCTCAGTGAGGTCCCAGAGCCCTATTTGTTTTTCTTAAACAGGGAGTTGTTCAGTGCTGGCATTGATGGAGTTCAGGTAAGCACTTACCATGAGCATCCCTAACACAGGTAAGACAAACCTCTGAGATGGCCTCATGTCCTGTAGATGACGTTCAGCCCGTGCTTTTTTTGTGACAAATGCTACTAGGTGTCCAGGTATCCTTAGGTCCAACTTTAGGCAAAGACCATGGTAGCATCATGAAATAAGGCATCTTGGCTGGTTATGGTGGGGGGTCTACTCTTATTTAGTTATAGAGCACCTTAAACAAGGCCAAACCAGGGCATCCTGGAAAAATCTGCGCCTCTGCCCTGGCATGAAGGGAGTCTTCTTATCAGCAGTCACTCCTGACATCTCGCTGTTCACTGCATGGACGAAAGGTAAATGCATTCATTTGGGAGATACACCTGGCTCAAGTCTGAGTGCAGGCACTAGGAGAGAGAGGGAGGTCTCAGGGGCATATTATCAAGCCTGGGAGATAAAATTATCGCCACTTTATCGGCCGAAAACGGCCGATAAAGCGGCGATAATGGGCTTGATAATATGCTCTATGGAATTCCAATCGAAGCCCATGTTAGATGTCTTCACATCTAACATGGGCTTCGATTGGAATTCCATAGAGCATATTATCAAGCCCATTATCGCCGCTTTATCGGCCGTTTTCGGCCGATAATGCGGCGATAATTTTATCTCCCAGGCTTGATAATATGCCCCTCAGGAGCAGACCTCCTTGCAAATATCGCTGATGTTCACATCTCAATATTTACAAGCAGGTCCCAGCATTTTAGCACACGTTCGTTTTTGGAGCTAAAATGCAGACTTACCTATCCCCAGCATTGGGGTGGATTATGCTGATACGACCCTGTGGGTCGTATCAGCAAGGTTATCGCCGTTATCGCTGTTATCGCCGGTTTGCAGGGAACATCGCTGGAAAACCAGCGATGTTCCCTGCAAAACGGCGAGAGCCTCGCTATCTCTGGAATTTTTATCCCCCTGGAGAAACGCGTTATTAATAACGCGCTACCAGGGCGATAAATTCCAGAGATAGCCTGCGTTAACAAAGTTATCGCTAAGCACGGCCAGTGATAATTATTGCTGGGCGTTGCTAACATATCCCTAATTTTTAATACTTTGACCGGTGCTCCTATTCGTGCACGTACGCACTCACATACACTCACACTCACGCCCTCACATTCTCACACTCGCTCTCTTCCCCCTAAAAAGGTTACCACTTCGCTGCCTCTTGCATACCCTCCTATCCTCAGTCCTTCAAGTGCTTCACAACCAAACAAATAAAGTGTATTGTAATGAGATAATTGTAGTCAACACTGTATATCCCAGCATGCTAAGTGCTGTTGGCTGACTAACCTAGGTTTTTCTGAATCTATTCCACGTAGCACGCGGCCAGCTAACAGCTGGAATGAGACAGAATAGGCACCAGTCCACTCTGAAAAGCTTTCACATCTCGAATACATTAACAAATTATATGCTTAGTAACTGAATTAATACAGGCTATGCTTTTCCTGTACAAAAGCTATAAAAATAAAGAAAACGACTTTCAACATTTTATTGAAAATTAATTTTACGAATGAAAACTATTCAAAATATCTGTGGGTTTTGTTTTATTATCCACCCACACCCATTTTTCTCATGCAATTTGCATGAAATACCAATGCAGGTGCTGTACTGCCTTGTTAATGGAGGGAAAAGGAAACTCTGAATGGAATAAGTGAGCATGGTTTCTGCAGACAGCCCAGGAGCTCACGCACTCCACAGTCGTCTTAAGTGGTTTAAATGATGTCATTCTAAATTCACCTTAAAAGAAGGAATAAAGGACCAATGTTGATTTTGTGAAAGAGATCTTCCGTAATGTCCCTATCACTTAGCAGTCATCTACATTACCCATAGTCCTCTTCACCCCCCTCACGAATTGCAATTGTATTTATATAGCGCTTACTACCCCTTATGAGGTGTTGTAGCGCTTCTCATTCCAGGTTTTCCTTATGTGATGAATTCCACCTCCCCTAGAGAAGAATGAAGGAAATGCAAGCCTCCCTCACCTTGTAGGGTGCCACAACAGGGCCCTCATTCACAGCATCCTCCCGCTAGCATCCTCCTTTTCATTTCTGAGACAAGGACTTCTGGACAGCTTGCTGTATGAGTGCTGCTGGTGAGAGAGGGCTGGACTGGATCCTTGTCTAGAGGGGCATTCTTGTCTTGTGGTCTTCGCAAAAGAACTGGTGTTGACTGCCAACCTTTTTGCTTTGTCAATGCTTGTTTAGTTTTGTCATGATTTTTAGAAAACTTGCTGGGGAAGCTGCCATCCGCTCTTCACTCCAAAAAAACACAAATAGTCTAAAAGCAAAAATATTTTGTGGTCTCAAAAAGCAATCATTACCATAGTAGTCGCTGTCACTGAAGGGAACTGCTTTGTGATTGGATGTGGGTCTTGTGAAAGTAGCTTTTAGTATGTATATAATTTTAGTAAAATCAAAAGGACTTGGCCATCGCCAGGCCTAACAAAAAAAAAGGCCATGCTGTGACAAGTATGTGTTTATGAATTCTAATGTGCTGGTGATGTTGCATGTTGGTCCCTGTTCCTTATTCCTGGGCTCTGGTGATGGGGACGCTGTCTGAGAAGTGGCTTTATATGGAGACTGGGATGAGGACAAAAGACTAGATGCACTGACTGCATTTAGTAAATTTAATTTTTTTAATAATCATTTTTAAATCTTTGGGGGTGGAGCAGATAGCTAATCTATTTTGTCTCTAATCTTGTCTCAAAATCTGTCCCACTTTAGTGATCACAAGTATTTTTGCTGAGAGGGACAAGGGACTAAGCTCATTCATGGCAAGCTTGGTCATGGGCAGCCGCTTAACTCTCCAACTGGTAGAACACACCGATTGCACAGATACAGAATGAATTATGACTAAAAAATTAGTTTGAAATCCACGTCAAAGCAATTACTTTGTCCCAAACATCACTGTATACACTTCTGAATATACACCCAATTTGCTATTTAATACAAACCTTTTTTATGGTCAGGTAAACTCAACCACTGCTAAAAACACAGATTTTGGTGCTGTGGCTGGGGCAGAACCCTGTCTGAGAGGGATGGAGCAGGCCATTCTGCCCCAGAAATTCAGATAGTTGCTAGTTCACCTGCTACTCCAAAACCTTACCTAAAAAGAAAAGGAGTGAGATTGGCCTATAATTACCCAATTGTCAGATATCCAGAGTCTGCTTTTTTAGTAAAAGGTCTAACTATTGCATGCTTCCAGGGTTTAGGCACCCCTCCACTAGGGATTAATTCAAAATCACCTTTTCTACCAGGAGAATGATTTCTGCTGAATTATTGAGAATATTAGGTGGAGAAGGATACAACGGTGAGCCTGTTTTAACTTAATAGCCAGGACTACCACATTCGCATCCTCAATCTGTAAAACAGTGAAGTTTATCGCTGTGTCTTTAGATTGAGACATTTAATCTGGCATAAAGACTCTTCCATGAACAGGAAAGGAGGTGTATATATCTAATATGTTCCTAGAGAAGAAAGTGACTAAGTTATTACATTATTCCTACTGGATCAGTGAAGGATGTTTACTATAGTTAAAACGTCTTTTGCTAAATTGGCAGAAGGATCAATTTTCTACGTGAAAAAGTCGCCTGAGCTCTTGCAATGATATACAACTCTTCTTGAAAGTCTTTGCTTCAGAAATCCAACCCCTCAAACACTATCTGCACATCATCCACACCGGGCCTTCAGCACCAACCTGAAGCTCAGCCCACCCAAGACAAAATTCAGATTATTGACCAAGAACAGCAAACAACAAACAGTTCAATCATAAGAAAATTGACAACTTCGAACCCCACCTTTTACTGAATGTCAAGTCACTTGGATTCACTCTGGACACGAACCTCACCCTCAAGGGACACATTGTGAAGAAATCAAAGATGGCCTTTGGAAGGCCTTGCATCAGTTTTCTCTCTTATCCAATCCCCCTTTCTGCACTTCTATTACTAGCTCTCCTATTCTGGTGCATGTGGTCTATGGTGGAGATAGTGTGAGGCAGAAAAGGGTATTCCTTCTGCCGCATCTTGTGCAAAAGTGTAGTGCAAAACCTGACCTTTCCTTGAAATAACCAAACAACATACTATAACTGCTGGAGTTAAATTCCAGGAGTATTTTATTGAGCATTTTCCATAACAAATAAAGATAAAAAAGTAAAATAGAGTCTAATAATACAAGGGACTAATCTGAGATATACATTTCTGTAGCGTATAGACCTGGATGGTTGGTAACAGTTGATGAGCACAAGAAGAGCAAGAAATGATGTCTCGACGGGCCCTTGAGTGGAATGGATTTTACATACAATAAATGATAGAGGTAGTTGAAGAGAGAAGGGAGGGGTGCTAGTAGGTATAGAATTGATTCCCCTCTGTCTGTCGGTAACATCTAGGAGACACATAGAGCAATTAGTTTCAAGTAGAGTTCCCGTTATGTGCTCTTATCCCTCTACGGTGTCATCGCCGGGTTTATGTGGGTGTGTTAACAGCTTTTTAAAGGAAGGATAACCTTTTTGCCAGTCTCTTTTAAAACCTCAATAGCTGAAGACACTGGAAATTTGAGCCATCTACACCTGAATACATACTTGTGTGTGGAGAATGTTGTTATATAGCTCAACACCGCATGCTGGTAGTAACCTTTGTAGAGGTTAAGCTGTGAGAATGGTAACCTCATTCACATATCTAATTAGTTCATTTAGATAGGGTTCAAGGTATTCCTACCACTTAATTGAAGTGTTTTGTACCTGCATGTCAAATTCAAATTCAAAAAGCTTTGTTTTGATATAAACTTTGATATCATAAAAGCATACATTTGTTAAAAAAAAGAAAATACTTACATAACATAGAACGAATATAAGTCGAAGGGACCCAGTACAATGTCATTTTGAATAAAATAGGGGAAATATAGAAAACGAATGTATACATATAAATACAATCGGAGTTAAAATCTTATTTATCCTTAAAATCTTATATATTATAAAAATCTCTAAAATACATACAAGCAGTTTATATATTACATCGAATTCCAAAATTTAACCAAAAGTTTCAAAAATTTAGCTAAAATGTAGATCACTTCCAGAGTTTCCATCCTTTGTAGTCTAAAAAAACGCATCTCTACATGATCGGAGACCCCATTCCTTAAGGATTGGCTTGAGAAGGATCTTTCTAGGGACATAATAAAATTTGCAAAATAAAGTGCAGTGCAGGTTAGATTGGGGGGCGAGGTCATCACAGGGACAAGGCGGCATTTGTCTCGACCAATCATTACAATTTGGGAATGTAATTAAACGAAAAAAGGAACCCAATCTGAACCTTGAAAGGAGCATTCTGGCATAGCAATTAGTGTCACTAACAAGGTATAATTGCAGACCCTGTTCCGTAGTAATTTGTTGGTAGGCTAGGACTGATTTTTTCGTTTTTTCAGCGACCCATCTTTTGTTCGCTAGATGGTCCATAGCCATTTTACGTAACACTTTCCTTGATACTGTTTCCATACTGGATGGATTTTTGAAAAACTCAGGATGGCCAATATCATTCATCATTTTTTCCACCACACATAGCCATTTAATTCGCTTTACACCGTCAAGTTGTAAACAGTCAGTTATGGTGTTGCGGTTAAAGGCTGTTTCTGGTGTTAGCCAAAGCTTATGCCATAACAGGATGGGTTCGGTCATTATAATGTCGGAGATGTAGGGGAGACCAAGTTCTATATGTATAAAATAATTAGGAGTTGATTTTGGGACCCCCAAGAGGTACCGAAGGAAACGATTCTCAGTTTGTTGAATAAGAATTGGAGAATCAATCCCCCATATACCAGAACCATACGTGGCCGTGGTAACACATTTAGCCTTATAAATGACAATCAGCTCTTTAACGGGTCTAGCCCCAATTTTAATTGCAAAAGTTCTGCAATGCTCCAATCGCTTTGGAAAAGGCTAGTCTTCTGGCTTTGATAGCAGTTTGCCAGGTGCATTTCCTATGAAAACAAATCACAATATAGGGAAAATGATCTATTGTCTCTATCGTTCTGCCTTCTATAAAAATGGGACATGGTATTTTCTTTACTCCCTGTCCGCAGGACATAGAAAAAGATTTTGAGATGTTAACCTTAAGTCCCTTTTCCCTCATAAAAAGTGTAAACTTTGAGACAGCCCTTTGTAGGCCCAGACTAGTTTGAGATATAATCGCGGCATCGTCCGCATATAGAAATAAAAATTCTTATCATATTCTTATGTTGGTGTTTTGTTTAGGAATATCAACTATTAGGTACATCCAAGGAGTGGGAAAAGTGACTGTCATAATTATGCACTGGTCTGTAGGACGATGTAGAGACAGAATATTGAGTACAAAATATCGAGCTACACAAATATCGAGCTATTAATATCGTGGGTTAGAAATATCGACAGCAAGAATATTGTGGTCAAGAATATCGATTTAAGGTAAGTAATATTGATTTTTAAAATATCAATGTGTTTAATATCGTCTGCAAAAATGTAGGGGCATATTACCAAGGGCATTATCGCCGCTTTAGCGGGGATATTTTTCTCGCCCTATTACCTAGCTGTCGCTAACAGCAGTTAGCGACAGCTAATGGGCGATAGCGGGCATTTAGGGGCCCACTATGCATGTCAGCGATGATTATCGCTAATGACATGCAAAGTGGGTGTGCCTAGATGTTAGCGACTGGAAACAGTCGCTAACATCGCTATCCCCTATTACCAACTTTTGGAAATAATCGCGCTAAGCGCGATTATCTCCAAAAGCTAACGCCTGCCCAAAGCAGTTCTTAGCCATGTTATCCAATGGAGGGTGGATAACATGGCTAAGAGCATTGTCACGATAATGCATGAATATCGCTGATTTTACAGCGATATTCCTGCATTTCCCATGATTTTTACCGCTTTTGAGATAAACCTTGATAATATCAAGGTATCTCAGCGGTAAAAATCGTCGGAGTGCGACGATATTTTAATACCCGCTAATCAAGCTTAGCGATAATTATTGCTATAGCTTGGTAATATGCCCCGTAGTTCTTAAAAATATAGGGGCATATTACCAAGAATAAGCGAAAATTATCGCTAAGCTTGGTTAGAGGCAATAATTTTATCGCCATGCTTCGCCTATTTTTATCGCTTAGAAACCTTGCAATTATCAAGGTTTATCTCCTAAGCGATAAAAATCGGCCAAAATGCATGAATATCGCTGTAAAGTCAGCGATATTCATGCATTACCGAGCTAATGCTCTTAGCCATGTAATCCACCTACCATTGGATAACATGGCTAAGAACTGCTATGGGCAGGCGTTAGCTTTTGGAGATAATCGCGCTTAGCGCGATTATTTCCAAAAGTAGGTAATAGGAGATAGCGATGTTAGCGACTGTTTACAGTCGCTAACATCTTGGCACACCCACTTTGCATGTCATTAGCGATAAATATCGCTGACATGCAAAGTGGGCCCCAAGATGATCGCTATCTCCTACTAGCTGTCGCTAACTGGTGTTAGCGACAGCTAGGTAATAGGGCAATAAAATTATTGCCGCTTTAGCAGGAAAAATTCCCGCTAAAGCGGCGATAAGGCCCTTGGTAATATGCCCTATAGTTTTTTATTATTGGTATGTGTGCTAGTATACGTTTTATATGTATGTGATATCTGTTTTTTTGCGCTTTTAGTTACATAGCAGGTTGTGGGTTTATAGGGGAATAGGGTGGGAAGTAATTTAATAGTACAAGGGTTATGCAAGGTGACCGATTTTCAAATACCTTTCCACTTTAAAGTAGCAATTCACCAACTGGCTCAAGGGCATTGCTGAGTGGCAGTACACCACCAACAGAAGGTGAAAGAAGAACTCCAATGTCCTACAGGGTACACTGATAGAATATCGATATTAAAAATATTGATGTTCAAAATATAAACAAAAAAATATAGACTACAAAAATATCGACTCCCATACCTACATAGGTGAGTAAGAAAATATCGAATCAAAAGTATTGCTGTAAAAAATAAAGATGTAAAAAATATAGATTTAAATATATATATTTATAAAATGATAATATATATGGCAAAATATTAAATCTTAATATTAATTTTAAAACAATAAAGTAAATGTAATTACTTAATTAAAAAATATAAACACACAAACATACTAATTTATACATATATATATTTACTTTAGAACATTAATGAAATATTATCTTTAGTTTATTTTATAACTTTAAAATTACATAAAAATAATATTTATATTAGTAAATCATTTAAAATATAAAACAAAAACATTCTAGAATAAATTAAAACATTAAACTATGAAAAAATATTTAAACTTATATTGCACAATACAACCAGTGCAACATTAGGAAAAGTGTTGGATTGCAAAATAATTAAATTTACAATTCCAACTCAAGTAAGTGCAACAGTAGGGTAAGTGTTGGATAGCGGAGGAGTGAAAATGACTATTCACACTCTAAACAGTGCAACAGTAGGGAAAGTGTTGGATAGTGGAGGGAAAACAATTACTATTTCCACTCCACTGAGAGCAACAGTAGGGGAAGTGTTGGATAGCGGAGTGGAAAAAAATTACTATTCCCACTCCACTGAGTGCAACAGTAGAGAAAGTGTTAGATAGCAGATGGGTAAAAAATGTATTCCCACTCCAGTAAGAGCAACAGTAGGTAAAGTGTTGGAAAGCAGAGTGGTAAAAATTAGTATTCACACTCCACTGCATGCAACAGTAGGATAAGTGTTGGATAACGGAGGGGTAAAATAATGGCCACTCGTGGATTGAACCCTCACTGCCAGACACTGAAGCCAAGTACCTGTTGTCCTCGCTACAGGAGTAGCTGAAACTGTGTCCCAGCGCTGCTGTGAAGCATTGACCACCGCGAGGCCGCAGAGGAGGGAGAGGCGCCGGCCCAGGGACTGCGAGGACCAGCAAACACCAACTCCAGCTGGTCCTCTTCCCGGGAGAGCCGCGCCCCCTCACAGTGCCCCGCCCCCAGCATAGCGCGATAACTTCTAGCGGCACCCGCTCCGCGGGTGCCACTCGTGGATTGAACCCTCACTGCCAGACACTGAAGCCAAGTACCTGTTGTCCTCGCTACAGGAGTAGCTGAAACTGTGTCCCAGCGCTGCTGTGAAGCATCGACCACCGCGAGGCCGCAGAGGAGGGAGAGGCGCCGGCCCAGGGACTGCGAGGACCAGCAAACACCAACTCCAGCTGGTCCTCTTCCCGGGAGAGCCGCGCCCCCTCACAGTGCCCCGCCCCCAGCATAGCGCGATAACTTCTCGCGGCACCCGGTCCGCGGGTGCCACTCGTGGATTGAACCCTCACTGCCAGACACTGAAGCCAAGTACCTGTTGTCCTCGCTACAGGAGTAGCTGAAACTGTGTCCCAGCGCTGCTGTGAAGCATCGACCACCGCGAGGCCGCAGAGGAGGGAGAGGCGCCGGCCCAGGGACTGCGAGGACCAGCAAACACCAACTCCAGCTGGTCCTCTTCCCGGGAGAGCCGCGCCCCCTCACAGTGCCCCGCCCCCAGCATAGCGCGATAACTTCTCGCGGCACCCGCTCCGCGGGTGCCACTCGTGGATTGAACCCTCACTGCCAGACACTGAAGCCAAGTACCTGTTGTCCTCGCTACAGGAGTAGCTGAAACTGTGTCCCAGCGCTGCTGTGAAGCATCGACCACCGCGAGGCCGCAGAGGAGGGAGAGGCGCCGGCCCAGGGACTGCGAGGACCAGCAAACACCAACTCCAGCTGGTCCTCTTCCCGGGAGAGCCGCGCCCCCTCACAGTGCCCCGCCCCCAGCATAGCGCGATAACTTCTCGCGGCACCCGCTCCGCGGGTGCCACTCGTGGATTGAACCCTCACTGCCAGACACTGAAGCCAAGTACCTGTTGTCCTCGCTACAGGAGTAGCTGAAACTGTGTCCCAGCGCTGCTGTGAAGCATCGACCACCGCGAGGCCGCAGAGGAGGGAGAGGCGCCGGCCCAGGGACTGCGAGGACCAGCAAACACCAACTCCAGCTGGTCCTCTTCCCGGGAGAGCCGCGCCCCCTCACAGTGCCCCGCCCCCAGCATAGCGCGATAACTTCTCGCGGCACCCGCTCCGCGGGTGCCACTCGTGGATTGAAACCTCACTGCTAGACACTGAAGCCAAGTACCTGTTGTCCTCGCTACAGGAGTAGCTGAAACTGTGTCCCAGCGCTGCTGTGAAGCATCGACCACCGCGAGGCCGCAGAGGAGGGAGAGGCGCCGGCCCAGGGACTGCGAGGACCAGCAAACACCAACTCCAGCTGGTCCTCTTCCCGGGAGAGCCGCGCCCCCTCACAGTGCCCCGCCCCTATAACTCCACACACCATAAAAGTGCTACCAGGACCGCGCACCGCGGGACGCGCGCGGGACTAAGCCCGGGGCGAAGCCTGGGCAAAGGGCGGGCCCGTTGTTGCCCGTTAGTGCCCGATAGAGACCGGACCGGGCCACCCCCCCTTCATCGTCGAAGCTGTAGCAAGCTAACATCATGCCACCAAAAACTAGGAGCAACACCAAGACTAAATCTAAACACGCGCAGGAGGTAGCCCAAATAACGGGTCCCATTGATCTGTTCATCACCCGGACTCACGAGGCAATAAATCAGAGTATTGCCCTGATGGAAAAGAGAGTGTCGTTAGATCTCATGAACGCGAACGCAAAACGTTCCTCTTTAGGCGCCATTGCAAACGCCACCTCTCCTATTCATCCCAACTCTCACAATTGTTCCCTCCTCGTGACCTTGTTAACACCAGACATAACCACAGTACCTTCCATAGTAAACCTCTCTGTAACACAGTCCGAGTCGGACCCTTCATTTAACTCGGACGATCTGGAAGCAACCCCTGACCTGGCGATCTGCCAAATCCAGGAGGACTCCCACATAAACACCAACCTGCTCCAGCAAGGCGAAAGGGAAGGAGCCATTCCAAAACGAAATATTCCAGCTGTCGAACAGGCAGTAACCATGACCCAGGCTTCTGCCTATGTTATCACCCACCCGAACACCACAATGCCGCAAAGCACCCGACCTCCCAGTGAAACCAATATACCCCACCTGGTAATCTCAAATGAGACCTCTGACAACTTGTGCAGAACATGCAAAGTTACTTCGCAAGTTCTCACCACCATTAAGGATCTCTTATTTCAACATTTGAAACCCATTCAACTTAGCATTAGGAACCTAGAAGCACAGCAAAATATAATTTCAGCCACCCTTCTTGACACTAACACGCGCATCGAAACAAGGGGACAACGGAACCCACCGCAGCAATCAAAAAAACAACCCCAAGTTCAATCTCACAAAGTAGTTGACCTTTCTAACATAGTACCTCTAGCCCAAAAAAACCTCAAACAAAATGTTTCAATCCAGAAGCCACCACCCAAAATGCCCCAAACCCAGCAGAATAAAAACTCTGCTGCACCCAATCAACAACTAGATAACACCGCAACGACCATTGTAGCTACCCCAGGTCCAGTGGTAAATAAAGACACCAGCAGAGTCCACCCGGACAAAAAGCTAGTATCTTCTCCACCCAAACTCGCGGCATCACAGCCTACTCCTAAGAACACCATTAAAAAAGCATCAGCAATCAGACGCCCTGTTCATCTGCCGCCTGAGGCCACTCCCTACACGATAGTTCTCACTGGTGTACCAGAACTTACTGATGATACTTCTGAAACGGCATGGTCACTTAAAAACAAGGTCATGCAGTGGCTAAGCATCAATAGACCCTTCGAATCCCATCTTTCTGGAGGGATCTCCACAGCTCGTAGGGTAGCCTGGGTAGGTAAAACAACAAAACTAATTCGCGGTGATTGCATTGTAGTAACATGCAAAGATCCCTCTGCAGTGGACTTTATCTGCGCCTGGCCCTCACTGGAAAAGAAAGGGGGGATTGATGCTCGGCATCTTTCTTATTTCTATCCCCCAATGAGACAGAATCGCAATACTGCACCTTGGTCATGGCACCAGTTCCCCGCAGATTCATGGAATCAAGACCCATGGAACCATACGGAGTATTCACATGACTACTCAGGTAGGAATGCGCCGAGAGAACGGCCGAGAGAACGGCCGAGGCACCACTGGCAAGAAAGACCCTGTCAAATCTACGAAGGCTGGCAGGGACTTTCATTGCAAAACCGTTTTGATTGTCTTGAGATGGTCGATTGACCACTCAGGGACGAACCCGGTCACATAAGATCTGTCAGTATACTCCAACCTGTAAACCGCACACAACGTCTGGTACCTCCAGACCCCTCTCCTGACAGCCATAAAAACCTATTCCAGCAACTGTCCACCGCTCCCTTCAACATTCCGAAAAAAGTCATTTATACCACTCTTCAACCAGAAGGCGAGAGCGCTTCCGGACTGTGTTGCAAACCAACTGCAGCCATCAAAAACTCAGTTGGACCCTTGTGGGTCAGTTCACGACAACTACCAGTAGTAGCTGAAGTAGACAACAATCAGTCTAATTCTTCCCATGTCTTGAAAGAATCCACAAACCTGAGCGTTTCGGTCGCATTCTGGAACATTGCAGGTTTAACCACAAAAATAACATCCTCTTCGTGGCTTGACACAGCAAAGCAACAACAAATTCTGTGCCTGCAAGAAACCTGGCGTACAACTCCACTGCATTTGGTGGGTTATAAAACCTTTCTCACCAAAGCAATACCAGGAAACATGGGTAGACCAAAGGGGGGGCTCACGACCTATATTGCCAACACCCTCCCTTTCAGAGCGAAACTATTAAAAGAGTCACCCACTTTCCAAATCATTCAAATTACGCAACTAATAGCATCCAAAGGGAACAATCACATAATTATCAATTACTACAATAACCCAGGCACCCTGGAATGCTGTCGTTATCTAGAAGAAATAGTCGCATTCCTGACTGCGCCAGAATATGTCAATAACAAAACTCCATCTTACTATATCTGGGGTGGCGACTTCAATCTTACACTGTGCTCAAAACATAATAATGGGATCTGCGGGCTTCTAAATGATCTAGGGAATCCAATACCACATTTTGCACACTCGCCATGTGGCAATAAACTAAATGAAATCCTGTTTTCCCTAGACTTGGACTTCGTCAACGAATTAGTTGATCCGCAGCAGGATTATTCACCCACTTTTCACGGGCGAGGCTGTTCCACAACCATTGACTATATAATGGCCTCGAATTCTTACAAAGGGCAACTAACCAACTATGAGATTGGGACAAACCCAATAAGCGATCACTATCCGCTCAGTGTGGTAATTAACATGAAACAAGCTGGGCCACACCCTGCCAAGTTCGTATCCCTTGATCAACACTTGATCTCTATGAACAAACTGAATGGGTATTCAATTAAATGGGCAAAAATAGACCCAGAAGAGTTGACAGAGAGGATTCTCGAGAAAACACACCACTGGCTATCGAAATGTATGTCTCCTGAGACACCACCCGAAATAATTGTTACCTCCTTCCAAAGCATACAAAAAGCCGTCAGGGATGAGCTATTTGTCAAATTAAAAAACAAGTTCAAGCTCCCCGCTGAGAGATGGTTTGATACCTCCTGCCGGAAGGCTCTCACATCTCTTAAAGAAGCCTTACGCAAGCAGCCGAGAGATCCCCAGGAAGTTTCCCAGCTGAGGAAATATTACAACACCGTCCGACAAGACCGCAAGAAACAGATCAAACGAGACCTCTGGCTACGCCTTCATGATAGTGCCCAAAGGAAAGATAGCACCGCTTTTTGGCAGACAATAAGATCACCTTTCTTGGCCAATAACAACGATCCAGACCATCTTGATGTGGCAATAACTGAGGAGGACTGGGTTTCCCATTTTTCAAAAATCTTTGGAACACCAGCAGATGCCACACCAAACAATCACATCCAAAAAGCTGAACTGGAGGAAAACACCATCTATCCTATTAATATACATTTCTCCCTTAATGAAACCTCAAAGGCAATTAAGGCCTCAAAAATCGGCAAGGCCCCCGGCCCAGATGGAATTCCAATGGATCTGTTCTTACATGACGTAGACTTCTGGTCAAAAATAATTACACGGGTCATGTCAGCTGCAGCATCCTCAGGCCTTTTCCACTCATGGTCAACCTCAACTTTACTACCTATTTTCAAAAAATCTGACCGCAACGATCCCACCTGTTATAGACCTATTTCCCTTCTGGACTCCACAGGAAAAATTGCAGGCCGCTTACTCCTGGACCGACTACAATCTTGGGCCCAGGTGAACAACATCATAACTGACCTGCAATATGGTTTCCAGAAGGGGCTTGGGACCGTGGAACAGGCCCTCAATCTTGTCCTCCTGGTTGACAAATATGTCCGTGCAAAAGGAGGTAACATCTTCCTAGTCTACGTAGACTTAAGCGCGGCGTTTGACTGTGTCCAGCATGCGAAGCTTTGGCAAATCCTAGCGGATCTTGGCGTGGATCCCCCATTATTAACCTTCTTAAGAGAACTCTACACCAACGCAGAAGGCCGCATACGTTTTGGCACTAGTGGCGAACTGTCGCGCCCTTTCCAGATAACGAGAGGAGTCAGACAAGGTTGTGTACTGGCTCCCTTCCTGTTCAACCTCTACACAAATGGGCTTGAACAGGCGTTGCTGGGAGGGAGCCAGGACCTACCACAGATTAACCATCGATCGATACCAACCCTCTTATATGCTGATGACTCAGTTATCCTAGCACGGACCTCAAACGAACTTCAGCTGCAGCTTAATAAATATGTAACATTCATGGACTCCCTTGGCCTAAAAATCAATATCAAAAAGACATTCACAATGAATATTGGCCCCAGGACAAAAGTTTCTAAACCCATTCTGATTAACAAAAACAGACTAGATAAAA
The DNA here is from genome assembly GCF_964261635.1 of Lissotriton helveticus. Lineage (NCBI taxonomy): Eukaryota > Metazoa > Chordata > Amphibia > Caudata > Salamandridae > Lissotriton > Lissotriton helveticus. The sequence continues at coordinate 361,009,144 of NC_136062.1, forward strand.
CTGCGGTGTATCCATATCTGGGCATCTTAGTGGATGACAAAATGAACTGGCATAAGGCAGTGGAAGCCAGAAACCTCCACTTCCGCCGAGCGACCTCAGCACTAACATCTTTTTCGAGGAAACTGGGCAAACCTGCTCCATCTGAACTGTTAGCCATATATTACGCTAAATGTCACAGTGTGGCCACCTATGGAGCTGGAATTTGGGGACATGGTCGCATTGACCAGCTCCAGACCACCGAAAACGCCTTTATCAAGTACATTCTTGCACTTCCCCAAAGTTCTCCGATACTAGCCTCACACCGGGAGCTTGGTATGGAATACATCGTCGATACCATCCGATGCCAGCCCATCTTACTGTGGCATCGAATATGGTGTAACCCTAATAGTCACCTAACCCGCTCCCTTATTACTGACTGTTTAGGCTTAACAAATTGGCGGAAGATCCCGTGGCTAAAGTACATACACAACTTCTTGAAAGATCTGGATTGTGAGCAATACTTCCTCGAACCACCTTCAGTCGAAGATATCTCAAGAAAGCAACTGAAGCAATTGGCTATGGCCCATCTGAGAGACCTTCGAAACCAGGCAGAGATTATTATACCAAAAAACGAAAAGATCTGCTTACTACAGGCAGGGAAAGTAATCCAGCCTTATTTGACATATTTTTTATCGAACTATGAAAAGTTTTTACTCACGAGACTACGTTTTGACGTTTTCTTTCGTTTGGTCACATTTCCGGAAACAAAGAACTGGTCCTGTAATCTGATGAGATGCCCCTGTGACGGAGTTTCCTTACAATCCACGATTCACGTTATCCTATTCTGTAAATATTATAAATCAGCAAGGAAAACGTGGATCATTCCTACTCTCAGGTCCAGTGGTCTCAGACAATCCTACCCAGCTCTTTCCTATCTACAATCTCCGAAATCTCCTCATGAAGCCAAACTCACAGTGACTTTTCTTAAGGCAGTTATTATTGCACGCCGTAATATCCTTAGTTAAACAAATATTTTTTGTTAAAAGCAAATTGACTTCACTGTCTCAAAAAGTTCTCTTGTACAGTGATTCCATTCTTTTTGACTTTACTTATTTAAATTTCTTCTGTGTGTAATACTTTTTTAAATGTACTTTTTATGATTATTCAAATTCTATAATCGAATAAAAGTTGATGAAACTGAAACTGAATGTATTCCCACTCCAGTGAGTGCAACAGTAGGGAAAGTGATGGAGAGCAGAGGTGTTAAAATTACTATTCCCACTCCACTGAGTGCAACAGAAGGGAAAGTGTTGTATAGTGAAGGGGTAAAAATTATTATTCCCATTTGAGTACGAGCAACAATAGGGAAAGTAAAAGTGTTGCATAGCAAGGGGTAAAAATTACTATTACTATTCCCACACCACTGAGTGCAACAGTAGAAAAAGTGTTGGATAGTGGAGAGGTAAAATGTACTATTCCCACTCCAGTGAGAGCAACCGTAGGGAAAGTGTTGAATAGCGGAGGGGCCAAAATTACTATTCCCACTCCAAAAAGTGTTTTAAGCTGTTTAAATATGGTGCAGTGGGGCAGACCCAAGTGGGATTGAAGATGGACACTCTCTCTTCAAGCTCCACTGGATGGTTCCATCGCTGTGTCTGTCCTGTTTCCCTCAGCTGCACCACTATTGACAATGGACCAACAAAGGGACAAGTTGTGAAAATTTTGAAGTGTGGTCAACTGTCGTTGCTCCTGTCTTAGGTCTCTCTTTATTATCCACTTCTGTAATTTCTTTACAGCCCAACATGGCAACATTTAATTGAAGTAAGGTCTTAAACGTTTGATTAAAAGAAAGTATGTAAAGAACCAGGCACTTCTGGATGTCACAAGGTCTTCCATCTGCCAGCCACTTTTTACTCATCTCTCCAACCTTGACATCACTGGTAGCTTAATGATAACAACTGTGTCTGCTCCTCAGTGTCACTGAGAGTCTTTTTGTTGATGGCCTCTACCTGCAAGTCTACCTATACAGCTCCACTATTTTCATACATTACTATGGGTGACCAAATTTGAAATTAGATCTGACCATGAACCTCTGTTAGATGTTTTTACCACAAAAGACCAGTAATAGTCAAGTTTTGCATCACCATATGACCTCTAAGACTACAGGAATTTCGTTTCCTGATAAAGTATGTACCAGTTGTGCCTACCATAAATGCCAATTGCTCATCCACTTTGCCATATCCAGATTGATTCCTAGAAGAGAAGGATGACTCAATAGTTACTGGTGTAGAATTTTTTTTAGGTGAGGCAATCAGGGAAGAAGATTGGAGAAGGTGTATTTATGAGGATAGTGAATTGGAGGAAATGAAAACCAATATTACTGATAGGTGGAAAAACAAAAGGAAAAGTATTTGTTGTCAGGAAGAACAAGTTGCATTCAGTAGAGTAGCAAGCTAGTTTTACTTGTTTGTTTGTGCTAAGAGGTGATGACATTACTTTATGAAGGGCACGGTGGTATTTCAGCCATAAAGATAAAGTAGAACATTGATTTTTATTGGTCTGGAGTGGATCGTGATCTAGAGAGGTGTGTAAGGGATTGCGAAGACTGAAAAATGACAAATCACTTGCAGTAAGGGAAACTCCCAATGTGCCATTGAAGTACACAGAAAGTCTGTTGCAGAACGTTGGGGTGGATATATGAGGACCTTTTTGGGAATGAATGGTGGTGTGAAGGGTAAATGGGCTATTGTATTAATTAAGACAGTGGCACTGTGCTCTTGACAAATGTGTAACAACAGGCACGTGCTTCCACTCTCCTTTTTGATTAACTTAATTGCATTAAGGCACAGTTTTTATGCACCCTGAAGGAAGTCAGAGGACCATTTGGCCTATTAAAACAGCTGAAACACGTAGGCAAAAGTTGTAGCATTTCTAAAGCGCGTAAAAGCCATCTAAGTGCTAACCAGGCAAGACTGTGTGAAAGGCGAGGACCTAGCGCAGAAGAACCTAGTTCTGGCTAATTCTGGAATAACCAAGTTTTCACCTGTCTGCGAAACCTCATGTATGAACTTCAGCTGTTGTGTTCTTGGAGTGAATTACAGAACCACAGTAAAAGCCTGTTTCCCTTCCTTGACTCTCCTGTAACTAGGTGCAGCCACCTTACATTAACAGCTGAAGAACCTCATGTATCTGGCTACCAGTGGTTGTTCCAGATTTAGCTATACAACACCAGGATCTCAGTTTTCTCCCCATTCCTTTCGAGACAGTGCTCCCTCATCCACCTGCTGATCTCCATCATACATGTCCTAAACCTGTCAGCCACCTCTTTCCAGTCATCAGAGATGGAAATGATGATCTGGGTGTCATCTGCATAGGAGGACACCCGGAAACTGAAAGAGCGCACCAGCTTCGCCAGAGGGGAGACAAACAAATTTAGGGACATATTATCAAGAAACGGAATTAAGATTATCGCCGCTTTAGCGGCAGGAAACTGCAGCTAAAGCAGCGATAATGGGCTTAATAATATGTCCTTGTGAATTTCCATAAAAGCCCATGTTCTGGTGTCAACATGGGCTTCTATTGGAATTCTCTACGGCATAATATTAAGCCCATTATCGACGCTTTAGCGGCAGTTTCCTGCTGCTAAAGCGGCAATAATCTTCACTCCGGTCTTGATAATATGCCCCTTTATAAGGTGGGGCTTTGAGAGGACCCTTGAGGAACTCCACAGGGGTGCTGAAAAGATGTAGCTCTAAAGACCCCGCTGCCCACAGTAAGCATCCTATCCAGCAGGTAGGACTCAAGCAAATTAAGTGCTGCGTCCTACAGTGTGGCTGCTACAGCTTTTTCGAGCATATAAGAAAGGGACCCCCTGAAACTAGTAACAAGTTCCTAGGTCAGGGCACAATATTGATCAAAATAGCAATACCTAGGCAACTTAGGGGTTCTGTAGGGATACCAGGTACAATGACACAATGATAATAAAAGCACAGAATTTGTATACAGTGTAGCAGTGTACAGGAAGGATAAACTGAAAATTAAGTTCATATAAATCTAATTTATTTTAAATATATTACAGAGCATATTTTTATTAAAAATGCATATACACAATCAATCTATAAGACAAATGATATATGGGATTTCAACATATATAATCCATCACATTTAAAATCAAATTACATGAATAAAATTATACAGTCATAAAAACAACAACCAAGTGGGTAAATAGGGAATCTCTACGCGCGTTTCGGCGTTACACACGCCTTCTTCGGAAGACCACTTGAGATTTCTAGAAAAAGATAATATGTATGAACAAACATTTCTTACACCTGTACACTGCAAATAATGACATATACTAAATGGAAAGGCAAGAGACTGGAGTGAGGGGACTGGTTCGTGCCAAAGAAGGAAGAATATCAAAATCACCAAAACCCGAAAGTGCAAGGATGCAATCAAAATTGACGTGAATATAGAAGAGATATCTATAATAGACCGAAGATGTGGATCAGTGATAGGTGGGGGAAAGGTGAGGTAACAGCTCTGAATTTAACTAGTGATGAACTGCCAAGTAATGTGCAGTACCACAAAAAGTAATGGTAACATGATGGAAATGAGACCCTTACCGAAAATTCATAAAGACATATGCAAGTTAATTAGTTGCAGGTGTCATGACAGCTAATACATGGCTATTCTGTCAACCTTAAATGGATTGAAATGACAAGGAGTTAGTTAAACAGGAAGGAGTTGAACATTCTAGGATTTAAGTTTCACCAACAGAGATGGAGATATGGTGTTAGAGGCCCTGGACCGGTCCAGCAATGCCAGGATAGGAACCCCACCCTGGTCAACTTGCCTGCGAATGGAACCAGCATTTGCTATAAGTGTCGATTTGGTGCTGTGATCTCGCCTGAACCAATTTTGAGAGGAATCCAGGAGTTCTTGATCCAGGAGGTATTTAGCTAATTCCAGGTTTATATGCATCTCCAGCATTTTAGCTGGAGCAGGCAGCAGCAAAATCAGATGAAAGTGTTTTAAGTCATTCAGATCTTCAACTGTTTTTTCTTCAGAGAACTAATAGCTGCCTCATTCCAGTTCTGCGGGTAAACACTGTCTCCAGAACCTGAAAATAAACCTTCTCCAAGACCTCTGCAATAGGTCAGATGCCAACTGTAAGACCTTAGGTGGGCAGGGATCATCCAGTGAGCCGGAGGTGGTGTCTCCTAACAGATTCTTGATTTTGGACGCAGGCAACGGGGGGAACCTGGATAATCATTTGGGGTTGGACAGTGCAGGAGTCATACCTCCTTGCTGAAAGTAACACCCCTCTCCTTACTTTCTGCCATCCCAGAGTCCCTTGGGTCAGGGAAATCAGCAAATATCTGCAAGAGTTTATCTCTGAAGTACTCTGCCACCTTATTGCAGAACTTTGTGAATTCTTCAATTCCTGATGAGTGGGAGGGGACCAGAGGCAGCATGGTAAAGGGTTTGTTCAGACTGTTAATGGCCAAGCTAATCCTACGGGAGAAATACTCACATTTTGCCTCCTTTATTTCAAATGTGTACATGAAAATAGGCCACCTATGTTTTATTTTCTCTTCCAACTTAAGTGCCAGTCTCCAACTCCGTTCCTGCCTCCTAAATTGCCATTGAAGCCCCTGGAGCTCCTCAGAGAACCACCGGGTGGAGGGTTTCTTCCTTGGGGCGAGCACTGACAATCTCCCAGTGGATGTATGAAACATTGATTTACAAGACAGTTACAGTGGTGTGGCACTAATTTCAAAATGGTGTTAAATATTGATCATGATAATTTTACACAAAATCATAATATTTCATTCACAACTTCAATGATTCATATTCTCCATTAGCTGAGTTTTGAAGATAATTCTTTATTCATGTTCACATTCTTCTTCTTTATTACAAAAAGGAATAACAGCATTGCGTTTCGTCCTGCTGGACTTCCTCAGGGCTCTATTCACAAATACATTTCTATTGAAGATAAAAATCATATATGGTTGATGAGTTTTCACAAAAAGACTTATCCTAGTCAGTCCTATGGTGTAATGTGTTTCAAAGTAGCCGATTAGAACTCGACGCTGAAAATGTTCCCATGGCTCAATGATGAGTTTTTTCATAGCATTTCTGGGGTCCGAGTGCTCCAGAGCGTGTATCGAGTAGCAATTTGTGTTAAGACGAGGTGGGATGGAGTAGTATATTGCCTCAACCTCTTTTGCAAATTTATTTAACATTTTTTTACAGGAATGTTTGCAGAAGTCCCAGTGCATCATGGTGCAAATCAAACCTCAATGCTACCAAACACCTATTAAGAAAACTCAAGAAGACCATGCAAAATTCATGACATTCATGACATTAAAAATTGTGTAATCAAACTGAAGTTATCCATGGGGAAAGCAAAATCAGGCAACTAAATCAGGATAATCTCATCCACTACTAATAAAACAAAGTATCGTAAAAAGCAATCAAACTCATTGTCTTCTCCAATCTCACTGAAAAATCCACAGGCATGGGGATGAAAATGTTGTCAAACGCTGATACCACCCAGTTGCTAATATTGATAGGACAAAACCTGGCAATAACTAGAGCCGGTTTCTGTGACTGTCTGTTTGCCGTGGCATCTTGGATGAAGCATTACTGGCTCTAACTTAATAGGGGGGATAAAAAAAACCTGAAGATTGGCAAATCTACTCAGTTCTGGTCAGATGACTGGTGGTCCACCGAATTAGGTGCTCCACCCTGCCCAAAAAAGGTGTAAAGAAACTTCACATGGCAAGTCAAGTTCCTGCTGTTTACAGTACTAGTTTTGGAATTATTCACTTGCTTAGAAAGGTCTTCTCCTGGCTTCTTCTGAACTGTAGAAAAAGCATATTTAGGTTCTCCTAACCAGCCAACTTGACTAAGGCAATTCTCTTTTGTTGCGCCAAATGAGTCCTTATGTCACACCTGCAAGCAGACCAGAACACAGCGGCTCGTTTTCTCTGCCATCTTCTATCTGGCACATCACCAGGTCCTTTTCTGAGATCCCTTGACTGGTTTCCTTGTCAGGGAGCGTTGTAGTCATCATCTCCTTTGCTACACTCACAGAGCCTTGTACAGTGAGGGTCCAGTCTACCTTCAGGCAAGAATCAGGTATTACCAGCCAGTCAGGAAACTTAGATCATATGACACTACACTAGTGACCCCTCAGCACATACGGACCCCTCAAAATGTAGTACACTCTTTTTCTTACCTTGCACCTATCCAATTGAATCAGTTGCCCTCTCATATTTGTTCCTGCCACAGTTTTACTGTCTGCAAAATGTTGTTAAAACGTTTAGCCATTTGTTCCTTTTTCTGATTTGCCTGCTACTCACTTTTCTCTGTGTTAGGTAATAGCGCCAGGATACTACTGTTGGAGTGAGCTGTTTGCTCTGTATCAAATGTAGAAAACATAATATAGTCAATATCAAACGATTCTTTGTCGACAAGAGTTGACCATATGCAACACAATTTTCAGGAACTTCAGGCGAAAGATTGAAAGAGAGCAGGGCGTCAATAAACTGGAAGTATATCAGTGGAGTCAGCAGATAATAAAGAGACCATTAAGACGAGCAGTGAGGGAATGGAGGTGGTGGCGGCCGGGACTGTGGAGACTGGGGAGGCAGACCAAAAGTAGCACAGGTGGAGACGAGTCAGTACCTCTGGGTTAGTCTAGGTAGAGTTAGCAAACCAGAAGAAGTTGCCTCTCACCTAGACACCTATGGGTAGTAGTGTGCTATATAAATTGTTATAACATAACATAAGATAACATAACTTATATCATTAGAGGGTGTTTCTTATCTGCTAGTTCGTTCACCATTAGGCATTTCCTTTGCACGTTTATTTTGTGTCCCATTTCAATGTCCTGGCTTCTTCCCCTTTTCTCGTCCTACACATGAACCATATATTCTCCCCTGGATTTTAAAGGTAAATATTTGCTGATAGAGCGTTCTGCATAATGTCAAACGAGATGGTGCTCACATATTTAATATTTGCCATAGCACATTCTGACATTCAGAAAATAGGACACACAGTACTTCAATTGGCATTGACCCCTTTAGAATACTCACAATATTAAATAACTATCATTTCCTGCTTGTAAACTGACACAACACTTAATGCTAATCTGCACTTCCTGCTCGGGAGATTCATTGGGGGGGGGGGGGCAACACTATGTGACACCCTTGCATAATGAATGAATGTCCCACGAATGATTCAGCTGTTTGCCCACTTTTGCATACATACTACAAAGCATGTGATTGGAAGCTAACAGTGGAGAATGTTTTTTTAGCAAATAACTGTTCATACAAGGAAAACCCGAACACTATTCTTCATTACCTGATATTGTGCACCCTTACGAGGGGTCCTTCAATTGCTCACACTCAGAATGACTATGTCCAAATTCTCCTGTGCCTCTGTCAGTGAGTAGGAACATACTTTCCAGTCTAGATATACCATATCCTGATATTTGCTTAGGGTGATCCTTGGAAATGCTGGTTTGAAGGGTGCCCCGGATATCCTTAGGGCTCCAGGTGAGCTTCACGGTCTTCTGCTCATTGCCAACATGAAGAAGGCAATCTGACCCAGAGACCAAGAAAATGTACATTTCCAATGTATTGGAACCTATTCATAGCAATCTGCTAATGTAGAGAAGAGTAACTAGTGAAAAAGCAAAAAAGATAACTAATTGTGAGAATTTAGGGTAAAGGGTTCTTGTGTCACAACACCATAAATGGTTCCAACATGACAACTGGCAAGCAAGGGCAAAAGATATGACATGCAAATAGCATGAGACAACTTGGGTAGACAGTGGGAAATAATAGTAAACAATATCCTTAACATTGCATACTCTCGTCTACTACAATCAAGCAAGCCTATAAATACCAGAACCACTCTCAACCTCCCATGCCTCACTCACATCACATTCCACTAGAAGGAGCTCCACTGGCACCGTATTCACAAATGAGCACAATTTATTCTCCTCACCCACACTTTCAGGGCACTATATAACACTGACCCAACATACCTCAACAATTGCATCTGCTTCACAATCCTTCCAGACACTTCCGCTCATCCGGACTCCTGCTCACACACATCCCACGCCCACGGAAAACTAGAGCTGGCGGTTTAGCCTGCTCCTACATCACTCCTAAAGAGCGGAAAGACCCGCCCCAACACATAAATGAGAGGTAATTCCACGCCCACTATGGCTTTTTAAGAAAGACTTTTTACCTGTGTCCAGTCTCAACCACATGGGTTGTAGGGCTACACAGTTGACCTGTCATGCATGGTCAACTTATTCCTTGCGTGAGTCCATTGACTCTGGTTTTCAGTGAATTCCGTCATGCCTAGGCTTCGGTTCTTAGCTGTGGAGATAGTGTGAGACCAATTGGCTGTGGGCAATCTGTCTGCTGTGGCCAGGGGCCTGGCTAGCATTGTCTTAACCTGCCCTATTGCTCTGATTCCCTCTACTCTGATTGAAACCCTCAAACCTTCTCACTCCAATCGCATGTACACTCAACCCTGCTTGAAAATAACCATGCGGCTATTGGTCGGAGTTACTACCCTCACCAGACTCTGCAGAGTCTCACAATGTGGACACATTAGCAATGTGTAGAAGCAGTGCCCCCTTCCTCTGTTAGAACACTATCTGTGGCCTCCCTCTGAAAGACATTGTCCCAAATTTGCACTAAAAACAAGCTATGGAGTCGTCTCATGGACAATCTGCACCTATTCCAACACTGGTTTGTGCTTCTCCATCTGCCCAGGTCCCACGGTGTTTGTTATTTATGCCACGAATCACCATCTCTCTGTCTTGATTAACACAGATGCGCAGATTAGATATTTCATCGGTTAGTGCACATTTATTAAGTTGTGCTTACAAGTGATTATCTTTAAAAGAGAGCAAAACATCCATGTTCCATACTACTGTCATGCTCCAGGTCTGTTGATTGCCAAAGGTCTCACTCTCCAAAATTGCCCTTTTCAGTGTATTATTTCCATGCTTGACATGCCATCATGACTTGAGGGTTAGTAAGCCATCACTGTTGACACCACCCTGCCCACTGGCTGTGCATACAGTCAATCAAGCCAGCTCCCGCCTCCAGAATCTATGAGGTCTCCTGCTGTGCTATACTGGACTATTGTAAATTACCTGGTGGCTTTGTGACATCACAATGGAATCCGCTCACAAGTCCCTACTCTGTGACAACACCGAAGTCCTCAGTGGCGTGATATTCTGTGAGATATTGTACAAAACACACAGTTAAACTTCTATACACCCACAGTATAAGACCCACGTATGAATATACATTCTAGTAGCAACATTAACAACGCTGTTTGTCCATGAGAAGGTGTGTCTTCCTCTTGGTACGTCAGGAGTATGATACATCATAAGTCAGGAGCAGAGGTGCAACTAGAGCCAAATTTCGGGGTGGGGGGGCGCTACTAAACATTTCGGGGGGGCTGATTTTACCAGCAGTATGCAGAGTGGAGATGTAGGGGCTCTAAGAAGGGGTGAAAACATAACAAAGCCTCATTAGCTAGTACATGGGGCCTCATTTATGAAAAGTGACGCATCGCTGCGTGAAAACAGCGATGCGTCACTTTTTACTGCGCTCTCCTTGCGACACAGTATGACGCATCATGGCACAAGGAGTTACAGATACGTCAGTATTTCTGACGTATCTGTATGGCGCAAAAGTGACACATTGCTGGAGTGTGTCACAAAAGTGACGCAACTCCAGCAATGTGCACTAAAAACAAGCTATGGAGTCGTCTCAGGGACAATCTGCACCTATTCCAACACTGGTTTGTGCTTCTCCATCTGCCCAGGTCCCCCGGCATTTGTTATTTATTCCACGAATCACCATCTCTCTGTCTTGATTTACACAGATGCGCAGATTAGATTTTTCATTGGTTAGTGCACATTTATTAAGTTGTGCTTACAAGTGACTATCTTTAAAAGAGAGCAAAACATCCATGTTCCATCACTACATCACATGGGGGCCTGCGTCATTCTTACGCCTGCTGTGAGACAGGCGTAAGAAAATTACGCATCTTATAGATTTCACTGCATCACTTCCATGACCCTTTATTGCGTCAAAACGCCCCCCTTGCATACATTATACCTGGCGCAGGTATAATGTGGCGCAGGGGTTTACAAAGTGACGCATCTTCCTAGATCCGTCACTTTGTAAATATGGCACAAGGAGGCGCATTTTTTACGCCACTGGTGTGTCACAAAAAGTGACGCACCGGCAGCGTAAAAGTGACACAGCCTCATAATTGAGGCCCATGGTCTTTTAAAGACCTGTGAAGTAGTCAGGTGCGGCTATGTGTGTGCCTGGAAATCTGACCCAGCATGGGCTGACACACACGACAGTGGGATGGGGGAAGTGGGGGGACCTGAAGCCCTTTGAGTCCAATGGGCGTTGCCCGCCTGGTCAGGAGTAAGACACAACTGATCACAGAAAAAAAAGCTATGCTAATCTGCTTGCCTCATTCCACGTTCTTCCATTTCCTTTAGCTGAATACACTCCATTCTTTGCTCTTTAAGGCTATGGTGCAACTTCCCAGTACTGTCTCTTGAGGCTTGTCAGAATATCTTCCTATAAAGACTGATCACTTCCTGTCTCTTCCACAACGGAGGCACATTCATTAGTCTGAAGAGCTGAACTCTGGAACTGTGTGGATTCCGCCTCTTGCAGTATCCAGAAGCATTACTACACGAACGTCGTACACATGCTGACACAGTAACTCTACATTGTATGTGCCTGTGATGTCATCAGTGATGGCACCAATGATGCCATTTGAGATGCCATCAATAATGTTATTTAACATGTCATGAGTGATGTGATGTGTGAGTTCATCAGCAGTGCATGGCAGGGGCACAAGTTATAGTTAATTTACTAAAATATCACTGGTGAATTTCAGGGTTTTTACATTTTTAACAGTAAGTTCTTTTCTCATTTCAACTCCTAACAATGATGTCACTTTTACCTTTGTTTTTTCAGTGCTTCTTTTATTGCATAAGCTAAGATCTTTATATCTATATATGTATATATATATATATATTCATGTCATGTCAACAAGGCCCTGTTGAGCTGAAACGTGTCATGGCGACAAACGGAGCAAAGTAAATCAATCTCCGCACTTACATCGGGTCTGTGTCCATCTTTTCGGTGTGGATTTTGCTGATTGTGGAGAAGAAAGTGATATTATATATATATATATATATATATATATGTATATATATATATATATATATATATATATATATATATATATACAGACACACACACACACACACACACCCGTTATATGCTAGGGTCTATGTGCTTACTTCTAAAGGGAATGCTTCCTTTATTTTTCCAAGTATTGCTTTAATCCTACCAAATTCATGTTGATTGACAGCAAACGGTAATATGGGTTTGATAACTGATATTGCACTGGCGCTGTGCTATTTTGCACCTACTCTGGGCAACTTTTAACCCATACTGGCCTACTCTGCTATGATAATTCCACGGATGACATGTGCAGATATGGTATGTGCACCTGCTGACGAATACAAAAAGAACATTTTGCGCAACTTTGCGCAGCATCAGTTCGAAATTGCCTGTCATCAGTGCAGTGTACTAGATCTTCTACTTGTCTTCATATACTCTCTCCAGTTTGATGTCACAAAGCAGTGCTTACAGGTTCCCTGTGGAAGTGTCATATATTATGTACAGGTGAGAGGTCTTTTTCTCATCACAGGCAGAATGATGTAATTGCAGAACAGTCCGCTCCCTCTCAGCCAATACATCAGAATACAATATAACAACACAACCATGTAAAGTTGCAATAATGTGTCCGCCACATGGAGCATTATAATGGCTGGGATGCTGAAATCCTGTAAAAAAAAACTCATGTCTGTAAAGATGACACCGGAGACTGACGGTGAGTTGAAGTTTTATTCAAATAGGCCGCTGACACCAAAGGCGCGTCTTCATACAAAGTTGCTCCTCACCGCTACTGCCATCCAACCGTCACCCATGCCCAAGGTTCTACCATGGAATCTAGGCACGTCATAGAACCCCTGGGCATGGGTTCGCGGCAGTGGCAGCAGCGCGAGGGCAAGGCATACAATAGTACATGTTCACGTGGACTAGATAACATAAGAGGAGTAAAACATGACAATATCTCTAATTTCTTCCGAGTTGTGATGCACCTTGTCACCGATAATAAAGACTGACCTCAGAACTCAACTATGACAGCTAATTACAGCTTACTTCTGACATCACAATACCTGATACCAGAGTCAACTGCCGAGGGCAGGTATAGTCATGGAGCCATTGGATTTTTTTCTTATGCTATGCTTTTCTATCCGTAAATTAATTTGAAGAAAGGCAATTTTTATGGCAACCTGGTTAGTTTTGCACTCATCAGGTTATTATGAAACATTTTAAATCATTCTACGTGTTTCTACCTTTTTCGAGCTACTGCACCTTGTTTTTTTTTTTAACGGACTTGTATTAAACTGCTTCACATATCTTTTTGCAAGAAATATCTAATAGCTTTTTTGAGGTGTTTAATTTTGCATTAAAGATTCTATTTTTATTCTTCATGTTTTCAAACATGCTCTCTCTTTCAGATGAAAGAGCTATGCACCAAGGATTTAAGTGGTTTGTGGGAAAGGTGGAGTGGCCATGTATTGTAAGAAATGAAGTACCCCAACCATACATGATAAGGATTTTGCAAGTCACCTTTGAGTTGTAACGTTATAAAAGAAGCCAGCCTAGTTTCTCTATATGGTAATGGATTTATTCCGTGACTTGCAATTTTCCAATAATGTACAGCATGGATTACTTTATCTCATATATATCAGTTTCAACGCAGTGAATGAGCAGTCTTGACTGTTTTTAACAATTATTTTTTAAACAATAAAAAGCATAGAACATCACCATTATTTCATTACAAAATTGAACATCAAAAGAAACAATATATTTTAATATTTGAATTTTAATATTGATGATCATTTACTTAAGTGAAAACTAATGAACATATAAAACATATCTAAACTTTTTAAATTATTCAACATACTTGTTACCATTTTCCTAGTGCCTTCAACGATAAGTAGTTACCTATTATTTCATACTATTCATATTTTTCCTTGCAGAACAATAAGATTAGCACTAAATGGTATTTATAGCTCAAAATGCTACAGTGCTCTGTAGTCTTAGTTGTCAAGTCATCATAGCATTGATTTTGTTTTTTTAGTTCTCTAACCATTGACTTTACTCTAGGTTCTAGATGTAATTTACTTACAGTAGAATGATGTCGTCAGAATAGAATAATGTTCTGACTTAAAGTATTCGTACTAATGGAGTGTAACTACTGTCTACAAAACGTCTACCTAAATAGGAGTAGCAGAATTGAAAATAATTAAAGGGTTTCCTCACTACAAGTTGCTTAAATAAAACAGGGAAAGAGACCTGCTGGCAGAGAGGCCCACCTGATTAAGTTTAAAGTGTAATAGACAAAGTGGCAGTAAGCCCACTTCACAAGGTGTAAAGGAAAGGAGACTAAGGGGCATATTACCAAGGGCAAGTATTGCCACTTTAAAGTGGTAATACTGCTAGAGCCCTATTAAAAAGGGCATTTTACAGCCTGCCCCAAGCCCACTTTGCATGTCGGCGATAAACATCGCTAATGACATGCAAAGTGGGTGTTCCCCCGTCCAACCACATGAAAAATGTGGTAGGAGGTGGGAACACCATATTACCAAGGAAGGCGATGGGAGGAAAAGACCTGCGATAAACTCATTTATCGCAGGTCTCCCAATGCCTGCTCTGACCAGGCGTTAGGCATTGATAACATGGGGGTGTGGATCATAAAGCTGAATCCACCCCCCCATATTATCAAGGCCCACATTAGCGCATGAAAACAACGTTTGTTTTCATGCGCTAATGTGCCATATCGCCGACTATCGCCGGATTTCCATTCGGCTGCCTGATGCGCATTGATAATTGCACGCTAACAAAGCGATGAAATCCGGCGATAGGAGAATGTGCGTTGTGCGTTTTCCAACGCACTCCTCGGTAATATGCCCCTTAATTTTGTACATTAGCGTAAAAAACATAGACCAAGCACTTTTTTAAATTCTACCGTGCAATTTATAAGTACTCATTAACATATGCAGTTTGTAGCCCTTGACCTGGGACGGCAATAAGTACACACATTAGAAATTAGATCTAGCATCCTATTTGATAGGTATTACCAGTCTTATGTGCTCCCTCCATAGAGAAGGTATCTAGATCAAATTAAAACTGGAGACAGAATACCCTTTCCATATTGTCATCGGCTGGCTAAGACTGCACCTTGAGGTTCTACTGCTGCACGAGAACTGCATCCTTTGTTCGTTGGTGTCTCTGGATTTACGAATTTATCAGGGAAAATTATGGCTTTCCATGCTACTGCTCAAGCGCACTATACCTAATCCATTTATTTAGTAAAGACCTTTGTTTAACTTAATAAGACATATATTTTTGTATTTCTGCTACTGAGTTTTCACAGCCATCTCCATAACTATTGTGTCATAAATAGCGTCTACAACAACAATTCAGCATTAGAGTAAAAATTGAAAATCTGCACCCAAGGGGATGGTTTTCTTCTAAATGGTATTCAAGACACAATATTTATTTCAGACGGTATTAGTATATTGAACATTGACATATACCCTAGTTTCTTGATTGACGTAGATCCTCTTTCTTCATTAAATTACGAAAACATACCTCAAATATACTATCAACAATTGTAGACAGACAATGTATTAGCTATTAACTCTATATGTTATGCTCATTTGATTAATCGGAATTGAAATCTAAGTCTTCCCCAGGCACACATAAAACTTCAAAAGTCACCAATTATGCAATTTTCATGTGGCCATACCAACCTTTATCAGACCCGGACTTTTTCTCTTTGCCTCTAGACTTGGTAGAGGTAGCAGCTCACCTGTTGGAGTGGGAAAATGGACAGGTATCTTGTAAACCTCTCCCCACTTACCTAAATTAATTTGTCTGGTTTTTCCTTACCCTTTTCCAAGAGATAGCAAACACACAAGATAGATGGACTATTATTATTAGGGAGCTCTGCTAGAGACTAGAGCATATATAGAGTAATAGTAGTAATTATCACAGTGATCGTGGCAATATCGAATATGGTGATCGTAAATATAATGAGGGGGCATTATCAAGAACGGTGTTAAAATGACCGCCGCTTTAGCGGCAGGAAACTGCCGCTAAAGCGGCGATAATGGGCTTGATAATAAGCCTTTGTGAATTCCCATAGAAGCCCAGGTTCTGGTGTGAACCTGGGCTTCTATGGGAATTCTCAAGGGCATATTATCAAGCCCATTATTGCCGCTTTAGCGGCAGTTTCGTGCCGCTAAAGCGGCGATCATTTTAACACAGTTTTTGATAATATCCCCCGAAGTGAGGTAATATGGTGGTATCAATAATTCCCTTTCCTACTAATTATATGCTAATGTGAATTTGTACCATAAGGGTCTACCAGCCTCCGAGGTGGAATACATTGTTAACGCGGGATTTCTGGTCTATAGTTACAAATCCAGATCCCAAATCAAGTCGAATGAATCGTTGGTACCTGTCTTTGAGTAAAAGGCAATCCAATACTGGGTTAATCAATTAAGAATTTAAACCACTCTAAAGAACCACTTACCATGAAAAGTTTTTAAAAGTTTATTGTAAAGCCAAAAACAGCTGGAGATACAAAGTTCTCAGCATAAGATTCAAAAGATACACAGATACTAATATAAACTGATTTTCTCTAAAAGCTTTTAGTCTACCGAAGAATATTATCAAAGCTAATTCAAAAGTCAGCAAAGTTGCAAGAATAGCTATGATCTGCAACTTGAGAGTCATTTACAGAAAGGAAAAGTTCAGATTAGTCTGTCCCTACACTAGACTAAGTGACATCCCTACTTAACAAGATCTTAACCTAAAAAGGTGTCAGCAGTGGTGACTTCCAAAGAAGATCACACACTTCTCTTAGTCTTCTTGGTGAATCGTTCTCTTGCAGTCAATCTATCTGCCTATCCATCCGCTTTCTTAGGCTTCTCAGACCCTCTGATCTGTCTCCTCCCCGGGGTGCTTTCCCTAATACAAAATCACATTTCCAATAGGAACGCCCCTTGAGACGCCCCTCACGTGGTATCGATTCTGGCGGCAAATTCCAGGCAGGTCCTCCTCTGGACCCTTCGTGAAAGTTGACCTTGCTTCCCAGGCTTCTTCTTCAGCGAGACAGTACCCCTTAAAATTCCTGAAGACTCCTACAGGCCTGTGCCTGGCTCTCTTGAACAAAAGGACCGTTCATCATAGTACTGATTAGGGCTCCTCGCACCTGCAACGGACACATATACTGTGGGCCTCAAATTCCAACCCGCACCATATCTTGGGCCATAAAGCATGTAAAAGGATTTACAGTTAGTGCCTAGCACGACTTTCCCCTAACGAGCACATTTAGATCAAAAGGAATGGCTTTGTCTTTTCAGGCCTATCAGGATTACATAGAACGGCTTCTGCTCCTCTGAAAACATTTAATTTCTTCACTTAAACAGTATTCTAACCAACACTCTTTAATACAATGCAACACATCTATATAAAACATATTTCAATTCTATGATTAATAATATTTTAGATTAACGATATTGAAATCCACATCTTCAGGATAATGTAGCAGCACTTATTTGTCTCTTGTGAATAGCCATGTGGCCTACACATTTCCATGGTTTGTCAAAATACATTTTCTTACCCACTGCTGCATAACGTGAAACTTAAACATCTCCTAACATTTCTACAAGATTCTATACTAGCTTTTCACACGGATATATGCATTCTTAACCTAATTAAACATTTATATATATTTTCACTCTATATATGTAGCACTCTTATATGTGATTTACTAACTAACGCAACGTGCTTGTAAATATGATGCACTTCTACATTTTTTCTTGGTTTGTGCTCTCTCAGTCCCCCCTTTGATGACTTTCAGGAGTCATCACCATCAAAACACCATCTCTAAAATGTAGGATCTTTCAGACTGAAGTTGTTGCAATACCCCCTCGTTTCATTGTTTCTAGAGCCCTCAGACTCTTGTATCTCAATACAAAATTGCATCGCAGTAAGTCTTCTCTCCTGTTCTCTCATGGATCTCTGCAACCTGTTTGCTCTATACCATTGGTACAGCCGCACCAATCCCCACAAAGTGATTACACAAATCACAATTATGATGATGGGTTTCAATATGTACCAAATGATACCCTTTCCTAGGTTGGCAAACCAACCTCCAACATTACCCATCCCTTTACCTACTTTCTCCCACACGTTTATCTTTGTCAGATCCTCAATTTCATTGTGAATGGCAGTAATGTTTCGTATGTACTTCTCTAGAGGTTTTGAATTGTCTGAAATGTCAGTGCAACATTCCTGGACCTTCAAAGCCTTACAGACTCTGGCTAACAGAACATCTAGAGCAAGTCGGTTCTGAAGAACCATTGCCCTTATCGATTGCATCTCTCCCTCCACCAGCATTAAGGTTCTAGCAGTACTGGCAGATAACCTATCTATGACTGTAGCCAATCTTCTAAGTATCTTTGTCAGATCCTCAATTTCATTGTGAATGGCAGTAATGTTTCATATGTACTTCTCTAGAGGTTTTGAATTGTCTGGAATGTCAGTGCAACATTCCTGGACCTTCAAAGCCTTACAGACTCTGGCTAACAGAACATCTAGAGCAAGTCGGTTCTGAAGAACCATTGCCCTTATCGACTGCATCTCTCCCTCCACCAGCATTAAGGATCTAGCAGTACTGGCAGATAACCTATCAATGACTGTAGCCAATCTTCTAAGTTTGATGTCATTCAGTATCAATCCCAAGAAAGGGAATGCAGCACCAAATACATCCCCAACTACCTCTTCAGCACCTAGATCTCTACTCCCTCTAGTTTGTGTTCCTCTCTTTGTTGTTTCTAAATCCTCAGCATGGTATATTTTGGGAAAGACAATTGCTAGATAACATGATCCGTACCAATTATCTGGTAGCTTCACATATGCATTTCTTCCACATACAAAATATACATTTGGGATTACCTGCATCTCTTTCAGGAAATCCTTGGAGTAATACTCAAATTGGAAAGCATGTTCACAACTGACCTCTCCCACAAACATGTTCTGATAGTATATTTGACTCCTGTGTATACACAATTTCCCCCTTTTCTCTTTGTCTAAAGCTATTGGACCACTGCTACCCTTTCTTTGGTGTTCCCTTTCTTCCTTGGTCCAATCGGTTTCCCATTGTCCTGAAGCTTTTAGGATCTTTTGCCTTCTGTATCGACTATCCACCTGCCCTATAAACTTCTTCTCAATTGCGGACACTTTACAGGTCAAAGTATTTCTTCGGGCATGTGAAGTATCTAATGTTTTCCATGGAAGGAAACATTTCTGTAGCCTGTCCTCACTCTTGTAATAATCCCACTTATTCAGATGTTTAAAATTTGGCACCTATGGCAATGTCGAGTCAAAGTTCGACAAATAATACTCGAACCCATCACGTTCATAAAATATGCTCAACAACAAACTACATGTAATTCCATACGTCAATGGAAGATGATGGTATCTGATACCCTCATCCACAGAAGCTGGTAATTGCATACAAACGTAGCAATTCTTCACCTCCATGACGTCAATATACTCATAAAGCAGTTTGGCATAAGCATTTGATTTGAAATTCCCTTGAGATTCATCAACATGTAATCTCTTAATCTCAGCCTCTAGCAAAGCTTTCTCTTTCCCAGTGTTTTCCCCTTTTACACCAACAACAGTAGTAGGCTTTTGTGTCGATATTCTTTTTACTTCTGTTCTGGCCTTTGCTTCGTTTTCATGTCCCACTACATATGATATAGTAACTACTAAAACTATAAGAAAAATCACTACCACTAAAAGTGTGCCTACTATGCATTTTGCCCTGCGGTTCGGGTTGCCAGTTTCCATGATCTCAAAACAGTGTAGCTCTGGTTTTCGTTCTCAGCCAAAGTCTCTTACTGGACTCCAATGTCTCTTTTCTTTGCACAATGTCTCTTTTTCTTTGAATCACACTTGGAAGCTGACAATTTACTCCCGCAAGAACAGTCATTAAGTTCTGTAGCATTAGACAACCCTAGCCCTTCTCCATCCACTAAAATGGAAGTCCATAATTTCTTTCTTCTTCCACTTGGCGCTAGGTTATCTTTCGATCTGTATTTACAAAGTTCTTTTTAAAGTCTTTAGCAATCTGAAACTATGCGTGTTCCAAGAACTTCCACCACTCGCTCGAGTATTTCCATACGAAGGAGGATTCTCTCAAGTATTGGATACCTTGAACAGCAAACCGGAAATTCAACTGTCTCTAGAATTAATTTTCTTATTCCGCTCAGAAAAGGAGGGTAGACGATGTTAAGTGTCAGCAGTCTTTCGACCTCCACTCCTGGTAGCAGGAACCTTATTTCCACTGTGATGATTGGGTCAGTTCTGGTCAGGGTCACTTCCCTCACCCTCCCAGTCCTGTGCCCCTCGGACATCTGCAGCGAGGTAGGTCCACTCAGGTGTAGAGTATCTTCTGCTAGGCACTCGCACTCTCCTTGATCTCCTTGGACCCTCCTGCTCTTGGTCCTGTGCACCTTCTTCCAGATCCGAGTCTTCGGATATAGGAGCAAGAGTTTCTTCTCGAGCTAGCTTCAGGCTCGGCCTCCTTCTTCTTTCAGGCCAAGTAGCTGCCCCACTTCTTGTTCTCCTATTGCTTTCCCTCCTGCTCGGTTCTTGATCACTCTGTTCCTGATCTGTTTCCAAGTCACATTCACAACAGCTCTCTCCTTCTGTTGCAGTTTCAGTTTCACTGCCGCCTTGTCCTTCTTCTTCTGGATCTGTAACGCTCCCAACTTCTTCAGACACCCCCACAGCTTGACTGATCCCCTCTAATGGTTCACCGTCTTCAGCTGGATCCTCATCTGCGAGAGAAGCTGTTTCTTCCAGGGGTGCTGGAACTCTTTGGGTGTGGGAAGCGTGTATCCAATTCGGCAGTCCTCCACACTTGACAGCAATGTTCGTGGTTAGGATAACCTGGAAAGGTCCTCTCCAACGCACGTCTAGGCAGTTTTTCCGGACATGCTTCTTCACCAGCACCCAATCTCCTGGGCACAGGTCATGGCACAAATCTCTTGAAGATGGGACCTCAGCAGCCTGCACCTGGAAGGACACAGAATGAATGGCGTCAGACAGTCCTTTGCAGTAATCCAGGATCAGGTCATCTGTAATGTTCAACAGTGTCGCAGTTGGGACAGAAGGAAGCCTCATTGCCCTCCCCATCAGCACCTCGTGTGGGGAGAGACCTGTCCTCCTGTCGGGTGTACTGCGCATGCTCATTAGCACTAAAGGTAGAGCGTCAGGCCAACTTAAGGAAGTTGAAGAACATACTTTGGCAATCCGGCACTTTAGTGTCCCATTTATCTGCTCCACGATACCTGAAGCCTCTGGTCGATAACTACAGTGTAACTTCCGATCAATGTTCAATGCAGAGCAGAGCATCTTCACAATTTCACTGTTAAAATGTGTTCCTCGATCAGATTCCAGAGAACCTGGCACCCCGTAGCGCGGGATCAATTCTCTAAGTAACAGTTTTGCTACGGTGAGTGTATCGCACCTACGTGTAGGGTATGCCTCGACCCATCTGGAAAATATGCATACAACCACCAACACATACCTGAGGCGGTTGACTCTTGGCATTTCAATGAAATCTAATTGCATTCTGTTGAAAGGCCCCCCAGACCTCCCAATATGACTCATGGTAACTGGTGTTCTTTTCCCTACGTTCAGTTGCTGACATGTGACACATCTCCTACAGACTGCTTCTGCTGCAATCCTGAACTTTGGGCAATACCAAGTTTGCCTAAATACTCTCAGCATGGCATCCCTTCCTAAATGTGTTGGACCATGTATTTGTCGTGCCATTGGACTCACTAATTCCTCAGGTAACACTGCTCTTCCATCTGCTGACACCCAAAAGTCCATCTCACTCCTCACACAACCTGCTGTTTCCCAGGACCTTTTCTCTGACTCAGGTGCATTTTCTTGCATTTGTTTCAAATCTTCCCATGTATCTACGGTCTCTAACATCATGTTTAATTCTGTCTTTTCCTGAGCCCCACCTACTTCCACCTCCGTGAAAGTGTACCCTTGCTCCGCACAATAGCGGGCAACTTCGTCTG
Source organism: Lissotriton helveticus (assembly GCF_964261635.1). Classification (NCBI taxonomy): domain Eukaryota; kingdom Metazoa; phylum Chordata; class Amphibia; order Caudata; family Salamandridae; genus Lissotriton; species Lissotriton helveticus. The sequence goes on from NC_136062.1 coordinate 361,031,453, forward strand.
CGTATCGGTTTCCTTGTGACACATTCCTTGTGTATTTTTAGTGTGAGCTATACACTTGACCACTGCGATTTCAGCTGGACCTTGCAATGCTTCTAACAGCAGTCGTACAAATTCCCCATTTCTGATTGGCGAACCAGAGGAGGTCATGTAACCCCTCTGGGACCACAATTGCCCGAAATCATGAACTACACCAAAACCATATTGGCTATCGGTATAGATGGTGACTCTCTTTTTGCTACCTGCTATACAGGCACGTGTCAATGCAATGATTTCTGCTACCTGAGCGGAGTGTACTCCTTCCAGGCAAGCGGCTTCCACAACTCCAGTAATGGTGCAAACAGCATAAGCTGCTCTCAACCGACCAGTATCGTCTCTTAAACATGAGCCATCAACAATTGAATTTCATCAGGGTCGATCAATGGCTCATCCACAATATCTGGTCTGGGCTTCGTGCATAGTTCAGTCACATCTAGGCAATCGTGATCTTCACATTCTTCGCCTTCTATATCATTAGGAAGTGGCATCAATGTAGCAGGATTCAAGACCTCTTAAGGGTCACGTTCTCTGCAGCAAGAATAACTTGCTCATAGCGCGTGAGCCTACTATTGGTCAAGTGCTGCGTCTTGGTCCTTGTCATTAACAATTCTACAGAATGCGGTACATACACCACTAATTGATGTCCCATTACTATGTTCTCACACCTCTCAATGCTGACACCTGTTGCAGCAACGGATTTGAGACATCCGGGCAACGCTGCGGCTACCGGATCTAATGTAGCCGAAAAGTATGCAACTGGTCTACGGGCATTCCCATGTACCTGCACCAACACTGATAACGCACATCCTTCTCTTTCACAGCAGTATAATGAGAATGGCTTCTCATAATCTGGCATTCCCAAAGCCGGGGCACGACACAAGTCCTCTCTCAGCTGCAGGAACGCCATTAAACAATCGTTGTCCCATGGTACCGGATCACTCACCTCCTTGTGCGTCAGTTTCTGTAAAGGTTTTGCTTTCAGTGAAAAGTTAGCTATCCACTGTCGGCAGTAACCAACCATTCCTAAGAACATCCTAACTTCTCTCTGTGTCGTTGGCGCATTCATTTTCATGATGGCCTCTATCCTGTCTGGAGACGCCTTGCGTTTCCCCTTTTCTATGCGGTGACCCAAGTACTGTACTTCTGTCAGACAGTACTGTAATTTGTTCGGAGATACCTTGTGTCCATTCTCAGCTAAATGATTTAGCAAGGCAATGGTGTCTTCCTTACAAGCTTCCTCTGTTCCTGACGCAACAAGTAGGTCGTCTATGTACTGGACCAGAACCGAGTTCTGTGGCAGTACCAGACTTTCAAGGTTCTTCTTCAACAGCTGGTTGAAGATTGAAGGACTATCTGTGAACCCTTGTGGGATTCGACACCATGTTAAGACGCGACTCTCCATTTTAAACGCGAAAAGATACTGGCTTTCTTCATCTAATGGAATTGAAAAGAAGGCTTGACAAAGGTCTATCACTGTAAACCACTCAGCTTGGAATGGTATCTGAAACAGTATTACTGATGGATTCGGTACCACTGGACAACATGAAACAACTATGTTGTTAATCTTTCGAAGATCCTGAACTATTCTGAACTTCCCACTAGGTTTCTGCAAACCCATAATCGGAGAGTTACATGGACTACCCACGATTTCTTTCAGTATTCCCTGTTGAATCATTGAGTCAAACACAGGTTTTATTCCTGCAATCGTTTCCTGGGACAGTTTATACTGAGGCGTTCTTGGATATTCAGCGTTGGGTTTTACCATGATCTTCACTGGTTCCACCCCTTTGATCAGTCCTATCTCTTCCCCAGTAAAGTCCCATACCTCAGATGAGACAGCATTTCTTAAGTCCCAAGGAAGTTCCTCCACAGTCAGAGTAGGATACAGTTCTATGCATGTTTTCGAATTAACGACCTTAAAGGTCGCATCGTCGTCTATGGTCTGTACGTCCACTCCCTGAGGTGTGCAATATATGGTGCAATTCAATTTGCACAACAAGTCCCTTCCTAACAGACACACAGGACTAGAATCACATACTACAAACTGATGTTCATTTGTATAGTTCCCTATTTTCACCAACACTGGTTCCGTCAAAGGGCTAGTCATTCTCTTGTTTGCGACTCCAACCACCTGAATTGTTTCCCCCGACATTGGTAGATCAGGAACCACTGCTGATCTCAGAGTTGATCGAGTAGCTCCAGTATCCACCAAGAACGTTGTAGGACACCCTGCTACCTCTGCCTCAACAAATGGCCCTCTCTGATCCACTTCTAGAACTGCCCCGAGGGTACAGTCCTCTTCTTTGCTTACACGTTGTCCCGTCAAAGGGTCAATGTAGTAACATTTTTCTTCTTCAATGAAAAGAGGCATTTGTCTAAAGACCTTTCCCCCTGTCGCAATCTTCGGTGGCTGTGGAAACTGAGCTCGTGGAGCCGAAGTCCCCCCTTTGACCACCTTGCTCCTTAGGACTGTCGCCCCTTGGACTGGAACCTCTTGAACTTCCTCTTCTAATTCTAGTTCTCCATTTTCAGGGTTAAAGGGACACTCGCGTCTCCAATGCCCCACCTGGTGACACTGGTGGCACTTTGTCTTTTTCTTTAACGTGGCAAAGTCTATTCTAGGTCTCTGGCTTTCCTCACTATCCTTGATCTGACCATTCAGCTTCCGTCCCATTGTCCCCATTCCCTGCTTTTGCTGTCCACCTTTTCCCGCTGACTGCATCTGTACCACCATGAGTTTTTCCTTAAGCTTCTTTGTTTTGGAATCTATTTCATCACTGCAGTACCTTGCGTACCGCAGAATCTCATCTAACGGTCTGTTTTGCCAACAAATTAAATGTTGCTGAATCATCAAACAAATATCAGGTCTCAACCCCAAAACAAACTTTGACACAAACTGTCCTATATCCTTGGGATCCATTACATCGAGTCCACTGTATTGTTTGAACGTTTTCTGCAACCTCTCATAAAACTCATGAACTGTCTCTTTGGGTTCCTGTCTTGTTCGGTCTATTTTTACCCAATCTATGTCCTGGGGTGGTACCTTATCTTTCAGCCAAGTTATTACCCTTTCATACTTTTGCATGACAATTTCAGACGGTCCATTTGTAGCAGCATCCCTTTCTGGCTCTGCAGCTGGCCATTCGACACTAGTCTTGCATGCTGTCCACAGTTCTCCTGGGACCACAATGTCAAACAAAGTGTTCAAATCAATCCAGAATACCTTGGAGATCTTTACAAACCTTTCTACCTGCTTGTACCACTCAACTGGATTGTCCCTTAACTTCGGAAATGAGTTGGTAAATGCAGCTAAATCTCCCCTACTCCAGGGCACATGTACATAATTCCCATTTGATATTTCTCTCAAAGGGAATGCCTCCATCTGCATTACCCTTCCTTCCGGAGACATCACACTCATGCTCCGTCTGACAGTGCCCCTTTTGGAACACCTCTCTTCCCATTTGTCCAGATCCCTCTACGCTCTTATTCCTGCTATCAGTTCCCTTATGTGTGTTTTCAATCCGGTTGTCCTTTTTTCATCTAAATCCTGATCTGAGTATTGTAACCTATGGTTACTCTGTAGGGTCTTTGTTCTGGACAAATCTACTGTATACCTGTCTGCCAATTCAGACAGTTTCTCATGAGTTGCTCTTGCCTTCCGAGTAACATCCTTTGCTATGAACAGCAGCTCATCTTGCTCGTATAACTCAATCCTTTCTAATGGCAACGTACCATCTATAATCTCATCCAAATCAGATTTCAAACTGGTGACATCAAGTCTTTTCGCCTTTATTGTAGCTCTCAGTACGCTAGCTCTAGGGGGTCCATTCACATCTTTCCCATCCCAGCTCCGAGTCCTACGTCTGGGCTCAGGTGAGTTACGTGGAGTCCTCCCATGCTCCCACCCCTCCAGGTCCCATGCTGTTCCGTCCTCTCTGGGTGGATGATGAAACACTCCATTGTGCCTCATAGTCCCACCGTCCCATTCATGCCTGGATTCTCTGGGTTCATGGTAAGACATTCCATTACTCCCCCTTTCTTCACAATTGGTCTGTGACCTCTGATCACCCGATGTATGGCAAGATCTTTCATTGTTCCCCCTATTCCAGTGTTGCACATTCTCCCCTGGCGCGTGATGAGTGCACCTAAACCTATCTCTGTATGCTAGTACCATTTGGTCTCCACCCTTTTCAAAGAGCCGAGACATCTCTTCACACTCCATGCTTCTACCATCTCGCTACTGCTGGTCCCTCCCATCATTAGGACGTATTACTCCTCTGTTCTGCTGGCTTTGACCCTCACGTCCCTGACTGCTTTCGCTAGCCCCGCAGTGAGATACTGTCCCATTGCCTCGATTTCCCCACTCAGCTTCTGCTCTTGACCTATTGCTCTGCGTTTCTGCGGACCCATCCCATTCTCTCAAGTCAACTCTTAACTCTTTAAAGGATTTCGGACGTGGTCTCCTTAGGTCCATCGGTCCTCTTTGACCCCCCTGCTCTGTTGCGGGACTCACTGTCGGTTCGAATGGGGTGTTCCACGTTACCGGTCCTGGCAATTGCCTCCAGGCATTTGTCGTGTTATTCCTCCTTTCCATCTCAACCCTTTCTCTGTCTAACCGTATCTGTTCTTCCTCTCTCCCATTCTCTGGGTTGTAAATCGATACTATGGGTCCTATGGTAACGGGTACTTGGAGAGCATCTGGCAATCCACAAGGTTCAGCCCTCTCTGCGGTTGGCGTTTTCTGTACCACAAACCTTCCGACTACACTCTGTGCTGTACTATGTTGAGGTGTCTCCCCACCTTTGATAGGTGTCCATTCCGATATAGGAAGTGGTACATACCCCTCTATGGCAGCCCCATCTTCCCTTGCGAGTCCTCTACTTTCAATCTCCCCAACTCTCGGAGGCGGTCTATCTATCAGCAATCTATTTATCAAGTTGTCCTCCGAGTCGCTCTCCTCATCCTCTTCCATGAGGTTCTTTCCTCCTGCCACCTCTCTCACTGGGTACAACTTATCCACCTCAATAGCCTGTACCCTCCACCTCTTGGCGTCCTCATCCCATTTGGAATCTCGCACTACTCTTACCGATCGCGTCAGCCTTTCTTGACGCCTATTCAGATTCCTATCGTGCGCCGCCCTAATCCATGCGTTAAGGGCCTCAAACTGGGTCGGTCTATGCGGGGGTTTCAATGCGGACATGGTTGCTTTTAGCCGATGTAACACCTCTAACTTAAACGTCCCATACTTTGGGAACGACATTTCCTCATTCCCTTCCGTAAGCTTGTTCCAATCCCCAATCCATAATATAGTGTGCAGCCCAACATTCGCTGCCATATAATGAGCCGGTGTACCCTCTGGCGGTGCCTCTTGCCCGTAAAAAGACTCTCTCCTTTTTCTTTTAAAAATATCCTTCAAACATTTAAAACACTTCATTTTCAATCTACTAGTTTCTGTTTTCTCCGGTTTGTTTACTTCCTGATGACAATCCACCAATCTCAGCACTGTTCTCGCTAACTGGCCTATTAGAGCGCGGTTTCTCGCCGACGTCACACTATCCGCCCAATCAGAGCGCGGCTCTAGCCGACGTCACTCGCCCCCCTTCGCAGCAGTTCCCCTCCTTTCTCAGCTCGTCTTCTCGGTCATGCATGCGTCTCATCCATACTATGAAAAATGATTACTTCCGATCAAAACAATCACTTTCCTTGACTGTACGTCCACAGTCTGACTGTAGTTGTCACCTTAACTGACGAAATGTCTTTCCGTTTACGTCCAGACAATCGCCTTCTCTGATAGGTTACTTGCACACAGTAACTTTCGACCTGCGTCCGTTACTCACACACTCACTCTTACACTCCCCCTATCTCGGTTCTGCGGAGGTCAATGGTACCTCATGACTTCCTTACTCTGGTCGACAACTACTCTGGGTGTTCGATACACTCGGACCACTTAAGCTCTACCTCGAACTTAAGAATTTCCATCAGCTCACCCGTTTACCAGGTTTACCAGTACCAATACCAGGTTGCGCGCGCTCACAACCTTCTCTCAATCACACTACAGTCATTCAACTCCGCAAGACATTAAAATACAAATACAACACAAAACACCGCAATCTGTTCACGCATGACCCTTGTTATACTCACTCTCCTCCGATACTGCTGCTTTTCTCGCACCGTCAGCACCCTCTTCGGCACGCGATTCTTCCGCTGCTCATCTCTCGATGTCTATCTCTAGGGGCCTTGGGGTAAACTAACCTAGTCTAGATTACCTTCCTCAAGAAGATAACCATCCTACACTGCTACCAACTGTTAACGTGGGATTTCTGGTCTATAGTTACAAATCCAGATCCCAAATCAAGTCGAATGAATCAATGGTACCTGTCTTTGAGTAAAAGGCAATCCAATACTGGGTTAATCAATTAAGAACTTAAACCACTCTAAAGAACCACTTACCATGAAAAGTTTTTAAAAGTTTATTGTAAAGCCAAAAACAGCTGGAGATACAAAGTTCTCAGCATAAGATTCAAAAGATACACAGATACTAATATAAACTGATTTTCTCTAAAAGCTTTTAGTCTACCGAAGAATATTATCAAAGCCAATTCAAAAGTAAGCAAAGTTGCAAGAATAGCTATGATCTGCAACTTGAGAGTCATTTACAGAAAGGAAAAGTTCAGATTAGTCTGTCCCTACACTAGACTAAGTGACATCCCTACTTAACAAGATCTTAACCTAAAAAGGTGTCAGCAGTGGTGACTTCCAAAGAAGATCACACACTTCTCTTAGTCTTCTTGGTGAATCGTTCTCTTGCAGTCAATCTATCTGCCTACCCATCCGCTTTCTTAGGCTTCTCAGACCCTCTGATCTGTCTCCTCCCCGGGGTGCTTTCCCTAATACAAAATCACATTTCCAATAGGAACGCCCCTTGAGACGCCCCTCACGTGGTATCGATTCTGGCGGCAAATTCCAGGCAGGTCCTCCTCTGGACCCTTCGTTAAAGTTGACCTTGCTTCCCAGGCTTCTTCTTCAGCGAGACAGTACCCCTTAAAATTCCTGAAGACTCCTACAGGCCTGTGCCTGGCTCTCTTGAACAAAAGGACCGTTCATCATAGTACTGATTAGGGCTCCTCGCACCTGCAACGGACACATATACTGTGGGCCTCAAATTCCAACCCTCACCATATCTTGGGCCATAAAGCATGTAAAAGGATTTACAGTTAGTGCCTAGCACGACTTTCCCCTAACGAGCACATTTAGATCAAAAGGAATGGCTTTGTCTTTCAGGCCTATCAGGATTACATAGAACGGCTTCTGCTCCTCTGAAAACATTTAATTTCTTCACTTAAACAGTATTCTAACCAACACTCTTTAATACAATGCAACACATCTATATAAAACATATTTCAATTCTATGATTAATAATATTTTAGATTAACGATATCGAAATCCACATCTTCAGGATAATGTAGCAGCACTTATTTGTCTCTTGTGAATAGCCATGTGGCCTACACATTTCCATGGTTTGTCAAAATACATTTTCTTACCCACTGCTGCATAACGTGAAACTTAAACATCTCCTAACATTTCTACAAGATTCTATACTAGCTTTTCACACGGATATATGCATTCTTAACCTAATTAAACATTTATATATATTTTCACTCTATATATGTAGCACTCTTATATGTGATTTACTAACTAACGCAACGTGCTTGTAAATATGATGCACTTCTACATTTTTTCTTGGTTTGTGCTCTCTCAACATCATTGCATACTCTTTTACCCAGGGAGAGCCGCCCTCAGCTCAAATAGCACAGCCTATGGGAGCCTAGTCGGGTTGTCTGCTAGAATGTCCTTGAAAATGTAACTTCCTTGATAAATAATGTGTACCCCTCTGCCCCACACAGAACGAGGCATTCAGTTTGTAATGTTTCTGCAGGAGGACAATGAGCAGGTGTCCTTGTGGTTGCGGACACAATGGCTGAAGAATCTCATGTGAGTTGGTATCATCTTATATATGGGTATACATGTAAAATGACACTAGTCTAAACAAAACAATATACCACAGTTAGGGGCCGCCAGGGGTTTCAGCTGCGACTCCTGATTTGCCCTTTGCTACTCCTAGCCCTGCCTTTGCGACCCCTGGCTTCACAGGTGGCTAATATCAGTGGCAGGAACTTGGGGGCAGCTAGGGAACACAATATATTATTCATTAATAGTGTAAAAAATGGAATGCAATAAGCTGGAATATGCTCTTCCATGGCAGCTGAGGTAAGTAAATAATGCTTTTAAATGTATGTTTTGTGCGGGCTTGCGGATGAGAGTGTGTTTATGTGAGAGAGAGTGTATATGTGTATATGTGTGAATTTGTGTGTATGTGTAACTATGTGTGTGTGTGAGTGAAAGTGGAGGTCAAAGGGCGTGTGATGTCACTCCTGCTACCCCATGCAATTTGGTGAATTGACATCCATGAAGCAAGCTAGGGAGCAGTGCCTACAGCGAATGGTCACAATATTATACTCCTTTTCAGAGGCACTGTAGCACAGCTGCATGAAGGCAAGACAAAGGCATGCTGGATGGTGTTATATGTGTGGATATTGGAATTGCTGTATCTGGCCTGTTATGCTGCTGCAAGGTTTTTGGAAAGAAGTAAACACTTTTCTCCGCCCAAACCCCCTTCCCTCAAGGTACTCTTTCCCCCCCTATTCTCCCTCCCTGCTCTCTATAGCTACATATGACTAATAGCCCTACGCACGGCCTCCTATTGATTTACTACTCCTGCTACTCTCCTTACTCCTACTATATTCTGCCCCCTCCTTATCTCTTCTCTTTCACCCTCACCCACCCTAACCTAGGTTCTCACTACCCACATTAGCTTAAACTAGTGTTTTGGAAATAGCTCTCGCATTTCTTTGTTACATTAGCACTTGTTTCATTCAAATTTTTTTGAATACTGTACCTCCTCACATTCCTGTCAAGCGCTCTAATACTCCTGGGTCTAGCCAGCGCTATAGAAAACCTTTAAAATAAATAAATAAACAGTCGTAGGTGCAATTTACATCGTCACATGGGTATCACCATGTCGGCACATCCCTATGTGTTTGATGAATTCTACATGGTGATGCTGATTATGTTTAGTGTTATTTGCTGTGTTATTCTTTATTGGACTGGAGAGTGGGAGACTATAACACCAGTTGCATTCTCCCAAAGTCACTACTCACACACAAGAAAGAATGGTTGAGTTCCTTTTCTAGGAAGAATTTTTTGCCCTAATACCTCTTTGGTATCCAAAGATATTGGAGGAAATGCCACACTGACTTTATCGAGACATGCTTCATCATCCGTGCCTATCCACCCTGGTAAGGTGGTACCACCAGGGCGGACTCAACCAAAAGAGTGAGAGTTCCTAGATAACATATGGCTGGATAAGCAGAGAAAAGTGAAAAGTTAAAAACACCTCCAGGTATACCCAAAATGTTGCTTTATTTGTAGGGTTCCTGGGGTATGGGTTAAAAGGTTTTTTGTCTTGTTATTGAATATGGTTATTCAATTAACCTTATTACGTAAACGCTGTGTTATGTCTATTTGCAGGTGTGGGTTTATCTTTGCAATGCCATAGTGGCATCCTAATGAGTCATACATATGATCTGCATTGGAAGAGTGCAGGTGTTGCCAGGTATGTGGAATGCATGACTTGTTAAACACATCTCTTGATAATCAAGTGTGTGTCATGGTATGATAATGTATGTTTATCTACGATGTACACAGTGGCGTAACACTAGCCCCTGCAGTCCCTGCAGTGTGGGGGCCCTCATGCTCCAGGGGGCTCCCTCCAGCACTGTGCTTGGCCTAAGAGCTCCTGATTCGGTCCGGAGCATGAGGGACCCCCCTCCATTGTCTTTGCAGGGGCCCCCCTCCAGTTTCGTTACTCTACTGGATGGACCCAGACCATACCAAGGAGGCATGTGAAAGAGAATCATGGAGTCATGTGATGAGCTATGCACTGTAGACATGTGAGGTGCAGTAGAGATTGATTGTACATCTATGCGGTACATCATCGACCTGTTGCAGAAGCCTTACTCTTCGATAGCAGTAACTTGATGTGGGGACGGTCAGTGTTTACCACAGTATTGAGAAAACTCTTTGACAGTAATAAGAATCTGTCTCTCAGTAGGAAATGTGATGTTGCATCCTTGGAACTTGGACAGGACATGGTGAATGGCTGGGTCATGATGTGGAAGGATGCAGGTTGTGGGTAGCCAGGCACCATTGCCACGCTATGATGGTGCGAACTAATGGCGAAGTAGCGCAGGATGGCCAGCTCCTTCAAGACTGGTGGTGTTGCTGTACTAATGCAGCGGGTGTCTCTTGTTGTCATCTCCAAAGGCCAAGATGGTTGGAATACTGTCCATATCACATATATCTAATATCAGTACTTCTTGGGCATTGGTGTTCAATGGAGGGGCATATTATCAAGGGGTTTTATCTCCGCTTTTTTGGCTTTAAAAGCCAAGAAAGCGGAGATAAAATTATCTCCCTATTACCAAGCTGTCGCTAACACCAGTTAGCGACAGCTAATAGGAGATAGCGACCATCATGGGCCCCACTTTGCATGTCAGTGATATTTATCACTAATGACATGCAAAGTGGGCGTGCCAAGATGTTAGCGACTGGAAACAGTCGCTAACATCGCTATCTCCTATTACCAACTTTTGGAGATATTCGCGCTAAGCGCGAATATCTCCAAAAGCTAACACCTGCCCAGGAGCAGTTCTTAGCCATGTTATCCAATGGGAGGTGGATAACATGGCTAAGAGCATTTGCTCGATAATGCATGAATATCGCTGACTTTTCAGCGATATTCATACATTTCGGCCGATTTTTATCGCATTTGCGATAAACCTTGGTAATACCAAGGTTTATCTGCGATAAAAATCGCCGATTTGCGGCGATAATTTTTGTCTCTAAAGAAGTTAGAGACAAAAATTATCGCTAGTTGTTGGTAATATGCCCCTGAGTTTTCAGTAGTATTTCCTTGCGGTCCTTTGTCACTTCCATTTTACTTTCTTGTTTTCAAGTTGCTGCTGCTCCTACAAAAAAAACTACTGCTGCTAACCCTTGCACTGCTGCTGCTGCTACTTGGACTGTTCATCTAATTCCTACTGCCTTGCATGAAGGAGTATATGAGGGGTTTTCCTAAGGCCCAGGATGAGTCCTGCTGCTGCACCCCTGAGTATCTAGGTGTGACATGTGCTTTCTTCCTACTTCCATGTTGTTGTTGCCAGTTGTGGTACTAACTGTGTTCTGGTAGTAGTTAATGTGGGAGCATATGCTGGTGCTGTTCCCCTAAAGCTTAGTTACTGTTATTTCTTCGCTTGTGGATATTTGCTCCATGCCACCAATGGTGCTTCTACTGAGCTGCAGGTGTATTTGTGCACTACTCGTTTCACACGGATGTGGTCATTTTTTGTAAACATGTAGGACTAAATACAGGGATTGAGCTCTGGCTCAGGCTTCCCCCCGTTCTTCACCGTCTGCCACAAGTAGCAAACAATTTTGCATTTGCAAACGGTGCAAATTGGTCATTTTGGCCATTTGTGAATACGAAATAGCCTTTCAGGATGTATGAAAGGCTTTGTAGTTGCAATTTTAGATAATCACAATTTTTTCCGATTCGCTTAAATTGTGAATGCAAATAGGGAATCTTAATTTGTAAGCACATGTACCAAGCATTTTCTAAATGCAAACTGCGCATGTAAGAAATGCTATTATCATTGACTACAAGTCGTTGGATATGTTCAATTTTTGACAAAATGTACTACAAAGCATTTTGCAAAATACCATGTAGAGCAAGTGAGAGCTTAACGTGCACATTTTATTTTGGGGTGCTTTGGGGGGGACTTTAGGCCCCCGTGCACTCTTGGTTTTGCATTACCAAATTTGTGATTACCAATTAGGTAATCTAAAATTAGCTAATGTAAAGCCTCTAGGCCCATAGGAACAAATGGAGCAGTATTACCTAACAGGGATTACTGAATTGCGATTGTGAATCTTTAGGCATTGCTATTAGGTAATCACTATTTTTAAACATACAATTTTGCATTCCTTAAATATTGATTACCTACAATTCTCTATTTAAGGAATGCAAAATAGATTTTTGATACATGTGCCCCTTAATCTATCTGAGCCTACCAAAAAAAAAAAATGAATGCATTCTTGTGCAACAACACTGGTGCTCATGTGAAGCGCTTCAATACCTTCAGGTCGAGTTCGAGATATAAAATTGCAACAAAAACAAAAAAAGGGTTTTGTGCACATGGGGCAAAGGCAGTGATTTAGGAGAATCTCAGGAGCATGCAACAGGTGGATAAACCTGCAGTTTACGGGCCTGGTAATTTTTCATTTAGAAATCGAATTAAATTTAAAACTTTGTGTATTGTCTACAAATCATTACATCACCAAGCACCTCAATTTCTGAGTGAGCACTTGGTTCCGTACATTCCTTCTCGTTCACTCCGCTCAGCTAAACAGAATGATCTGATTGTTCCACGGACTAAGTTAGTCAACTGGGGAGACAGACGTTTCCTGGTTGCTGCTCCAAAACTATGGAACACACTCCCTCAATCCATCAGATCCAGTTCAAATCTTCTTGTTTTCAGAAAGAAATTGAAAACATGGCTGTTTAACCTCTAGTACCCATTGCTAATCTCAGGAGAGTTGTTTACATTACAGCGCCGAGACGCCTGCGGACATTTGTTCGCGCTTAAGAAATGTAAAAAAAAATAAAATAAAAATAAAAGTGTATCTGAGGACAATTTGCGGCACTCCCTTGGCTCTCGGCCCTGTTTATTTCAGATCAGGCATCACATGGATGTCTTTCCTGAATTAGCCTTTTTTCCATGTTTGCATACTAACAGTTTGGATGTATGACGTTACAACGCATACTTTTACAACGCATACCTTTACAACGCATTTTTACAATATAACATCCATTACAACGCATTCCATTACAACGCATGCCATTACAACTCATTTTTAAATCTACCTTTACAACGCATTCCATTACAACGCATACTACCTATACAACGCATACCATTACAATGCATACCATTACATTGCATGTATGGTATGTATTGGATAGTGTAGGGGTAAAAATTACTATTCTAACTCCAGGGGGCTGCAACAGTAGGGTAAGTGTTGTATAGTGTAGGGGTAAAAAATACTATTCTAACTCCAGGGGGTGCAACAGTAGAATAAGTATTAGATAGTGTAGGGGTAAAAATTACTAGTCTAACTCCAGGGGGTGCAACAGTAGGGTAAGTGCTGGATAGTGTAAGGGTACTACGCGTTGTGATGGTATGCGTTGTAATGGTATGCGTTGTAATGACTGCGTTGTAATGACATGCGTTGTAATGACATGCGTTGTAGTGTCATGCGTTGTAATGGTTGCGTTGTAATGGCATGCGATGTAATGGATGTTGCGTTGTAAAAGTTTCGCTGTAATGGTAGTGCATTGTAAAAGTTGCGTTGTAAAGGTTGTTTTCCAACAGTACATGAAAGGGTTATACATACTTTGAAGAGAAATGTTGGTGCTTTAATAAAAAAAAAAACAAGATAAATAAATAAAAGGTGTTAACATCGCTAATGAATGAAACTCTTTTTTGAGCTAGGATGAACACGTCATTGGCAGGCTGTGCCCATATTTTTGTAGGAGGCCTGAAACGTTTTCGTGTATACGAGCAGACATAGGCGCATAGTGCCCCTATCTGACACATGCTGACGCTCTCAGTTGCTCTAACGCAAATGTCACTGAGTTTACTACACAATGTTGCACTTTCACATAATATTTATACTTAGCGCCAGGACACCCACTGTTGTGCGCTGTATAAATTAAAAAAATAAATAAATAAATAAATATGCAAGCATCTGAGTCACTAGTTCTTCGGGGGCAGATTAACAAGCCCCTTGCGCCATCTTTGCGTCACTTTTCCCATGTTAAAAGTGACGCAAAAGTGGCGCAAGGGCCTTGTAAATCTGCCCCTAAATTCTTTCTCCTCCTGCAGCATTGCGCCTATAGGAGCAAGCGCCAAACACGATGAGCCACGTCATGTTGATAGTCCCTCAGCTGCTCTCCAGGGTGTGTTACTCCATCCAGGCCCCCTCATCAGACTCAAAGGGCCGAAACAGAGATCTCCTAAGTTCCTCGGGACCTTCCTTTACACTGTCAGTTTTTTTCGAATCAGTATTTGCATTCATAAAATCCTTCATGAGTTAAAATAAAACTAATAAAAGGCTCTTTTCTTTCACTTGCAAATCAAGGATATCCTCGTCTCAGATAAAACCCTGGTGCTGAAACAAGAGATTTGCTCTTAAGATTGCGGATCGGATGTGGGCTTTGGAACGTCCTCTGTCAGGGAACCTAACGATTATCTTTAAGAATATGACCTCCGCTAATATTTCCTTGTACTGTAAGGAAATGTTTGAGAAGTAAGCCTTTTCCCACAGCTTCAGGACAATGTGGCTCCCCTTGCCAAGATCGTGTTCGCGTTTATTTCCTACTTTCTTGAAGTTTTCATGTAAGCCCTGATGGAAGGCTGGCACGCTGCCTGCCACCCTACCCTCCCAGATCACTATCATAGTCTACAGACCTGAGGTGTGGCGTGCACCATCTGTGAAAGGTGCTTGGGCTAGTTGAGGAGTTTCTGATTCCTGTGTGTGCTGCAGAATGTAACCCACGGTGTGCCCGCTTGACGTTGCTTGGTCCCTTTGCTTAGCGGGTCAGTTCGTGCCCGGTGGTTCAACCACCTTGATGCTCAGGAGAAAGAGTAGCGTTGGGTGGCTCCAGCTTGACCAGACCACCATATTGAGGTTGGGGAGAGAGATGCTGCTAGTTGGAAGAAGAAGTATACCGGCTACATCTGCCGACCTTGAACCCAGGGCCGGGCTAGAAGTAGTGGCCACCGGGCTTTTTAACGGTGGGCTGGAAGGTTGGGGGACAGTTTTGGACCAGTGGGTAAGTCAGTTTTGTTAATGGGGCCGGTGTAGACCCCCTGTGGCAAATGCAGCAGTTATGCTTGCCCCAACCCACCCGCCTTGGTGCCGGAGCATCTCGGCAACAACCCCCCCACTCATCCATCCTCCAGGAGCACTGGCGTAACGAAAAGTGAGGGGGCCTCCCTGCACGGTACTTAGGGGGGGCCCCTCTGGGCTCAATCAGGAGCTCTCCCGGCCAGAGTTCATTGCCGAGGGGGCCCCTTGGAGCTAGAAGCACCCCCGCACTGCGTGGGCTGCGGGGGCCTGTGTTACGCCCCTTTCCAGGATACCCATTGAGCGGAATTGCCAGGGCTGGTTTCTGTTCCCTGTCTGGCCCTGCTTGAAACCTGGACCTAGTGTTGTATTCCCCTAATTCCCTTGTGCCTGAACTGGTACTTTTGTATAGCACTCTAATGCTGTCAGATAAAACTCACGCTGCCATACTATAGAAACTGGAATAGATGTTTCAAAACAATGCCCTAACAGGCATAGAGTGCAACAAAATGTATGCAAAAAAGAAAGCATAGAACCCTGGGTAGCTCCAAAGGTCTAGGAGGAGAGCAGCTCCTTTACATAGAGCATACTTCAACACCACTGACACTCTAAAACTGCGCACCTCAAATATCTCTTTTTCTATCAGAGTTGTGAAGCACAGGATTAGCACAGTGTCAGTCATGCCCAGCCAGAAAAGTGCCAAAGCCTTTTTCCATTTATACAGCAAAATCTTTAAGCATAGGATTAGCTAGCGCCATACCCGGCGAGCTGAAAAATGACAAAAGACTTTTACCACTCAAGACAGAGACTACAGCTTTGGACTGGTAAAATACCATCCAAGCCAACTAGGAATAAATATAAGCAAACCCAGAAATGTGTTTCACTGTTATTAGAGCTCGTCACAGAGGTATTGCTTTGTTCGGACACAAGAGATCACCCGGTATAAATCGAAACAATGCCCTTTCAGGCACAGAGTGCTGCAAAAAATATTCAAAAAAGGTAGCTGGGAACCTTTGGTAGTTCTCAAGTTTTAGATGGAGGGCATCTGATTTATATGGGGCACTCTATGAGACCATCCACACTCTGAATCTGCTCCCCTCAAATATCAGTTTTCTAGCAGAGTTTTTAAGTTTAGGATTAGCACGGTGCCATCCACAAAGAACTAGAAGAGGGACAAAGCCTTTTGCCATTTTTACAGCAAAGGTTTTAAGTATAGGATTAGCTAGTGCCATCCATGCTGAGCTGAAAAATTACAAAAGCCTTTTACAATTTCAGACACAGTATAACAAAATCAGGAAATGTACTCCTTCTCACCTTGTGAGAGAGTTTTGCAATCTAGCCTTGATAGTGAAAATGTAAACTTCAAAGCCTGGGAGCATGTACCTTTTACACGTTAGAACCCACACTTTAGAATTCCCTGCCGTTAGCTTTCAGATCTGAACCCAACCTTCTCTAGTTCCGTAAACTTCTCAGAACATGGCGGTACTCCTTGTAAAGGGATGGCTGCTGAGAGATTGAGGAGACTGGAGAAGAGCTGGTTGTAGTGGCCTGCATAACAAAAATGGCTGCATGTGCAAGGCTGTGTCAGTGAAGAAAAGCTGATGAACATCAGGTGCAAGGTTGACAGACAGTTAATGTGTCTATTAACCCCTCCCATGCTGGTGACGGAACTGCTCCGTCACCAGCCTCGGTCGCGCTGTGCTGGTGACGGAGCGGTTCCGTCACGGCCTGCTCAGTGCGCCTGCATGGTGCCGATTTCGCGCCTGCGCGGCGCGTTCCATTGAGCTGGCGGGGCTGTGACGGAACCGCTCCGTCACAAGCACAGCGCACCCGAGGCTCGTGACGGAGCGGTTCTGTCACGAGGATGGGAGCGCCACGTGGCCCCCCCTCCCCACTAGCCTGCAGCGGAATTGCCGCCGCAGCAAAGGGGTTAAAGGCAATCATTCTTAAGAGTGAGTGTAGCTACTGAGTGGTAGTTTGGACAGTAGAAAGGAAGTGCTGTAGGTTTCTTTAGTATGGGCAAGATGAATAAGGATTTTAAGCAGTCAGGTATGCACAGGAGGACAGGTAATGTCTGAAGATGGATAAAAATGAGATATGGACTCTAGATGAACGTGCTAGCGGTTTGATAAATTATAAACAGAAAGAACTAGGTGGTGCACACAGTGGGCGTGGGATCAAAGGATCGGTATGGCTTCAGAGGGGTAGTGTGAGAGCTAAGAATTCGATTGGAGCTGTGTGTGGGGAGGAGGCGAGATCGAGGGATGTTGGTAAGCAGGTTGCAGTGAATGTGTTTGATGCAGCATGATTTTAAAAATCATAATACATGCCATGTTTATACACAGAAGACACGAAAAGTTAAAAGTACACATTGCACATGTTAGAAACAGTGACACATGAAACAGAGACAAGTGTAGTAGAAGCATCGAAAAAGTGTGCTTTAAAACGTGAGATAAAGAAAACATATTTATGAGACAACACTAATATATATAAATGAGTTATGATAATTAACTTTAATGCATATGTTGCTTGTTAACGTATATATTTATATTTAGCAATTATGATGTCCCTTTCCGACAGCCTTTCCATGGTGGTTCGACTACCATAGAAAGGCTATTGGAAAGGTACTTCGGCGGCCCCTCGCAGGGCCCCCCTGGGCCTCCCCTTTGAGGCCCAGGGCGCACCTGTGGTCCCCCCCTAAGTATCCCTGCCCTATGCCTGGCACACGGGGCAAGGATGTTTAAAAACATGCCTTTTACCATTGGGGCGGCAGCACAAGCCTCAATGGCAAGAGGCATGTTTCAGACCACCTACATGGTGGTCTGATTTCCATTTGACAGGTGAGATCGCCAACTACCTATCTGCCGGTCTCATTCCCGCAACAATGGCAGTCAGACCATTGTGAATCTGGCAGTGTTTCACTTTTGGGAGTGATGCAAAAACACCCAGGGGAATATTAATAATAACTTGCGATAATTATTGCAAACCGCGCGTGATTTTTATCGCCTTCTATCGCTGGACTTTATTGCTGAAATAACGCAGTATTATCAACGTTTATCTCCACTGCGATAAAAAAAACAGCGATAGCTGCGAATCCCATCTTTAACGTGAGATTTCCAGCGATAAAAATCCTATCGCTAAGGAAAATCTCGCTAATAGGCAGGTGGGTACTTAGCCGTAGAATCCACCTCCCGTTGACTATTATGGCTAAGTCAGGTTTTTACCAGGTGTAAAATCCTAGCGCTAATCGCGGTTAGCGCACGTTTTTTTATTGCGTCGCGGGTATTGCTAAAAGACGATAATTGTGTTAGTGACTGCTTTCAGTCACTACCAGTTTGGGTACGCCCACTTTGCATGTCATTAGCGATAAATATTGCTGACATGCAAAGCGGGCCCCAAATCGGTCGCTATCACCTGGAAGCTCTCACTAACTGCTGTTAGTGACAGCTTGGTAATTGGGCAATGAAAAAATTGCTGTTTTATCGGCAAAAAGTGCCAATAAAGCGGAGTTCTGGCATTTGCTAATATGCACCCCAGTCGTGAGTGCTTTGGCCTGGGGGTCCTGGTGCATTATAGTTTGCTTCTGGGCGAGGTGGTTGATTTAAGGTACTGTAAGGCAACTGACTTCCCAATAGACCAAACACACCGCACACACACACACTATATGTGACAGAACACACTGCACACAGAATATATTTTAAATTTAAAGGGATCTTCTGGTGAATGGTGTTATAATAGGTTTTAAAACCCAAACAAAAGTCATCAAACACATAGACATTGCTGAACTCTTATTATTGGTGATTGTTTTTTTTTAAACCCTTTATTTTTCAGTTTTTCTGAACAGACAGTAGGAGTAGCAACAGGGGCCAAGCCTGATGTGTCCCCTGCTTCAGGGCCCACGCCTCAGAAGGGCTTTGCCCTATGCGTACTCTTGCACTGGGATCAGTGTAGAGTAACCGCACCCACTCCAGATTTTGTGGACTAGACACAAAGGGGCATATTTACAATAACTGGAGCATCCCTGCATATCAGCAGGGATGCGCCAGTTATTGTGCGTCACAGCAGACATCTCTTGCTCCACCATGGATGCGCCACGTTTACGATGCGGCGCACCATGGGGCAAGAATGGACAGATGCGTGACGCATCTGATGCCGTAAAGGTGACGCATTCCTAGAGTTGCACCGCAAGCGCGATGCAGCTACAGCACAGCTCGAGTGCCTCTATGACTAACATGCTGCATCAATCCTTACGCCTGCTCCAAACAGGCGCAGGGTTTTGACGCAGCATGGCCATAAAAGTGAATCTTGTAGATTTCACTCAGCCACTTTTAGGAGACGTTCCTGCGCCAGAACGCCCCCCCCCCCCTGTGCCGGAACGCCCACATGTGGCGCAAGGCTTACAACGTGACGCATCTCCCTAGATGCGTCACATTGTAAATACCATGCAGCATGGCGCTGGCTTTGCGGTGGGTCACAAAAGTGACGCAAAGGTGACGCAAATGTGGCGTAAGGTGCTTGTAAATCCGCCCTTAAGTCCTTAGGGGCAGATTTATGAGTTCTGGCGCCTCTCTGCAAATCAGCAGGGATGCGCCAGAACTGATGCGTCACGCATTCCCTCCTTGCGGCACCACAAATGCGCCGCATTTACAATGCGGCGCACCATGGTGCAAGGAAGGGCAGATGCGTGACGCATTTTGTGGTGTACGGGCGGCGCATTGCTGGAGTAGCGTCGCAAGTGCGACGCAACTCCTGCAATGTACAGAGGCCACCCATACATAATGTGGTGCGTCACTCCTTACGCCTGCTTCAAGCAGGCGTAAGGATTTGACCCAGCAGCGTCGTAAAACTGACTCAGTGAAATCTTGTAGATTTCACTGTGTCAGTTTTACGGGGCTTTCCTACGAGGGAACGCCCACCCTGCGACAGAACACCCACATGAAACCTGATGCAGGTTTCATGTGGCGCTGGGCTTTACAATGTGACGTATCTGCCTAGATGCGTCACGTTGTAAATAGGTCGCAGGGATGCGCCACGTTTCCGCGCCGTTGTGTGACGCAACAGCGGCATAAACATGGCGCAAGTCTGACATAAATCTGCCCCTTAGTATTTTCAGCAGGTATCCCCAGTCCACTGTGTCGTAGGCCTTTTCTAGGTCAACGCAGACCTGCGCCAGCTCCTCGTCCCAGTGCTCCACCACACGAAGGAACATTTCTTTGGTAAACCAAAGTGGCATAAATTAAAAATATATAACTTATATTTGGTTTAAGGCCTGACTCATGCCAGCAGGAACGTGGGCAGCCATTGCATGCTAGGCTTTCTTGGAGTCTGCTGAGAACTAAATCAAACATTTGGTTTCCTCTCTGGGGTGGATATTAAGGACAAAGTCGAGGTTCCGGTGGCGTCGCCAGTGCTGTCAGTGGCGGCCAGTATTTTTATTTTCGAGAGTCAGCTGAGGGGAATATTCATCTATACATAGCACGGACCGTGCACACTGAAAAGGTTCACACGCTTCCATATCCTGTAGGCAGCAGTAACTTTCATTTACCCTGCCTGCTAATAGAACAGGCTGCCCAGCCCCTTGGAACATTCCCTCGCTCTGTTTAATGTAGGAAGACGGAGAACGCATGGGATTAGCATACAAATTGCAAGAAAAGTCAGCAGCCAGATTTTTTTATACCCAGCTTTCTCCCTTGAGTCATTGAAAGGGCGAGATTTTGATCGATACCTTATATCTATTGATCCAAACCTCGATCTGGTCGACTGAACCTTTATTGCCTGTCTTGGAAGGAAACAGTACACCTATCTGCAAGTTAGTTCACCCAATAAAGGACTCTACTCTTAAAGATCACGGACAACTTCTAGGTTTCAAAAGTTTATTGTAAAGATATAATGAGCTGCAAATACAAGCATCTCAGAATGAGATTCACGAGATACACAGGTCCAATTACATACATGTGCTCTCGAAAAGCCCTCAAACGAGCAACAGAAATCACTAACACAAGTTCTAAAAATAGCAAAGCTATCAGCATAGACGCATATCTCTCCTTCATTTAGGTTGGAGGAAAACAAACACAGGTTAGGCGTCCCTACCCTGTTCTAGATGGTATCCCTACTTAACCAAATCCCAACCTAACAAAGGTGTCAGCAATGAATGACCCCCAAGGGAAGTCACCCACTCTAAGTCTCTTGGTGAAAACCTAAAGTTCTCCAGTCATGACCCCTCACTGCCTACCCATCCGCTCTCTAAAGGGTCCTCAGGTCTCTGCTCTAACTCCACCCAGGGGTGCTGTCCCTAATACAAAATAGTCAACAACATTTGAGACGCCCCTTGCGAAACGCCTCTCACGTGGTGCAACTTCAGGCTTTTTCCATGATGCTTTGTATTGGGCCTCAGACGTTAGAGTTGACCTTGCTTCTCAGTCTCTTCTCCGGCCCGCTGATACCCCTTAAACATTCCAGAACCCTCCTCCATGTCTGGGCCGTCTACTGAACAGGCCTCTATTCATTCACTTATAATTGGATCCCCCCTTTCCTGTTGCAGACAGATATCTGCCGCCAAGAACCCAACTCTCATAGACTTCTAAAAAGGCTTGCAACATTTCTCAGCCCAGACATGTACGTGTAAATCAATGCTAAAACATTTCAGGCCTACAATATTTCACATTATGATTATAGCATTCTATTTCTTCATTTAATTAAGCATGCTAAAACTCTTATTCTATTATTTGGAAAACATTACTCTAAATCATGGCCCATTAATGCAATGACCAAAAACGTTAAACAATCTGTGTCGTGAAAAGAAACACCTTCCCTTTTAGCTCCAGCTCTGGCCCTGAGGCCTACCACGTTCTGCGTTTTACCACAGACCATCTTATGTGTTAACAGCTACACGACATAGATTCAAAATAATCACGTCTAATAAAATCATATAATGTCACACATTTCTGTATTAGTTCCACTTCTACTTAAATCTCTATATTAGCTATACATTTAGAATATAATTTCAAATACTATTAGCACTCATGGCATTTCTCTTCATGAATTATGCTCTCTATAGGTAAATGTGATGTACTCATATATTTATATCAGTTTGCGCTCTCTCAGTTCCCCCCTTTGATGACCTCTCGGGGTCATCACTAACATTTAAACTGCAGTTATTGCTGGCATTCTCTGCGCTTCCAGAGCTCTCAGGCTCCTGTACTGATTATCTTGTATGGCGGCCAATCTCTGCAACTGTTCTCTTTGGGCCCTTTCTGACCTTCTTGCTCTGTACCATTTGAATACCCTCACCAATCCCCACAATATTATCCCACAGATCAATATTATGATGATAGGCTTTAGGATATACCAAATAAAGCTTTTGCCTAAGGTGGAAAACCACCCTCCAACTGTACTCATTCCGTGGCCCACCTTTTCCCAGACATTTTCTCTACTCAAGTCTTCGATCTCTTTGTGTATATTAGTTATGTTCTTAATAACTTTCTCAAGGGGTTTTGAAAGGTCTGGAATGTAAGTGCAACATTCCTGAACCTTCAAAGCCTTACAGACTCCGCCCTCTTTTGCTAATAAGACATCTAATGCAAGCCGATTTTGAAGAACCATAGCCCTTATCGATTGCATCTCTCCTTCTACCAGCATTAAGGACTGAGCAGTGCTGGCAGACAACCTGTCGACAACTGTTGCCAGTCGTCTAATTTTAACATCATTAAGGATTATTCCCAAAAGAGGGAACATAGCTCCAAAGACATCTCCAACCATTTCTGCATCGCCTAAATCCCTCCTTCCCCTCGATGATGTCTGGCCCTCAATGATCAATAAGTCTTGTGCATGATATATTTTGGGGAAGACAATTGCCAAGTAACATGATCCATACCAGTTGTCAGGTAGTCTCACGTAAGCATTTCTTCCACATACAAAATACACATTTGGAATCACTTGCATTCCCTTCAGGAAATCCTTAGTGTAGTACTCTAAATTAAAAGCATGTTCACAGTCAACTTCACCCACGTATACATTTTCATAATACGTTTTGGCTCGGTGAAGACATAACTTTCCTTTCTGCGCTTTATCTAAAGCTATTGGACCACTACTACCCTTTCTCTTGTGTGACTTCTCTTCCTCGGTCCAATCTAATTTCCCTTGTCCTGATTTTTTCAAAATCTTTTGTCTCCTGTAACGATCATCCACCTGCCCTATGAACTTTTTCTCGACTTCTGACACCTTGCATGTCAGGTTATTTCTACGGGCATGTGAAGTATCTAAGGTAATCCAAGGAATGAAGAACTTGGCCAATCTGTCTTCACTCTTCCAGTAATCCCATTTATTCATCTGCTTATAATTCGGGACTTCTGGCAACACAGAATCATAATTGGAGAAATAGTATTCAAAACTATCTCTCTCATAAAATATACTAAGCAATAAGCTACATGTAATGCCATATGTCAGAGGGAGGTGATGATATCGAATTCCTTCATCTACAGACGCAGGCAACTGCATGCAGACGTAGCAATCCTTAACCTCCATGGCATCCACGTATTCATACAAAAGTTTAGCATAAGCATTTGACCTAAAGTCTCCTTGGGACTCGTCTACATGTAACCTGCGGGCTTCTGCAGCCAATAACGCTTTCTCTTGAGTGTTTTCCCTTTTCTCACCTGCAACAGTGGGTGTAAGTGTTACTCCATAATTCGCATCAGTTACCTTTACCTCTTCCTCATGTCCCTTTACATAAGAAATTGTTACCACTAAAGCTATTAATATTATCACTCCTACTATTAGTGTACCTATTATACATTTAGCTCTGCGGTTCGGGGTGCCGGCCTCCATTTCGTCAGACAATCTAGCTTTTCCCTTTCTCTTTGCAAAAAAAGTTCTTTTCCTCTCGTTCCTTTACAGTCTCTTTCAATCCTTTTTTATCTTTAGAATCCACACAGCTGGAGGCTGACAGCCTTTTTCGCAAAAAGTCCTTTCACAGTTCAAAAGACAACCCTAGCCCTTCTCCATCCACTCAAGGGGTTCCCTAAAATTCTCTGCTTCCTGGGCGCTAGGTAATCTTCTTTTCTTCTGCTTGCTTTATTTACAAAGTCCTTTAACAATCGACTATTAGATTTGTGGTTGCAGCTTCAATAGCATAGTTCAATATTTCCATGCGAAGAGTATGCTCTTCATGTGCTGTTATCGTGGCACCAAAGTCGGGGAATTTCAATTCTGTAAGAAACATGTGTTTTAACTTGCTGAGGCGGGGAGGTCTGGGGAGCACGAATGTTAGTGACCCTTCTTGTTCGACACCGGGTACCAACAGTTGTATTTCCACGGTGATAATGGGCTCAGAACTGGACACCACCACCGCTCGGATCCTCCCTGTCTCTGGTTTCACAGACATTTGTCGCCAGATATGTCCACTCAGGTGTGGAGTATCTTCTGTTAGGCACACGCACTCTTCTTGACCTTCTTCGGTCTGGTGCTTCAGCGCCCTGAGCACCTTCTTCTGGGTCTGAGTCTTCTGATATCGGAGGAAGGGTTGCTTCTGGAGTTGACCTCAGGCTAGAACTTCTTCTTTGCGGCCAATTTGCTTCTCCACGTGCCCTTCTACTCCTTCTCCTTCTGGTCTGTTCTCGCTCTCTTTCAGACCTGTCAGGGTCAGACTCGTACTCCCAGCTGTCTTCTCCTTCTGTAGCGTCTTCTGTTTCGCTGTTGTACTGACCGTCCTCAGCTTGGTCAGACTCGTTCCCTGTTTCCACTGGCACCTCTACAGCTTGGCTAGCCCCCTCTATGGCTTCTTGGTCCTCTGCTGGACGTCCATCCGAGAGAGGAGCTGTTTCCAGAGGTGCTGGAACCCTTTTCGTATGCGACGCGTGTATCCAGTTGGGCAGGCCTCCCACCTTTACAGCTGTACTTGTGATCAGGATGACCTGGTAGGGCCCACGCCAACGAATATCCAAGCAGCTTCTTCTCACATGTTTCTTCACCAGGACCCAGTCCCCAGGATACAGGTCATGGCAAGGGCCCTGGCACGCTGGAACCTCTGCAGCCTGCACCTGAAGGGACACAGAACGCATGGCGTCAGACAGCCCCTTACAATAGTCCAGGATCATATCATCTGTGATATTTAACAGTGCAGTAGCTGGAATAGATGGCAGTCTCATTGCTCTCCCCATTAACACCTCATGTGGTGACAACCCTGTTCTTCTGTCTGGGGTACTACGAAGGCTCATGAGTACCAATGGCAGGGCGTCAGGCCAATTCAGGGTCGTTGAGGAGCAAACTTTCGCTATTCTGGACTTGATCGTGCCATTAATTTGTTCCACAATTCCTGAGGCTTCTGGTCGGTAACTGCAATGGAGCTTTTGGTCTATATTCAGTGCAACACAAATCATCTTCACAAGCTCGCTGTTAAAATGTGTTCCCCTATCTGATTCCAAAAAGGCCGGCACCCCGAACCGAGGGATAAGTTCTCTAAGCAGTAACTTAGCCACTGTGAGGGTGTCGCACCTACGTGTAGGGTATGCCTCAACCCATCTGGAGAACACACAAACAACCACCAGGACATAGCGGAGGCGGTTGCATCTTGGCATTTCAATGAAATCTATCTGCATTCTGTTGAATGGACCTCCAGACCTTCCTATGTGACTTAGTGCAACTGGTGTTCTTTTCCCTACATTCAGCTGCTGGCAGGTCACACAACGCTGGCACACTGCTTCTGCTGCTATTCTAAACTTAGGATTGTACCAAGTCTGTCTAAACACTCTCAGCATAGCATCTCTCCCTAAGTGTACGGGACCATGTATGAGTCTAGCCATTGGACTCACCATCTCATTGGGCAACACTGCTCTGCCGTCTGCTGAGACCCAAAAATGAGTCTCACCCATTACACATCCTGCCTTTTCCCATGTTTCTTTCTCAGAATCAGGAGCATTTTCTTGCATGGTTGACAATTCATCCCAAGTATCAACAGTTTCCAGTATCATGGTTAATTCAGTTCTTACATTTATTCCACCCACATCCACCTCTGTGAAAGAGTAACCTTGTTCTGCGCAATACCGCGCAACTTCATCAGCATATCTATTGCCTTTCGAAACAAAGTCCTCATTTTTGGTATGTGCGATGCACTTTACAACTGCGATACTTGCTGGACATTGCAATGCTTCTAACAACAAGCGCACAAACTCTCCATTGCGAATGGGAGAGCCTGAAGAAGTCATGAACCCTCTTTGAGACCATAACTGCCCGTAATCATGAACTACCCCAAACCCGTATTGGCTGTCGGTGTAGATGGTGACTCGAATTTGATTGCCTGCTAAGCAAGCACGTGTTAGGGCAATAATCTCGGCTACCTGAGCGGAGTGTACTCCTTCCAGGCACCCAGCTTCCACAACTCCTTCAATTGTACAAACAGCATAAGCTGCTCTCAACTGCCCAACTTCGTCTCTTACACATGAGCCATCGACAAAGAAAACTTCGTCTGGGTCGGTCAGTGGCTCATCTACGATGTCGGGTCTGGGTTTGGTGCATAGTTCAGTCACATCGAGACAGTCATGGTCTGTATATTCATCATCATCATCAATATCATTTGGAAGTGGCATTAAGGTAGCAGGGTTCAAAACAGAGCATCTCTTGAGGGTCACGTTCTCTGCAGCAAGAATAACTTGCTCATAGCGCGTGAGCCTGCTGTTGGTCAGATGCTGTGTTTTGGTCCTGGTCATCAACAGTTCAACAGAATGTGGCACGCACACCTCTAACGGGTGCCCCATAACAATATTTTCACATCTCTCAATGCTGACACCCGTTGCAGCAACGGATTTGAGACATCCGGGCAACGCTGCGGCTACTGGGTCTAAAGTAGCCGAGAAATAAGCAACTGGTCTACGGGCATTCCCATGGATTTGGACCAACACAGACAACGCACAACCTTCTCTCTCACAACAGTAAAGAAAGAATTGTTTATTGTAATCAGGCATTCCCAATGCCGGAGCACGACACAGGTCCTCTCTCAGCTGTAAGAATGCCATCAAACAGTCTTTGTCCCATGGTACCGGATCACTCACCTCCTTGTGCGTCAGTTTTTGCAAGGGCTTTGCTTTCAGTGAAAAGTTCACGATCCACTGTCGGCAATAACCCACCATCCCTAGGAACATCCTGACCTCTCTCTGTGTCTGAGGCGCATTCATTTTCATGATCGCCTCTATCCTGTCTGGTGACACTTTTCGTTTGCCTTTCTCAATTCTGTGTCCCAAGTACTGTACTTCTGTCAGGCAGTACTGCAATTTTCCCGGGGACACCTTGTGCCCATTGGCAGCTAGGTGATTTAACAAAGCAATGGAGTCTTCCCTGCAAGCTTCTTCTGTTTCTGACGCCACAAGGAGGTCGTCTATGTACTGGACCAGAACTGACTTCTGGGGCAGCACTAGACTTTCAAGATTTTTCTTCAGAAGCTGGTTAAAGATCGATGGGCTCTCTGTATACCCCTGAGGGATACGACACCATGTTAGGACGCGATTTTCCAGCTTAAATGCGAAAAGAAAATGGCTATCTTCGTCCAAAGGGATCGAAAAGAAAGCCTGACAAAGATCTATCACAGTGAACCACTCAGCTTGGAATGGAATCTGAAACAGTATCACTGATGGATTCGGTACCACTGGACAACATGAAACGACTATGTTATTAATCTTTCGAAGGTCCTGCACTATCCGGAATTTCCCATTTGGTTTCTGCAGACCCATAATCGGGGAGTTACATGGACTACCCACGATTTCTTTCAGTATTCCCTGTTTAATCATGGACTCGATCACGGGTTTTATGCCTGCAATCGTTTCTGGAGTCAATTTATACTGGGGTGTTCTTGGGAACTCAGCATGCGGTTTCACTACAATTTTCACTGGGTCCACCCCTTTGACCAATCCAATCTCTTCCCCAGTGAAATCCCATACCTCTGATGCCACTGTCTCTCTCAAATCCCAGGGAAGCTCGTCTACTGTCAAAGTAGGGTACAGCTCCACACATATTCTTGAGTTTGCAACTTTGAAATCTGCATCATCATCATTAGTCAATACCTCCACTCCCTGGGGTGTACAATATATAGTACAATTCAATTTGCACAACAGGTCTCTTCCTAGCAGACACACAGGGCTTGAATCGCAAACCACAAATTGGTGCTCATCGCTGTACTTCCCTATTTTCACCTGTACCGGTTCTGTCAATTGGCTGGTTATTCTCCTGTTTGCGACCCCTACCACCTGTATGGTCTCTCCAGACATGGGCAGGTCTGGAACTGCAGCTGATCTGATCGTGGATCTAGTGGCTCCTGTGTCCACCAGAAATGTCGTAGGGCACCCTGCTACTTCTGCTTCCACATAGGGTCCCCTCTGATCTACCTCTAAGGCTGCCCCGAGGGTGCAGTCTTCTCTTTCCACTCTCTGTCCGGTTAATGGGTCCACATAATAGCATTCTTCACCTTCCACAAACAGGGGCATTTGTCTATAGGTCTTACCCATACTCCCTACTCGAGGAGGTTGCGGGAACTGGGCTCGGGGAGGAGCCCCCCCCCCTTTGAGCACCTTTCCTTGGTATGGCGTCGCCCCTCTCATAGGTGCGCTCTGGACCTCTTCCTCCTCTATCTCTTGCTCTCCGATCTCTACATTGTAAGGGCACTCGCGTTTCCAATGCCCCAACTCGTTGCACTGGTGGCACCTAGTCGTTTTCTTCAAGGTAGCTATGTCTACTCTGGGTCTAAAGGTAGTACTCTCCTCATTACCCTTGTTCTGACTGTACTGCTTCTTACCTCCTGTACCTGTCCCTTGCTGCTGTTGTTGCGGTCCCCCCTTTCCTGCTGCCTGCAATTGTACCACCATCAGCTTCTCTTTTAGTTTCTTAGCCTTGGAGTCTACCTCATCACAGCAGTACCTAGCATATCTCAGTATTTCATCTAGGGGTCTACTTTGCCAACAAATCGAGTGTTGCTGAATCATTAAACTAATATCCGGTCTCAGTCCCAGGACGAACTTGGACACAAATTGCCCTATGTCCTTTGGATCCATTACATCCAAGCCGCTATACTGTTTAAACGCCTTCAGCAATCTCTCGTAATATTCATGGACTGTCTCTTTGGGTTCCTGTCTCGTTCTGTCTATTCTGACCCAATCTATGTCTTGCATTGGCACTTTTTCTTTCAGCCAAGTCATCACTCTCTCGAATTTTGCCATCACGATCTCGGACGGCCCATTAGTCCTAGCATCTCTCTCTGGCTCCGTTGTGGGCCACTCAGCGCTAACCTTGCATGCTGTCCACAGATCTCCTGGTACTACAATGTCAAACAGCGTGTTCAGATCTATCCATAGGACCTTTGAGATCTTTACAAACCTCTCGACTTGCTTGTACCACTCCACGGGGCTCTCTCGTAACTTGGGGAAAGATGTGGTAAAAGCAGCTAAATCTCCCCTACTCCAAGGGACATGTACATAGCTCCCATTGGCAACTTCACGCAAAGGGTAAGCTTCTATTCCCTGCTGTCCTGGTGTTATACCAATCATGCTTCTTCTGCCGGTCCCTTTCTTGGACCACCTCTCTTCCCATTTATCTAGTGCCCTCCATGTCCTTATTCCAGTAATCAGTTCCCTTATGTGTGTTTTCAGCCCAATCGTTCTCCTCTCATCTAGATCTCGATCTGAGTAATGTAGCCTGTGGTTACCCTGTAATGCTTTGGTTCTTGACAAGTCCACCATATATTTGCCTGCTAGTTCGACTAACTTCTCATGGACTGCTCTCGCCTTTCGTGTGATGTCCTTTGCCATATACAGTATTTCATCCTGTTCATACATTTCCATTCTTTCCAAAGGCAGGGTACCATCTACCATGTCATCCAGATCTGACCTTAAGCTGGAGACATCAAGTCTCTTGGCTTTTATCTCAGCTCGCAATATGTCTTTTGAAGGGGGCTCACTGGTCTCCCTCCCATCCCAACTTCGAGCTCTGCGTTTGGGCTCGGGAGAGTTAATGGGTGGTCTCCCTCGCTCCCATCTCTCCAGGTCCCATGCTCGGCCATCCGATCTTGGAAGGTGATGGAACACGGGCCTGTTATCCCTACTCTCTCTCTGCCCACTCTCGTCTTCCTCTCTCCTCTCACCGCACATCTCTCTGTTATTTTCCCTCTGGTCGCTACACTCCCTTTGCCTCGTATCGCTCAGTATCCGATACGATCCTTCCTGGTTCCCCATATTCCCTGGGCTGCGCTCATTTCTGTCATCACAGGGACTATGGTGCGACCTCTCACAACCCCCATTCTGTTCTCTGGTGCCAGGCACACAGTGTGGACACTTAAAGCTGTTCCTGTACTCTTGCGCTCTCTTCTCCCCTTCACTGAGTAATGGGCACGCCACCCCTCCACTCCCGGGGCCCCCGTTTTCCAGGTCTGTTCTACCTCCACTCCGGGCCCAATGGGTGACTCCCCTACTCCCTCTACAGTCCCACTCCGGGCTACTCTCCCCAGCCCCGCAGTGAGTTCGTGCTCTGCTGTCCTGACTTTCCCTTTCTGCTTCTGCAGCATTGATGCACTTTTGAGCCTTCACTGCCTCATCCCACTGCTTCATGTACTCATTTAGCTCTTGAAAGGATCTTCGTCCAGATCCCCTCAGATCCATTGGCCATCTAGGGCCCCCAGGATCTCCTCCTGGGTCCCCTGCTGTGTGCATCGGGGTACTCCACTCTCTGGGTATCGGCATCTGACTTGGGGAATTAGTGGTATCGTTCCTCCTTGCCTGCTCTGCTCTTTCTCTGTCTTTCCGCTTCCGTTCTTCCCCTTTTGCTCTCTCTTGGTCATATATCGATATTATAGGACCTATGGTAACAGGTACCTGTAGTGCATCTGGTAATGGGTAGGATGTGGCGCTTTCCGTTTCCGGCGCTCTTTGTACCACAAACCTACCGACTACCTGTTGCACCTGACTAGGCTGGAGCAACTCTTTCTTTGGCTCAGGATCCCACTCTGAACTGGGAAGCGGTCTATGCTCTCCTGCATTGCCCCCCTTTTCTCCTTCAGTATTCTCGACCTCTCCCCCTGCCCTATTATACGGGGGTGGCCTGTCTGTCAGTAATCTGTTTATCAGGCTGTCCTCTGTTTCGCTCTCATCATCCTCTTCTAGGGGGCTTTTATTTACTGGCGCCTCTAACACTGGGTACAGTTTATTTATTTCCAAATTATGCACTCTCCATCTTTTAGCATCCGCATCCCACCTGGCATCCTGTACTGCCCTTACCGAGCGTTTCACCCTTTCTTGTCGTCTGTTCATATTCCTTTCATGCGCTGCCCTAAGCCATGCTTCAAGGGCTTCAAACTGGGTTGGTCTAGGCAAGGGTCTCTTTGAGGTCATGACTGATTTCAATCGATGTAACACCTCTAATCTGAACGTCCCGTACTTCGGGAACGTCAGTTCCTCGTTTCCTTCAGTAATCTTACTCCACTCTGATATCCAAAGGATCGTATGCAACCCAACATTTACTGCCATATAACGAGCTGGCGTACCCTCCGGCGGGGCTTCTTCCCCTTCATACGATCCTCGCCTCTCTTTCTTAAACAGCGCTTTCAACCATTTAAAACACTTCATAATTATGCGCACAAAATCCAGCCTCGCTACTCTGTTTACTTCCTGATGACACTCCACCAATCCTGTCGCGGCTTTGCTAGCTTGGCCTATCACAGCGCGGTCTTTCTCCGGTCAGCCAATCACTGCGCGACACCACCTGACGTCTCTTTTCTCCGCTTCGCAGCAGCACCCCTCCTTTCTCAACTCGTCTCCCGGTTATGCATGCTTCCCATTCATACACTGAAAAATGACTACTTCCGACCAAGCGGTCACTTCTCTCGACTGTACGTCCACAGTCTATCTGTAATTGTCAACACAACTGACGAGATGTCTATCGTCTCTCTGATAGGTTACTTACACACACAGTAACTTCCGACCAGCGTCCGTTACTCACGCACTCACTCTTACGTTCCCCCTATCTCGGTCTCTCGGGTGATCAATGGTACCTCATGACCCCCTTCACTCTAGTTGACAATTACTCTGGGTGTCCGATACACCCGAACCACTTAAGCTCTCCTTGAACTTAAGATTTCCACCGGTTGCGCGCGCTCACAACCTGTTCCACAGTCACTCTACAGACATTCAACTCCGCCAGACATTACAACATAGATACAATACAGAAACACCGCAATCTAACACGCATAACCCTTTATACTCACTCTCGACCGATACTGCTGCTTTTTCTGTCTCACGTCATCCGGATCTTCATCTGCGGGCTGTTCTTCCGATCATCGATTTCTAGGGGCCTTGGGGTAAGCTAACCTGGCCTAGGTCACCGTCCTCAAGAAGGCAACCATCCTCTGCTACCAACTGAAAGGGCGAGATTTTGATCGATACCTTATATCTATTGATCCAAACCTCGATCTGGTCGACTGAACCTTTATTGCCTGTCTTGGAAGGAAACAGTACACCTATCTGCAAGTTAGTTCACCCAATAAAGGACTCTACTCTTAAAGATCACGGACAACTTCTAGGTTTCAAAAGTTTATTGTAAAGATATAATGAGCTGCAAATACAAGCATCTCAGAATGAGATTCACGAGATACACAGGTCCAATTACATACATGTGCTCTCGAAAAGCCCTCAAACGAGCAACAGAAATCACTAACACAAGTTCTAAAAATAGCAAAGCTATCAGCATAGACGCATATCTCTCCTTCATTTAGGTTGGAGGAAAACAAACACAGGTTAGGCGTCCCTACCCTGTTCTAGATGGTATCCCTACTTAACCAAATCCCAACCTAACAAAGGTGTCAGCAATGAATGACCCCCAAGGGAAGTCACCCACTCTAAGTCTCTTGGTGAAAACCTAAAGTTCTCCAGTCATGACCCCTCACTGCCTACCCATCCGCTCTCTAAAGGGTCCTCAGGTCTCTGCTCTAACTCCACCCAGGGGTGCTGTCCCTAATACAAAATAGTCAACAACATTTGAGACGCCCCTTGCGAAACGCCTCTCACGTGGTGCAACTTCAGGCTTTTTCCATGATGCTTTGTATTGGGCCTCAGACGTTAGAGTTGACCTTGCTTCTCAGTCTCTTCTCCGGCCCGCTGATACCCCTTAAACATTCCAGAACCCTCCTCCATGTCTGGGCCGTCTACTGAACAGGCCTCTATTCATTCACTTATAATTGGATCCCCCCTTTCCTGTTGCAGACAGATATCTGCCGCCAAGAACCCAACTCTCATAGACTTCTAAAAAGGCTTGCAACATTTCTCAGCCCAGACATGTACGTGTAAATCAATGCTAAAACATTTCAGGCCTACAATATTTCACATTATGATTATAGCATTCTATTTCTTCATTTAATTAAGCATGCTAAAACTCTTATTCTATTATTTGGAAAACATTACTCTAAATCATGGCCCATTAATGCAATGACCAAAAACGTTAAACAATCTGTGTCGTGAAAAGAAACACCTTCCCTTTTAGCTCCAGCTCTGGCCCTGAGGCCTACCACGTTCTGCGTTTTACCACAGACCATCTTATGTGTTAACAGCTACACGACATAGATTCAAAATAATCACGTCTAATAAAATCATATAATGTCACACATTTCTGTATTAGTTCCACTTCTACTTAAATCTCTATATTAGCTATACATTTAGAATATAATTTCAAATACTATTAGCACTCATGGCATTTCTCTTCATGAATTATGCTCTCTATAGGTAAATGTGATGTACTCATATATTTATATCAGTTTGCGCTCTCTCATCATCATGGTACAATCACTATTTATTTTACGAAGAAAGAATAGGGTTATCGGGTTTCACTGCGCTGTACGTCGAGGCGCAAAAGACCTACCAGCGCGGTTCATTTAAGTTCAAAGGGGCCCTCCTCGACGTATTTTTTAGTTTTGCTAATGCGTTTGTCTTTTGCTTTGTATTTATTTGCTGCTATACCATTTATTTTTTATATGTTTAGAAAGAAGATGCCCTAGCATCTGGATACAGTTGTTGCCTGCATTTTTTTGTATTTATTGCTATTCGTAGTACTAGACATAGCAATGCAATTGTACGTAATGTCAGCTGCACAAAGAGTTTTTGCAAATAGAAATCTCGTGCTGCACAAATGTGGGAAGGCAAAAGCACGCATCAGAGTGTGCAAAAGTAACACTATGTGGGAGATTTACGAAAAAATCACGCAGTGCAGACCACCGCGAGACTGCGCTGCACGACAGGGAGGCAGCAGGGCCCTCATTTATGAAAAGTGACGCATCGCTGCGTGAAAACAGTGATGCATCACTTTTCATTGCGTCCTCCTTGCGACACCAATGATGCGTCATATTTACAGTATGACGCATCATTGCGCAAGGAGTTACAGATACAGTAGTATTTCTGACGTATCTGTAAGCGCAAAAGTGACGCATTGCTGGAGTGTGTCACAAAAGTGACGAACTCCAGCAATGCGTCCTTTCACATGGTGCAAGCCCCATGTGAAAGGGCCTGCGTCAGTCTTACGCCTGCTGTGAGGCAGGCGCAAGATTTTGACGCAACGGCGTCCTAGAAGTGACGCAGTGAAATCTCATAGATTTCACTGCGTCACTTATACGCCCCTTTCTTGCGTCAATACGCTCCCCTTGCATACATTATACCTGGTGCAGGTATAATGTGGCACAGGGGTTTACAAAGTTACGCATCTACCTAGATGCGTCACTTTATACATATGGCACAACAAGGCACATTTTTTACGCCACTGGTGCGTCACAAAAAGTGGTGCACCGGCGGCGTAAAAGTGACGCAAGGGCTCATAAATGAGGCCCCAGGAGAGTGCCATCTCTTCAAAGATATGGCTCTCTCCTCGCCTCTCCCTTGCGCCTGTGCTGATTACAGCTGCCGTGAGCCACGCACACACCTGGGCGCCATAGCGCTAGGGAGTGTGCCTTAGTCTAGCATATGTTTTGTACAGGAAGGGTAACCTTCCTGTACAAAATACAATGCCAGACACATGCAAAGTTTTCCCTCTTTGCATGCGTGCTGCACAGTGCAGCACGCATGCATAGTCGGAAAAGGAGGGAGAAATATTAGAAGTTCTCCGTCCGTGCGCCTACTTGAAAAGGGCCAGTTTTCTCATGCTAAACCCAATCTACTTTATTTAGTAAATTGGGTTTAGCGTTAGGAACCTTGGGTAGTTGCATGGGAAGGCTCATGCTCCACCTTTGGTACACACTCATGGCGCAAAGTAATGCGAAGCAGCGCTAAGCTCTGCTTCGCTCCCAGGGTCGGATTGGGATCACAATTTGGCCCGGGCACTGACGAAAAAAGTGGCCCACATTTAAGGGGCGTGGCTCACATTTAAGGGGCGTGGCCCACATTCAAGGGCATTCAATTTCGTAATACCAGTTGGGAGCCCCTGCTCCCGACAGGTATTACGGTGCTTCTGTCACTGCATCCAGAAATGTAAAACAAGTAACATTACACCTAAAAGCAGCCAGGACTATTGGCTTTGTCAATGGTTGTTGGTTGCATAAGAAAAATCAAACACTATTTGCACAGACAAGGATTGAAAGTAGAAGGAAACTGCTCTTGTGCAGGACACAGGGCCAAGATGACAATGGCCTACATGCTGAGCAACTAAAAAAAACAGCAAGGCCCCTTTCTGTCACAAACTTATTCGAGCCGTCCAGCGCAGGAGCACCTGAATAGCAGCAAAGCCCCTGCTATTACTAACCTACTTAGCCCTCCCCAGACCTTCAGCTGAGGAGCACATAAACAGAGGTAAGGCCCCTGCAATTAGTAAATTAATCAGCCCTCCCCATCCCTCTAGACCTCAGTGCAATGTCCTGGCAGGGGAGCACAAAACACAGCTGCTGGGTCATCCACGGTAGCCAGGGGGAGGCTGAGGTGAAGATGGTGCGAGTTCCAAATATCACCTGGCCCCCACAGCTAGACCCATTCTTACTTGCCCACTATGCCCTGAATGTGAAGGGCTGTGGGTGAGGTGTTAAGACTAACACTGTTAACACTGTTTCTGGGCCGCGTGGGCCCCAGGGGGCCCGTGGTGAAAATGGCTCAAAGGTCTGAGCAAAACCTGGCCCCCAGGGAGGCCGATTCTTGCAAACAATCAGTCCTCCCCACCCCACCCTCAGCGTGATTGCTTGGTAGGGCAGGGGTGAAGGAGAGGCCACAGCTGATGAATGCTTTAGGGCCCCACAGGGAGGCTACTTTCATTTCTCTGTCTCCGCCCTCTGTGGGCAGGTTTTTTTCTCCCCTTTCCCAGTCACTCTCTGTGGACTGGGACAGGGGAGAAAAAACCGGCCCACAGAGGGCACTGAGACACCGGCCCTTCGGCCGATGCCCGAATGCCCACATTGCCAATCCGCCCCTGTTCGCTCCACTGTTATTACCAACGCTAAACAAGTTTAGCAATAGAAAGTAAATGGGAAAAAAAAGATTATACACAGATCTGAGTCGTGATGCGAACACAGTGCAAAATCTTAGTATATCTCCCCCGAGTCCTGAGTGGATTTTTGGCCTTAACAATGCCAACGTTGTAATTCGTTCCATAATAAAAGAGAAAGACAGTAAACAAACTGCTCTCCCATCACCTATAACTTACAAGCAAATGTATCTGTTGTTCACAACAGCTTCGTGGTGTCACTAAGCATTGCAGAGAACTGTTGTAATCTGGAAGCTGCCCCTAAGGGACACTGTCACACACTGGAAACTGTCCCTAAGGGACCCAGTCACACACTGGAAGCTGTCCCTAAGGGACACTGTCACACACTGGAAGCTGCCCCTACGGGACAGTCACACACTGGGAGCTGTCCCTAAGGGACCCTGTCACACACTGGAAGTTGTCCCTAAGGAACACTGTCACACACTGGAAGCTGTTCCTAAGGGACGACACTGTCACACACTGGAAGCTGTCCCTAAGGGACACTGTCACTTACTGGAAGCTGTCCCTAAGGGACACTGTCATACACTGAAAACTTTTACCTAAGAGACACTGTCACACACTGGAAGCTGCCCCTACGGGACAGTCAAACACTGGGAGCTGTCCCTAAGGGACCCTGTCACACACTGGAAGTTGTCCCTAAGGGACACTGTCACACACTGGAAGCTGTTCCTAAGGGACGACACTGTCACACACTGGAAGCTGTCCCTAAGGGACACTGTCACTTACTGGAAGCTGTCCCTAAGGGACACTGTCATACACTGAAAACTTTTACCTAAGGGACACTGTCACACACTGGAAGCTGTCCCTAAGAGGCACTGTCACATACTTCACTACTACTTACAGAAGTCCTGAAGAAGTCCCTAGTTTGGGACGAAACGCGTCGGCTGTATGGTGCTACATCTATTTTTTTGAAATTAAGGAAAACCAATCTGAGGAACTTGATGCTTTCTGTGACTCTTTGAAATTGTTTAATCATATGTCAAATGTGGTGGTGCACCTTTGCTATTACAATTAATTGATTTAGTTCCGTAAGGAATGAGCACAGTTACAGTGGGTGCTATCCAGTGTGACTGTTAGTGAAGTGTGCTACTGGAGTGTAGGCACATCCCTGTATAGGGCACACTGATTCAGTTCTAGGCACCCTGTGCCATAGAATTCCAATGAAGGTTCAAAAAGCGAAGAATGTTTTTTCACGAAAAATTTATTCAATAAAGTTCATATTTTTCTCATATGAATCAAAGAATTGACGGTGAGATCATGGTATTACACGGTGCTCCGATGCATTTCGGACATACAGTCCTTTGTCAAGGAGCTCTACAAAGAAATGATGCAACAGGAAAAAGAATCAAAAACGAGCCTTCATGGTAAAAGTACAGTCTTATACGTGGCAGGGTGATTAAAACGACCGCGTGCAGCCCAACAGTAGAAAAAAGGTGAGGGTAACAGGTGAAAAACAAAGGTGATTCCTGAAAAACTGAACTATTCTGTTAGCGGGTTGTGCTCAGGAGAGTGAGAATTTAGTGAAATGGAAGACAAGTCTCTTAGGTCTAAGCGGTACACGAGCGTGTGTTTACATGGCGTCAATGGAAGAAGTTAATCCGTTAACGCGTTGTGTTCATGAAGGTGCTGGCTGAGTAAAAATGTGCACACGATCCCTCAAGGGATATTAGCTATCACACAGGGTTATTTTTTGTTAGGTGCTGCTCTTTAGAAGGTTCCACTGCTAGATCTTGTGTCTTCACACATTTGAAGCTGTACATGGCAGCATCGGCCATCGGAGAGAGCAGACAGTTGTCTCAGGGAGAAAATGTGACCTAACGGCTAGGGCGGTCGACCTTGAAGCTGGGGAACCAGGTTCGAGACTCATCAGGGACGCTCAATATTCTGTGATTCTGGGCAAATCACTTAATCTCCCCGTGCCCAACAAAAATAAATGTGTCCGTCTGTAACGTGACTGGTGCTTATGTAAAGCTCTCTGATACCTCCGTGTCTAGTTCGCGCTTTATAAACCCCCACCCCCAAAAAAGTCCCATAGACTGTCGTGTCCCATTTGCATTGTTCCATCATTTGTTACTGAAGCCACAATCCTTTCCAGTGACAGGGGCTGCAATGGTGACAGTTTGAGAATACAAATGAAGAGATGGAATGCTGCTGTCTCATTCAGCACATCCATTGCTTCATTCATAGACTTATGCCAAGGTTTGCAAAGGAAATCCTGCCTTATGCCAAGTGCTGGATTAGTACAACCTGAAGACACAGGCCAAACGCAAGGCGCTGAGACTCTCAAATCATTCAATGCTATGAGCACAATAATGGCTGTTCTCAGTCTTTCTCAGACTAGCTGAGCATGGCCTCTGTCCAATGGCCTTTTGTATATTAATATTCCAATGGATTGGTCTAAATTATGTTTTGTTGAATTGACTTTGGGAAATATCTATCAATGGCTTTGCACTTGGCACTGCTCCAATTTGCACTTTATTTATCTGTCTAAAACTTGTTGCCTCATTTTTTAAATAAATGATCTTTATTAGTTTTCTCCAATTTGTACAAGTGATATACGTATAACGATAATCATATGCAAGCATTACAATGACAGTTGCTTAAGTAGCATAGGTGATATGTCAAGCATATCTAGTACAGTAAAGGTTAACACTTTGTGAGCATTAGATATCTTACAATTACGCAGTAGAATTTATATACAGTCAAGTACATAGGATAATAATTTGTTGTTGTTGTTGTTGTTCCGCAAGCCAAACAAACCATTAACTGTATACGAATAAAAAGAAGAATAACGAAACATGAGGTCGATCTCGGCTAAATGGTCCGGACATGATCTCAGTTG
Organism: Lissotriton helveticus; assembly: GCF_964261635.1. NCBI lineage: Eukaryota > Metazoa > Chordata > Amphibia > Caudata > Salamandridae > Lissotriton > Lissotriton helveticus. The sequence goes on from NC_136062.1 coordinate 361,070,829, forward strand.
CTTGTGGCGTGGGACTTGTGGCTTCGTGTGTGGCTGTGCGAGCATGGAAGCTCACGCCGTGAGGGGACTGAGGGGGAACCGGGGGCAGGAGCGCAGCTCCGCCCGGGAGACCTGGTAGGACCCTCCCGTCACGGCTTAAGAAGGCGCCGCGGCCATGCATGTGTGAAGGTATAGTTCTTCAGGGCCAATTAACCGGGCTATAAGTGTAGTCCAGGACGGATGTACCACGGCTATCTTGGTCTCTTGGGGGCATATTATCGAGAAACAGCGTTAACATTATCACCGCTTTAGTGGCAAAAAACTGCCGCTATAGCAGCGATAATGGGCTTGATAATACACCGTAGAGAATTCTCATAGAAGCCCGTGTTGACACCAGAACATGGGCTTCTAAGGGAATTCTCAAGGGCATATTATCAAGCTCATTATCGCCGCTTTAGCGGCAGTTTTCTGCCGCTAACGCGGCGATAATGTCAATGCTGTTTCTTGAGAATATGCCCCTATAATCGTTAAGTAGTCTTGCCACTGAGCAGGGTCAAGGCGTGGAGGTGCGGACGCTCGAGCTGAATTGGTCAACTGATTCGTGTGTTCTGACACCAATACCCTGCAGAGGTCAAGCAGCCATGATTGTATGTTGAGGCCTTGCTGCGCTTTCCATGACATAGCTATTTTGCATTTGGCAAGGCCCACGGCCAGATCCAGAAATTTATTGAGGCCTTTGCGGGAGGCACTGCGTTTTGTGATTCCCAACACAAAATGAGTGGGTGGAGCCACCACCTGAACGTCTGCTACTTCCATGAGTATTGCAGCGATTTCATTCCAGTATGACGGGATACAGGTACACGTCAATACCATATGAGTGAACATTGCCTCCGAGTCCCTGCACCTGGGGCATTGATCAGTGGTAGTTGGGTACGTTCGGGCCAGCCTATGAGGTATCAGGTATGTATGATGTAAATCATTAAATTGAGTATACTTCAACCTGGCGTTTGTCGATATGATTTTAGGCAGATTAATACATTACACTCATTGTTTGTCGATGATGGTGGTAGACAATTCAGCGTCACAATACGTGCGCAGTGTTGTTAGCGGGGATGCGCCGTCTAGCCTAATAAAATGATATCTTGCCGTTATTGCGTGTCTACCCTGCCCATTCATCAATAGTGTTTGTACTATATAAGATGTGATGTGGGGGGTTCAGTGCGGTCATTATCACATGACTGGAGTAATTGGCATGTGAGTAATGAATGTAGCAGGAATGATCCCTATGGCACTTCATAGTTTGCCACTAAGTCCTCAAACGTTTGTAGCTGCGACTCCCCATACATGTCGCCCTATGTGTCTAGTCCTCCTATCTTCTAGGCCCCAAGTTCTGTGCAGCTGTGACAAGCAAACGTGCCCTGTAGGACCTCTAACGGCAGAAAAGGCGCAAAGGGTTTGGCCCAGTTTTTTGGTAGCACATACCTGGTCCAGTTACGTTTGGCTATAACCATTGGGATATTACCACGTTGCTTCTGTAGCATGGTAGCGCCCGATAGCCACTCAAGTATTGCCGATTGTTCCCAAGATGAGTCCACGATCACTAGCGTGGACCCTAGTGCGCCTTGCAGTGCGCTTCTCTGAGTGGATGCCTTGGCATCGCTTTCACCATGGGTGGGTGTGCCCTTCCATAGGCCGCGTGGCCTAGTGCTTCACCATCAATCCCGTAGCTATGTAGCATTTCATTCCATGGCGTCACGCTCCAGGGGGTGTATTATAGTCCGGGGATTCGGGGCTCTATCGGATGATCCGATTTGCCCTGTATAGGATCATTGAACCCCCACCGTGGTGTCAGCGCACCTTGCGGTGCACTCCTTCGTCCGGGTGTGCTGATGGCGCATTCACCACGGATGGGCGTGCCTTCTCATAGGCCGCGCGGCTCAGTGCGTTGTCGGCATCCTGGCAGACCAGGAGCACTTTGCTCACTGTTGCATCACGTCTCAGCAAGAGATGTGTGTGCATTGGTGTCAGGGCCCTCTGGTAAATCTGGTGCGGTCCAAAGAGTTCCCCTCCCTCTCGCCCGCCGCCGGCTTGTTTACAGCTCAGTAAGCGTGGAGCAACAGCAGCGCACACCAGGTTGTTGCATGCCCATGCTGGGTCTTGGCGCTCAGGTCTGCGCCCCAGGTCCGTTCAGCGTTTGAGCTTCTTGCGAACCCGTTGTCCTTTGTTTCACACCAGCAATCGATGCATCTGCTTCTCCGATACTACTGCTAAGGAAAACGTTATTTATTCCTGGCCAGAGCAGTATATAGACAGGACTTTTTTCTGCCGGCCCGGAGTGGAGCTCACTACGGCATATCCGTGCTTGTCGCCATCTTGGTCAAGACCCATACTTGTCACTACATTTTGTATTTTTTAGTAATTTATGGAAAGTAATTTGGTCAGCACTGTGAGGATTGGCTTTATTACATGGAATGACTGAGGCCATATGATGTAATACACTTGTAAAAACTGTCTTTAGTTCAGTCGGGCTCATTAGTAAAACCTTAAACTGAACCCTGGATAGCTATGGCTGGGTCCAGGGAGTCAGCTGACTCCCTGGGAGTCACTTCTTAGGTCTGGGGAACAACTAGTCCCCAAGCCAGGAGCCAAAGGCACAGTCCTCTCTTTGCTAACCCAAGCTGCCGCAGGTGTAGTCCAGAAGGCAGTGCAGCCTCTCTTTGCCAAGTCCAGGGGTAAGCAGTGCAGTCCTTCTTCGGTCCTTTCTCCAGTTCCAGTGTGAACTGAGGTTCGTGGTGCCAGGGGTGCCATATTTATGCCCAGAAAAAGCCTTAGGGGAATGATGCAGTCACTAGCCCATGGGCTACCAGGTCCCTTCCCTCTTGGTGATGACTTTCTGGCTACGAGTGGCATCAAGCAACCCAGAGTGTACTTTCTGCCTACTCTAAAGGTGTTTGAACCCTTCTACGGTTTCTGTGCTTGGTCGCTCACTCTAGAGGTTTGGCTACCAGTGGGTTACACACTCATGGGAAAACCAGTTTGTGCACTGGTCTCCCCGCTCTGTACCCACCTCCAGCCTGTCTATTGAACAAAGTGTAGTCCCTCAAGAGTGTGATCACCATTTGCCTACCAAAGCCTACTTCGCTGTTGAATCTCGCCTTTTGTTTTACACCCCGAGCATTATCCGGCGAAGAAGAGGTAACACCGTTCCATATAGGAGGCTGCTATTGTTCCTCAGCCTGGGAGTCATGCACATAACTCCCCAGGCAGGCAGAAATCAGTTCGGGGACCAGTGGCCTCACAAAATCACTGGCCACCAGGCCAACTGGATCACAGAGTGGCAACTTTCTAAAAGTTACATTTCTATATTAATGACATATAATTTGCCTTTAGCATCAAGTTGATCTTTAATGCTACAATGAATTTGATTCCTTACAGTGCCCATCTCAGTAGTCCCATTCAGAAGTTAGCTGGGCGGTATGGTCAGCAGTAACAGGGTTCTGTGTTAGCCAATGGGGTTACTAGCTCTCCCATAGCAAAATGACAATTTGGAAGTGTTATAGCCAGGGCATATATATAAAATGTATGGTCTACTTAATAATATACAGCTCCCTGCCTTAGAGCTCGACAAGCCTTCCTTGGGGGAGACAGACATATATTTTTAAGGGTAGTGGGGGCTTTGCCATTGATTTGAAAGTCGTACTAGCAATGCTACCACTGCCTTTCAGTCTGCAGTGGCAGGCTGGGTGCCATTTTGTACTTTATCACACACAGTGTGGCACAATCAGTGCTGCAGCACTGGCTGGCCACTCTGCCTTACATGCCGTGGGTACCATATACTAGGGACTTACAAATAAGTCAGTCTCTGCCAAATGGGGGTTACCAGTTTGACATAAACTTTGTAAGGGGTTAGCTCATTGGCATGAAGATCTGGTTAGCAGGCCTCATTGCACTCTCAGAGTAAAAACAAAAATACAGCAGATAGTAGTAAGAATGGGGCATACATAGAGGTGGGGGGAGGTGGGGTGGGGGTAAAACCTGCAAAAGGTGTGTTTCACTAGAGGCACTCTAAAATAGTTCCTCTGTTATCAGAAAGGAACCATTGTTGTGTACATTACATAACGTTGTGCAACGCAACATAACGTAAAGTAACATAAGCATATTCCCCCGTGGTTGGCAGACGGTGGTGGAGAGGATACCGTTCCAGGTAACTACACATTTTGTGATATCTCCAGATCTGTAATCATTGAAATGCGATGTAGTGCGCGTAACGAAATTCGTTTTATTTATTTATATGTTTACTTACCTGTACACCTCCATAATCCAAAGATAACTACCCCCCACCCTGCCCCTCCCCCTCCCCACGGCATGGCCCTGCAGGTACTCCCACTACCGACCGCGGCTGCCTGTTGCTTCCTCCCGACGGGGGAAAACATGAAGAGTTGGACCCAGTATTCCTGATTCTGCATGTTATTCCACATTACGTGGGAAACAACTAGTAATCCCCCTTATCTCACAGGCAGATACGGCCAGCTATTATAAATCCAGGCCTTGGGATCTCCCCATGGAGATAACCAGGAGCTCCTTATAGGGCCCTATATCTGCAGAGGGGCACTTGACCTGTTATATGTAGGTTGATGGGTGCTGTAATGGGTAAGTAATTTAACGTGGTGAGCGAAGTACTATAGGGAGTCCAAGGCCTAACTTTGAAGTAATCTGTCATGGTCCTAAGCGGCTTTTATTAAGTGAATTTACTTGTGAGGAATGTCTTCTTTAGATTTGTCCTCAGTCTGTATCGACGTCCAATATGTTTGCTCTCCTGAATTTTCAAAAGTCGGTTATTTGAATCGTACTCTACTTTTTTAATCATCTTTTGCTTTCAAACCACACATAACCTCTTTATCAGCCTTTTCTCTGATATGAAATCACATTTCTTATATAAACCTCCTCATCCCTTTTGCACCTCTGGGTAACCAGTAATTGTAACCTAATTTTATGGCCCTCATATAATATCACAGATAACAAGCAGCAAAAACAGCCTCTGCAATCAAAAATACTTAATATAAATCCAAATTCTAGCTTCAAAGAAACGCATTACAGACAAAGCATATATAACAGGTACTTAATGAAACTAAAAAGTAAAAAAAGATATGGGTACTGACCTGAAGGATTAGCTGTTCTTTGTTTAACCACGGTAATCAAAAAAGTAATGTACTATGAGAATCGTACAGACTAAAAAGGCATCATTACCCACAAAAGTTGACGGGAAGAATGCTAGCAATAAGTCTAACAACTAGCAATCACTCAAGGTAGCATTCCAACCCATTGTTCTTTTGCCGAACATGTCACCTCAGTTTGGACCAAAACATATGCAAATCTGTCTTGACCCTGCTCCAATGGGAACAGTGCAGCCCAAACTGCCAGGCCAGGTCCTCCTGACCTGGAACGCTACCAATCCATGGCCGGTTTTGTCCTGATTGTTGCTATTGGAGGAGGCTCAAGATTGATTTGTAGATGGCTGGGTTTATTCTGAAGTGGCATGGGGGGCAAAATAATGATGGGCGGGAATGCTCCCCTGCACGATTGCCAGCGGTAAGACTTATTACAGGTAAGTTCCAATCACTGACCCAATATAAGATGGCCACCCAGTAGATTAATCAGTACCAAAAGAACTTCCCTGTGAGACAGCTTGAAATGTCAACCCTGAAATGTAAGCTCAATAGAAACAGCAATGAGTGAGGGTGGCGTGAGTAGGGCCAAGCAAGAGTTTATTAAAAAAGGCATTTCTCCCACTTTTAAATTGGGTGGGTGAACCGTGAGTGTGTTTGTCAGGGCATCCAATACTTTTTGGACAAAGTCTTTTCTCTGGCAAACTATAAATGACCTCATTTGTATTCTAAGGGTTGTTTAGTTATGAAGAACTCTATTACAGTAGGGATGCAGTGCAAATTGAAATGCATCTGTTTGCAGGTCACTTGGTTCGTCAACAAGAGGATATCCTTCAAGCTCCTCATCCACGCACACAAAGCACTCCTCAAGACCAGCCCAGCCTACCTCAACAGACGGCTCTCCTTCTAAATCCCCAATCGCCAGCTACGCTCCGCTGACCTCTCCCTCGCCACCGTCCCCCGCATCTGAAGAACAACCACCAGTGAGAGATCCTTCTCCCACCCACCGCCAAGACATGGAACACCCTCCCACTGAGCCTACGACAGACCCAAGACCTGCTGATCTTCACGAGGATACGCAAGACCTGGCTGTACGTTCAGTAGCTCTAATAAAAGAGAGGGACCCAAAAGCCATAAGGGATAGGGTGCCAGGAACGACAAAAATTCCCCTTTGGGTAAGATTATGTATCGCATACACTCACATCCACAACAAAAGTCGTTGAACAGAGAGGAAATGTAAAAGTAACTTCATAAAAAATTGCACAATTTATTTAAGCAAATATTTAAAACCTCAATATGCAATAGATCAATGAGAATGATACATATAAAAATTGCACTTGTATACAATAGAGAACAATAAAAAACACAAATGGGAAACAAAGGTAAGGAATAAATTATTCCTATTGAAGTGAGGAAAATACAAAGGTCTAACAGCAATCAGACTCTAACACATTTGTTGCTTTTGAAGTCAGAGTTATTTTTGCAATCGGAGTTGTTGCTATACAAACTTAGCGTATTTCCTCTCAAATAAGCATCGACACGTTTTGGTGGGCTGATGATTAAAAAGCCAACACCTTCTTCAGGATATAATATTTTGAATGCCATATGAACACCCAAAATCTGCAATACAAGATCTTTAAAAACACATAAAATGTATAGCTAAAACAATGTATAATTAAAACACTGTTATTATATACTTTTACATGACCTCAGTGCTACAAGCTTTGTGCAAAAAGAATCTAACGGATCACATTCACACACACTTTCTTACATTAATATGGCTAAAGACCATCTGGTTTAGGGAGCCTAGTGGTGACTGCCATGTGATGCAACATATTTCAAATAATGGATAACATCTCATTTACTGCAAAGAACCAATTTTAAACAATGAGACACATTTGTTTATACAGTGTTCTTATTATAGACCTCATTGGTATCAATTTTTCATTTTTCATTTTAGAGAGTAGCCGTCACATACGGTTATTGATTTTTGAAAAGTGGCCATCACATAGGGTTATACAGTATCTTTATTGTGATAGTTTAAAGGGTCATTTTCAAGGTCGCACATAACCCACATGTACTAAACCCCGCCGTTAGTTTTTCTTAATTTTACGGTCATACTCGGTATTTATACTCTATTTCCATCTTTCTAAAAACTAAGTGGTCTACATCAAATTTGGGAACAGTCTAAAGAAATGCCCTAATTTTCCTGTTTTGTTAAATTATGATGAAAATGCGTATAAAATTTGCCTCAACTAGGGTTTAAACTGGCCTCCACGGTCCAAGTATTCACTACGATCTCACGGTATCGTTATCTGTATATAGAAAAGATAGCATAGAATAACAGTGTTCAAATGCAGTTCGGCAAGTATTTTGACAATTGATAGCTAGGCAGAGTACTAACACACACCTTGGTAAAGGTTGTAAAATCAACCGTCTTGTTCCAAAATACGTTGTAAATGGACAGTAGTCGTCCTGGGTCAAGAGAACCGGCAGCAATAAATCTGTTACACATAACATGCCAGGATTTATTACTTCAACCAAGCATTGCTCATTATAATCGGAGTATTTATTTTTTATTAATTTTTTTGTCTCACGAACGGGACAAATTGCATCTTAGATTTCAGATTATCTTAATGAGCCTATCGTTTTACACACAAGATATCTTTCTCGTTACCAAATGAGACCCGAGGGTATCTAACTTCAATTGTTTACCAAAAGGACAACCCTTGTTTGACAAAAGACACACATATTGTACAATGATCCGTTCCATTATGTTCCTTCTAATATATAGCGACTCCTCATATGTACTTAAAATGTGTCACTTACTTAGGTCTGTACTAAACACTTCTCCTAGTTTGATGGTAGTCTAGAAATTGTCAGCGATATCACTGTGAGTTACAGAGAATATCACCGTGACTCTATATTTTATTGGGCGCGTCATAGCGGTTGTTAAAGCTCTTATTGGAACGTCATTTAAAAAAAAAAACTGTCCACATAATTTCCAATCGAATTTCATATACAGGGAGCAACTATTACCTCTAGACTTATGGTCAATTGGTATTACAAATGCATATTCAAAACAAGCTCCCAATGGTTAACACATCACGGGATGCTCCGTAGTCACATAGACAGCACTGCCAGCAGTCTAATTCAAAAATAAAGTGCGGAATATTCACATGTTAGTGCCTACTTTTAATCAAAGTCAGGGACCAATACTAACAAAAATTCTAATCCACTTTATATCCACATTACCTGTCTTTGAGTCAAGCGGCGAGTAGTCAGGGCATCCCCCTCAGTCTATTAGCTATTTGTTGTATGGAACCAAATTTATACTGTTCCCGACGCGTGTTTCCATAGGGCGTCGACGTTACTATACGTCGAACGTCGACGAAGAACTTCCTGTTAGTTTAAGTTCTTCCGTATGCCGCAAAGTCCGTAACTAGAGCTTAGATGGTCTACAAATGAAATAGAGTAAAGACTCCCTCAAGAGAATTCGTAGTGTTACTCATTCGCACATGCCGATTAATTCCTATCCACTACTTATATTTATGCCATAATGGGCAATCGGAAAAATATTTTTATTTTATTAAATAAATTGAGTACAAATTAAATGTGCTTTCTCAGTCCTTCCATGTACATAACTAAACTAGCTTGGTCGTGGATGGACTACAAGCAGGGTCAAAGAAAGATACCACCAAAGGGAAAAACTTTATATGGTTATTATCTTTCTAATGCGAATTTTTTTGGCCGTTTTTTTGTTAAAAAATTAAATTGTGCGACAGAAAACATAAAGAAAGAGGCAATTAGAAGAGTATATTTTACTCAATTCTAAGGGCCCATCTATGGCTCTATGTTGCTCTAAATTCTGCAATCGTGGTTCAATTTATGACATACATATTTTCAGTACTGTAAGAACTACTAGTCCTAGATGCATGTTCTTTCTAACACAATAGTATGGGTCTTTACAATGCCCTAAATTGGTGGTCTATGTATTTTGTATCGACGGTACTGCCAATACTCTACATTTCTTCATACTACACAGTACTCTAATTACTATATACCCTGACAGCAAGCAACAATTGAAATAAATCTATAGGTACCTATGCTATATGCTATTTGGACAGAATAACACAAATGATATATGCAGATATAGAGTCTGTATTGGAAAAGAGCCTAGTTTCTCGAACATAGCTCCAATTAATCGCTCCCATTCCGCTTTTGAATTTAAGCCATTCCTGACAGTATTCATGTAAGAAATATACAAATGTTCACGCGTTTTACGCTTAGATTGCATGTTCACTCTTCTTTTTCCATTTTTCACTTTCTCTAGTATGAACCACATAAAATCATTCTCACTGTGGCCTTTCTCCAGGAAATGCGTAACTAATGGTGCTGTTATCTTCTTGGTTTTTATAGCTGATCTATGTTCCTGGAATCTGACCTGTGCTTCCCTACCAGTCTCCCCCATGTAGCCAAGACCACATGGGCATAGTAGAAAGTATACAATATTCCTACTTCTACAGTTGCTGATAGTTTTGGATTTTAGCACTAGGCCGTTGTATTTTATTTCAGTGGTTTGTAGGCATCGTAGGCAGATATTACAAGTGCCACATCTGAAATTTCTTATAGCTACAGAGTTCTCCAGTGTACTTTGATTAGATTGGCTTTCTTCTCTATATGTGTGTACTAGGAGATCACATACATTTTTTTTCTTTTTAAAAGCAAAAAGGGGCTTTTCCAGTTTAACATTTTCATCGTGATTCAGTATATGCCAATTCGTATTGACCACATTTCTGACCTGGTTACTCAAGGTTGAAAACTTACTAACAAACACAGCCTTATTGAGGGACTCCTTCTTTTTCTCAGTCTTATCGATGAGAGCATCACGGTCATAAAACCTTGCTCTCTTCAAAGAATGAGACAGAAGTTTTTTTAGGGTAACCTCCATCTCTAAACTTGCCTTTAAGAACTTCCGAGTGTTTGTAAAAATCTTCAAGTTCTGAGCAATTTCTCCCTAATCGGAGAAATTGACTAAAAGGAATGCTTTCCCTCTGAGATGTGGGGTGAAAATAAGAGAAGTGAAGGAGGGTGTTTTTTGCTGTTCGTTTAGTGAATAGCTCCACCTATAAGATTCCACTCACTTCCTTAATCGAAATATCCAAAAAGTCAACTCTTGAGGTACTATGATAGGATGTAAACTTGGGATTTGGGTCACCTAGGTTCAGCCATAACAAAAATTCATTAAGAAGTTCAGCTGAGCCTTCCTAAATAAAAAAGATATCATCAATGTAGCGGTACCAGCCCGCTACATTTTCAGAAAAAGGGGCTAAATCGTTATAAATATGTTTTGCCTCAAACTGTCCAACGTATAGGCATGCCAGATGGGGGCACAAGTGGCCCCCATACTGGTCCCCTTTAGTTGTTTAAAAAACTCATCTTTGAACAGAAAGACATTATTCATGAGGATGAGTCTTACACATTCGACAATAAAGTTCTTATTCGCCCCACCCAGGTCCTGACTATCCAGGATGATCTCAATCACCCTAACAGTGTCCCCCTGTCGGATGTTCGTGTAGAGAGACTCAATGTCCAGGGTGACCAGACACTGAGTCTCTCTACAGAACTCCTTGCCCTCAATAAGGGAAATTATATGTGCAGAGTCTCTCACATAGGATCTCAGGTTACATACAATTGGTCTAAAAAAATGATCAACATATTTACTGATGGGCTCAAGGAGGGAATCAATGCTGCTCACTATAGGTCTCATGGGTGGGTCAGCATATTGTTTGTGCACTTTGGGTAGGCCATTAATAGCTGGGATCCTAGGTTCGGTAATATTTAAAAATTTAAATTCGTCCTCACAAATCCAATTCTGTGTTTTTGCCTCTTCAAGAAGAGCTTTGCAATCTTCAGATATCTTAATGATACTACTTACCTGAGTGCGGGCATAGTGTTCCTTCACATTCAACAGTTTGTACATTCTATCCTCATAATCTGAGGTATTGAACACAACAACTCCACCCCCCTTATCTGCTGGTTTAGTGGTAAGGAACCTATTATCTTGTAAGGCATTCAAAGCTCTTTTCTCATCCTTATTAATGTTATAAATATTGGACCTGTTGGTGTTACTCAAAATGTTGTGAATACCACTTCTACGGCAGTTTCAAAAGCTTCTATATTTTTCCCTACACTAGCTAGTGTCGGGGTAAAAGAAGATTTTGGTTTAAGACCTGATATGTTAATACGCTCTCTAGTTTCCACAATAGTATGGGTCTTTACAATGCCCTAAATTGGTGGTCTATGTATTTTATATAGACGCTACTGACAATACTCTAAGGGGCATATTACCAAGGGCCCTCATCGCCGCTGTAGCAGGACTTTTTCCCGCTACAGCGGCAATAATTTTCTCACCCAATTACCAAGCTGTCGCTAACACCAGTTAGCGACAGCTTGTAGGCGACAGCGAGCATTTTGGGGCCCGCTTTGCATGTCTGCGATATTTATCGCTATTGACATGCAAAGTGGGCGTGCCAAAATGTTAGCGACTGAAAACAGTTGCTAACATCGATTTCGCCTATGATCAACACAGGCGTAGTTCTGGAACTAATCGCGCTAAGTGCGAATATCTCCAAAAGCTAACGCCTGCCCTGACCAGTTCTTAGAGGGCAAAGGAAAAGGTTTGGGTCCTATCTCTGAACTGGCTTGGACCACTGCAATATACTAAACAAAACAAGTAGCCAGACAGATTTACTTTCGAGACTTTGAATGACACCCAGCCTATCAGTTCTGGGGGATCAACTGTTTTATTTACAAAACTTTTTTTCATTTGATATATATATGTCATCAAAAGACACAGTCACCAAACAATGAAGAATACATACATACAAAAATGTGCAATAAATATACAAGTGTTCAGAAATATACACAATCAATACAGTGAATTTGGGAAAAACACCAACGGCAATTAATTGACGCTAGGAACCAGTCCTTTATATTAGGTACAAGAAGCCAGGGGGACAACACAGTTCATAGGCACTGCCAGGGATTAGATGATAAGTTCTAGGGTTGCGAAACTAGGGGTGGAGAGTGGAATAGTTTTTTGATGATGACCCTAGTCGCGCCCTTCTTCTTTATCCCGGGCTCGGGACCAGTTCTTAGCCATGTTATCCAATGGGAGGTGGATAACATGGCTAAGAGCATTGTCACGCTAATGCGTGAATATCGCTGTATTGACAGCGATATTCACGCATTTCGCCTGATTTTTATCGCTTTGGAGATAAACTTTGCTAATAGCAAGTTATCTCAGCGATAAAAACAGGTGAAGGGCGGCGATAAAAATATTACCGCTAACTCTACTTAGTGATAAATATCGCTGTAGGTAGATAATATGCCCCTAAGTTTCTTCATACTACACAGTACTCTAATTACTATATACCCTGACAGCAAGCAACAATTAAAATAAATCTATATGTACCTATGCTATATGCTATTGGACAGAATAACACAAATGATATATGCAGATATAGAGTATGTATTGGAAAAGAGCCTAGATTCTCTCACATAGCTCCAATTAATCGCTCCCATTCCTCTTTTGAATTTAAGCCATTCCTGATAGTATTCATGTAAGAAATATACCTTTGTTCATGTGTTTTCCGCTTAGATTGCATGTTCCCTCCCCTTTTTCCTATTTTCACTTTCTCTAGTATGAACCACATAAAATCACAGAAAGTGAAATCTAAGATGCAATTTGTCCCGTTCGTGAGACAAAAAAAAAAATACTCCAATTATAATGATCAATGCTGGGTTGAAGTAATAAATCCTGGCATGTTATGTGTTACAGATTTATTGCTGCCGGTACTCTTGACCCAGGACGACTAATGTCCATTCACAACATATTTTGGAAGTAGACGTTTGATTTTACAACCTTTACCAAGGTGTGTGTTAGTCCTGTGCCTAGCTATCAATTGACAAAATACTTGCCGAGCCGTATTAGAACGCTGTTATTCTATGCTATCTTTTCTATATACAGATAGCGATACAGTGAGATCGTAGTGAATACTTGGACCGTGGAGGCTAGCTTAAACCCCAGATGAGGTAAATTTTATACGCATTATCATCATAATTTAACAGAACAGGAAAATTAGGACATTTCTTTGGACTGTTCCCACATTTGATGTAGACCACTTAGTTTTTAGAAAGATGGAAATAGAGTATAAATACAGAGTAGGACCGTTAAATTGGGAAAAACTAATGGCAGGATTTAGTACATGTGGGTTATGTGCTACCTTGAAAATGACCCTTTAAACTATCAAAACACCGTATAATCTAATGGGTCTCATTGTTTAAAATTGGTTCTTTGCAGTAAATGAGATGTTATCCATTATTTGAAATATGTTGCATCACATGCCAGTCACCACTAGGCTCCCTAAACCAGATGGTCTTTAGCCATAATAATGTAAGAAAGTGTGTGTGAATGTGATCCGTTAGATTTTTTTTGAACATAGCTTGTAGCACTGAGGTCATGTAAAAGTATGTAATAACAGTGTTTTAATTATACATTATTTTAGCTATACAGTTTGTATAGCAACAACTCTGATTGCAAAAATAACTCTGACTTCAAAAGCAACAAATATGCCCTGACCAGTTCTTAGAGGGCTGTTAGACCTTTGTATTTTCCTCACTACTATAGAAATTATTTATTCCTTACCTTTGTTTCCCATTTGTGTTTTTTATTGTTGTCTATTGTATACAATTGCAATTGTTATATGTATCATTCTCATTGATCTAATGTATATTGAGGTTTTTAATATTTGCTTAAATAAATTGTGCATTTTTTTATGAAGTTACTTTTACATTTCCTCCCTGTTCAACGACTTGATCTAATGTTGTGGATGTGAGTGTATGCGATACATAATCTTACCCAAAGGGGAATTTCTGTCTTCACATTTGTTCGATTAGTAGCACCTCCCCCTCCCCCAGAGCCTTGAGACCCTTGTGGGTATGTAGTGCGCTTTACAAGTGATTGATCGATATTCTCATTTTTTAGGGAGTGGGATGATTTTATTTCGTTGAAACTGCTTCTGAAGCATAGAGTTCCTGCCCTAATAAATGAGCATAAGAATCTGTCAAGGGCTTTAGACAAGGGTTATCTGAGTTTTGTATCTACTTGTAGTTGTCGCTTTTTTTCTGCACTTGAGTAGGAGAAGAAGCAGACTCAGAGTGGAGGGAGTAGGGACTAGGATTTAGTATGTATTCATGAACGTATTTCTTCTTTTACATTTCACATATTCCCACCCAAAACAGATTGGGAGCACTGTAGAATAAGGGTACATACATAGAATGGCTAATACCACACACAATAATATGTAGCAGAGTTAATGAGGGCGTGTCTGTCCTGCAGTACACAAGATTATCCACATATACAAGATAAAAATGCACAAGTGTCACAAAGCATAATACCAGAGCAGTATACAATAAGAACTAAAACAAGGTGCAGGAATATAGATTAGGCATCACTTTCTGGCAAGTATTCTGCAAAGCCAATTACCATCTGAGTGCAATTTTCTTTTACTCTTTCTGGTTTTTCTTGAGAAGGGAAAGCTCATTCGTAAATCAGTTTTGGTTAGTATGCATTTTTGGGTCCTATTCACAAACGCATTTATGAGTATGAAAAATACTACATCCTCTTACATGCATTAATCGATTGCCCGAAACATCTAACTCTCACTTGGTAAAATTGCAAAGAGTGCAAGGTTCTTCCTCTTTGTATGAATTGTATATATATATTTCCTGAATATTCCCATTTTTTTTCTAATTCAAGTGGTTTGGTACCAATTCACCAAGGCATGCACTGTACTATATGAGTACTGCTTTACATACCATTTAAGGATGTAGGGGCATATTTTCAAGCAGGGCGTTAAAATTATCGCTGTTTTAGCGGCAGAAAACTGCCGCTAGAGCGGCGATAATGGGCTTGATAATATGTCCTGTAGAATTCTAATAAAACCCTGTGTTCATACCAGAACATGGGTTTCTATTGGAATTCACAAGGCCATATCAAGCCCATTATCGCCGCTTTAGCAGCAGTTTTCTGCTGCTAAAACAGCGATAATATTTAACGCCCTGCTTGATAATATGCCCCGTAATTCCTTTCTGAGAGTACACTCCTGGGACATTTTTGTGTAGTACATCCATTCATTTTATAAGAATGCATAGGCTTAGTTGAATCTTTGAGGTAAAGTTTTTTTTTTCAAGTCACATAGGACTCATTTATAGAGGAGTATTGGAGAGTGCAATCAAAAAAAGGTATAATGATCGATGGCTTGAGCCGAATTTGAAGTGAATGTGTGCATGACTGTGGGGTGCATCGGTAGCCCAAACCAAATTACAAAGCAAATACTGGACTGGACTGTAGCGTAGTGGGCAGACAGCAACAGCCTAGGGGCTTCAGCAGACAGTGTAGAGGGGAAATAACCTTTACAATGCAACTTTTACAATGCACTACCATTACCACGAAACATTTACAACGCAACATCCAATACATCGCATGCCATTAGAACGCAACCATTACAAGGCATGACACTACAACGCATACCACTACAACGCATGTCATTACATCGCATACCATTACAACGCATAACATTAAAACGCATAGTACCTTTCCACTATCCAACACTTACCCTACTGTTGAACCCCCTGGAGTTAGAATAGTAATTTTTACCGTACACTATCCAACACGTATCCTACTGTTGCACCCCCCCTGGAGTTAGAATAGTAATTTTTACCCCTACACTATCCAACACTTACCCTACTGTTGCACCCCCCTGGAGTTAGAATAGTAATTTTTACCCCTACACTATCCAATACTAACCATACATAAAATGTAATGTTATGCATTGTAATGGTATGAGTTGTAAAGGTATTATGCGTTGCAATGGAATGCGTTGTAAAGGTAGTTTTTAAAAATTTGTTGTAATGGCATGCGTTGTAATGGAATGCGTTGTAAGGGATGTTGCGTTGTAAAAAATGTGTTGTAAAGGTATGCATTGTAAAAGTATGCGTTGTAACGTCATACATCTGTACAGAGAGGCCATACACTGCAGGAAGAATACAGAAGTATATCAGGGGCTTTACTTGGGCTTACTAGTCGTAGACGTCACAGGACCTTCACACAGCAGCATAGCGTGGGGTGCCAGCACCCGTGGCAGAGCAAGTATTGTGCCCCCTCACCCATGGACTGTTAGCACTTCTTCAATGCTACTAGTACACATTTTTTTATTTTAAAATGTTGCGTCCATAAGGAATTTTGTACACAGTGCAACTGCCCCTGTCACCCCCCCACGCTACTCTACTGCCTCTACATGCCACTGGCTCCGTATTGGTCTGGGTGAGAGGTCTCTTTTTGTGGTATTTAAGTATCTCATGTGTTACTCACCGATGAGTCATTGTTTATAGAAATTAGTCTTCAGTTCCTTTCGAGATCAGAGGGATGGAGTTTCAGACTGATGAAGTAGGAGACATTTTCTGTCTTGTATTCTCTTAACTGCACTTCAGCTTTTCTTCCTGGGGATGTTTCTGCTCAAATAGTAGTATATTTCGTTATAAGCACACTACCATAGTGATTCAGGTAAAATGTATTGAAAGAAAAGGAAGAAGCGTGGGGAAAAGAAGAAATAGTCTGGCGGAACGTATAATAGAATAACACAACAATACAACAGATTGAATCATTCTCAATGGAATACATTTGTTGATGGGTTTTATCAATTAAGAGAAAGATATAAAAGTTCAAAAGCATTAAGTTAAGACTGTTAGCTTATTGAAATCAGTTTACAAATTCAATCCACATAGCATTCCATTGTTTGGATATCATCCAAAAATATCTTCTCTTCATTTTCCATGAATACATATTCTCTCCATTAATGCTAATTGTCTTGTTTACTCCCACACCCATGTGACTGATTTTATTCCTGCTGCAATGCTTTCCCCATTCATACCAACACATATTTATTTACTGAGTTGGTTACTGTAGAGTGGCCAGTTAACAGAACACAATCTCATCTTAACGTTCAAAACAGTAATACCTTATTGCATTATGCAGCATACATGGAAACAGCAAAAACTAGGAGAAATTAAACATTTCTCTGTGTTGCGCCAGTATGAGACCAGGTTTTCTTTGATTTTAATTTTGGTACTGGTCCGTTTTTACACCACCCTTGTAAATATGGGGCAGAGTCAAAATCAATGGGTGTTGTGGATGAACGCAAGTACATTTATGAGTTCAACTCTGTGTCAAGAATGCAGTAAACTTTTATCAACTATTACGGTGTGTCTGTGGGAACTTCACCATATCTACCAAGAATCGACATTCAGGCGTGGTAGCCAATTGTTCACACCATACATCTGAAAATTCGTTCCCAATCTTACACTCTTATATACCCCTCTCCATACCACTCCCCCTCTGTGCTAACTCTCTCTAAATAATAGACTTAACTACTAGTGTTGACTAGTGTCACTTGCTCCTATTACTCACTTGTTTCTAGTATAGTTAATGGATATCTTATTAATGACCACATAATACTCAAAGGTCAGATATGTTAGACAATGAGGATATATAGATGATAGTACTTGATCTCTGCATTTGTGCAACAGAAGTATTCACTGCAGTAGCAGTATTCCCAGCATGATTAGGATGGGCCAATCATAGAGTACCAGGGAAGGCATCAATTTGCCAATGTCACCCTGATCAGCAGGACAGGTAAAAAGAAAAATGATACCGGATTTCTTACCCTGGTATCTTAATCTTATAGGCCACATAACTGACTGAATGGAGAGAAAGAAATGATAGTGTTTACAGGTGTAACCTGAATACTGCAGATCCTGTAGGACCGGTTCTACAGAACGCGAGATATGACTTGTTCTTTCTTTGCCACTAAGACCTGGAATTTAAGATTTAATTTCTTAGTGATGACCTTTGAGTTTCTCTGCATAAAAAAAATAGTTACTCCATTCAAGCGAGACCTTCAAGCAATAATTGTGGCATTTTCCCAAACATGTCCCAAATACCTTCCTCCAAGAGAAGACAGAATCTAAAATGGACTGCAATTTACAGACAAGGAACAGATTTTAGAATAAGCTCCGACAACAGAATGAAAGTTATGGTATGTTATGTGTATTTGTAAAGTGCACTATCACCCGCGAGGGTATCTCAGCCTGTAGAATCAGAGGTAACTCTTTGTGACTATTTAAATGGTGATAGCTGAGGCCTCCAAATAAAGTTATTTCTCCGTATTCCTAGTAAAGTTTAGGTGAGAACTATTTAAAAGGAATAATCAAATGTGTCAAGGTTCGAAGGACCAGTACAGTAAAAGGCTGCTAGTCAGGAAGGAACTAAAGGGAGAGTCAAGGATCCAATCTTTGTGTTTAACCTACTGTGAGCGATTGACGGCCTGAGTGACTGAGTATGCAACTTAGAGTGAATGGGTAAATAAGTGCACGTATGAGTTTGTGATTGCTGATTGTGAGTAGCGTAGCAGCTTGGTACTTGAGAGATAAAATAGATAAGTGAGTGATTAGTGAGTATGCAAACTTGATAGAGCAAGTGAGGGGCTGAGTAGTACAAATGTGTCGCGTGAACTCTCTGATATATACCATCTTATTTCATGATAATTCTGCCATTCTTATGATCATAAATTCATGAGATCCTAAAGTGATCAATAATACTTTGAATAGCTGGGCGTCAATTATCAATGTCCTTGATATTTCTCATATGTGCTGCCACTCCTTTCAGCACACGTCAGAATGATAAGTTGTAGAAGGTTTACCGCACCCAGATATTATCAGATGCAATAAAATACATATCCCCTGGATAAACTTCAACAGCTCACATGTGTTGCTATTCACGGGGAGAAAAATATCTTATCAATTTATGATAAATTTCGAACACCTTGGTCTCTAAGACCATGATGATGAAGAAACCCTGCGTGTGAACTACTGTGATGTAACAGCAATGAATAGAGAGAAGTGGAATATGTATGGTCTGAATAACACCAGAAAGCACAGACAAATACTCAACTATGTAGCTCGACACAAGATTGATGTAATTTTTATGCAAGAAACTCACCTGTCTGGTACAGACGGAGTCCCGATTGCCTCTAGCTGGGCCCTCATAGGTTCTTCTCCAATTACAGTAGATACGCTCGAGGGATTTTCCATCTATATACACAGAGGAGTACAGTTTGCACTCTACAACAGGTGTCAGGACCCCAATGGCCGCTTTTTGATTATTTCTGGATTAATGATGGGGCATCGGGTCACTTTGGTGGGGATATATGGCCCGAACACTGACTCCCCGTCCTTTTTCCAGTCCTTATTGACCCGTCTCCTCTCGTTGGACACCTTTTGCTGGACCTCACTAGAGACAGTACTGCCGCCTCCCCAGACACCAAACCTCGCGCCCGTCAGGCCCTCAGGGAGATATGCGCGCAGTTTTCCTTAGTTGATGTAGAACTCCAAATGCACGCTCACCTCCCCGTCTTCACTCATTATTCTGGGTTTCACGACACTTGGACGAGGACTGACTACTGGTTGGTTCCCCTGGGGTGGCGAGCTGGATTGGGACAGTCCTGACCCTCCCCCGCACCCTCTCTGATCACTCTCCGGTGGTCCTGCAGTTGAATATCCCGAGAGCTGGGGGCTATGAGAGGCAGTGGCGATACCCTGGCTGTGTATTGTTAGATCCCGTTTTTAGCGAAGAAATTAGACAGGCCATAGAAGATTATTTTGACTTAAACACGTAGCTCCACCTATATCACTTCTATGGTAGGCCTGATGGTGCCCCTCTACACTCCACCCCAGATGTGTGTGACTTATTTCTCTCCTATTACAAGTCACTTTATACATCTCAACTGTGCTGTGATTTAAGTGACCAAGACGATTATTTATCAGAGATCGCTTTGGTTTATTTGGAGCGTTAAATGCAGGACTTTCTATTGACTTCCATTACCCCTGACAGTATTGTTGAGGCCATTGATGCTCTACGCGCCTCTTCGGCACCTGGCCTCGACGGCTTTACTGCCGACTTTTACAAGGCATATAAAGACATCCTGGTGCCGCGCTTGGTAGAGATCTATGCCGAGGCACTTGAAGTCGGTATCCTCCCCCCTACGTTTGGGGAGGCTGTGATCATTCTTTTGCCAAAGCCTGGGGAGGACCCCAAGCTATGTGGCTCCTACAGGCCACTATCCCTGTTGAATCTGGACTATTAAAATCCTGGCCAAGGCCGTTGCCATCAGGTTGTCATTATTGATGGAATTCATTATATCTCCGGTGCAGTCGGGTTTTGTCCCACATAGGGCCACCTCTCTCAACCTTCGAACATTGTTTACAGTGTTGCATAGAATTGAGCCCTCCACTCCTGCTGCTGCTTTACTTTTAGACGCTGAAAAGGCGTATGATTCTCTTGAATGGCCGTTTTTCCTTTCGGTTATGCGTCGCATGGGCATGCCGGAGTGTTTTGTTGCTACGGAGCCTCTATTATATACTAAACCCACGGCTAGACTGCGCCTTAATGGCACTCTTGCTGATCCTTCCCCTTGTCTCATGGCACGAGGCAAGGCTGTCCCCAATCGCCGCTTATCTTCATTTTGGCCATGGACCCTTTAGTTCGGCACTTCCAAGAAAAACACCTACAACGCGGCCTGCAATTTCGTACTGGTCCCCATTACTTTCCATGTATGCCGATGACACTATTCTTTATGTCCGGGTGCCTCATATTAACCTCGCCCCCCTGATTCTGGAAATTGTTCGGTTCTGAGGGTTTTCTGGACTCAGTATTAACCGGCATAAATCTGTTATTTTCCCCCTTATGGCAGGCACCACGGCCTGGCAGTGCGAGTTCCCGTTGGAATGGTGTGATGACATGTTTAAATACCTCGGAGTTCACATTCATCTAGACACCACCACTATGATTCGTCTTAATTATGGTAGAGCAATCAGCTTGTTAGAATCATGGGTTGTGAAATGGTTACGTCTGCCTCTGTCCATGGCAGGCAGAGTCGCCATTATCAAGATGGTTGTTCTGCCCCGGTTTCTGTATCTCTTTAATATTATTCCCATTCCTCTCACCAGGGCTTTCTTTTCGCAGTTGCGTTCACTATTGTTACGTTTGGTATGGGGGGACAAGACTCCCCGGGTCAACTGGAAGATACTCACTTTGCCACAGGACAAAGGTGAACTTGGAGTCCCGGATTTTATTTGTATTTTTTGGTGGCGCAGTGTTGCTACGCGTTTGCCTGGTTCCACCCGGAAGCACGCAGTCCATATTTGAAGCCGGAGGCTGATCTTGTTCTCCCGCGCCAACTTCTTACAATCCTTCCCTCGGGTTTCCCCCGGGACCCACATGATATTCATACAGTCTCTACCACATGCTGGGCTTGGGACAGACTACGCAGAATCTTGGGGTTGGATTCATTATATTCCCCGGCTTTACCTTTGCCTAACCCTTCCTTTTTCCCGATCACTGGGAAAGCCTTGGTCAATTGCACCTTAGACAGGTTCCAAGTGCACACGTTCAGTGACCTGTTCCCTGACGGGCATGCATTTTCAATGACGGTAGAGGCGTGTTTTAGTGAGCGTACATTTATGGACTCCTTTATCCTGACTCGGTTCGGTACGCTCTAAGGGCCAGGTTTCCCTCTTTTCCCTCAGCTCCTGATGAAACTCCTCCCCTCTACAGCACTGATTGTGCCATCGACTCAAGTATTACTGTAAACATATTTCAGGCCTGCCATTGCAGTCTGTGTATGCAGTTTTAAACTGCCAATTCGACCTGCCAAATGAAACATTTTGCCAGGCCCAAACCTTCCTTATTAATACACTTAAGTCAGGCCTAGTGTAAGCCCCCGACAGCCCAGAGGGTAGGGTGCAATGTATTTAAAAAGTATAACTAGTACGATTAAGTGTTCCATGTCCTGGTATTGAAGACTCTGAAATCCATTTTTCAATACTCCAAGGCCTACCTCTGCCATAGGATAACATTGGAGATATCTTATTATTGTTAATAAGCTGTAACTTCCAAATGAGGACAGTTGCCCCATTCATGTTTGATCTCTTTGGAATTGCAATGAAAAATCCTATCTAATAGTCAGATTTTTAGTTACAATTCTGAAAATGGCACTTTTAGAAAGGATGCATTTTCCTGCCTTTGCCATTTAGTGCCTGCAGCCTGCCTCTGGGTCACATGACTGGGTGTAGCTGACTGCTAGGCTTTGCGTAATCCTCCTAGACAGTCACCCACAATATCTAGAGAGCTTAGTTGTGCCTGGATGGGAGGGTGGGGCTGGGTACAGCCCTACTTACACTTGAGTAAGCTCTGTCCTGCCTCCACACAAAGGGCTACATACCACCTGCAGTTAGTATGGAGCCAGAACAGGGAGGGTTGGAAGCCGGTGGACTTCAAGGTCAAACTTCTTGAAGCTTCTGCCCACTAAGGAAGGTCCAGGTATAAATATTGGACCCCAGATACCAGCTCTTCAGCACTCTTCGGGACCTTTGGATACTCTGCCAGGATGAAAGACTGCTGTGCCGCTGAAAGGACTGTCATTTTGTTGCGGACCCTTGCTATGCACGGTGTACCAAGATTTAAGTTCCATTTCAAACAGCCTGAACTTATGACTTTGCCCCAGTCCGGCATGACTAGCTAGCCACAGTTGATGCTTTGTATTTTTGGGCGTTATTTTCACTGAAATCTTTAAAGTTGACAATCTACGGTTCTACTAATTGAATTTTTGTCATTTTGGTCTTTTTTTTGTTTATTGGAAATTACTCTAGTTTACTAATCTGGTATTGGTTCCTTTTTGTATGGTGTTGTCACTTTATTGCTGTTCGAAATGTTGCCCAAACACTTTACACATTGCCTCTAAGGTTTTTTAAAATTTTCATAAAGAGTTTTATATAGCGCGAACTAGACCCGAGACATCCGGGTATCAGAGCCCTTTTATGAATGAACACATTCATTTTTTTGTTAGGCACGGGGAGATAAAGTGATTTGCTCAGAATCAATGGATGTTGAGCGTCATTGCAGAGACTTGAATCCGGTACCCCAGCTTGGAGGTCGGCCGCTCTAGCCCTAAGGCTACAAGTTAAGCCTGACTGCTCCGTGCCACGCTGCCAGAGGGTTGAGCACAGGTTAATTTAGGATTGGCTTGTGTCTCACCATGACAAGAATTGTGGTTGCTGCTTGACCAGGGCTCACACCCCAGTCAACCGCCAGCCGAATTTCTTACCTGCATCAATCTCAAGGAAGTCTCTCCTCCATCCCAGCGGTGTGCACATTAATCTTGCTGCCATCATCTGCAGTTCTCACTGTCAACGTGCTAGCCTCTCTGTAAGCAGGTCAACTGAGGAGTGTGCTCTTCTTGTGCTAGTCTCCCTACAGCAGCAATGTTAGCTCAGGTGATAGCGATTCTTTCCTCTTGTGACTCTCCAAAAGTTTGCGGTAACCAGCCCTTGTTCCTGTGGCTGTGCTTGCATAAATGGATTCCAGTACCATCATTCTACCACTTCACTATTTACCGCACCTGGGATCACTACCAACAGAATGGGTGGGTAGAGATGTTCGAGAATTACTCCAAAGCCGTGGGTAGTCAAGACTTTGCCAATCTGAAAGATAGCATTAATGCTAGGTGCTCTTGGGAAAGAATGGCAGCTTAGTTTCAAGTCGGTTGCAGAGCCCAGTGGTCAACCGGTGACTGACTTATAAAAGGAAGCCAAAATGAGTCTTGGAGCCACATTAGCCAAAGCCATAAATGTAGGAGTGACAATATTCAAACTCCAAATACAGTCAAAGAGGGTGGGTGCATCAAATGATGAATTTATGGCTAGATTACGTGAGCTGTCAGTCAAGTGTCAGTTCAGTGCCTTGACTGATGTGCTAATTCAAGATCACTTTATTGTACAGTGCAGAAGTAAATTCCTATTAAGTTAATAGGATGCTAAGAACATTTTGCATGCATGTGCAGAGATGCAGAGGAGCACGCTATCCACTTTATTGTAGGATTTACCGTTTGAGGGGAAGAACGAAGAGTGTTAATGAAGAGTGTTCATTAACCTGTGGATAATGACCAGGAGGGTATTGGGGCATTATCCATAGCATCCGACTTCTGTTCCTGTGTAATAATAGGACTGTTGATCATATTTACTGCCATATCTCTTCCCTCAGTCCAACCCAACTAATATATGTTTTCAAGAAGTCAGCTTTTTTTCTTTTTTGATCTTGAGTACTGTGCATCGAAATTTTATAACAGAAAAAGCCTCTCTCATCCATTCCTTGACAGTGAAGGGTTGAGTGGTGGCGGGCTCGCCACAATTCAATTTTTCAATGATTTCTTTTCTTACTAACAACATCAAAAAATGTGGCTCTCTCATCTGTGTATTGACACATCGTTTTATCTCTTTATTATTTTCACTAACAAAAATAATAAGTAGGAGGCTCACCTAGATCATCTCATCAAATATTTTAAAGATGGCTTCAGTTACTTCATCCCAAAAGGTTATTCAGCTTTGGGGATCTTACAAACATATCTTGGTGGTTTACCACAGAAGCCTCACATTTCTTACACATATATTTTTGATAATTTCACCATTTTGGGTTTAAGCTGTTAGGTATATCCCATGAAAAAGATGGTTATTTTTTAAGGTAGCAGTAGTAACACGGGAGTATAAAGTGTTTAAATATACTTGCCAAATTGATGGCAAGCATCTTGCTCATATTGTGTAGGGAAGGCTCACCTACTTTCATCTGCCAAAAAATAATACAGTGCATCACGTTGATGCTTTCTTCTTCCGTGCCTTGCTGTTTTGTATTTCTACTGCCATCTCCTTGAGGTCTTCTTGACTTAAGTTTTGAGACCCATACCAGGATTAAAGATGCACATATTTAAACCAAGATTTTATTAATTTATTTTGAAGGTTTTATATAGCGCAAGCTTGACCTTTGCGCGTATCAGAGTGCTCTACAAGGGAAGAAAAATGAACAAAAGAACACTGTAGGCCATCATTAAGTCCTGCTATACAAACAGCCAGTATCCGTTATATTTCTATTAGTTTTTTTTATTAAATCAAGGATACTCAATGGTTTTAGTCCAGCATTCTTTTCAAATCCCCCATTGTAGTATTCCAACAACTCTGAATGGTGTAGCTAGTTGTTCCTTCATGCAATCCGTACCTGGGGATAAACAAGTAGGGGCCATTCTACTGTAATACTTTATATCCTATTTAATAGTGATGTTATACCATAAACTCGCTGATGTCCTTAAAACCTTTAAGCAAACCTTTTAAAAATGTTTAGGGGCATCAAATTGATATAATAAATCTTCTTGTTGGTAAGTTTCTGTAATCATGGTTTGATACATTTGTTACCTACTAGATTGATCTGGAGAAACAATTAGTAGCCTGTTGTTTTTTTAACGGAAATACCAAGCAATAGTAAGATATGTCTGGGAGTTGTAAACCTCCTTTCTCAAGTTTCCTTCTTAATGTTTTTTTCACAATGGTCTGCTGCCTTTGGAGACCATTAGTAATTAATTAGTTGTAATCTCCTCTAAGTTCTATGTGATGTTGATTCCTCAATAGAGGAGCTATTTTGCTACTATTCTATTCTTTATTGTAACGTTCCAGGCCATGCTCGCCATCTAACACTCCTTTAGTTGTTACCCTAAGAGTCTCCAAAACTCACTCTTCATGAAAGGTTTAGTTTGACTATGAGGTGTTCTACTATATCTCAGACATTTGAAAGGCGTAATACTGGGGAACTCTCTTATTTTTTGCAGTAACGGTCTAATAAAGATAGGAAAGTAGAGACTGTAAAGGACATCCCTGCCGTGTGCCTCTTTGGGTTCTCTAACATCTTTGCGAGATTTATATTAACCAATACCTTAGCACAAGGATCTCTATACAGGACTCCAATCTTTTGGATAGATCTAAGCCTTAGTACAAACTAAGGGGTCGATTAGGATGGCGGACGGACCTGCGTCCGTCCTCCACCCCAGAGTAGGAGGGACCGTCCGCAGAGGCAGCGGCGGTCCCTCCTGTGCAATTAGGATGTGACCGCCACCCTGGCGGTCACATCCTGTATTTTTAACATTGCGGCGGGTGCTGCTTCAAGCAGCACCCGCCGCAAGGTTAAAAATGAAAGCAGTGCATTTGCATGCACAAAGCGGCAGGCAGCTCCAGGTGCCTGCCGCTTCGTGCACGCAAATGCAGGGGGGTACCATAGGTACCCCCCATGTGCACCCCCCACCCCCCCTTCACCCCTGGGGGCCCGCAACGGGCCCCCAAACAAAAGTCCGTATGCCTTTTCACGGCGGAAATGCCGCCGTGGAAAGGCATAGAAATGCTGACATCCTAATATGCCTGGCGGTGTCTGATACACTATTGTGATGCGGCTGCAATCGCCTTGAAACCCAGGGTCTACGGTTATGTATTTCCATTGAGTGTCACATTCCACGTCCATACAGTTGGTTCCTAGCTAGGGGTGGGCGGAATTAGCGTAGTAGCGCTACGCAAAGCTACAAGAAATGGTAAAAAATCGCTACGAGCACGCACAGAGTTCCACGAACAAGCGTACTTGCTTGTTCCATCTGTTCGCAATGCTTTTTTCCTGTTCGCGAACATTGTTTGCGTGCTTAGTGAGAAATACCTTGTGAACATGCATTTTCGCATAGTCGCGCTACGTAAAGCTACGCGAAACGGTAACAAATCTCTGCGAGCATGCACAGCATTCCACGAACACGCCGAATTGCTTGTTCCGCCTGTTCGCAATGCTTTTTCCTGTTTGCGAACGTTGTTTCCGTGTTCGGGGAGAAATATCTTGTGAACACGCATTTTGAAAGCGTGAACAAGCAAAAAATTCCGGGTAGCCGCGGAACGCTGAATTTTTGGCAATTCCAAGTTCTCTGCAGAACGCTAAATTACCCAAATTCTGCAAATTCCGCGAGCGGAACGGAATTTACTACCCAGGTCTAACTGTGTTGCGGCAGCGATCGCCTTGAAATCCAGGGTCTAGGGAAATGTGTTCCGCCCTATTGTGATGCAGCGGCGATCGCCTTGAAACCTATGGTCTAAGGTTATGTGTTCCTCCATATTGTAATGCGGCGGTGATCACCTCCAGGGTCTAGGGATATGTTCCGCTCTATTGTGATGCGGCGGCGATTGCCTTGAAACTCATGGTCTAGGTATATGTGTTCCGCCCTATTGTGATGCGGCGGCGATCAACTTGTAACCTACGGTCTAGGGTTATGTGCTAATCCCTATTGTGATGCGGCGGCGATCTCCTTGAAACCCAGAGAATAGGGATATGTGTTCCGCCCCATTGTGATGCCGTGGTGATCACCTAGAAACCTATGGTCTAGGTTTATGTATTCCTCCCTATTGTGATGCGGCGGCGTTTGCCTTGAAACCCAGGGTCTACAGTTATGTGTTTCACCCTATTGTGATGCAGCAGTGATCGCCTTGAAACCCAGTGTTTAGGGTTTTGTGGATCGCCTTATAGTGATGCTGAGGCTATCGCCTTAAAAAACAGGGTCTAAGGTTTGGGTTCTGCCCTATTGTGATGTGGCAGCGATCACCTCGAAACGCAGGGTCTAGGGTTATGTGTACCACCCTATTATAATGTGGCGGCGATTGCTTGACACCCAGGATCTAGAGTTATGTGTTCCGCCCTATTGTGATACGGCAGAGATCGCTTCAACCCAGGGTCCAGGGTTATGTGTTCTGCCCTATTATGATGCAGCGGCGATCGCCTTGAAACCCAGATTCTAGGGTTATGTTTTCCGCTCTATTGTGATGCAGCTGTGATCACCTTGAAACCCAGGGCCTAGGGTTATGTGTTCCTCCCTTTTGTGATGTGGCGGCGATCACCTTGAAACCCAGGGTCTAGTGTTATTTGGGGCATATTAGCAGGAACCTCGTTAAAATTATCGCCGTTTTAGCGGCAGGGAACTGCCGCTAAAACGGCGATAATGGGCTTGATAATATGCGTTATAGAATTCCAATAAAAGCCCAGGTTAGATATCCTGCACATCCAACCTGGGCTTCTATTGTAATTCTACAACATATATTAGCAAGCCCATTATCGCCGTTTTAGCTGCAGTTCCCAGCCGCTAAAATAGCTATAATTTTTACAAGGTTCTTGCTAATATGCCCCTTGGTTCCTCTCTATTGTGATGCTGCGGTGATCGCCTACAAACCCAGGTACTAGTATTATATGTTCTGTCCTATTGTGATGCGTCGGCCATCACCTTGAAACCCAGGGTCTAGTGTTATGTGTTCCGCCCTATTGTGATGCGGCGGAGATCGCCTTGCAACCCAGGGTCTAGGGTTATGT
Organism: Lissotriton helveticus; assembly: GCF_964261635.1. NCBI lineage: Eukaryota > Metazoa > Chordata > Amphibia > Caudata > Salamandridae > Lissotriton > Lissotriton helveticus. Next base: position 361,099,356 of record NC_136062.1, read on the forward strand.
ATTCCACCCAATTTTGATGCGGCGGCAATCGCCTGGAAACCCAGGGTCTAGGGATGTGTGTTCCATCCTATTGTGATGCGCAGCAATCGCCTTGCAACCCAGGGTCTAGGGTTATGTGTTCCGCCCTATTGTGATGTGGCGGCGATCGCCTTGAAACCCAGGGTCTAGGGATCGGTGTTCCGCCCTATTGTAATGCGTTGTAGCTCGCCTCCAGGGTCTAGGGAAATGTTCCGCCCTATTGTGATGAGGCGGCGATTGCCTTGAAACTCATGGTCAAGAGATATGTTTCCCGCCCTATTGTGATACGGCGGCGTTCACCTTGAAACCTATGTGCTAGGGTTATATATTCCTCCCTATTGTGATGTTTGCGGCATTCGCCTAGTAACCCAGAGTCTAGAGTTATGTGTTTCACCCTATTGTGATGCAGCAGTGATTGCCTTGGAACCCAGGGTCTAGGGTTAAAGGTTCCGCCCTATTATGATGTGGTGGTGATCACCTCGAAACCCAGCGTCTAGGGTATGTGTTCCGTCCTATTGTAATGCGGCGGCGATGCCTTAAAACCCATGGTCTAGGGATGTGTGTTCCGCCCTATTGTGATGTGGCGGCGATTTGCCTTGATATCCAAGGTCTAGGGATAGGTGTTCCGCCCTATTGTGATGCCGTGGTGATCGCCTCCAGGGTCTAGGGATATGTTCTGTCCTATTGTGATGCGGCGGTGATCAGCTTGACACTCATGGTCTAGGGATATGTGTTCTGCCCTATTGTGATGCGGCGGCGATGGCCTTGTAACCCGGGGTCTAGGGTTATGTGTTCCTTCCTATTGTGATGCAGCGGCGATCGTTTGAAACCCAGGATCTAGGGTTATGTGTTCCGCCCTATTGTGATGCGGCGGCGATCGCCTTGAAACCCAGGGTCTAGGGTTACGTGTTCCTCCTTATTGTGATGCGGCGGCGATCGCCTTGAAACCCAGGGTCTAGGGTTATGTGTTACTGCCTTTTGTGACCCTGCTGCGATCGTCTTGAAACACAGGGTCTAGGCTTATGTGTTCTTCCCTTTTGTGATGCAGTGGCAATCGCCTTGAAACCCAGGGTCTACGGTTATGTGTTCCATCCTATTGTGATCCGGCGGCGATCGCCTTGAAATCTAGGTTTTAGGATTATGTGTACCGCCCTATTGTGATGCGGCAGCGATCGCTAGAAACCCAGGGTCTAGGGTTGTGTGTTCCGCCCTATAGTGTTGCGGCGGCGATGGCCTTGAAACCCAGGGTCTAGTGTTATGTGTCCCTCCCTATTGTGATGCGTAGGCGATTGCCTTCAAACCTCGTGTCTAGGGTTATGTGTGCCTCCCTTTTGTAATGCGGCAGCGATCACCTTGAAACCCAGGCTCTAGTTTTATTTGTTCCTCACTATTGTGATGCTGCGGCAAACGCCTCGAAACCCAGGGTCTAGTGTTATTTGTTCTGCCCTATTGCGATGCGGCGGCGATCGCCTTGAAACCCTTGTTCTAGTGTTTTGTGTTCCACCCTATTGGGATGCGGCGGCAATCGCCTTGAAACCCAGGTTCTAGGGATATGTGTTCCACCCTATTGTGATGCGGCGGCGATCACCTTAAAACCCAGGATCTAGGGATATGTGTACCGCCCTATTTTGATGCAGCGGTGATCGCCTGGAAACCCAGGGTCCAGGGATAGGTGTTCCACCCTATTGTGATGCGGCGGTGATAGCCTCCAGGGTCTAGGGATATGTACCTCCCTATTGTGATGCGACGAGCGATCGTCTTGAAACCTATTGTGTAGGGTTATGTGTTCCTCCCTATTGTGATTCGGCAGCAATCGCCTTGAAACACAGGGTCTAGGGTTATGTGCTACTCCCTATTATGATTCGGCCCCGATCACCATGAAACCTAGAAAATAGGGATATGTGTTCTGCCCTATTGTGATGCTGTGGCGTTCACCTAGAAACCTATGGTCTAGGGTTATGTATTCCTCCCTATTGTGATGTGGCGGCGTACGCCTTGAAACCCAGGGTCTAGAGTTGTGTGTTCCGCCCCATTGTGATGCAGCTGCAATCACCTAGAAACTCAGGGTCTAGGGTTATGTGTTCCTCCCTATAGTGATGCGGAGGCGATCGCCTTAAAACCCAGGGTCTAGGGTTATGTGTTCCTCCTTTTTGTGATGCAGCGGCGATCGCCTTGAAACCCAAGGTCTAGTGTTATTTGTTCCTCCCTATTGTGATGCTGCGGTGATCGTCTAGTGTCATGTGTTCTGCCCTATTGTGATGCGTCTACGATTGCCTTGAAACCCAGGGTCTAGTGTTATGTGTTCCGCCCTATTGTGATGTGGCGGAGATCGCCTTGTAACTCAGGGTATAGGGTTATGTGTTCCACCCTATTGTGATGCGGAGACGATCGCCTTGAAACCCAGGGTCTAGAGTTATGTGTTCCGCCTTATTGTGATTCGGTGGAGATCCCCTTGGAACTCAGGGTCTAGGATTATGTGTTCCACCCTATTGTGATGCGGAGGCGATCGCCTTCAACCCAGGGACTAGCGATATGTCTTCTCTCCTATTATGATGCGGCGGCGATACCTTAAAATCCCCAGTCTAGGGATGTGTGTTCCGCCCTATTGTGTTGCTTCTGCAATCGCCTTGAAATCCAGGGTCTCTGGATAGGAGTTCCACCCTATTGTGATGCGGCAGGGATCGCCTCCAGGGACTAGGGATATGTTCGGCCCTATTGTGATGCGGTGGCGATCGCCTTGAAACTCTTGGTCTAGAGTTATGTGTTTCCCCCTATTGGGATGCGGCGGCAATCGCCTTGAAACCCAGGTTCTAGCGATATGTGTTCCACCCTATTGTGATGCGGCGGCGATCGCCTTAAAACCCAGGGTCTAGGGATATGTGTACCGCCCTATTTTGATGCGGCGGTGATCGCCTGGAAACTCAGGGTCCAGGGATAGGTGTTCCACCCTATTGTGATGCGGCGGTGATAGCCTCCAGGGTCTAGGGATATGTACCTCCCTATTGTGATGCGACGAGCGATCGTCTTGAAACCTATTGTGTAGGGTTATGTGTTCCTCCCTATTGTGATTCGGCAGCAATCGCCTTGAAACACAGGGTCTCGGGTTATGTGCTACTCCCTATTATGATTCGGCCCCGATCACCTTGAAACCTAGAAAATAGAGATATGTGTTCTGCCCTATTGTGATGCTGTGGCGTTCACCTAGAAACCTATGGTCTAGGGTTATGTATTCCTCCCTATTGTGATGTGGCGGCGTACGCCTTGAAACCCAGGGTCTAGAGTTGTGTGTTCCGCACCATTGTGATGCAGCTGCAATCACCTAGAAACTCAGGGTCTAGGGTTATGTGTTCCTCCCTATAGTGATGCGGAGGCGATCGCCTTAAAACCCAGGGTCTAGGGTTATGTGTTCCTCCTTTTTGTGATGCAGCGGCGATCGCCTTGAAACCCAGGGTCTAGTGTTATTTGTTCCTCCCTATTGTGATGCTGCGGTGATCGCCTTCAAACCCAGGGTCTAGTGTCATGTGTTCTGCCCTATTGTGATGCGTCTACGATCGCCTTGAAACCCAGGGTCTAGTGTTATGTGTTCCGCCCTATTGTGATGTGGCGGAGATCGCCTTGTAACTCAGGGTATAGGGTTATGTGTTCCACCCTATTGTGATGCGGGGACGATCGCCTTGAAACCCAGGGTCTAGTGTTATGTGTTCCGCCTTATTGTGATTCGGTGGAGATCCCCTTGTAACTCAGGGTCTAGGATTATGTGTTCCACCCTATTGTGATGCGGATGCGATCGCCTTCAACCCAGGGTCTAGCGATATGTCTTCTCTCCTATTATGATGCGGCGGCGATACCTTAAAATCCCCAGTCTAGGGATGTGTGTTCCGCCCTATTGTGTTGCTTCTGCAATCGCCTTGAAATCCAGGGTCTCTGGATAGGAGTTCCACCCTATTGTGATGCGGCAGGGATCGCCTCCAGGGACTAGGGATATGTTCGGCCCTATTGTGATGCGGTGGCGATCGCCTAGAAACTCTTGGTCTAGAGTTATGTGTTTCCCCCTATTGTGATGCAACAGTGATCGCCTTGAAACCCAGGGTCTATGGTTGTGTGGTTCACCCTATTGTGATGCAGCAGTGATCGCCTTGTAACCCATGGTCTAGGGTTGTGTGTTCCAATCTATTGTCATGCGGCGGCTATTGCCTTGAAATCCAGGGTCTAGAGTTATGGGTTCCGCCCTATCATGATGTGGTGGCGAACGCTTGACACCCAGGGTCTAGGGATATGCACCTCCCTATTGTGATGCGGTGGCGATCGCCTGCAAACCCAGGGGCATATTATCAAGGGGGTTTATCTCCGCTTTTTTGGCTTTAAAAGCCAAGAAAGCGTAGATAACATTATCTCCCTATTACCTAGCTGTCGCTAACACCAGTTAGCGACAGCTAGTAGGAGATAGCGACCATCTTGGACCCCGCTTTGCATTTCAGTGAAATGTATCACTAATGACATGCAAAGTGGGCGTGCCAAGATGTTAGTGACTGAAAACAATCGCTAACATCGCTATCTCCTATTACCAACTTTTGGAGATATTCGCGCTAAGCGCGATTATCTCCAAAAGCTAACACCTGCCCCTGAGCATTTCTTAGCCATGTTATCCAATGGTAGGTGGATAACATGGCCAAGAGCATTAGCTCGGTAATGCATGAATATCGCTGACTTTTCAGCGATATTCATGCATTTCGGCCGCTTTTTATCGCTTAGGAGATAAACCTTGATAATAGCAAGGGTCCTAAGCGATAAAAATCACCGCAGCTCGGCGATAAAAATATTGCCGCTAAGCCAACATAGCGATAATTATCGCTAGTTGTTGGTAATATGCCCCCCAGGGTCTAATGTTATGTGCTCTGCCCTATTATGATGTGTTTTCGATCGCCTTGAAAGCCAGGGTCTAGTGTTATGTGTACCGCCCTAATGTGATGTGGAGGAGATCGCCATGTTGTGGAAAAGATACCAAAGGCAGGATGAGTTTGATTAAAGTGTTTAATGGAAAACACGTTCGATCTCAAGTCCGGTCAAACAAGTTATATCGGCATCATTCTAAACATCCCCCAACTCCCACCTTCAAATGATGCAGCAGCATGTGCACCGAACAACAACAACTGACACGAGATAGACACGAGTCACATCTCGTGCTATCTCGTGTTATACATCGTGTTATACAACACACCTCCCTTCCTGTAACAAAAAAATAAATAAATAAATAAATAAATAAAATAAAATACACATAATATATGATATAACACAGAAACAAAATTCATCTTGAACATTCTATGTACAGAAAACATTGGTCCATACAATAAGTATAATTCACAATAATACTAAATCATTACAAAATCTTTGTACCTTTCAGGAAGACGATGAATTCTTGAACATTTTTTTGAAGATACAATGGGAGGAGTAGGTGTAACATCCCCATCCGGAAGGTTGCCATTTGGAGAACGCCCTTCATTGCCAGATTCAAAATCCAAAAAAACATTACTGTCTCCATTTAATCTAACAACTTCCTTGCCCTTAAATATAGAAACCCTGTTCAAATTCCAAACACTTCCATCATCAATTCTAACAGCATGCTTAAAAACCTCAATAACTTCCTTAGGATGTGACCAGATTTGACCCCCTTTCAACACACCTTCCTTTCTCTTAATACGCACTAAATCACCAACAGAAATCACATGTTTACTCACTGAACCTTGCTTCTTCTCCATCCTTTTCTTCATCTCATCCTTATATACACTCACTCTATTGCGGACCAAATCATAGTCAACCTTTGAAAAACCACAATGATGACTCAGATTTTTTTTTTAACCACCACGGAGTCAATCGAGTACTGGGTTTCCGACCCCTTAAAAGTTCAAATGGACTGACCAATGTAACAGAATTTGGTGATGTCCTGTAAGACAACAACATGGACTGAAGAGCGTTACGCCAGTTTAGATTACCTTTAACAGAAAGTTGGATAGCCTCCTTAACCACTCTATTGAATCTTTCAACTTGGCCATTGGCCTCTGGATGGAAAACAGCAATTTTTTTATGTGTTATCCCACATTTAGTAACAAAACACTCAAAATCCTTATTGGTAAATTGTGGTCCATTGTCTGTCACTAACTCTTTTGGAATTCCTTCCCTGCAAAAGGTTTCATCCAAAAACTCTATCACATTTTTAGTTGTTATGTCCCTTACCATTTTGACTTCTGGCCATTTCGAGAAGTAGTCAAAACAATGCCAAACCTTCCTTGCTCAGGTAAGACAGCAAACGGACCAATAAAATCAAGACCTAACTTCCGCCAAGGACCAAAAGGATACTCCACAGGACAAGGTTCAGAACGCATAGGGACAGCAGACTTGTCACTATTGGCGCAATCTAAGCATTTCTGAACATAGTGTTCCACGCAACCATCTACACCTGGCCACCAAAAGAAGTCTTTTATTCGTCTCCTAGTAAACGAGATTCCTAAATGCCCTTCATGAGCAATGCTAATAATAGTGTTCCTCAAGGAAAGAGGAGGAATAAATGTATCACCTCTCATGAGCAAACCATTTTCAATTGCTAATTCATCTTGCACCTTAGCATAACTCATCATTTCGCCTGAAAACTTCCTTTGTTCTGGCCACCCTTGCAAAATGTAGTTCTTAACTTCAGTCAATTCAATACTTTTTTCCATTTCCCTTGTCCAAGATTCCTTACTTAAATCAAATTTCTCCCCATACACCAACAAGACGTCTTGGGAAGTAAAGGCAACCTCACACTCATCATCGTCACAAGGAACATCACAAGAAGTATGCAGTCTGGACATGCAATCTGCATGAACGTTAGTTTTCCCTTTTACATAAACCATTTCAAAATGGAACTATTGTAATCTGGAAGCTAGTCTAGCAAGACGAGCTGACAAGGTGCGACCTCCACCCGGTGCCATCATATAAATAAGAGGCTTATGGTCAGTTTTTATTGTGAACTTTGTGCCCCATAAAAAAGTTTTAAAATTTTCAGCTGCCCAAACCGAAGCCAATAACTCTCTTTCAATAACTGAATAATGTTTCTCAGCATCCCTTAATGCCCTTTAAGCATATGCAATTATCCATTCCTTTCCACAATCATTTTGCATGAGAACAGCACCTAACCCCGTGCTACTTGCATCCACCATGATGGTGCACTTTTTCCCTACAACAAAAGGTTTCAAACAAGGTGCATTCACAATAAAAGATTTGAGACTTTGAAATGCTTCAGTCATCACATCAGACCATAAAAACCTTGCATTTTTCTTTAAAAGAGGTCTAAAGGGATCCACTTTTGATGAAAAAATTGGAATAAATTTAGCATAAAACTCCATTAGTACTAAAAAAGCTACTAATTGTTCTTTTGAAACGGGCACGGGAGCCTTAATAATGCTTTCAATATGCTTCTGCTTCGGTTTAATCCCGGCACCACTGATGGAGTGTCCTAGGTATTCTACTTCCTTTTCTCTGATTTTACACTTATCAAGACGAAGAGTAAGACCTTTAACTGATAACGCAGATATCACATTTCTTAAATTATCATCATGTTCCTCAACATTTTTCCCAAATACAAGTATATCGTCTTGAAAAGCGATTGCCCCTGTCAACCCATCAAGTGTCTCTTTCATAAGTCTTTGAAAGACTGAAGCGGCACTAGCCAATCCAAAAGGCATACGTTTATATCTGAAAAGACCTTCAGGAGTAATAAAGGCTGTCAAGTTTTTGGATTCATCATCTAAAACCACTTGATGATAAGCGCTTGCCAAATCAATGCATGAAAAGACCTCAGCACCCCCTAATGTTGAGACCATCTCATGAAGATTTGGCAAAGGATGAGCATCAACCTAGATGGAGTTATTTAGGCTGCGAAGATCTACACATAGTCTCAATTCGCCGTTGAATTTAACCGAAATCACAATCGGAGAAACCCAAGGTGACGACTCAATGGGCTCAATAATATCTTTGTCACACAAATCTTTGAGTAAAATTTTAAGTTTATCTCTATATGTAAGAGGGACATTTCTGACTCTGTGCCGAACAGGAACAACGCCATCATTAAGCTTAATAGTGTGTTTAAAACCCTGATACTGACCAAGTTTTCCACTAAAGACATTTGAGAATTCAGATTTCAATTTACTAAGCATGACATTCCCATCAGAATCATTAGTGCTTACAATGGAATACACTGGAGGATTGGTTCTAGGGTCTATCTTAATACCCAGTTGATCTTGGTGTGGCCATCCTAATAAAGATTGCCCAGACTTTGCAACATAAATCTTCCCATATGTAGATTCACTTGCAAACGTAATTTTTCCCCCAAAAAAACCAACCAAATCCATTTTGTGTCCTGTGTAACCTCCTGGTGAAATGTCAGATTCGAGTAAATTTTTGTTTGGCCAATTCTTTTCTACAACATCTAAACCGAGTAGGGTATACCATGCACAAGTATCAACAAATACATTTATCATTTTTCCATCTATAATCACATCACAAGATGGAAACTTACTTACACCCTCACTTCCACAAATATTTATGACAGTGTTGATATCATTTTCATTTAGTAATTCATAATCATCAACATCTTGAACAATATTTACTTTTCTAGTGGTAGATTTGCAAAATTTAGTTAAATGCCCTTTCTTATTACACTTTAAACATATTTTATCAAGAGCAGAACAAGATTTAGAGTTTGCTAAGTGGTTTGGACTTCCACATCTGAAGCAAATCCATTGAGCGTTCTTCTTTTCATTTTTATTATATTTAAATCTCGAATCATTCTTATTGTTAGAATAATCGTTTTTTGGGATAAAGGGTTTCTTAAATTTTTCTCCTTCTTTAGGAACACTAAAAACATCTCCTTTTTCATTTCCTCTTATTTCCTTCACAAACTTCTCGGAATGTTCAATTGACCTTGCAATATCGATAGCTGCATTTAAAGACATATCTGATGTTGTCCAAAGTCTTTCCTGAACTTTTTTATTATTTGTTCTCATTAATATTTGGTCTCTCAATACTTGTTCATAAGTTATGTGTTCATCGTCGCAAGTAACAGCAAGTGATCTGAGAGAAGATACAAAGTCTTCAATTGATTCATCTGCAAGTTGTTTACGAGAATAGAAAATAAATCTCTCCATAACAATGTTCTTTTTCTTGCCAAATCTTATTTTTAACTGCTCCGCTGCACGGTCATAGACATTCTTATCACCAGGGTTGATTAAAGCAGGAAGAGTGAGGAATTCTTTTAATCCAATTCCCCCAAGACAATGCTTTAAAAGTGAAAGTTTCTTCTCGGGTTCACATTCTGTCCCTTCCAAAACCTCTACATAGGCTAAGAAAACTGGTTCCCATATTTCCCAGTCCATAGGTGGATCACCTTTGTTTGCCAAAAATGAAGGAGGGGGGACAATGCCACTCATTGTATAATATTGTAGTATTAATTTGATAATGTGTTCAATTAATTATTTTTTTTTTTTATAACCAAAGTAAAACAAACATCCAGAATTGGTACCTTAATCCAATACTTAATCATGTCAAGAATCTTAATTCGAGGATTCCACTAGTTATAGAGTTGAAGAGTTGAAGAAACGGTGAGAATCACTTAAACTTGGAATTCACCTTTCCAAAATGGCCGCCGTAGTTATCACGCTCTTTTTAAAGGCAGTAGAGCTTGTTTAGCAAATGTTTGACGTCACACGCTTGTTGTTTGGGCGTCTATTTTGAAAGGGAATAGAAGTGCTCGCACTCGTAAGGAACCTCGCGCTGCAGGCTCGCACTTGTAAGAAACCTCGCGCTGAAGATTACGAGGTAAACAAAATTATTAAATAAAGTACCTCAACAGGGTCAAAGCGATTGTTCTATAATGGTAATTCCACAGGTTTCCGTAAGCTTCAATGAATATACTCCGAAATCCGATTTTTTAAAAAAAATTTTAACCCCTTAAGTGCTGCCGTCGGCCAACGGTCGTCACGGGCACTACCTCCCCAGTGCTGCGTGCGACCGCTGGACGTCCAGTTCAGCACCGGATAATGGACAGCGCAGCACTGGGGAGGTTTGTTTACTAGCTCCCAAGTGGTTAAATAGGTTTAAAATAGATGAAAATCCTTTTCCATAGGTCGGATTAGAAGTTCTTTTCCCCTCGTCGCCAGTGTGGAAAAGATACCAAAGGCAGGATGAGGTTGATTAAAGTGTTTAATGGAAAACACGTCCGATCTCAAGTCCGGTCAAACAAATTATATCGGCATCATTCTAAACATCCCCCAACTCCCACCTTCAAATGATGCAGCAGCACCGAACAACAACACCGAACAACAACAACTGACACGAGATAGACACGAGTCACATCTCGTGCTATCTCGTGTTATACATCTTGTTATACAACACATGTAACTCAGGGTCTAGGGTTTTGTGTTCCACCCTATTGTGATACGGCGGCAATCACCTTGAAACCTAGAGTCTAGGGAATGGTGTACTGCCCTATTGTGATGTGGCGGGGATCCCCTCCAGGGTTTAGGGATATGTTCCGCCCTATTGTGTTGCGGCGTCGAAAGCCTTAAAACTCATGGTCTAGGAATATGTGTTCCGCCCTATTGTGATGTGACGGCGATCACCTACAAACCTATGGTGTAGGGTTATGTATTCTGCCCTATTGTTATGCGGCGGCGATTGCCTTGAAACACAGGGTCTAGAGTTATGTGTTTCAACCTTTTGTGATGCAGCAGTGATTGCCTTGAAACCCAGGATCTAGGGTTGAGTGTTCCTCCCTATTGTGATGTGGCAGCTGTCGCCTTGAAATCCACAGTCTAGGGTTATGGGTTCCGCCCTATTATAATGTGGCGGCGATCGCTTGACACCCAGAGTCCAGGGTTATGTGTTCCGCCCTATTGTGATGCGTGACGATTGCCTTGAAACTCAGGTTCTAGGGTTATGTGTGCCTCCCTTTTGTGATGCTGCAGCGATCGTCTTGAAACCCGGGATCTAGGGTTATGTGTTCCTCCCTTTTGTGATGCTGCGGCGATCGCCTGCATACCCAGGGTCTAGTGTTATGTGCTCTACCCTATTGTGATGTGTCTTTGATCGCCTTGAAAGCCAGGGTCTAGTGTTATGTGTACTGCCCTATTGTGATGCAGAGGAGAACGCCATGTAACTCAGGGTCTAGGGTTTTGTGTTCCACCCTATTGTGATGCGGCGGCGATCACTCTGAAACCCAGGGTCTAGGGTTGTGTGTTCTGCCCTATTGTGTTGCCGCGGCGATCACCTTGAAACCTAGAGTCTAGGGATAGGTGTTCCGCCCTATTGTGATGCGGCGGCGAACGCCTTGAAACTCATGGTCTAGGGATATGTGTTCCGCCCTATTATGATGCAATGGCGATCACCTTGAAACTTATGTTGTAGGGTTATGTATTCCATTCCTATTGTGATGCAGCGGCATTTACCTTGAAACCCAGGGTCTAGAATTATGTGTTTCAACTTTTTGTGATGCAGCAGTGATTGCCTTGAAACCCAGGGTCTAGGGTTGTGTGTACTGCCCTATTGTGATGCGGCAGCTGTCGCCTTGAAACCCACGGTCTAGGGTTATGGGTTCCGCCCTATTATGATGTGGCGGCGAGCGTCTCGAACCCCAGGTTCTAGGGTTTTGTATACCGCCCTATTATAAAGCGGCAGCGATCGATTGATACCCAGGGTCCAGGGTTATGTGTTCCGCCCTATTGTGATGCGTGGCGATCGCCTTGAAACCCAGGTTCTAGGGTTATGTGTTCAGTCCTATTACGATGCGGAGGAGTACGCATAGAAACCTAGGGTTATGTTTTCCTCCCTATTGTGATGCAGCGACGATCGCTTGTAACCCAGGGTGTAGGGTTATGTGTTCCACCCTTTTCTGATGCAGCGACGATCACCTTGAAACCCATGGAATAGGGATATATGTTCCGCCCTATTCTGATGCAGCGGCGATCGCCTTCAGACCCAGGGTCTAGGGATATGTGTACTGCCTTAATGTGATGCGGTGGCGTTCGCCATGAAACCCAGGGTCTAGAGTTATGTGTTCCGCCCTATTATGATGCGCCGGCGATCACCTTGAAACACAGGATCTAGGGTAGTGTGTCCCACCATATTGTAATGCGGGTGGCGATTGTCTTGAAATCCAGGGTCTAGGGTTATGTGTGCCGCCCTATTATGATGCGGCGGCGTCCGCCTTGAAACCCAGGGTCTAGGGATGTGTGTTTCGTCCTATTGTCATGCGGCGGCAATCGCCTTGAAACCCAGGGTCTAGGGATATGTGTTCCGCCCTATTGTGATACAACGTGATGGCCTTGAAGCCAGGGTCTAGGGATATGTGTTCCGCCCTATTGTGATGTGGCGGCTATCGCCTTCAGACCCAGGGTCAAGGGATATGTGTTCCGCCTTATTGTGATGCTGCTGTGTTCACCTTGAAACCCAGGGTCTATGGTAGTGTGCCCCACCCTATTGTGATGCAGCAGCGATACCCTTGTAGTCTAGGGTTATGTGTTCCACCCTATTACGATGCGGCAGAGTCCGCCTTGAAATCCAGGGTCTAGGGTTATGTGTTCCTCCCTATTGTGATGCAGCGGCGATCACTTGAAACCCTGGTGTAAAATTCTAATAAAGGCCAAACAAGGTAATTTGTGTAGTGTATTTATTTAAGATAAATACTATAAACCGTTTCTCAATAGAGCCTGGGCCAACTGACCCAAGATAGAATGTGGAACCCTGACCCATGGTTCTGGAAGACACCATTGGTCAGGATGCCACACATCCCCTTTCGTTAACATAAATTTACAACATATACAATATTATCAAGAGAACTGTATATTACATATATTATCATTGAGTCATTAACAGAAAATGAGTAATTAAACAAAACAACAAATAACAATTTTCAAATGGAGAAATAGATATAAAGCGTATTCAAATAATACCTTGTACACATATATTCAACAGTAAACAAGAATAGCAAACTTTAGTAAATTCATTATGTCATGACAAAATCCCTATACCAAGCTGGCTTGCACTTTAATCTTGAGGTGACTTGATACTTGGTGTCATTATGGTTTTGTCGATGTAGAGAAGTGTTATTTGCTCCAGCAGATTTATCAAGGTTAGACCATAAGCATGTAGGCACCTTAACAACCTTGCTCAAACTCCAGACATTCCCATCAGTTAGCTCTACAACCTGATGACCAACTCTGACTACTTTCATTGGTATGGAAAACTTAGATTCTCCAGCCTTTATTAATCTCCCCTTCTTCACTCGTACCCAATCACCAATATGAAATTGGGACAAAGTATCACCCCGCTTAAGAGATAACAATTGCCTTTTATTAGATGGACAACGACACTTATCATTGGAAACTTTGGATTTGAATTTAGATCGATCAACTTTGTTTTTCATCTCTAACATCCACGACTGATTCAAATCACAAACAGCCTTTCTTCCCCTCATTTTCTCAAATGGAGACAGATCACCAACCACAGTAACCCTATAGCTCCACACCAAATCTTTAAGAATCTGAGAATAATTTTGTCCAGAAGATAATGCCAATTGTACACCCTCTTTTAGAACTCTTATCCACCTTTCAACAATTCCATTACTCTGTGGATAATATACCAATGTTTTCAAATGAAAAATTCCATGCTTAACCAAATAATCTTCCATTTGAGTGGATGTTAACTGAGTACTATTGTCGGTAACCAGACACTTGGGAAACCCTTCCTTATTAAATACTTCATTTAAGAATTGAATGATTGTATGGGAATCAATAAGATGCACTAATTTAAACTCTGGCCACTGAGATAATTGATCAATAAGAACAATTATATACATCGGACTTTTGGGCAAAGAAATTGGACCAGCTATGTCAAGAGAAACTCTTTCCCAAACACCCTCAGGCCTTGATACAGGAGACTTTTCATACTTAACAACTTTTTGCTACTTATCACTCATAGCACAATCTATACACGATCTTACTTTTGACTCGATAAATCTGTCAATGGCTGGCGACCAAAATTCAGATCTTAATCTGTTTTTCATGCTCGACATCCCAGGATGTCCTACGTGTGTCAAACACAATACTTGTTCCTGCAAATCCTTAGGCACAACTAATTGTACACCTCGAAATAACATATTATCAATAACTGACAATTCATTGGCCACATGCAAGTAAGGCAATAACTCTTTATCTAAATCTTTTTTTAACGGCCATTGAGTTGAAATATATTTGATAACTGCTTGAATTTCATCATCGATAGCACAAGCATTCTTCCATTTATCTTGTTTGATACACCCATTAGATACCATACAAACAGATATAACCTTTACAGTATTCTCATCAGGAATAAATGATTCACAATCTTCCTTGACAGGTAAACGGGAAAGATAGTCTGCCAAAACATTCTTGACCCCAGGAATGTACTCGTCGCCAGTGTAAAATTCTAATAAAGGCCAAACAAGGTAATTTGTGTAGTGTATTTATTTAAGATAAATACTATAAACCGTTTCTCAATAGAGCCTGGGCCAACTGACCCAAGATAGAATGGGAGACATGTGGAACCCTGACCCATGGTTCTGGAAGACACCATTGGTCAGGATGCCACACCAGGGTCTAGGGTTATGTGTTCCACCCAATTGTGATGCGGCGGCGATCGCCGTGAAACCCAGGGTCTAGGATTATGTGTTCCTCCCTTCTGTGATACTGCGGCGATCGCCTAAAAACCCAGGGTCTGGGGTTATGTGTTTCGCCCTATTGTGTTGCGGCGACGTTCTCCTTGAAACCCAAGGTCTAGGATTATGTGTTGCACCCTATTGTGATGCGGTGGCAATTGCTTGAAACCCAGGATCTAGGGTTATGTGTACCGCCCTATTGTGAGGCGGAGGCGATCGCCTTGAAACCAAGCATCTAGGGTTATGTGTTCCTCCCTTCTGTGATGCAGGGGAGATTGCCTTGAAACCCAGGCTTCCTATTGTGTAGCGGCGGCAAACGCCTTGAAACCCAGGTTCTAGGGTTATGTGTTCCTCCCTTCTGTGATGCTGTGGCGATCGCCTAAAAATCCGGGGTCTAGGGTTATGTGTTACACCCTATTGTGTTGCGGTGACGATCTCCTTGAAACCCAGGGTCTTGGATTATGTGTTTCACCCTATTGTGATGCGGCGGCGATCGCTTGAAACCCAGGATCTAGGGTTATGTGTACCGCCCTATTGTGAGGCGGAGGCGATCGCCTTGAAACCAAGCATCTAGGGTTTTGTGTTCCTCCCTTTTGTGATGCAGGGGAGATCGCCTTGAAACCCAGGGTCCCTATTGTGATGCTGAGGCGATCGCCTTGAAACCCTGGGTCTAGTGGTATGTGTTTAGCCCTATTGTGATAAAGCAGCGAGCGCCCTGATAGCCAGGGTCTAGGGTTATGTGTTCTGCCCTATTGTGATGCCGAGGTAATTGCCTTGAAACCCAGGGTCTAGGGTTATGTGTTTCGCCCGATTGTGATGCGGCGGCGATCCTCTTGCAACCCAGGGTTTAGGATTATGTGTTCCGCCCTATTGTGTTGCAGCAGCGATCGCTTGAATCCCAGGGTCTAGGGTTATGTGTTCCACCCTATTGTGATGTGACGGCGATAGCTTTGAAATCCAGGGTCTAGTAATAAGTGTTTCTCCCTATTGTGATGCGGAGGCGATCGCTTTGAAACCCAGGGTCTATGGATATGTTTTCCTCCCTTTTGTGATGTGGCGGTGATGGCCTTGAAACCCAAGGTCTAGTGTTATGTGTTCTGCCCTATTGTTATGCGGCGGTGTTCAGCTTGAAACCCAGGGTATAGTGTTCTATGTTCCACCCTATTGTGATGCGGCGGCGATCGCCTTGTAACCCGGTCTTTAGGTTTATGTGTTCTACCTTATTGTGATGCAGCGGCGATCGCCTTGAAACCCAGGGTCTAGGGATGTGTGTTTCGCCCGATTATGATGCGGCTGCGATCGACTTGAAACCCAGGTTCTAGGGATATGTGTTCCGCCCTATTGTGATGCGGCGACGATCACCTTGAAACCTATGGTCTAGGCTTATGTGTTCCTCCCTATTGTGATGCCGCGGTGATAGCCTTGAAACCCAGGGTCTAGGGATAGGTGTCCTGCCTTACTGTGATTAGGGGTGGGCGGAATTTGCGTAGTCGCACTATGCAAAGCTATGCAAAATGGTAGTAAGTCTATGCGAGCACGCGCAGAGTTCCGCGAACACGCAGAATTGCTTCTTACGCCTGTTCTTAATGTTTTTTTCCTGTTCGCGAATGCTGTTTGCGTGCTCGGGGAGAAATATCTCCCAAACACGTATTTTGAAAGCGCAAACAAGCAAAAAATTCCGAGTAGCCACGGATCGCGGAATTTGTGGCAATTGCGCGTTTTCTGCAGAATGCGAAATTACCCAAATTCCGCAAATTCTGGGAGCGGAACCTAATTAACCGCCCAGGCGTATTCCTAGCTTGTGGGGATTGCCGTGCTCGTGTTGTGCTTCTCTATTAAAACATATATAAAAGCATAGGTGTCTTCACAAGTTGCAACACAATTATGGTGTAAGCAGAGGGCACACAAGAGCAAGTGGGTGCCATGATCATTGCACTGAGACACTGTTTGAAGAGAAGAGTTTGAAGGCTTTTGTACGATGCTACTTGTCTAGCTCCTACGCTAGGTAGTGCCGGCAAGGACAGTAGCTGGCGTCCTGGGACCCATAGATTACAGCCACTGGGGAGAGATGGCTCTTTGGTGGTGCCTAGTTTATGTCAAGGAGCCCACTTTTCTAACCATAGGTGTTGGCAATGCTTGTTGTGTTAATTAATTTGCAATTGTGATGAAAGTAATAATAGGGCATGGAAATAATCAGCAGTGTGAGGAGAGCCTATGATAGATTCATTTGAGGTCATGAACTTGTGGGGGTTTTGTTCAGGCACAGGTCATACTTCTGCTACTGGTGTGTGTGCCAGTCGAATAATTCAAGAAACTTGTGTCCTCAGTTTGGTCTAACGCTTTTGCGTTCTAGTTGTAATTCCCAGCATACAAAAAAAGCTAACTCTCATCCATCTATCACTCTCTTGGTAGCATGCATGTATATGCTACTTATCCCTTATTCCTTCTTTTTTCCCCAGCTTTAGATGAAAGAGCTATAATATACTTTGCTTGGCTATCTCATTTTGCATGTATCTTAATTGACTGTGCAGATGTTACATTCAACAGTGAAGACTAACAGGTGTTTGTCATGGTATAATTAAAGCTACTATAATTCGACATTTTATTCTCACATTTGGCTTTTTTGGTGAACAGCCTTTACAACGAAACTTTTACAATGCACTACCTTTACAACGCTACTTTTACAACGCAAACTATTACAACGCATTGCTCTGGGGGGCGCTCTAGGATAGGGAATAGGTTAATTTACTATCCAATAACCTTCCCTAGTGTCCACGGGGACTGGAGTTGGAATAGTAAATTAAACTATTCACTATCCAGCACCCCAAAGCACTATGCGTTGTAATACTTACGTTGTAAAGGCATGCGATGTAAATGCATGCGTTGTAATGTCATACATCCGAATTTCATGTGTGAATCACATATTTTCAACATGTTGTTAAATTTGCGGACACAGTGGATTTTCAGTAATTTCCTTTAGCAATGCAGTCTGGGTTTTAAAGAGTATGTCCACCCTCCCCTCATCTCCATCCAAAGACCTCTGGTGCTCAGGTCAGATGCTCCCAATGTCCACCTGGTGGAGAGGACGTGCTCTGCCTACAGTCAGAAGCTTGCAGCTGGGCAGCTTTTTCACTAATCCAGCTCACATAGAGCATAACTTGGCACTTCATTCCCTGGCATGCAGACCCTGCACTTTTACAATCTTGATTCCTGCAGTCCACACATGCTACAGATGCCTATGTTAAGGGTGATGGCTCAGGCACTCTGGACAGGAACCAGTGGATTCGCTCACATCCTGCTCCTGACACGACTGAAGATCTTCTCCCACTGACCTGCAGTTGGCCTGGCATCTGGCGTAAAGATCCAAGATCACATTATGGCTGCAAAGTTTACAGAAAGTCACAAGTGCAGCAAACTCAGATGTAAGCAATTGTCGGGCTTGCACACAAGTATCCATCTTGGTTGCATTCTGCAAGATTCAGTGTGCATGCAGTACTCTATGAGATATCACCACCTTGGCCCTTCCTGGCCTGGAGGCAACTCACTGGGTGGCTTTCAGAGTTGTTATGGCTCTTAGACGTCACCTCCCCATCACATGACCTCTGTTCCAAGATGGCTCCTTCGTCCATTAAAACCTAAGACCAAAGGCAAAGCCATTCATCCGGTTTGTTGCCAGGGTCACTCGCCCATTGGAGAATGTTTTTGATATTCTGGAAAGGAAGCCACAGATTTCTTTTCAGAGGTGAAAGGCTACCCGGAGTCATTCAGCCATTCAGCGCCTCCATCTGTGAGCCTGTCCCCGGGCTAGTGAGAGGGAATGCACATTTGGCCCACGTGTTTTTCACATGGGGCTTTCAGGCGCCGAAGAACAGCAATTAGTGTATTAAACCATTCTTTGTTAATTAACCTGTAAGACCCTGAAGTGGGGATTTCCTTTATTATTCGGGTCAACTGGAAGTAGGCACTTAAAATTATATTCAGACTGAAACAGAGACGCCCATTCACCGCTCCGCTGGGTGGTACCCTGGAAACAAAACTCTCCGTCCACGACATATTGCAGGTTAATGTGGGGCGTGTAACAAAGCTTTAGGCCTGGCATCCGGGACTCGCAGCCTCGTCTGGCTCGGTAACTTATTTTGCATTTATGCGATGCACGTTAAAAATGTGCAGAATATAATATAAAGAGAAGCGCACCTTTTAATTGAAGTATAAATGTTAAAATCAATTGCTTGTTGGTCTTCAATTAAAGAGGATTGTGTATGATTCGGTAGGCGGCGCCGGCGGGAAGTCCTTGCTACTGCAACTTGGCAAAAGTGACAGTAGACAGTATGAAAAGTGGCGCAGGAGGCTCCCGAGGAGGAATTGTGGGGCATATTACCAAGGGCCTTATCGCCGCTTTAGCGGGAATTTTTTCCGCTAAAGCGGCGATAATTTTATCACCCTATTACCTAGCTGTCGCTAACACTAGTTATCGATAGCTAGTAGGAGATAGCGATCATCTTGGGGCCCACTTTGCATGTCAGCAATATTTATCGCTAATGACATGCAAAGTGGGCGTGCCAAGATGTTAGCGACTGTAAACAGTCGATAACATCGCTATCTCCTATTACCTACAAAGGCGTACTTTTGGAAATATTTGCGCTAAGCGCGAATATCTCCAAAAGCTAACGCCTGCCCTGAGCAGTTCTTAGCCATGTTATCCAATGGTAGGTGGATAACA
This sequence comes from Lissotriton helveticus, assembly GCF_964261635.1. NCBI lineage: Eukaryota > Metazoa > Chordata > Amphibia > Caudata > Salamandridae > Lissotriton > Lissotriton helveticus. The sequence goes on from NC_136062.1 coordinate 361,118,816, forward strand.
TGGCTGAGAGCATTAGCTCGGTAATGCATGAATATCGCTGACTTTTCAACAATATTCATGCATTTCGGCCGATTTTTATCGCTTTTGAGATAAACCTTGATAATAGCAAGGTTTATCTGCGATAAAAATCGGCGGAGCTCGGCGATAATAATATTGCAGCTAACCATGTTAAGCGATAATTATCGCTTAATCTTGGTAATATGCCCCTGTGTGTGGCCTCTTTGCACATGGGGGTGAGACATTTATTCAAAGATGATCTACTGAGATTTAGTCATGTTGTTTCCAGCTTTACATTTCATATATTTATTATTTACCTTTACTTCTAAAGCTGATAGCACACCAATAGTCTACCAGTCAATCAATCAATCAGGGTCTTGTAAAGCGCGACGACTCATCCGTAAGGGTCTCAAGACGATGAAGGGGCATCATACAGAAAGAACGAAGAAAGGACTAAGACAATGGGGATAGTAGAAAAACATGATTCATCTTAATGCCTCAGAAAGAATACTCATAAACCTTGTGCACGTTTCATGTCTATATTGCAATTGTATTTTTTAATATGACTGTTGCAACATTGGATCTGGTAACCCCAAACGAGGATGTCAACTAAGTGTAAATGGGCCTACCTGCTGCTACCCCAGGCTTACACTCGGGTACAGCTAGCATCATCCCATGGTCTCAGAGAACATGTAGGCAGGGCCTTAACCACCCTATTTACCTTTTATACTATTTGCTTCATGCCTTTCCCTTAGAGTAGCAAATATCAGGGGCGGCTCCTCCATAATGGCGGAGGAGCGTCGCCCCACTGGTCAGTAAGTCAGTGGTCAAATTAAAAATTAAATGACCTCTGACTGACTGACTGATGCCAGCAGTGGAGGGATGGGGCTGAGCATCATCCCATGGTCTCAGAGAACATGTAGGCAGGGCCTTAACAACCCTATTTACCTTTTATACTATTTGCTTCATGCCTTTCCCTTAGAGTAGAAAATATCAGGGGCGGCTCCTCCATAATGGCGGAGGAGCGTCGCCCCACTGGTCAGTAAGTCAGTGGTCAAATTAAAAATTAAATGACCTCTGACTGACTGACTGATGCCAGCAGTGGAGGGATGGGGCCGGGCATATCGGGGAAGAGTTGCAGATGATCTGTAAGCGTGCACAACTGTTTGACCAGCTATCTTAGGCCAGGCAAACAGACATGCACACTTAGGTTTCTCCAACCCAGCTGGTGTTGCAGTGCCGGTTAGGAGAAAGGTCACCGGCTCTTAGGCACAGTCTGAGCAGCACACCATGCTGGTCAGACCAATCCTGGCGCTGCTCCCATTTTAGGTATAGCATGAGAGCAGCGCCGGGATTGGGTGATGAGCCTGTGCCCCAGTGCATGCTGGGAAGAGAGCCAGAGAAGAGGACAGAGACGGTTGCGTTGTCAGGAACGTGATTTAAAAATTATTATTTACCCCGCTACTTAAGTATTGTGGCAGTCACCACTGAAATAAGGGGTTTTAGTTGGGTTAGGCGTTAACCTTGTGATGTCATTGCTGGGGATAGAGTGGTTTCTTCTGCTCTTCCTGTTCTTTTGGTGAATTGACACCAAAGCCACTAAATAACCCTGGTCCTCAGTGACAAACCAGTGCCTGCATGTTGACACTACTAAGGAGGCTCATTTTCCCTCAGAGTACTCTGTTGCACACTATTGTATTGGTAGGCTTACTCCAGGGAGAGTCTGCCATGGCTAGAAGCAGTAAAAATTGTAAGCCGGGCCATGCGAGTTTACAAGGGCACTGTTGCTATCCATGCTGATGCATAGAGGAAGCATCTGTTCTGGAGAATCAGAGTGTCTCAATAATATAGCAGTACTCATAAGCAGTGCACTACAAATAAACTAAGGTTTTATGTCACTCACAGGCTTCTGTCAGACGAGAACCCTTAGAACAATAAACCATAGGCAAGGCCATCATACTTGCTTGCTTTCTCACATGCTTAATTCACTGACGTGATGGAGCAAGGAGGAGAAACAAAATTTTGTGTACCCCTTGTGAAGTCATACTTCTATAACTATAACATGAACTAATGGAATGATGTGTGGAACTAATCAATCTAGAGTAAAATTGCACCTACACAAGTACACGTGAGAATTAACTTTGTTTATATTGCAATTATAATTAGCTAACTGTGTGATTTTGTCGTGTCCTAAACTAATAAGCAGCTTTGAAATAATAAAAGGCAGCATAAATGTGCTTTTGTTTACGTATTTGTGGCAGAAACCTAAGGATAAGTAAGTATATTACGTCTAAATGTTGCTAATCTGCTAGGTAACTACTAATAGGGAAAACCATAGTAAGGGGGGAGGTAAACATAAGGGCTAAAATTCTAAAATTAACGTTTGTTTGTGTTTGTTTCTATGATAGTTCTCATTCTGGCCTGTGAAGCCTAACAAAAGATGGCTGACTTGTTGAACTTCGAATAGAAAAATGAACTGAGCTTGCGCAAGCCCGACTCTGAGTTCGAATGGGAGCTGCTTGTGCCTCGAGTGAAAGCGGTACAAGGACAGGGTGGCCTGGAAGTCCAGAAGGCTGCCAAAGAATTTTGCACAATGGTTATGAACGTGAGAGAGTTTGGTAAAGTAGCTAAGTGAGAACAGGACTAGGCCGGACGAGGCCCAAAATAATGACCCATTTGAAATCTAGTGGATGTAATGATGAGGTGATGCTCATCCACCCCAAATTGTCCAATCAGAACTCGAATTTATGCTGAAAGATACTCTTTTAAATAGATAGAGCTAGTGAAAAAGGTATAAAAAGTGCTGATTTTAGTGAAGAAAAAACTCTTTTTCGATTTCCTCTCGAGATGCTGTCCGTATGCGGATTGTTCCTGAGATGTAAGACTTTGAATAATTGTCTTATTTCTTCAGAATGAGATTTGAACTTTAGGTGAGGTTATTAGTCAGGGAAGTTAGGAGAAAGAATGACTTTTGGGAACTATCTGTCTTTTGCTAAAATACTTGCATTTCTGCAATCTTAATAAATGTCTAATTCTGAATTTTCTAAAATAAATTAAATTAATTGTTTTGAAATAAAATCCTTATTTTTCTCTTAATGTAGTTTTTGAAATTAATAAAGTGAATACATTTTAGACATGTTAAAATTTGCTTTTAATACAAATTAGATAAATGGAGAATTAAGCTGGTCTTGAGTTTTCCTACGCCTAATTTTTTACTAGCAGATCCGTCGACCACAGTGGCGGCATGTCGAAATAAACGTTTTGTTAATGAAAACCATGGTAAACTCATTTAAACTGTAGGTGTAAATAGAATAAATATTCTGTTATAGTTTAGACATCCCTCTATGATACAGCGGCTCTCCTTTGAATCTCACCAATCATGGAGTAAGGTGTAAGTATTTTGTGAGTGACTCGCAGTGTCATGGGCCCCACTGTCGAGCATACGTATGATTTTGTGCTTCAGGGAAAGGTGTCATGGTTTTAGAAATTATTTCCGGAGAACCGCTGCATCAGTAATTAGCTTGGTAGCAGACCATTGGTTGCTATAGATTATGTATAAGGTGTTATATAAGGGTTTTGATATATAGAATTATGACTAACATCTGTTGAGTTCGTATTACGTTATATATAGTCCTGAAAAGGCTTCCGAGTATTGCGTGAAGCTGGTCACTCTGTCTGCAGGCAGAGGAAGTTTGGCAATGAAGTCGTGCATCGCATAGTCTGTTTCAAAAAGCAGTATCGTCGTATACTGGGTGGTATCATCGTATATCACAAGTGGTGTTGTCGCAAATCACTGGTTTAGGAATTTTCCGTATGGAAGGGAAAATGTATAGCGAGGGCAGTCTATTAAATCTTGGCTTTCAAGTACATGGATCATTGCGTATCCTGATTTAAAACTTACTGCTAGGAGAGTAATAGAGCTTAACCTGAGCTTGTTAGAAGGGTAAAGTAGAGGAAGTGGTACTACTTTATTGGCGAGTGTAAACATTTCTGTGGTAGAGAAGAGGTAAGCGCTGTCTACTGGAAATACAGAATACTTGTGCGATTGAGAAAATTCGACCACTTTGTTTAGCGAAACAGACGAATGGAGTTGTTTTGTGTAAGTTACTAACCGATTGTGTCAAATATCTTGTAAATACGGCTTCTTGAAAAAACTTGTAAAGGAGGGGTCAGTCGGCCCTGCAGAAGCCGGAGCGCTGGTGACGTCAAAAGTGTCGCGCTAGTATTCGTCCTTGTGACCAAGACAGGGCAAAGAGCTGATTGGTGCATCACAAAAAGCAGCTAAACTATTGGTTAAGCACTAAGGAGACGTATCTTGTTCTAATTGGTATCGCTGTGATAGGTTGGTGTTACGGAACAGCAACAAGGAAGTACGCGATCTTTTAAAAGGCAGGGAATTTTCAGAAAAATGGATTACTATTACGGAGAGGAAAAGAAGAAACCTTCATGGTTTAAGAAATTGAAAAATGTGTTTGTGAAGGACAAGGCGATAGTCACAAGAGAGGGAAAATTACTTCCTCCGCCGAGAACGCCTGCTTCCTATATGTTGTCAAAATATGGTTACCATACGTGTGTTTGGCTAGAGAATTGGGTGAGATATACCAGAAAGGATGGTGTGTTAGCTTTCCCGGTAGGAGGATCTTTTGATGTGGCAGTTTTGAGAAATTTGAGAGAAAAGATGATGAATCTTGACCCAAGACCCAGACCAACTCAGTTCAAAGCTTTAGTTGAATGGGAGAATGAGATGCATGAATTAGAAAGGGAACGAATGAAAGGACATGTCAGACCAAGAGGTAGATTCCGAAATTTATGGGGAGAGACACATGAGAGTAGAATGCGTAAATGGAGAAATGCTGACATGTGTGATGGCATGTGGATGGATGGATTAGTGGATGATTATGAAGGGCGTAAATGCACAGAAAAGAGGAAAAATATAGAAACAGGGAGAGAAGGTTATGGTGAAAGTGAATCAGAGGATGCTGTGTTAGAAGAAATATTAAATAGGAGACCGCCACCATATCAACCAGGTTCTTTATGGACTACACCTAATGCTCCACCCGTAGATGAAAGGATTAATGAAACCCCAAAACAATTTTCTAATTTCAGAGATGTACCAGAAAGAGTCGAAGTGAGATATAATCTGAGTACTTCAATTACAGTACCAACACTTACTGGTACTCCAAAGCAAATTAATGAGCGAGAAAGTGTAAATAGGGTAGAAAAACGAGTTGAAGAACAAGCAAGTACTGCTGAATATATACGGACTACAAATGCATTGACAGAAAAGATACAAGAGCTTACGAAAAATATAGAAGCAGTAACAGTCCCAGTAACGATAGGACCTATAATCCAGTGTTTGAAAACCAAAGAATAAAAGAACCAAGTTTGACAATCCCTTTACAGCAGAGTTTGCAAAAAGTGAGAGGAAATATTTATCCAGATTTGTCAGAAGTTAGACAAACCAATAATATAAATCGCCTGACTTAACTTCCAATCAGAGTTTATCTTATAAATATGCAACCGGAGCAGAATCTGACTCTGCTAAACCGGAAAAGAGTATAGAAAAAATAGATTTAACGCAGACACCAGTAGGACCATCAGATCAGGAATTAAGGGATTGGATTCAAACCCTGAAATTAAAAGAGCATGAACCTAATGTGCTGGATGTAGCAAGATTAAAGGTTGACATGGAAGAATTAATTATTGGAACAATTGGAACAGACAGATAAAAAACGTACCAAGATGATGTACTAATGTTCATGTGTAAAAGCATAACATGGGAAGCGAAGTCTGTACATGATCAATTAGAAGGCTTGGCAAGTGGAATTGAAATAGAATTTGCAAAGAACAAAACATTGCAGAAATCCTATAGAGTGGATTTTTCAGAAAAAGTCATTGAAAACATGAATACTGCCGGAAGGTTGACCCAAATAAAAGAATGAATTGTGCTGTTACGCAGATGGGGAGATGTGAATAAATGGAGAGTAAAATGGGCAAAGAAGAAAGAGGAGACTAGTGATAAATCCACATTGGCGTATCCAGTCAGGTAAAAAGAGACAGGCACAAATGAGTTCCCTATGAGAGAAATACCTGGAGGAGTATATGTACATGTACCATGGAGTAGACAGGATATATTATCATTTATAAATGATTTTCCCAGATTGAGAGAAAAACCAGTGGAATGGTATCGACAGGTGGATTGATTTGTGAAATTTTCAAAAGTGCTACGGGTTGATTTAGATGGATTATTTGACATAGTTGTGCCAGCAGATTTATGGACCGATTACAAAATAACTTTGAATTGGCCAAAAGAGGAATATCCTCGAGATAAAGTAACAGGTGCTCCGTCACCTGAAGTAATGCGCAAATACGAACAAGTGATTGTGTTTTTGAAAAATAAAATTCCACCAAAAGAAACAGATTGGGTAAAGATAGACAGAACCTACATAGGAACCAAAAGAATCTGTACTTGCATTTTATGAAAGATTGTTGTTGGTATTTAAACAATACAGTGGATATGAAAAGTTGAGTGAAAAGGATATGAGTCACTTTATATATCGATTTGTATATGCATTAAGACCAGAAATAGGAGATATGATCAGACATAGTATGATAGGAGGGCAGTCAGGTTCTGTAGACGATGTCTTAAGAAAAGCTAAATATTGCAGTGAAGAGATCGATGCAAAACAAAAGAAGCTAAAAGAAAAAGCTATGTGGGCACAGGTGAAAGTAGCAGAACACCAAGTGGCACAATTGGAAAATAAAAATACTGATGCAAGTCAGGGAAAACCAAAAGGAAATTTCCCAAAAACAAAATTAGTAGGAAACATAGACGAGCTAAAGAAGAAGTTCCCTTGTCATAATTGCGGCAGAATAGGGCATTGGAGAAAAGAGTGTAAATATCCACCAAGAGTTAATCCAGAAAATACATAATTGAATCCACAGGTGCAGAATGAGGTAATTCAACAGTAACCGCAACAGCAGCAGATAGTTACTCAGCAAAGTCAGGTGCCACAACCGCCACTTCCACACAGTGTAAACCATCAGAGATACAGTGCAGAGACAGGATTCAGCAGAGGCGAACAGTTAAATAGATGGCCCAGAGTGAATGAGAGTCCCCAGTATTGGTTACAAGAGGAAGGTAGTAGTGAGTCGGATGAAAGTTTCTGACGGTGCCTGAGAGAGGGAGAAGAGTGTGTGCTTGGAGCCACTCTTGAGGTAAATCAGTCTGGTCCATTTTTGAATGAAAAGGTGATTGATGTAGAAATAACTTTCCTAGTGGACACTGGTGCTACCCGTTTTACTGTTAGGTCAGTGGAAGTCCAAAATCTTCCTCTCTCGGGAGACCAAATCCAGGTTGTAGGCGTTGCTAATAGGCAAATTAAAACTTCTTTGACACAACCAGTTGAAGTAGAAATTGGAAATTTTAAAGACATGCACCGATTTGTGGTGTGTGATAGTAGCCCCGTAAATTTGTTAGGACGAGATATTCTGTGCAAGATGAACTGTGCCATATATTGCTCACCAGATGGCATAGAGTTACAAACCCCCGATGAAGATAGCCTGTATAAAATGACAATGTTTATGATTGAAGCAGAGCAAAACAAATTGTTCTGTGTGTTTAATCGAGAAAAGATACCTGATGAATTAAAAGAGGTAGTGAAAGAGAAAGTATGGGATTTCACACAAGAAGATATTGGGGTGATGAAAGATATTGATCCCGTAAACGTCTCTGTAAAAGAAGGTGCAAATTACCCAAATATTCCTCAGTACAAAATGACTGCAGAAATAATTGAAGGAATAACCCCCGTTATAAACAAAATGATTGAACAAGGCATATTGAGAGAAATAGAGAGTAGTCCTTGTAATTCACCGATTATGGGATTGAAAAAGCAAAATGGAACATTTAGAATTGTACAGGATTTGAGAAAAGTGAATAAAATAGTTGTCCCATGTTGTCCGATTGTACCAAATCCAGCAGTGATTTTATATCAGATTCCCCATGATGCAGAATGGTACACTGTGATCGATTTGTGTAAAGCGTTCTTTACAGTTCCATTGCATCCAGAAAGCCAGCCAAGTTTTTGCGTTCAGATTCGGATATCGTATCTTGGCATGGTGCCAAATTCCTCAAGGTTATACTGAAAGTCCATCTATCTTTAATCACTTGCTAAAGGAGTCATTAGAAAGTTTGAGCATGCCTGGAGAGTCTGTATTGGTTCAATATATCGAGGATCTCCTAGTGGCATCAAAGACAAAGGATGCATGTGTAACAGATACTATTGCATTGCTGAATCATTTGGCAGAAAAGGGACATAAAGTGTCTCCATCAAAATTACAATTTTGTCAGAAAGAAGTGCAATACTTAGGTCATAAAATTGCCAAAGGAATCAGACAAGTTACTGCAGAAAGAATTAAAATGATACAAGGAAGGCAGCCACCAAAAACCAAAAGGCAAGTGAGAATGTTTCTGGGAGTGGTGGGTTTTTGTAGACAGTGGATTAATGGATACTCACTGATTGCAAAGCCATTACAGAGATTAACCAAAGCACATATCAGAGACCCTATAATTTTGACCAAAACTGAGATGGAAGCATTTGAACAGTTAAAAACGAGTTCATGTGAAGCTCCAGCTTTAGGAATGCCTGACTATGAAAAAGAGTTTGACCTGTACTGCAGTGAACGAGAAGGGTGTGCATTGTCAGTACTAATTCAGAGACATGGAAAACTGTTCTGAATATGTAGATGAACTGTACATCCTAGACTAAAAAATAAAACAAAAACGTAATATCACAATGTCTGCTGTAAAAAAGTGAACAGAAGAGATACAATTACACAGATGGATAAAAATGCATAGCACAGACAGCTAATGGTAAACAAGAACACAATCATTTTGGCCTTCTGGGTGGTGGAAAAGACGGCTTATTCACACTTAAGATCAACAACAGACTTTGCAATGGATGACAGCCTCTCAGTCTGTCGAAGCTGTAATAGATACTGTCATTTCTGAGAGGAACAAGATTTTTCTCATGACTAATCTTTTGCTCCCCTGCTTGGCTGTCATTGAAGATTGAACCTAATGCGCTTCCCTGAAAAAACTGAACGGACAGATAGATATCAAGTTAGCTTGGAATACGTGATTTGGATTGATTAACGAATGATAAATGAATAATTAATGTGATACATAGGAAGTACTTAGCTAAACTTAGTATTTAAAATGTTTGGACGATCATCCTCAGTGCACTTTGTGTGTTTGGGAGTGTTACTGGACTGGCCTTGAGTCAACTGCTCGTCAGCATCTCTTAGGCCACTCAGTTTATTCTGATTCTCTATAAGTCAAAATTTCCCTTCCTTTCTTGTACATCAGGGTTGTCTCTTATCTGGGTAAAAGAAAATGTTCATGTCCTGTCAGCAATATCCAGGAGAAGGACACATTTCTGGCTATTTACCTCCATGGGAAAATACTAAAAGGGACACGCCCCTATGGAGTGGATCAGGTAATTGATTTTCAGTAATGCTGAAATGGCAAATGCGAATTAATTAATATTTGTCTGTTTAATGTTTGGGTTATCAGTCAGTCTGATTATACTAGGTGTCTGGAAGTGGTACTCGACTAGTCTTTAGTTAATACTATTTTCCAAATTGTGTGTCCCTTACCCTAAACTACACTCACTCTTGACTCTCAAATATTTTCCTTTTCTTTTATTCATTCAACATGTCTTTTCTTCTACAAGAAACATCCATGTGGATGCTCTTCTGGGGTTTCGCACTGCAGTATCAGTTTTCCTTATTATGAATATTTTTTAACTGTGTGTTTTCTCTATTTTATCTTCCAACCTCAATGGCTAACTTGTACGTATGGGGGGCATTAAGAACAGTTTGAATTGTGCTAGACTATCTTCTACCTTCCATGACAGATGTGCAGTGCCCATGGAGGGGCTTGATTTTTCATCTGTCTGTCTCACTTAGGTTTTTGATAATTCCTCCCCTCCTCCAATCAGTTGATTTATTCCCTAACCACCCCCTCCAACTTTAAGAACTATTGTGCTGTCATCTATTTCCACCACCAACAGATCTCACACTTGGCTGGATGCAGTGTAATAAATGCTAAATCTCACCAGGGTGTGGGTAAAAAACAAAGCCACCCACACAGTCCCCTCGCCCTTTTCCATGAGACATCCTCTTGCTGAAAATAATACTCAATTGAATGTTGGAGGCTAAGTAGTGGGTGCTTTTCTTTTTACAATATATGCCACACTAAAAGTCTAGTTGCCAAATAAAACATCTGAATTGTATGTAGGAGCAGAATAATAATCCATACTTAGCCTATAACTATTTCTTTCTAATGCCTAATACTAGCATTACCTTTGGTTATCAAATAGTTAAGGATAGTTAACTTGGTAAATGATTTGAGGTGGCTCTGTTTTGGATTTGTCATGACTAAAAGCATGATTTAATTGTTGGTGGACGGGTTACTCCATCACAATGGTGGCGGATATCCAGTCCTCCGCAATATAAATTCCCTAGGATATAATGGAATTTATATTTCTGGTGCAACTGCTCCACTAATATTAGGAAACCACATTTCTGGTGGTCTCTTCCCTATTCGGACCAGTTAGGGGGGCCAGCGGCCCTTGGGCAAAATCCAGGTCATTAATGAAAACTCATTGCTATTGAGTTGAGGTGATGGACATCCTGCTCAGGTGAGGAGGAGGCGTTGGTTTGGGTTCGATGGAAGGCATAATGTGGCATCTATACTATGGCTACTGCTATTAAATGGTGGTTTCTGTGGGGAAGGCAGTACACAGCTATTATTAAGGAAGGGAGTTCAAGTGACAAGCTATGATGGGGCAAATGCCACATTCCAACACTAAATGTAGGAGGTTGTAGACCCACATTGGGGGTAGCCTGACAAGTATGCTCTTGTAGAGAGAGTTAGAGCGAGGCCTATAGAACCTTCTTGTTTTTGTGATGGGCTAGGTATTGAGATTGGCCTCTGCCGTTCCTGGTTTACCCTAGATGCTAATGATTACAACAGAAAATCAAACCAATAAAGTAATAGAGGTAGAGGTTGTCATGTATAGGAGAACAATATATATTTTTTAAAACAACCAACACCTCCTGTGTAAGGGTCACCCCTACCTAAAGCCTAATAAGCACAAATCTCAACTACTTCTTCTCCCACTCATCCCACCTACACCACTCACAACAGGCTTACCACTTCCCCACACCCTAAAAAGCACACAGCCCCAACACCTGCTATTGCACAATCTGCAACAGACCTTACCCCCTCTGAAAACCCAATAAAGCACAAACATAAAATACCCCTTTGCCAACTCCACCCACACACACCACCCGCAACAGACCTACCAAACTCCCTTGTAAAAAATACCCCAATAAATTTCCAATTTGGGCTTGATATTTTTCTGCCCCTGTCTCATTATCTCCGGGCCCTCCGTAACTTAATGGAGGAGGAAATTGATGAATATGGCAGGAGCATGATTGTAGTTGGCTCCTTTGGCTGCAGCTGTGGTGGTGTATCTTGGCTGCCTGTGGAAGCTTTGAAGTTCAGTACTTGGGATTTGGTTTCTGCCACCCTCTCCTCCTCCTCCAGGTCCCCTGGCAGGCAATTGCCTGGATGTTTTCTAGTCACCGCCAAAGAGCTATCTCTCTCTGGGCCTAATGCCAGAGGTCTGCTTGGCATTAGGTTGGCCTAAGGAGTAAAGAAAATATACTAAATTGTATTACACACTGCAAACACAGTATTTCTATAGCAACATAACTTTGTAGGTCTTACTATCCCGGGCCACTGAAATGATGTGTCTCAAGCATTTTTATGCATAATTACTATATGCAATACTCATGTACTGAGTATAATGAAGATATTTTGTTTTGCTCAGATGAAAAAAAAAAAAAATAATAAAATGAACGGATGAGCTAAAACTGCAAAGTTATACTGTTAATTAATACAGCACAATTTGACTTTAAATGCAACTTAATTAATTCAGCTAACCCAGCTGCATTTTTTTTACAACAGTTAATGCTGGAAATTAATAAATCCAGTGACCGTCCCCTCACTTACCTGACTCTCAAACCGTGCCACAACCACTTCTGATTCATTATCAGTACAGCAACTAGTGATCTTTGGTTAGGGAGCCAGTGTGTGTTAGGTAAGTTTTATTTCAAGTTATAGCTAGAACTCTGCTTAGATTTGGTTATGAATGCCTTAGGTTAATGGAAGGTAGAAAATGGCTTGGTGTATAGGTTAGAGAAAGGTAGAAGATGTACCTGTGTAAGTGATGACATTAAAAAACCTTAAGAAGAAGGTGTTAGAATTATTGTACATGCTGTGACTGTCGGTGGTTACCATGGCAGGACAGCACACCCCGTTTTTTTATTTTTGCAGAATACATAGCACGAACTCGACCCGTAGGTATTGGAGCACTTTACATGAGCACCTATTATGTTACACAAGAACACATTCCTTTTTTTTTATTGTGGTAGGCACGGGAAGATAAAGTGATCTGCCCAGTATCACTCGTACCTGCTTCCCCAGCTCCAAAGTCGGCAGCTCTGGCAGTAAGGCAACTGTAGGAGAGTAGGGTCTGCTATCCTATGGTCACCCCAAATTTTTGCTTTTTGCTTCACTGGTTTTCGACTACTGAGGCTGTGGGCCTGCTGATCAGACCCCCAGCCTGCTGTTCTCTCACTAAATTAATGACACATGTGCTATAGGCACATACCAATTGGAAATGGACTCCTTGTCAGCCCCTGTAGAATGCACTATAGGTGCACAGGGCACAGGAGCCACTAAGGCCTACCAGGGGCTGCAGCATATCTTTTGCCACCCCTGGCTGGTTCTTAAATTGACACAACTGGCTGATCACTCAGCTGGGGTAAGGTGGTGTACACACCCCTTGCTTAGATATAGTATACCTATGTCTAAACCTATATCTGGACACATGTAAACCTGTGAGCCACTCCTATAGACAGGCCTCACCAATCCTGGAGGCTGGGTGCATGGTTTTTATGTGAGATGGAGCTCTAGCATGAGCTGAGCCTGTCTGCAGCCGTCGGGAACAAATCCCTAAGCTGTTTCAGGATAAGGCCATACCATATACTATTAAGTGCCTTATAATCCTCGCGGTTATTTAGCAACTCTGGTTTGGCTTTATCAAAACATGTCGTGTAAGGTGTCATACGCTTTGGAATACCATCCCCTCGCCAGTTCTGGCGACGGGGATGGCATTCCACCCCTCTAGAGGGGTAAGACATGTTACTTCACTTTAATGCGGTTGATTTCTCCAAAGGCCTTAAGATCCCCAAAATGGATGCCTCTGCCACAGACAAATGTCTGGACCCCTGGAGCTGACCGAAACCCAGTCAAGGGGGTCCTGGACAAAGGGTTTCCTGTCACAGGAGGGTGTCACCGCCCTCCAGACAGGAGATAGTGTATTGTAGCAGGGAGGTTTGAAAGAAACCAGACACTGCCTGGGGCGCACAAGGCTGCCCCTTGCATAATCCGGCCAAACCGGTTCTGGGGCACTCCAGCCCTCGTGCCAGGGCGGCCTGGATCAAAGGAAGGGGGTGTATCCACCCACTTCCTGGGTCCCACCCATAGGAGGGGACCTAGCAGGTAATCACGCCCACCAGATTCGAATAAGAGTGGGAGCAGTGCCAATGCACATCAGATTTCCTGGAAGAAACATTTGAAACGATATTCTGGACCCTTCGCCCTCCATCTCAACGTGGAAGCCCGAAGAATCTCCCTTGTGGTCAAGGAGTGACCACCCTGCAGCAGCAGGCACCATCCAGCCCTCGACGTCTACTTGGTTGCAGTTCCCGCCGGAACTCGAGCGACTGAGATCGACGAGATCAAGCCTGCCCAGCTTCTAACAGCCCGATCCACAGTCCCTGCAAAGCTGAGACCCGTGGAGGCGACCGGAAGCGTGGGGCACGCCATCTTGAAGTGACCACGAGACGCTGACCGTGCAGCCCACGAGTGACCCTCGAAGCTGTACACCGGGGTTTGAGAAGCCCCCACCCTGAGCTACTCCTGAGCCGAAGTTCAGCCCTCCACACTCGACGAGTGCTGCGTGGGGCCCTTTGGCACGATTTGGCTCAACGCGTTGGCCCGGTCACTTGCCAGCTGGCTTGTGGTCCCTGTGCCGACGAACTACAAAAGAAGACTCGTGATTCTGGTTGCTCCAGATCCACACCAGCTCCCCTGAAAGGGAGCCCCGACTCTGACCTTCCTGGTCCGAGTGAGACGCCATCTTCCAATCCCGCGTGGATTGCTCTTACCAAGGCTTGTTTGCTCCAAACCGGAAGCCGACTGCACCGACGGTGAGAGCCTGCGTGGGACAGATCGTGACCTGCTCCTGGACGTCGCAGATGCCCCAGAGCCCACGTGACAGCGAAGAGAAGCGCCTCGACGACCACCTGATTGCGCCCGACATTGCCTGGTTCCGTCCTGGTTCCACCCTGGTCACTGCTGAGTGACCCAGACTCTGTCCCCTCTGCTTTCAGGTACTCTACAACTTGAGTCCACCCTTGGACTCCACCGGACACTTCGTCTTCACCCTGCCTGCAGCCCTTTCAGCTTCAAGCACCAAGAGCCTGCGTGTCAAAACCCGACGCCACTTCGACCCTGTGCACCCACTTCCTGTGGGTGAGGTAACTTTGCTCCGCCGGTGTTCCCACACTGGTGCACACCTCTAGGGTCTGTGTGTTAAGTTTTGTCCCTCTAGGTTCAGCGGAAGTGTCCTTAAACTTTAACTATTTGACTTTTACGCACCATTGGTTAACATTGGTGCATGCGTGCGCTTTCCGCACATCTCCCGAATCCCGAGGGCCATTCCCGACTTCAGCATTGCTTGTCCTGACTGCTCCCAGCGATTCCCTAGGCCCTAGGCCTAACCACTGTTCGAGTGGCCTCTCTTATACCACTTGTTTAGTATATGGTTCGAGTGGCCCCCTGCCCTCATCCATAATTGTGCAACTTTGTATGTTTAAACAGTGCTTTTGATTTAACGCTTGTGCCCCTTTATTCATAAAGAATACTGGGGATTGTTTTTAGTAATAAACACATATATTTTTATAATATATACTTGTGTGGTGTCCTTTCATTTGGTATTACAGGATTGTATGTGGTAAAACAGCTCGCTTAACACGACCTCTTAAGTTAAGCCTTTAGGCTGCTTAGTCCATGCTACCACTAGGATAGCTTGTCTAATAAGGTTGACTTACAACCAGACACCATAAGGGGATTGTTTGGTCAGGTAGTAGGTGGTTCCAGAATTGGAAACATCCCCTACCAGGCCAACTTCTCACATTGGTGAGCAGCGGTGCGGATTTGAGCTTGCTGTTGTTTTACCATTGCAATCTTTATATCAAATTGAAAGATCACATCAAGTACCTCTAGGTACATATAAAATCAAAAGCTTAGCATATTAAGTTCTACTGAACTTAGTAGTTGTAGGTTGAAGGGAGTAGCACACCCCTGACTACAACTCACTAGCAAGGTCCAGTAGGAAAACACTTAGTGTAGGTAAGTGCACCACTTACACCTCACTAGTAACCATGTCCGACACAGGAAAGGCCTCAGGGTCTAGTCCTGTGACAGTTGACCCTACCCAGGCAACTTCTGGATATGACAAACTAACCCGCAGAGACTTGATTGTCTTGTGCAAAGCAAGAGGGTTAAAAAGGGGCAGAAGCCCCACCTGCCTGACCCTGATAGAACTCCTAGAACAGGATGACTTAGAGAGGGCAAAAGCAGCTTCCCTAGATACAGGAACTGGAGGGAACCCCCCTGCAGTTGATCCCCCTGAAGAGGAGGATGATGATGACTTGGATGAGGACTCAGATGCTGGGGACTTAGAAGTACAGGATCAGGGTAGCCAGGTTCCAGTTGGTAGGCTTAGCCAGGCCAACTTGGACCTACTGGGGAATGGAGAGGGCCAGCACCTCCCCAGAACCCAACAAATGATTCTCCCAGGCAACAGAAGAGTGAGATCTCCCTCAGGGGACTCTCATCTTTCTAGTGCCTCCAGAGAATCAGAGAGAGGCATGAGTGCTTCTCAAAAAGCTGAGCATAGGGCTAGAATGAGGGCTGTCAGACTCCAGATAGAGAGAGAGGAGGTAGCCCTGAGTCAAGCTAAGCTTACCTTAGCTCAAGCTAAACTTGCCTTGGCAAGAGAGCAGAAATTAAGTGGCTTAGATGTCACTGGTGGCAGCAATTTTCCAAGAGAAAAAGACAGGGCCTATGATAATAGAAACCTGACCAAAATTGTGCCCCCCTTTAAAGAAGGGGATGACATCCACAAATGGATGACTGCTCTTGAGAGAGCCTGCATGGTACAGCAGGTTCCTGAGAATCAGTGGGCTGCAATTTTGTGGTACTCCTTTTCTGAGAAAGGGAGAGACAGGCTCCTCACAGTTAGACCTGAGGATGCCAAAAACTACTCTGTTTTGAAGAGTGCTCTCATTGAAGGGTATGGCCTAACCACTGAGCAATACAGGTTGTTGTTCAGAGACACCCAGAAAGCACAGACTCAAGACTGGACTGATTTTGTGGAGTGTGCCACTAAGGCTTTGGAGGGTTGGTTACAGGGAAGTAAAGTTTCAGACTATACAGGATTGTACAATCTTATGATGAGAGAACAGATCCTTAATAACTGTACAAACCAGCTGTTGCATCAATACCTTATTGACTCTGATCTGACCTCTCCCCAAGAATTGGGAAAGAAGGCAGACAAATGGGTCAGAACAAGGATTAAGCAGAAACCCCAGAACCAAGGTGGTGACCAGAAGAAAACAGACCAGAAGGGTGGTAATCAGAATCAGAAAGATAAAGAAAAAGACCAGAAGTCTTCAGGCCCCCAAACTAATAGTAAGGAGGGTGGTTCCCAAAATGGTAACAAGAAGAAGAAGAACAAAGGTCCAAAGACACCTTGGTGTAATACCTGCAAATCAGTTTCACACTGGGGCAGTGAGTGCACCAAGGCAAATCCAGTTCCCACCACTACAGCTCCTAAAGCAACTGCAACCCCAAGTACAGTAAGCAGTGGTGGAACACAGTCCAAGGGTGTAGCTGGGTTGACCCTGGGTATTGAAGTAGGATCTGGCCTAGTCAGAGTCCCTACACAGGCAGTTCTCCTGTATGATGTGGACATTGAGTTGCCCACTGCAGTAAGCCCCACTAACCTGGGCAAATACAGGCAGACTCCCTTAATAAATGAGAAACTGGCTCAAGCTTACAGGGACACATGTGCTAGTGTCACCATGGTGACCCCTGGCTTTGTGGACCCTGGACAGATTGTACTAGGAGAGAGCTACCTAGTAACCAATGCAAGCAACTCCACTACCTCCCATAGTGTGGCAGTTGTGAACTTCTCCTGGGGAGGGGTTGATGGCCTAAAGAAGGTTGTGGTGAGTGCAGACCTACCAGTAGACTGTCTGTTAGGCAATGACCTTGAAAGCTCAGCATGGTCAGAAGTGGAGTACAGGACTCATGCAGAAATGCTAGGGATTTCAGAGCATGTCCTTGCCATGACAAGGGCTCAGGCTAAGAAGTGCCTTCCTGAACCAGTGGTGGATCTTGAGACAATAGACCAGCCACAACCCAAGAGAAGGAGCAAGAGAGGAAAGGCCTCGCCTTCCACCTTGCCCCAGGTTGAGGATCAGGTTTCAGAGGAAACTGATTCTGCAGTCCAAGAGGAGACTGTCTCTGAGGAGCTTGAACCTGACCAGGTTGAGTTTCTGGGGACAGGGGGACCCTCAAGGGCAGACCTGAGGCAGGCTCAATTAGATTGCCCTTCCCTTGAACCCCTCAGACAGCAGGCTGCTGCTGAGGCTGCTGGGGATGCCCAAGGTACCCATACAGTGTATTGGGATGAGGGACTCCTTTACTCAGAGGCTAGAGCCCCCAAGCCTGGCATGACCAGGAGGTTGGTGATACCTCTGCAGTTTAGGGGATTCCTCCTTACCTTGGCCCATGATATTCCCCTTGCAGGACACTTAGGCCAGAACAAGACGTGGGACAGGCTTGTTCCACACTTTCACTGGCCTCACATGTCAGAGGATGTCAAGGAGTTTTGTCGCTCCTGTGTCACTTGCCAAGCCAGTGGTAAGTCAGGTGGCACAACAAAGGCCCCCCTAATACCACTACCTGTGGTGGGGGTCCCCTTTGAGAGAGTTGGAATTGATATTGTGGGTCCAATGGACCCCCAAACAGCATCTGGGAACAGATTCATACTGGTGGTAGTGGATCATGCCACCAGGTACCCAGAGGCTATTCCCCTAAGGACCACCACAGCACCTGTGGTGGCAAAAGCCCTCATTGCAGTTTTCTCAAGAGTGGGCTTTCCTAAGGAGGTACTATCAGATAGAGGGACAAATTTTATGTCCAGCTATCTAAAAGCAATGTGGAAGGAATGTGGGGTAAACTATAAGTTTACCACCCCATATCATCCACAATGCAATGGGCTTGTGGAGAGATTTAACAAGACCCTTAAAGGCATGATAAAGGGATTACCAGAGAAGCTCAGGCGGAAATGGGACATTCTTTTACCCTGCCTGCTCTTTGCTTACAGAGAGGTCCCACAGAAGGGGGTTGGCTACAGCCCTTTTGAACTTTTGTTTGGCCACCCTGTGAGAGGTCCATTGTGTTTGGTGAAGGAAGGATGGGAGTTACCTCTCAAAAAGCCCAAACTAGACATAGTGGACTATGTACTTGGTCTCCGCTCCAGGATGGCTGAGTACATGGAAAGAGCATCCAAAAACCTGGAGGCCAGCCAAGAATTGCAGAAAGCTTGGCATGACCAAAAGGCTGTACTGGTAGAGTTCCAACCAGGACAGAAGGTATGGGTACTGGAGCCAGTGGCTCCAGCAGCACTCCAAGACAAATGGAGTGGACCCTATCCTATTATTGAGAAGAAAGGGGAAGTCACCTACTTGGTAGACTTTGGAACACCCAGGAGCCCTCACAGGGTAATCCATGTGAATCGCTTGAAAGCATTTGTAGACAGGGAGGACATGAGCTTGCTCATGGCCACAGATGGGGAACAGGAGGAAGAGAGTGACCCTCTCCCAGACCTGCTTTCCCAGAACCCTGATGATGGTTCAGTTGATGGAGTAGCCTTGGCAGGCAGCCTCA
Organism: Lissotriton helveticus; assembly: GCF_964261635.1. Taxonomy (NCBI): domain Eukaryota; kingdom Metazoa; phylum Chordata; class Amphibia; order Caudata; family Salamandridae; genus Lissotriton; species Lissotriton helveticus. The sequence continues at coordinate 361,137,972 of NC_136062.1, forward strand.
CTGACCAGCAACAGAGGGACTGCAGACAAGTTTTGCAGGCTCACAGGCAAATGTTTTCACTCACACCCAGCCAAACTGACTGGTGTACCCATGTTGTGGACACTGGTGACAGTCTGCCTGTCAAGAATAAGATCTACAGGCAACCTGATCATGTCAGGGATTGCATCAAGGCTGAGGTGCAAAAGATGTTGGAGCTTGGAGTGATTGAGCCATCAGAGAGCCCATGGGCCAGCCCAGTAGTCCTGGTGCCAAAACCTCATACCCAAGATGGTAAGAGAGAAATGAGGTTTTGCGTGGATTACAGGGGTCTCAATGCTGTCACTAGGACAGATGCTCACCCCATTCCAAGAGCAGATGAGCTCATTGACAGATTGGCTTCTGCCAAGTTTCTGAGCACATTTGATCTGACAGCTGGCTACTGGCAAATCAGACTAGCTGAGGAGTCAAAAGCCAAAACAGCATTCTCTACCCCTAGTGGACATTATCAGTTTGTGGTAATGCCCTTTGGTTTGAAGAATGCACCTGCCACTTTTCAAAGGTTGGTGAACCAAGTCCTTACTGGGTTGGATGACTTTTGTGCAGCTTATCTGGATGATATTGCTGTCTTTAGCTCCACCTGGGAGGATCACCTGATCCACCTGAAGAAAGTTTTGGAGGCCCTGCAAAAGGCAGGCCTAACTATCAAGGCCACAAAGTGCCAGATAGGGCAGAGTAAGGTTGTATACCTGGGCCACCTAGTAGGTGGAGGCCAGGTTCAGCCACTGGAAAGCAAAATCCAGGCCATACAGGACTGGGCTCCTCCAGTTACCCAGACACAAGTCAGAGCCTTCTTGGGCCTGACTGGGTATTACAGAAAGTTTGTGAAAAACTATGGGTCTATAGTGACACCATTAAATGACTTGACATCCAAGAAGATGCCAAAAAAGGTTCAGTGGACAGTTAGCTGTCAGAAGGCATTTGAAGACCTGAAGAAGGCCATGTGCTCTGCACCTATCCTAAAGAGTCCTGACTACTCCAAACAGTTCATTGTACAGACAGATGCTTCTGAGTTGGGGGTGGGAGCTGTACTCTCACAACTTAATCAAGATGGTCAAGACCAGCCAATTGCTTTCATTAGCAGGAGGCTAACCCCAAGAGAAAAACGTTGGTCAGCCATTGAGAGGGAGGCCTTTGCTGTGGTTTGGGCATTAAAGAAGTTGAGGTCCTACTTGTTTGGAACTCACTTCCTGGTGCAAACAGACCATAAGCCCCTCTTATGGCTTAATCAGATGAAGGGTGAAAATCCCAAACTGCTCAGGTGGTCCATTTCCCTACAGGGGATGGACTTTACAGTGGAGCACCGCCCAGGGACTGACCATGGTAATGCAGATGGTCTCTCCAGGTACTTCCACTTAGAACATGAAGACTTATCTGGTCAAGGTTAGTTTAATGTCCCTGCGTTTGGGGGGGGGTTGTGTAGGAGAGTAGGGTCTGCTATCCTATGGTCACCCCAAATTTTTGCTTTTTGCTTCACTGGTTTTCGACTACTGAGGCTGTGGGCCTGCTGATCAGACCCCCAGCCTGCTGTTCTCTCACTAAATTAATGACACATGTGCTATAGGCACATACCAATTGGAAATGGACTCCTTGTCAGCCCCTGTAGAATGCACTATAGGTGCACAGGGCACAGGAGCCACTAAGGCCTACCAGGGGCTGCAGCATATCTTTTGCCACCCCTGGCTGGTTCTTAAATTGACACAACTGGCTGATCACTCAGCTGGGGTAAGGTGGTGTACACACCCCTTGCTTAGATATAGTATACCTATGTCTAAACCTATATCTGGACACATGTAAACCTGTGAGCCACTCCTATAGACAGGCCTCACCAATCCTGGAGGCTGGGTGCATGGTTTTTATGTGAGATGGAGCTCTAGCATGAGCTGAGCCTGTCTGCAGCCGTCGGGAACAAATCCCTAAGCTGTTTCAGGATAAGGCCATACCATATACTATTAAGTGCCTTATAATCCTCGCGGTTATTTAGCAACTCTGGTTTGGCTTTATCAAAACATGTCGTGTAAGGTGTCATACGCTTTGGAATACCATCCCCTCGCCAGTTCTGGCGACGGGGATGGCATTCCACCCCTCTAGAGGGGTAAGACATGTTACTTCACTTTAATGCGGTTGATTTCTCCAAAGGCCTTAAGATCCCCAAAATGGATGCCTCTGCCACAGACAAATGTCTGGACCCCTGGAGCTGACCGAAACCCAGTCAAGGGGGTCCTGGACAAAGGGTTTCCTGTCACAGGAGGGTGTCACCGCCCTCCAGACAGGAGATAGTGTATTGTAGCAGGGAGGTTTGAAAGAAACCAGACACTGCCTGGGGCGCACAAGGCTGCCCCTTGCATAATCCGGCCAAACCGGTTCTGGGGCACTCCAGCCCTCGTGCCAGGGCGGCCTGGATCAAAGGAAGGGGGTGTATCCACCCACTTCCTGGGTCCCACCCATAGGAGGGGACCTAGCAGGTAATCACGCCCACCAGATTCGAATAAGAGTGGGAGCAGTGCCAATGCACATCAGATTTCCTGGAAGAAACATTTGAAACGATATTCTGGACCCTTCGCCCTCCATCTCAACGTGGAAGCCCGAAGAATCTCCCTTGTGGTCAAGGAGTGACCACCCTGCAGCAGCAGGCACCATCCAGCCCTCGACGTCTACTTGGTTGCAGTTCCCGCCGGAACTCGAGCGACTGAGATCGACGAGATCAAGCCTGCCCAGCTTCTAACAGCCCGATCCACAGTCCCTGCAAAGCTGAGACCCGTGGAGGCGACCGGAAGCGTGGGGCACGCCATCTTGAAGTGACCACGAGACGCTGACCGTGCAGCCCACGAGTGACCCTCGAAGCTGTACACCGGGGTTTGAGAAGCCCCCACCCTGAGCTACTCCTGAGCCGAAGTTCAGCCCTCCACACTCGACGAGTGCTGCGTGGGGCCCTTTGGCACGATTTGGCTCAACGCGTTGGCCCGGTCACTTGCCAGCTGGCTTGTGGTCCCTGTGCCGACGAACTACAAAAGAAGACTCGTGATTCTGGTTGCTCCAGATCCACACCAGCTCCCCTGAAAGGGAGCCCCGACTCTGACCTTCCTGGTCCGAGTGAGACGCCATCTTCCAATCCCGCGTGGATTGCTCTTACCAAGGCTTGTTTGCTCCAAACCGGAAGCCGACTGCACCGACGGTGAGAGCCTGCGTGGGACAGATCGTGACCTGCTCCTGGACGTCGCAGATGCCCCAGAGCCCACGTGACAGCGAAGAGAAGCGCCTCGACGACCACCTGATTGCGCCCGACATTGCCTGGTTCCGTCCTGGTTCCACCCTGGTCACTGCTGAGTGACCCAGACTCTGTCCCCTCTGCTTTCAGGTACTCTACAACTTGAGTCCACCCTTGGACTCCACCGGACACTTCGTCTTCACCCTGCCTGCAGCCCTTTCAGCTTCAAGCACCAAGAGCCTGCGTGTCAAAACCCGACGCCACTTCGACCCTGTGCACCCACTTCCTGTGGGTGAGGTAACTTTGCTCTGCCGGTGTTCCCACACTGGTGCACACCTCTAGGGTCTGTGTGTTAAGTTTTGTCCCTCTAGGTTCAGCGGAAGTGTCCTTAAACTTTAACTATTTGACTTTTACGCACCATTGGTTAACATTGGTGCATGCGTGCGCTTTCCGCACATCTCCCGAATCCCGAGGGCCATTCCCGACTTCAGCATTGCTTGTCCTGACTGCTCCCAGCGATTCCCTAGGCCCTAGGCCTAACCACTGTTCGAGTGGCCTCTCTTATACCACTTGTTTAGTATATGGTTCGAGTGGCCCCCTGCCCTCATCCATAATTGTGCAACTTTGTATGTTTAAACAGTGCTTTTGATTTAACGCTTGTGCCCCTTTATTCATAAAGAATACTGGGGATTGTTTTTAGTAATAAACACATATATTTTTATAATATATACTTGTGTGGTGTCCTTTCATTTGGTATTACAGGATTGTATGTGGTAAAACAGCTCGCTTAACACGACCTCTTAAGTTAAGCCTTTAGGCTGCTTAGTCCATGCTACCACTAGGATAGCTTGTCTAATAAGGTTGACTTACAACCAGACACCATAAGGGGATTGTTTGGTCAGGTAGTAGGTGGTTCCAGAATTGGAAACATCCCCTACCAGGCCAACTTCTCACAGCAACACCATCTCCCCTTCTACTCATGGTTTCTATTACCCATGGCAAGAAAACATAAGCAATTGATGGACGGAATGCAGAACAATTTAACACATTCACCCCTAGTCAAGATATGTGGGTTAAATCCATCATACTTTTGCTCAACATGCCAGCCAGCCATTTGCAAATCAGTCATGAACCTATTCTTCAAGGGAACAGTCCAGCCCAGACTGTCAAGCCAGGTCCCCCATGGACCAGGATCATGCATCCTGGGACCAGGTTCAGTGTTTGATATTTGATATTTATTGACACTTGTAAAGCGCGACTATCGCTCCGGAAGTAGCATCTTGGCGCTAAGCGATCAGAGAACCAGCGTGGCGAGGAGTGGATCAGATGGCTGCAAGAACTGCTGAGTCGGGCTGGAGGAAAATCCAGGTCTTCAAGAGTTTCCTGAACTGGCTTTCTGTGGGGACGTGCCTAAGGTTAAAGGGGAGACTGTTCCATACCTTTGACGCCAGAAATGAAAAAGTTTTGCCACCTTTTGTTTTAAGTTTTATTCTAGGTATTACAATCAAATTAGCTTCAGCTGACCTCAAGCAGCGCGATGGAATGTAGCGCTGAAAGCGCTTGGCTAGATAGAGAGGGCCGGTGTTCCTAGTGGCTTTGAAGACTGTGATGAGGAGTTTAAAAAGGACTCTCTTGTGAAGGGGAAGCCAGTGCAGCGTGTTGAGGGCTGCAGAGGCCGAGGACCTTTTTGGAAGTTTGAGAACTAGTCTGGCTGCTGCATGTTGGACACTTTGTAATTTCTTTAAAGAAGACTTCTTTATTCCTGCCAGGAGGCCGTTGCAATAGTCCAGCCGGGAAAGGATTAGAGCCACCGCGACTGTTTTCCTGGCAGAGATAGGGAGGAAGTCAAAGAATTTCTTCAGCTGTCGGATGAGGTTGAAGCAGCACCCAGCTGTGATGCGCACATGGTCATCAAAACTCAAGGAGGAGTCAAATTGGACACCTAAGTTGCGGGCCGAGGAGACCGCACAAGGCGGTGCTTCAGAGTTTTGAGGCCACCAGTCCTTTGGTGAGAAAAGGATGTCTTTGCCTAGTGGTATTATTTCAGTTTTTGCGCTATTGCACTTAAGATGGTTAAGATTGAGCCAGGAAAAAACTTGGGAGAGGCAATTCTGAAATCTAAGGGCTGTGTCGGGGTATTTTTTATCAATGGTGACGACGAGCTGGGTGTCGTCAGCGTATGAAGTGACGAGGATGTCGTGGGATTCAATCAATGTTAGGAGGGGGGCCATATATAGATTAAAAAAGAGGGGGCTAAGTATGGACCCCTGGGGCACACTGGATGTGACAGGTCTTTCGCCGGAGAGAAAAGGGCCAAGTGAGACTGTTTGCGTTCTATTGGATAAAAATGATGTAATCCATATTAAAGCAGTACCCGACACTCCAATCTCGCGCATTCTATTAATAAGGATAGCGTGCGAGATGGTGTCGAATGCTGCGGTTAAGTCGAGTAGGATGAGTACGGCATGTCTTCCGTCATCCTGCAGGAACTTAATGGTGTCCGATAGCTCAATAGTTTCTGTTGAGTGGCCGGGGCGAAAACCAGATTGCTGTGGATGCAGAATGTGATTGTTTTCCACGAAGGCTTTTAATTCCTCGTGGACCAGCCACTCGGTGATTTTGCCTAGTACTGGAAGTAGAGAAATGGGGCGCATATTGGATAGATCTGTAGGGGATTTGTTTTGTTTTTTCAAAAGGGGCTTGACTATGGCCTTCTTCCATTCAGCGGGGACAATGCCGGCACTGAGGGAGTCATTAATAATGGCATTGATGGAAGGATTGACGGCCTCGATGAGGTGGTGAAGAATAATCGGAGGGCAGGAGTCCGTAGGTGCTCCTGATTTGCAAGTCATGATAGCCTTCTGTGTTTGTAGCAGGGACACTGCAGTAAAATTGACAAGTGAAGGTAATGTGGTGCCGGCATCTTGCGTATGAATTAAGGGAGGGGGAAAGTCTTTGTGAATGGTATTTATTTTGTCAATAAAGAAATCAGCTATTTGATCGCAGAGTGCTTGAGATGGGGGAATTGCCATTGTCAGGGCCTTGGGGTGGGTGAAGGACTTGACTATATTGAAAATGGTCTGTTGTTTTTGTTTAGCTTCCTCTATAGCTGAAGTAAAAAACTCCTTTTTGGCTTTTTTTTATGTTGGAGAGGTATTGTTTCCTCTGTGAGATGTAGAGGGATCTAGAAGTATCATCATAGGTTTTCCTCCACTCTCTTTCAAGGACCCTGCATTTAAGGTGGCATTCGGCGAGGGCCTGGGTATACCAAGGGGCATTAGGTTTTCTCACACGGCGGGCTGATTTCAGGCTGGTTGGGTTGGAGAAGGATGTAACCATTGTGTCAATCCAGGAGTGGAGATTTTTAGAATCTTGAGATACATCTCCGACAATAGTGGGAAGGGGGGCAAGGGGCCGGGGATTTAACATAATACGTTCCGCGACTTTCTTCCAATTGGTCGGGAAGGGTGCGGGAGAGCGCGTAGTGTTGGGTTGCGCTAAGTGTTTTGTTTTGATAGAAAAAGGGATAAAACAGTGGTCCATCCATATTTGTGGGATCGGGGGCAGGAGAGCTAGGGCAGCCGAGTTAGTACAGATGCCATCTAGCGTGTGGCCGGCCCGATGCGTTGGGGGGAAACCAGTTGGGTAAGGCCAAAAATGTCCAGGGAGTGTTGAAAATTCAGCGTGTGGGGGTCTGAGAGGGATTCCAAATGGAGATTGAAATCACCAAGAAGGGTGAAGGTGGGGTAGTGGGTCAAGAGTGTGGCAAGGGTCTCGTCCAGGGAATCCAGAAACGAAGTGGCGTTCCCAGGGGGGCGATAGACGAGTCCTCCTGAAAAAGAAGTGGATGGGTTGATTTGAATGACAAATCCTATACCCTCACAGTGCTTGATAAAGGTCAGATCAAATGCATGGCACGTAAAGGATGACTTAACGATAATGGCTATCCCCCCACCCCTACCAGAGGGTCTGTCACACCTAAGGATGGAAAAATCAGGGGGGAGGGCGGTTGCTAAATCGGGATTAGATGTGTCGTTTAGCCACGTTTCGGTAATGAAGATGGCGTCGAGGCCACGCGACAGTATAAGATCGTGAATGTTCTGCGCATGGCATGTTAGGGATCTGGCATTGATCAGGCCGCAGTTGAAAGTAACAGTTTTATGTGGAGGGGGAGGGGATGGGGGAGAGATTGTGTCAGGAGGTCCTAGAGATGGCCATTTACAGAGGCGGCATGAAAAAGGGCCCCAAAGATGATCAGTTAAGAGATGCCCCTTACAACTATGGCTGGGTCTAGTCAAGCGTATTAGGAGCAGGGCATCAGAATCATACCTGATGGCTGGAAGATTTTGGACAGTATAGCCCGCGCCTAGCGCGGTCTTGGCGCGGACGGGCGCAGACGGGCTTGGCTTAGGCGCGGCTTCGGCGCGCATCCGGCGCCCCCGCTGCGCCAGCCCGCTGCGCCATCTGGCTGCTTTGCACATTTATAGGGAGGTAAGAGGGCGGGAAGGACGGCCCAACTTGAGCGCTGTCCCCACCTGCCTCACACAAGATGGCGCCCACCGCCGCCGGGAAGGCTAAGAAGCGGCTGGGCACGAGCAGAAAATGTGTTTAGAGGTGTCAGAGTGCCTAATAATACAATTCCCCTTAAACTGATATCCCCACAGTCAAAAAATAAGGCGGTTATAAAATTGTTACAAACGCTCCAGAAACGCTATTAAAATACACAAATCGGGTATGACATGGATTAAAATTGCTCTGCAGCTCGCAGCCCCAGTTCCCCTCACCAGGGAGAGCTTCTAAAAGCGCTGAGCGCTGCGGATGGGCTAATTTAAATACAACAAGAGGGCGGGAAGGACGGCCCGACTTGAGCGCTGTCCCCACCTGCCTCACACAAGATGGCGCCCACCGCCGCCGGGATGGCTAAGAAGCGGCTGGGCACGAGCAGAAAATGTGTTTAGAGGTGTCAGAGTGCCTAATAATACAATTCCCCTTAAACTGATATCCCCACAGTCAAAAAATAAGGCGGTTATAAAATTGTTACAAACGCTCCAGAAACGCTATTAAAATATACAAATCGGGTATGACATGGATTAAAATTGCTCTGCAGCTCGCAGCCCCAGTTCCCCTCACCAGGGAGAGCTTCTAAAGGCGCTGAGCGCTGCGGATGGGCTAATTTAAATACAACAAGAGGGCGGGAAGGACGGCCCGACTTGAGCGCTGTCCCCACCTGCCTCACACAAGATGGCGCCCACCGCCGCCGGGAAGGCTAAGAAGCGGCTGGGCACGAGCAGAAAATGTGTTTAGAGGTGTCAGAGTGCCTAATAATACAATTCCCCTTAAACTGATATCCCCACAGTCAAAAAATAAGGCGGTTATAAAATTGTTACAAACGCTCCAGAAACGCTATTAAAATACACAAATTGGGTATGACATGGATTAAAATTGCTCTGCAGTTCGCAGCCCCAGTTCCCCTCACCAGGGAGAGCTTCTAAAGGCGCTGAGCGCTGCGGATGGGCTAATTTAAATACAACAAGAGGGGGGGAAGGACGGCCCGACTTGAGCGCTGTCCCCACCTGCCTCACACAAGATGGCGCCCACCGCCGCCGGGAAGGCTAAGAAGCGGCTGGGCACGAGCAGAAAATGTGTTTAGAGGTGTCAGAGTGCCTAATAATACAATTCCCCTTAAACTGATATCCCCACAGTCAAAAAATAAGGCGGTTATAAAATTGTTACAAACGCTCCAGAAACGCTATTAAAATACACAAATCGGGTATGACATGGATTAAAATTGCTCTGCAGCTAGCAGCCCCAGTTCCCCTCACCAGGGAGAGCTTCTAAAGGCGCTGAGCGCTGCGGATGGGCTAATTTAAATACAACAAGAGGGCGGGAAGGACGGCCCGACTTGAGCGCTGTCCCCACCTGCCTCACACAAGATGGCGCCCACCGCCGCCGGGATGGCTAAGAAGCGGCTGGGCACGAGCAGAAAATGTGTTTAGAGGTGTCAGAGTGCCTAATAATACAATTCCCCTTAAACTGATATCCCCACAGTCAAAAAATAAGGCGGTTATAAAATTGTTACAAACGCTCCAGAAACGCTATTAAAATACACAAATCGGGTATGACATGGATTAAAATTGCTCTGCAGCTCGCAGCCCCAGTTCCCCTCACCAGGGAGAGCTTCTAAAGGCGCTGAGCGCTGCGGATCGGCTAATTTAAATACAACAAGAGGGCGGGAAGGACGGCCCGACTTGAGCGCTGTCCCCACCTGCCTCACACAAGATGGCGCCCACCGCCGCCGGGAAGGCTAAGAAGCGGCTGGGCACGAGCAGAAAATGTGTTTAGAGGTGTCAGAGTGCCTAATAATACAATTCCCCTTAAACTGATATCCCCACAGTCAAAAAATAAGGCGGTTATAAAATTGTTACAAACACTCCAGAAACGCTATTAAAATACACAAATCGGGTATGACATGGATTAAAATTGCTCTGCAGCTCGCAGCCCCAGTTCCCCTCACCAGGGAGAGCTTCTAAAGGCGCTGAGCGCTGCGGATGGGCTAATTTAAATACAACAAGAGGGCGGGAAGGACGGCCCGACTTGAGCGCTGTCCCCACCTGCCTCACACAAGATGGCGCCCACCGCCGCCGGGAAGGCTAAGAAGCGGCTGGGCACGAGCAGAAAATGTGTTTAGAGGTGTCAGAGTGCCTAATAATACAATTCCCCTTAAACTGATATCCCCACAGTAAAAAAATAAGGCGGTTATAAAATTGTTACAAACGCTCCAGAAACGCTATTAAAATACACAAATCGGGTATGACATGGATTAAAATTGCTCTGCAGCTCGCAGCCCCAGTTCCCCTCACCAGGGAGAGCTTCTAAAGGCGCTGAGCGCTGCGGATGGGCTAATTTAAATACAACAAGAGGGCGGGAAGGACGGCCCGACTTGAGCGCTGTCCCCACCTGCCTCACACAAGATGGCGCCCACCGCCGCCGGGAAGGCTAAGAAGCGGCTGGGCACGAGCAGAAAATGTGTTTAGAGGTGTCAGAGTGCCTAATAATACAATTCCCCTTAAACTGATATCCCCACAGTCAAAAAATAAGGCGGTTATAAAATTGTTACAAACGCTCCAGAAACGCTATTAAAATACACAAATCGGGTATGACATGGATTAAAATTGCTCTGCAGCTCGCAGCCCCAGTTCCCCTCACCAGGGAGAGCTTCTAAAGGCGCTGAGCGCTGCGGATGGGCTAATTTAAATACAACAAGAGGGCGGGAAGGACGGCCCGACTTGAGCGCTGTCCCCACCTGCCTCACACAAGATGGCGCCCACCGCCGCCGGGAAGGCTAAGAAGCGGCTGGGCACGAGCAGAAAATGTGTTTAGAGGTGTCAGAGTGCCTAATAATACAATTCCCCTTAAACTGATATCCCCACAGTCAAAAAATAAGGCGGTTATAAAATTGTTACAAACGCTCCAGAAACGCTATTAAAATACACAAATCGGGTATGACATGGATTAAAATTGCTCTGCAGCTCGCAGCCCCAGTTCCCCTCACCAGGGAGAGCTTCTAAAGGCCTTTTCACCCTTCAACAGCCAGGTTATCTTGAATCAAGGGACGCAGTGGGCACGGGACTGATGTGTGGGCATAGCCGGCACACTTAGGGTGAGAAAGCAAAAGACACACAATTGGTGGATGGAATGAGGAACAAATTAAAAAACATTCACCCCCAGTCAAGAGAGCTGGGTTAAATCCATCGCTCTTTTACTCATGGTCTAGATTCAGAGACAAAAGATAACTAGTCATTTAAAAAGGGTTGCGGGCCAGGCATCAGGGAAAGGAAGGAATAGCATGTTGAGGTTAAACAATTCAGCCATTATCCATATAAAAAGGACCTTAATTTAACACTCACTCTAGCAGCAAAGTCCTTTGCTCCCTGGGTCCGAATCTGGTTCTGCTCCTCCTGGTGTGGCTCATGAAGAAAAGACACTTATTTGATTATGCAATAAAAATTACCAAAAATTTAAAATTATTGCTACCTAATATATGACTTTGAAATCTTTGCTTCCATATATAAAGAACGAAAATGGTCAACAATTCAAATCAATAACAATTTAAAAATGTGGAAAAGGAATAGGAAAGAATGAGGAAAACAATGAATAAGCAAATACGAATCAGGGAATGCAGAAGAGAAACCCTTGAAAGGAGTGAGAGAGGTAACTGAAATAGGAAAATAGAGAGAAATTCCAAAAAACAAAGCCAACAAGCTTGGACTTGCCAAATCCTACCACTACCCTTCTCAATCCAAATAACTAATATCCACCACTCAAATTACTTTCATATTTCACCACTAATCCTTTATTGGTTCTGGAGTAGCGTGCTACTCGCCAAAAAAGCGCTTTGACTCCTCGTCAGAGGTAGTAAGAGCTATAAAAATGCAATTGTTTTCTAAAAAAACTCCATTTGACTGGCAAGACATTTAACGCAGTCTCAGAAGGCCGGAACTAAAAATGAAAGCACAAAATTGGAAGAGGCAGCCGTTTTTCCTGTTGTCCACTGCAGATTCATGAGTTTGTAACACTATGAATGGCTGGACATCACAGAAAAACTTATTTTGCAGACACCATCACTCCACAGAGTGCAGCAAGCGATTAGTTACTCAACACGGCACACTAACCACAATGCTGAGAAATGAAACAACAAAAAGGACTTACTAGGGCAGGTTGAACATAACCTGACCTCCAGCTCCATGAGGAGGGGCCAAAGGAAATACCGCTGCCAACAAAATAAATATTTTTAAAAAATGATTTTTATTGGGAGATTCACAATTCCTATCAACAACCTTGAAATATTATTTTTTTAAATAATTCAATGCACTACCGCTGCTCTTAGCCAACTACCACATGTGGGGGTTGGATACATTGAGACATTTCCTGGCAGCAAGCCAGACACTGCCCCCATTACCTACTGTGTACTGCTGGGGGTCAAGTACTGCAGGGTTGGCCGTCTGCGGTGTGCCGGGAAAGGACTTGTCTACAGGCTGACGAATGTGCATGGTGGGGGTTAGTTGTCTGCAGCAGGGGTTGGTCGTCTGCGGTGAGTCGGGAAAGGACTTGCCTTCTGGCTGAAGAATGTGCATGGTGGCGGTTAGGTGTACGCAGCAAGGGTTGGCCGTCTGCGGTGACTCGGGTGAGGACTTGTCCTAAGGCTGTAGAATATGCATAGCGAAGGTTAGTTGTCTGTAGTAGGGGTTGGCTGCCTATGACGGGTTTGGCCAGTTGGACGCCTAAGGTGGGTCCCATGCCTAGTCACCTGTGTGCACACCTGAGGCATCATGTGCGTCAGGGGTTGCTTGTGCTTATTGGAGTTTATTTCCAATCTTCCTGTTGTTACTCAGATACATGTATATTACGAATAGTCACAATCACTCTAAGTTATGTTATGACATCTATGTATATAGTAGTTTTACAGAGAGCTATATGCCCCTTGTGTGTTACTTCTGAGTGTTAAAATCTTAACAGAAAAGCTTACTTTGTGCAAGCATCTGGTTGGGTAAGGTGGGTCCTCGTGCAGTGTTCTTCAATTCCAACCACTTCCCTAGATGAAGTTAAATTGTGCACAACTCTAGGCTTTGTTAACACGTGTAGCCTTTGTGCGTAAAGCGCTGTTGGATGCCTGGGTACAATCTTTGACAGACCATTGAACAAGTCTTAGACTTATCCATGACGGCTACTCCTTTGATTGTCCCAATGTACCATAACACAGACTGTATTCACTTTCAAGGGTATTTTGCCCTTTCAGGTCACTGTGGAAGTATTTTTTTAGGTCTCACCTATTATAACCCGCAGGGATAAATCGGTGAGATTTATAGTAAGAGTTTCAAAAAGTCTACCAAACTGCGGATCGCGTACAGTTCATGTGAGCTATGTGCGTGCACAGAGCCAGCCACGAGACACACCCCCATTTGTCTGTGCCTCGGCATCAGACTTCAAAGGCTGCCGCTCCCCCGGCCCACCCCCTGCGCATCGCACACCACCATTTGTCTGAGCCTTGGCATCAGACTTCAAAGGACTGCGCTCCCCCGCCCCGGCCACAGCAATGCCAAGAGCTTGGGTTTTTTTGCATCCATTTCGCGGGGAAGTTGTGTTTTGTTCGGCGCTCTCTGCACCTTTCTCGTTTTTTTTTTCTGGACGAAAGTGAAAGCCTACCGTGCTTGTTTAGAGTAGCCTTGCTCCTCAAATGCTGTTGCTGTGTTGCCATCTCTCTAGGGACACTCAGCTTGAAAACACTCGACTTGCTAGCTGCAATGCTACATCCACTATGCTTTGCCTGTTGACACGTTAACCCCTCGCAGACTGTGCTGACTCTGCCCCTCCTGATTCTGAAACTGACCAATGCAGTCACCACGCAGTCTCTTCTCTCTGTCTTATGATGTCTGCCCTGCCACCATTTACCACAGCATCATTGAACGCAACAGCATCACTCGTTAGCCATCGCAACCCCACTCAGCGCCACCACAGCATCAGGGCCGGACTGGCTACCGGGCAGTTTTGAATTATGCTGAGCTGGGGTTAATTTCGTTGATGGGGACCTGCGTGTACTAAACGATATTCGTTTTGTTTTCATTATTTCGAAGTACACGCAGGTCTCCATGTACGAAATCAGCCTCGACTGCAGTAAAATCTTCCAGCAGCTCGGCAGCATTCCACACTGCCCGGTAGCCAGTCCGGCCCTGCACAGCATCAATCTGTGCAACCATTCAACAACACCTGGTGCAAATATGTTCTCTCAATGTTTCAAGCTTTATTACAAATGTAACAAAAAGAAGTTAATATTTCACTTCTGTTCTTGGATTTTCGTCACAATAAAATACATTGAACATAATCTTCACAAAAGTTATTTACAAAACTTTAAGCTAGTGCCATTATAAATTACAATAACTTTTATTTAAGTATTAATTATTGAAAAAAATGAAAAGCCATTGTTATTTGTAATATCAATACATGTAAGTCACGTAAACACAACACATATTGCATTACAGATATTATAGGTGTCGGTGGGGGCGTGGCCAACCAGCCAACATGGCGGACGTGCTTAGCTAGAGCTCCATCGCCGAGACCCCTGTATTATCCTGTACTTTATCCCTGAAAGCTACCCGGTACCTGTGCATTGTTGAGCGGATGCGGGAACCGATGCGGAGCCTGGGAAGACCGGCAACCTTGAGTTCGACACTGTAAAGTTGACGATCGGCAGAGCACAACAGAACAGCAGAAAGGCGCGAAACCCCACTGAGGCCAGGCGACCGTTGGGAAACCTGGAGCTGCCACTGAAGAGGAGCGGGGTACTGGGCGCCACTCACAACCCAGGCTCCCTGCTGCATCTGGCGGAAGGACGTCGCCGGTGAGGCTGGTGGGCTCCGTGGCCCCAGGCTGTTGACGGCCGCTAACAGAGTGAGGAGCCGACTGACACGGGAGGGTGGAGTGGAGGCGGTGCGGCCTGGAACACTGCAACGTTGTCCCTGAGCGTAGGGGGCCAGAGGAGCGGGGTATTGGGCGCCACTCACATCCAGGGCACCCAGTTGCCTCTGACAGAAGGACGTCGCTAGTGAGGCTGGTGGGCTCCGTGGCCCAAAGTTGCAGGCGGCCGTTAGCACAGTGAGGTTCCTGGAGTGAGGCCCGAAGCAAGGCCGGAGGTGAGCGGCGGAGACTAGAGCGGCCGAGAATTGGAGCCGACTGCCACGGGAGGGCGGACTGAAGGTGGAGAGGCCCAGACCATCCCAACGTTGTCCCTGAGCGCACGTGCCCCAAAGGGCTTTGAGGACACGCCCGCCCGTACAACTACAGGCCCAAGAGTGGCGATAGACTGCTGTGTGAGGCACTACTGCGGGCCGGTAAGGAGCGGGACCCAGGGCGGACCGGGAAGCCCTGAGGAGACGCTGACACACGAGGGAGGGAGGGCTGCCTAGAACCTCCTGAAACGGCTGTGGCAGGGCCGAGAGGAACACAGAGGCGAGTCAAGGGGTAGTCAGTGAAGCCCTACCGTCACCCCGCTGCTGAGAGGGACGGTGCCCCCGGAAACCTGATAGCCGCCGGTAAACCCAGAGATGGCCAGCAAGCAGCAACGCTCCAACAACGGGGCCCTGCAATGAGTGCGACTGGACTTGAGCATTAGCATCTGCCCAGGCGCAGTACGGGCACCGCTTTTAACAACTCAATGGCAGGGAGACGTTAAGGACCATGCTAGCATTGTGAGCAGAAGCCGGCGAGGGCATTAGGTTGGAGCGGAGACCCGGGACTGCGGCGAGCCCAGGTGACAAGGCAGAAGGGCTGTGACAACACGCCCGGATCCACGGATTATTGGGCGCCACCTTAGGACGAGAACCGCCGCTCCTGTCCTTACAGTCGGGAAGCCCCTCCAGAAACGCGGCCCAAGTCGTACACAAAGGAGACGCGAGATGTTTGCGAACTGAATGCGCCTACCGCATTTGTGACTACACGACGGCACCGCACAGAGACTCTGAGTAAGAGAAGAGCGCTGGTTACTGGCGTGGAGATCTGCATACGGTGATAAAAGCAGCGAGAGCCAGGGAGTCCCTCCTGAAGACAAAGGGGTGCAGAGGAGCTGCCACGAGAGACGCCTGTGTTGCGGACAAGAGACGCCAGTCGCGTAGACGCCGCTGTATAGCCGCATGGGGGGGGTCAGGGCACATCGCACTAAGGTCGGAGCTACAAAGGAGCGGGTGCGGAGGCCTCCACCCTGGCCCTCCCGTGGTGTCCTCTCACAAGGGAGTGGGCCGCTGGTGATCAACGCAGATGTCTACAGCGCAACAACTGGCAATGGGCAGACTCAGAGACAAATCCCAACAGCGGCAACACGCGGCTGAAGATACTGGCTCGCCTCGCGGGCAACAGAGTGGAAACATGGGGCCGACTGCAGCCCTAGCTGCCAAGATGGATACTGTGCTGGCGGCGGTGGAACGCATTGGAAACACCCTGCATGCTGACCATCGCAAGCTGACGGAGTCGGTTGCCACACAGCGCCAATCGCTTCAGGAACTGCAACCAGTGGTGCAAACGCATACCTCAGCACTCCAGGATATCATGGACAGAATGCACATGCTGGAAGACCGCATTGAGGATGCGGAAGGGCGCTCCCGGTGCAGTATCGTACAGGTGGTTGGCCTGCCGGAGGGGAAGAAGGGAAAGACCCGTAGCAGTTCACCGAGAGCTGGTTGCAGGAGATCTTACCCCCGGGACTACTGTCTCCACACTTCGCAGTTCAAAGAGCGCACAGGGTACCAGCGCAGGTGTCAGGTTTGTAACCAATGTTCCACGGGAGCGAAGAAGAATCCCCACACCTCCAAGGCACAGAAGCAAGAATGCGAAATAAGATACACACTCCTGTCTACTGTCCCCTAAAAGTATGAGGGAATTACCCTAGGAGTGTCCACCACTCTCCTCATACGAGGGGGGGGTAAGCAGGGTACAGCAGGAATGGTCGTAGATGGATGTCCAGGCTAGAAAACAAAATAAGCAGTACACATATATCAATCCTTCACTAACCTTTAAGCAGGAGTCATTGACATGCGTGATCATACAGGTGTGCTTACCCCAATTGTAGCTTAGGCAGGCTTTCTCGAGGAGTTCAATAAATGGCAGCCAAGTAAATGAGCCACGAGTAGTGGGGAATAGAACCCTCGAGGGACATACACACCAGACCAACTCACAAAAATAAACAAAAAAATAATGGGGAATGTGAGGAGCACCGGCCGGCTGCTGTGGGCTGAAACAGCGGAGCAGTGCACACCCACACGAGGTGAGACACCCGGCCCTCAAAGGAAACAAGGGCGGAGCGCTCACTCTCTAAGGAAGGGTTTCAACAAACAAAGAAACTCGCCAGGTATTTCAATCATCCAAGCGAAGACAGAAACAAAATACGAGCAAAAGAACGCCCGCAAAATGCGTGTGAAAAGCAAGGGAGGTCGCGAGCAACTCTCGCGTAGAATTTTAAGAAATGCCGTAGCTCGGCAAAGGACGCTCTCACTCACAAACACCCATCCAGAAATAGAAGGGACCAGGGAATGAAGGTCCAGAAGCAGGATAAGGTCCAAGGGTACAAGGAGATTCAACAAGACGCCGCAGAACCTCGTGCCAGGAACCAGGAAGTGAAAAGGTGGGGGGCATGGTACCGGAACAGTAAGCCTAGCAAAGGCTACGTTCTGCCGTGCCTCTTTTCACTGGTTAGGGAGCGTCTCCACAGAACAGGCTGTTTGTGAGTAGGGACCGGGTAAAAAGAGCATAGCCCCCATAACCTCGCATGTCAATGCTATCGATTCCTAACAGCAGGCGCCCAAACCTGGAGCCCGACCTCGCCCGTTCCTCTTCAAGCTCCTAAACTACCGTGATGTGGTACTGCGCGAGACTAGGAACCTGGAAGAACTCACAGTATGAAATAGTTGTGTGATGCTCTTCCCGGACTACACGGCAGCAGTGCAGAGGCGGAGGAACACGTACATGGCGGTGAAAAAGAAGCTGAGGGAGCTCGAGTTACCTTACTCCTTGCTGTTCCCCTCCCGCCTCCGCGTAATGTCGAAGGACGGCGCCCGATTCTTCGATGCTCCAACGGATGTCTGGGACTGGTTAGAGGAAACAGGTCAATCGACAGGGGCACGGCCCATGAGCTCAGAATAAGGCGGATGGCAGGAGCAGCGATCGAGGAGGCGTCGGAGGAGAGGAGGCCGCCGTGGTCCGGGCCCTGTCACGCCCAGCCCGGAGAAGCGGAGAATGGAAAGACAAGACGCACTTGATGCGGTTGCGACCTTGGCAGTGGTGAACGTTGCAGGTCGCTTGGACTCCCAGCCACTTCCTCATCCCCGTCCACGGTGATCTCCGAAGACATGAACATGGCACTGGTGACGCCCCAAACAGCTGACCAACTCATGTGATGGACTAATGGTCCACAATGGCCCAGTTGGAGCCCCTACCCCTTAACACAATGTCCAATGTATCCTTTATGCACTGTTGATGTACTTGATGTTGTCTTGGAAGGGGGAGGGGGTTTCCTGATACGTATGTGCATGTTGTTACCAGTTGGCACTTGGCCAGGTACGTGTGAGAGTGGCTGCTGGCCAGTACCAGAAGGCGCTCGACACTTGCCCGGTTCCTGGGCTCCGCCTACGCTGGCCCACACAGGCCTTATGCGCCTGCCCGCACTAGATCCCCTTTGCGCTTTTTGGTAATTCAATTTGGCAATTTTTGGGATTGAGGCGGGATTTGATTGGGTTGTTGGCAACACACTCACCCAGACAGCCACTGCGCTGACCTCCCACCTCTCTTGAGGGTGGATCTTGCTGAAGTTTGGACATACGCCCCATTGGGGCCTCGCCCTTTTAGTTACAATGTTCTTTTTAGTTGTTTCCTGTTTCATATGCGGCACATTGACCTCCCTCCACTCAACTGCTGTACACCGCCCTCCCCCCCGGGAGGCACTCCCATGGCAAGGAGAGACCCCTACTTAAGCAGGCGCATGACTCACACTAATATACTGACATGGAATATCCGCAATATGCACACACCGTCACGGCGGTATTCGGTCTTCTACTACCTGCAGCGGCATGGGGTGGGGATCGTCCTTCTCCAGGAGACACACATGACGCAGGTTGAGCTAGATAAACTCCGCAGGCGTTGGCGGGGACAAATTCATGGCACCACCTTCTCTGCGCACGCACGCGGCACGCTGATATGGGTAAGGGCAGGTGTCCCATTTATTTGCACAGCCCTCCTTCCTAGCGGCGCTGAACCAAGTCCTGCACACATATGCTGGCCTCCCCTGGTTGTTAGGCGGGGACTTTAACATGGTGCTGGATGTCGGGCTGGACCGCTCCTTCCCCCCACTCCGAGCCATGACGGTGGCTTCCAATGCGCAAGCGTTTAGAAACTGGCTCACACACTGGGGGATACAAGATTTATGGCATGTGCAACATCACGAGGACAGGGTGTAGTCATACTACTCCTCAGTGCATGACCTGCATGTCCGGTTAGACCGAATAATTGGCACCCAGTCGCTGCTCCCCTTGCTTGCCGAATCAGAATACTTAGGGAGAACACATTTCGATCATAACCCACTACGGCTCAGTCTTAGCTGGGAGGCGGACCGCTCACCAGTGCCTACGTGGAGGTTGCAGTCTGCTGCGCCCGAGTTCAGATCCTTGCTGGTCACTGCTGTCCTCGACTACTTTGAGATTAATGAGGGGTCTGCAAGCAGCGCTGCAATGGAATGGGACGCGCACAAAGTAGCCATTCGGGGGCACTGCATAGAGGCCTCGTGGAACATACGCAAAACACTGTCCACCTCACTCACGCGTTTGGAAAATGAGCTCCTACAGTACGAGCGGGAGGGTGAAGGGACCGGGGAACACACACACGCGCTGAGCGACCTGCGCGCTAAACATGCAACTCTTATGGAACAGCTGCGGTGTCATAACTACGCGGCGCACACAGCATGAACACACGCCAAGGCGGATAGGGCTGGCCGACTACTAGCCTGGTTGATCCAAAGGGAAGGCCGGGGTGTCCCAATAATAGGAGCTCTTCGCACGGCGGAGGGGAAGGTGGTATACACACAGCGTGAGATACACCGCGCTATGGTTAGACACTACACACAATTATACAGGGCTCGCGGAACCGGTCCCAGACAGGCGCTAGAAAGCTTTCTAGATTCGGTCACCTTGCCTGCGGTCTCGGAGGAACATCAGGGCACCCTTAATGCACCCCTCACGCTGGAGGAGGTGGGAGATGCGATCCAGGCTCTGGCGACCGGGAAGACACCAGGGCCCGATGGCCTACCTGCCGAATGCTATAAGGCCTACAGAGACACACTGGCGCCCTTACTCCTTCACATGTATAACGAAGCAATTGATGAGGGCTCCCTCCCCCGTCCATGCGGGAGGCCTTCCTGGTCTCATTGCCTAAGCCGGATAGAGATCCAACGACACTGGGCTCATACAGGCCACTGGCAATGCTCAATGTCGACTACAAAATACTAGCAAAACTGCTCGCTGAAAGGCTAGGGCTGGTGGTTCCGCACCTTATACACACTGACTAAAACGGGTTCGTGCCGGAGCGGTCCACATCTTTGAATCTAAGGCTGTTCTTTCGCATAGCGGCTGAGGCAACAAAGAAATGGCCCAGGGCGGGATGCCTGGTACTTGACCTGGAAAAGGCTTTTGACTGCCTGGAATTGGGATACCTGGCCGAGGTGCTGCTGCGGTTTGAGTTTGATGTGGACTTTCTACAAATGGACGACCTCCTCTACAAAAACCCTCTAGTACGCATGAGATTGGTGCGGTGGCGGTGGCGGTGGGAAGGGGCACTAGGCAAGGTTGTCCCCTGTCGCCCCTACTGTTTGCGCTGGCGATAGAGCCTCTGGCGGCAGCGATGCGGCAGACCATGGATGCGGGAATCCCCCTGGGAGACGCAATACACCAGATTTCGCTTTACGCTGACGACCTGCTGGTATTTGTACAAGACGTGCACTGCATACCGGCACAGCTGTCCCAACAGCTGGGTCGGTTCGCAGAAGTATCGGGTCTTTGGGTAAACGTGGCCAAATCCTGTTTATACGTGTTTGATAATGGGGTGGAGGACCCGGAGTACCGCCTGGGGGGCAGTCCAATGGCAGGCTGATACTTTTAAGTACCTGGGAATCCAGATCTATCGCCAACCAGCGGACCTGTTCGACGGAAATCTGGGGCGGGCGGTGACAGCGCTTAGATCTCAGATAAACTTTTGGTCCACGCTTCCGTTGACATTCACAGGCAAGAGCCCTTGCCAAAATGGTCATGCTTCCCAGGCTCCTCTACTACTTTGTCAATCTGCCACTATTTATCCCGGACCCCTTCTTCTCAAGGCTCAACGCGGTCCTGCGGGTCTTCATCTGGGGCGCGTCCCGGCACCGGCTAGCGCTGATGAAACTGCTTCTGCCAACAGACAAAGGAGGCCTAGCCGCCCCTTGTTTTGAGCACTACTACCTGGCTGCACTACTAGCTGGGTTGCCCGCTGGTTGGCCGATAGGAGTAGGGAAGACACTGCTACGATTGAGCCGCCGTACTCTTTGTGCCGTGTCACCAAGCTCTTTCACCCACTCCACTGCTGCTGGCGGTGGCATACAAATGTTTTCGTAGAGCCATGTTCCTCACTCGAAAAGTACTCCCGTACGTGCCTGCCATACCTTTAGAGGGCTCTCCGGGGGGCAGAGGGTCTATCACACACCCCATGCTGGAGCAGTGGAGAGAGGCTGATGTCCAGACACTGGGCGATCTCTTCAGGGATGGAGCACTAGTAGCCTATGAGACACTGCTACGATTGAGCCGCCGTACTCTTTGTGCCGTGTCACCAAGCTCTTTCACCCACTGATGGCGCCTGAGAAGCCCGCTCCACTGCTGCTGGCGGTGGCATACAAATGTTTTCGTAGAGCCATGTTCCTCACTCGAAAAGTACTCCCGTACGTGCCTGCCATACCTTTAGAGGGCTCTCCGGGGGGCAGAGGGTCTACTACACACCCCATGCTGGAGCAGTGGAGAGAGGCTGATGTCCAGACACTGGGCGATCTCTTCAGGGATGGAGCATTAGTAGCCTATGAGACACTGGTATCCGAAGATGGGCTACCTCCTGGGGTGTTCCTGCTGCATCGCTCACTTGAAGCACAGATGGCGGCTAGATGGGGAGACATGGCGACAGAGCCTGAACAAAATTTAACCATGCAATATATGTACGTTATGGGGAGAGGCAGGCACCTGGTCCGCTGGTTTGCCGCATCGGTAAGAGCTCACACAGAGATCAGTTTGGCTCCGCTCAGAGGCAAGTGGGAGCGAGACTTGGATCGGGCACTGGCCGATAAGGAATGGGAGAGAGTCCTCAAAAGCCCGGTGCACATTCCCCGAAACATGCGCTTCCGTCAGATACCACTCTTCATTGTCCATAGAGCCTACCTTACACCTGAGCTAATCAATAGGTACTTCCACCGCTCAGACGCGTCCTGCCACAGATGCGATGAGTTGGATGCAGGACTTGTCCACCTCTTATGGAACTGCCCTAAACTGGGTGAATACTGGAAGATGATACATGAAATGCTCGGGGTGTGCACGGGCCGCACCATTCTCTTTAGCTGGCCAGAGTACGTCTTACACCACTTCAAGAGGTCGCCCAAAGATAAAGCATCTACCCGCTTCTTAGATCTGGGGTTGGTGGTGGCTAAGTGTCTCCTCACGAGGCGATGGAAGGCACGGGAGCCGCCGGCTGTGCAGGCATGGGTCTCTTCCCTTCAGGCGTGGGGGGGTGGAATGGATAGCCATACAGAGGGAGGAAACGACGAGGCTCCGAAAAGAACCCATGGCGGAACAATGGGAGCGCATGCTTAATGCCTTGCAATTGCCGGGGAGAGCCACCGATTCGGTTGCTGAAATTACTCAGGTAAATGGCCTGAGGGGCTTGAACACAACACGGGGTGCTTTACTGTCCAGATACCTGTCATACAATCTTCCAGCATTTAGACATGCAAGCCTGCGACACATACTTGCCCACAGATGTAGTTGCACATGGGGGTGGGCGCCTGGGGGGCGGGGGGTGAGGAGGATCAGTACGCTTGGATGTATGTGTTTTGCCGCTATTGGTTAAGTTTTTCTTTTTGTATAACTGTTAGAGTAATGTCATTTCTCTGCGACAGTCCATAGTTAAAGGATCCACCTCATAGTTATGCTAATGTACAAGGCTGAACCAGCAGATAGTCATGAACAATATTTAGGGCGCCGAATCGGGCCCATCTGTAATAGTCAGCCCTGAGCACATTACACTTGACAAAAAAACAAAAACAAATGCTATAGGTGTCTCATTTACGAAAGTTATAACTATTGACATTGTAATTGACAAAGCTATTAATTTCGCTATTTTCAAAAACAAAACATAAATAAAAAATGTGTCATTTACAATACCAATAGCTCAAACTTTCCTAATGCTAGACCTATTGCTTTTTCTAATGCTTGTTTATGAAGTGATCTTAATTTCAATTAATAGATTAATGGCTTTCAGCTGCACCAAGTATGATTGCGGTCTCTCTAAAGATGATCAGAGGATAATTGTCAGACTTTCATCTGTGTTCATTGTAAATCTCACAGCATTATTCTTTTTGGCACAATTACACAATATGTCCTTATGTTTTCACCTCCAAATAATGTAAATCGCATTGTACTCTCAGGATGAATAAATCAATCAATCAATCAATCATGCCATTTGTATAGCGCACTACTCACCCGGGAGGGTCTCAAGGCGCTTGGGGGGAGGGGTATGCTACTGCTCGAACAGCCAGGTCTTTAGTTGTTTCCTGAAGGCAAGATGGTCCTGGGTCAGCCGAAGGTGGATGGGGAGGGAGTTCCAAGTCTTGGCAGCCAGGTAAGAGAAGGATCTTCCTCCGGCGGTGGCTCTTCGGATGCGTGGTACGGCTGCGAGGGCGAGGCTGGTGGACCGTAGCTGGCGGGTGGGCGTGTAGAAGGTCAGGCGGTCGTTGAGGTACTTGGGGCCCAGGTCGTGGAGAGACTTGTGTGCGTGGGTGAGGAGCCGGAACGTGATCCTCTTGTCGACGGGGAGCCAGTGCAGGTTCCTCAGGTGGCTGGAGATGTGGCTGAGTCGGGGGACATCCAGGATGAGTCGGGCGGAGGCGTTCTGGATGCGCTGGAGTCTTTTCTGTAGCTTGGCTGTGGTTCCGGCGTAGAGGGCGTTTCCGTAGTCCAGTCGGCTGGTGACGAGTGCCTGGGTGACAGTCTTCCTGGTCTCGGTCGGGATCCAGTGGAAGATCTTGCGAAGCATACGCAGGGTGTTGAAGCACGATGAGGAGATGGCATTGACTTGTCTGGTCATCGAGAGGGAGGGGTCCAGGATGAAGCCCAGGTTGCGTGCGTGGTCGGTTGGCTTGGGTGCGGTGCCCAGGGCTGGGGGCCACCAGGAGTCGTCCCAGGCGGAGGGCGAAGATCCCAGGATGAGGACTTCCGTCTTGTCCGAGTTCAGTTTCAGGCGGCTGTCCTTCATCCACTCGGCGACGTCTTTCATCCCTTCGTGTAGGCAGGTTCTGGCGGTGTCGGGGTCTCTGGTGAGGGAGAGGATCAGCTGGGTGTCGTCGGCGTAAGAGATGATGTTGAGGTTGTGCTGGCGTGCGATGGCTGCGAGAGGTTTCATGTAGATGTTGAAGAGGGTGGGGCTGAGTGAAGATCCTTGCGGGACGCCGCAGATGACTTCGGTGGCCTCGGAGCAAAACGGGGGGAGGCGGACTCTTTGTGTTCTTCCGGCGAGGAACGAGATGATCCACTCCAGTGCCTTCTCTTGGATACCGATGTTGCTGAGGCGCTGGACTAGGGTGGGATGGCAGACCGTGTCGAACGCAGCGGAGAGGTCCAGGAGGATGAGCGCCACTGTTTCCCCCTTGTCGAGCAGGGTCCGGATGTCGTCGGTGGCTGCGATGAGGGCGGTCTCGGTGCTGTGGTTGGCTCTGAAGCCGGACTGCGAGGGGTCGAGGGATCCGTTCGTCTCGAGGAAGGCGGTCAGCTGTCTGTTGACGATCTTCTCGGTGACTTTAGCAGGAAAAGGGAGGAGCGAGATGGGGCGGAAGTTTTTGAGATCGGTGGGGTCCGCTGTAGGTTTCTTCAGGAGGGCGCTGATCTCGGCGTGCTTCCAGCTCTCCGGGAAGGTGGCGGTGTTGAATGAGGCGTTGATGATGTTCCGGAGTTGGGGTGCGATGGTGGAGTCGGCCTTGTTGAAGACGTGGTGTGGGCAGGGGTCGGTCGGTGATCCGGAGTGGATGCTGTTCATCGTGCGGGCTGTGTCTTCGGTGGTCACCGTGGTCCAGGTGCGAAGGGTGGCGGTGGGGGGCATTGGTTCGACGGTTGGGTGCGTGGGTGGGGCGCCGAAGCTGTTGTGGATGTCGGCGATCTTGCGGTGGAAGAACGAGGCGAGGGAGTCGCAGAGGTCTTGTGACGGAGTGATGTCGTTGATGCCGGTGCTGGGGTTGGAGAACTCCTTGACGATAGTGAAGAGCTCTTTGCTGTCGTGGGCGTTGTTGTCCAGTTGTTCCTTCAGGGATTTCTTCTTGGTGGTGCGGATGAGCTGATGGTGCTTGCGGGTAGCGTGTTTGAGGGCGGTCATGTTGTCGGTGGTCCGGTCGAGGAGCCAGGCTTTCTCGAGGGTGCGGCAGGTCTTCTTGGAGTCCTTGAGGTCGTCGGTGAACCAGGATGCCTTCTTGCTTCTGGGTCTGCTGGGAGGGTTCTTTAGTGGCGCGAGGTCGTCGGCGCAGGCGGTCAGCCACTGTGTGAAGTTGCGGGCTGCTTCGTTGGGGTCCGTTGTGTTGGCGGGTGGGCTCTGGCTGAGGGAGGTGGTGAGCTGGTCTGCGGTGATCTTGCTCCAATTCCTGTGAGGTACCTGTTGCGGGTGGTGGTGGGTCGTGGATCTTTTGAAGCTGAAGTGGACGCAGCTGTGGTCGGTCCAGTGGAGTCCGGTGGCGTGGCTGAAGGTGATGTACTTGCTGGAAGAGAAGACGGGATCAAGCGTGTGGCCGGCGTAGTGGGTGGGGGTGTTGACCAGTTGCTTGAGTCCGAGGTTGGCGAGGTTTTCCAGCAGGGCGGTGGTGTTGCGGTCCTTGTTGTTCTCCAGGTGGAAGTTGAGGTCCCCGAGGAGGATGTAGTCAGTGGAGGGGAGGGCGTGCGGGCTGATGAAGTCTGTGATGTCTTCGCTGAATTGTGTGCGTGGTCCCGGGGGTCTGTAGACGAGGGTGCCTCTGAGGGTCGTCTTAGGGTCGGTGTGAATCTGGAAGTGGAGATGTTCGGCTGCGGCGAAGGAGTCGTTGGCGTCGGTCGTGATGCGGATGGTGTTCCTGTGGACGATGGCGATGCCACCTCCGGTCTGGTTGATGCGGTCCCTCCTGATGATCTTGTACCCATCCGGGATGGCGATGGCGATGTCGGGTGCAGAGGAGGCGTTCATCCAGGTTTCCGTGAGGAAGGCGACGTCCGGTGATGTAGCGTCGAGGAGGTTCCAGAGTTCCACGGCGTGTCTGTGGACGGAGCGGGTGTTGATCAGGATGCACTTGAGGTGGTTGCTGCTGGTGTTTGTCTTGGTGGGTGCGGGGCAGGTTCGGAGGCAGGTGAACTTGCAGGTGCAGCAGGTGAAGGGTCCGTGGGTGCGTCTCGGGGTGGCTCGGCAGCAGGCGTGGGTCCGGCCGGCATTGAGTGCGTTGAGAGTGGCGGCGTCGTAGGTCAGTCGGGTCGTCTTGCCTCGGCGGGGAGGGCCAGGGGTCCTGGCGCTGGGCGCGGGCCAGGCGCGTACGGGCGCAGACGGGCTTACCTTTGGCGCACCTTTGGCGCTGAATCGGCGCTCCCTCTGCGCGCGTCCGCTGCGCGGTCGCTCTGGGGGCGTCATAAGTAAGGAGCCGGGAGGGAGGAGCAGCTGGGTGGCGGGAGCGGGGCGGCGAATGGAATCACAGGGGGACGGGGCCGTAGGGAGGCAGCGTCGGGAAATTCCAAGAAGCAGCGGGCAGCGGGAAATTCCCAGGAGCAGCGGGAAATTCCCAGGAGCAGCGGGCAGCGAGCGAAGGAATCTGCAGGCAGGAGGCGGCAAAGGCAGGCAGGAGCGGCAGCAGTGAGTGGGGCGACCAAGCCCTGTGGAGGGCTGAGCGGTCATGGAATGCACAGTTGAATTCCTCCCACATCAGTAATACAAAGGATTATGAGACAGCTGTTTCAGTAACACACTTTCTGAAACCGGAAATGGGTCACACTTATAACAGAAACAGATGTAGAATATTTGACTCTTTTTGTTTGATTTGCTTAGTGGCTGTGACGAATCACAACACACCCTGTCCCTTTTCTCCTGCAAGCCATGTAGAGGAGTACTGTTTAGCATATATCCCATGTACCTGTAATCACTGTAATACATGCTAAGCTTGGCTTACCCTGTGACAGTAATGCTAATGTATCTGTTAATTAAAAATCAATAAAAAACTTTGAAATGAAAAAAAAATCACTGCCTGGATAGTCTGAGACAGAGAGCTATAATTCTCATACTGCTCCATTCTACTATGTCAACTCTGCTATACATATATGAATTTATCTATACATTTCCAAATGTCTGGGCTAACCACGTCTGCACGTGAGAAAATTCAACATGTTTTTTGAGTTTTATGTCTAGTTGCAAACACACACAGGTATTTTATATATCTACAACTACGATGTGATTTGAAATTGAATTATTTTTTCTATAAACGCTGTGCATATATTTCTCCGCTCATGAAATTGGTGATATATACTATTTTAACAATGTTTTAATGCGCACGTGCAATCTAAAAGATTATTTGATGCTATGCTATTTGTATAGTACGTTATCACCCACAATGGTGCTGCTGTAGCGTAAGGAAACCAGTGCAAAGAGTGGTGATTATCAGCATCACATCTAGAAAGGTGTGTGAGCATGTAAGAGGTTTATTGATCTCACATTATTTCTAGACAGATTCCGTGGTGCTTAGAAGCAGTCCCAATGAGCGTGTCCTTTTGTCTCGGTCCTAGTGGCCTATTCTTGCAGTTGATGTAAACCCATTTATGTCAGCTGCAAAAATATATCATCATGCACAGTCTGCTCACATCCTGCATCTTTTGTTGCAAACCGAGCTTGTGATAATGATCCCAATGCTCTCCTCCTCACCCCAATATTTGCTTCTTCTGAACAGTTTTCAGGTTTTCAGATCAGTTTCCACCTCTAAAGACCCACCTCCAACCTATAGGATTGATCTGGTACCAGAACACTTTCTCTTTATGGCATTGTCAGAGCTTCTACTCCTTCCCTGAGAGCAGCCTTTCTCCTACTGCCAGGCCCACGGACACTAAGGGCTCTAACATTGGTGGTAGTGACAATAATTGCGACACCAGTGACAGTGTCAGCCGTGCACGCATATGATCTGGGAAAAAAGACAAGGCGACAACAGCTTTAAAAGACTCTCCATTAGCCTTGTGAAAAATGTGCAAAAAATGATGCAAAAATAAGAAAACTTTACTGAAACGCATTGGCTCTTTGAATCCAAAATTGGATCCAAGATGCATGGTGCTCTCACAATTGGTGCAAGAATGCATGCAATGTGACACACGCAAGAGGCCATGTCTGGCTTGTGTGTGGCAGTCTGCACCCACCCAGTCATGGCAGACACAGGATCAGGTCCCACTCCCACTGATGCTGTGCAGGCATGATCCCTGCAACATTTTCTCTGAGGACGAGGTTGTGACTCTAATTTTGTTTTAGTACATTAAATTCCCTCATGCTCGTGGCAAGCTGCAGACTCAGTACGCGTTATAGCCTCGTGGAGTGCCTACTCCATTGATGACGAGTGTGGCCCCAATGTGCCGCTGCACCAGCCCTGCGCACACTCAGCGACAGGTCATGCGTGGCTGTGCAGAGCAGACGTCCGCGGGGCATTGACTTCCATCAGGCCCTATGTCCAACTCTCCTAAATTAGCCAGCCCCCCTGATGTGCCTGACCTCCAGCTGTGCACAAGAGGGCTTGGCTGCAAAGCCGGACCCGAGGACAGCCCCTGTGCCAACTCCCTCAGCGGTAGTCAACCCCTACTGCATATTACCCTTAGCAAAAGTTGGCGGACGGGCCAATGCCCAACTCTCAACAGACTACAACTCCCCCACCCCACTACTGATGGCTTTCGGCTGTGTGGATGTAGGAAGGCTGGGGGGCTTGATCTATGGTCAGGCCAGGCATACAACCCTCCACAAGTTTCCAATCACCTCTGTGCGCAACTAAACGCTGTGTGCAGCTGGGGGTGGATGCACGGCACAGGCTACAACCAGGACGTGCATCGAAACATTTGTGAAACATCAACCCTCACTGCACACGATGTTCACCCTGCTGAGCGGGGATTAGCGGCAGAACTTGACCTATGGCCATACCCTACAGCCACCCATTTAAAGGAGCCAACCCCCAATCTGTATGGCCTTCGGCTGAATGCAGCTATGGCTGATGGCAGACTCTGTGCTCTTTCCTCTGCAATCAGTTTTTGCTGCATACAGACGAACGCCTCTTTTTCTATTTTTTTTTTACGGTTCACAGACTAATGTCAAAATCACTATCATAGATGGTGTCATCAGTGATGTAATCACTGATGTGATCACTGATGCCTTTGGCCATGCACAGTGGGAGTAGATCGAGGGCCTGACCAATGGCCATGGCCTGTACACAATCCTCCACCCAACATGACCTTTAAAAGTAATAAAGGAAGGGGCTATCAAAGACCTCTCTCTGTTTGAGACCTCAGAAAGGATTCTTAAGTTAGCCTTGAAACATGCTAAAGATTGGTTACTGGAAACGCAATTGCGAAGGTGTAGAGGAATTTCCGCATTCACATTTGTAGAACTTATACATTTGTGCATGTGAAAGTCTAACACAATTGTGCAAAGACATTTTGTGTTTGCATGAAAAATTTTCAAATAAAAAACTTAAACGCTAAAAGTTGAGTGACAAATGTAGTGGGCGTATGATGCCATGTCAAAAAGGTCTTAGTAGAAGCAAATTGGAAAAAGTTGTACAGACACATAAAAAAAGAATAAAAATGGCAACCACATATGTTAAAGGTGGGCGGGGCTTTGTGCCACAGACGGTCGTATGTGAAAAATGAGGATAAATGGGTATGAAGTAGGAGCGCTGCTGGGGGCTAGAAGAGGCCAGAGGCTTTCAATAAAGACAGTAAAGACAAACGTGGGTCAACATAAGAGGGGCCACTGTGGTTTAAAAAAAAAATTACACTAACTGGAGAGTAGCAGTGCTCAAACATGGCCTGACAGGTGGGACTAATCTGGAGCAGAGAAGCACAACGAGAGGGGACTCCGTTAATAAAAATAGAAAAGCAAGATGGTGCAAG
Organism: Lissotriton helveticus; assembly: GCF_964261635.1. Classification (NCBI taxonomy): domain Eukaryota; kingdom Metazoa; phylum Chordata; class Amphibia; order Caudata; family Salamandridae; genus Lissotriton; species Lissotriton helveticus. The sequence goes on from NC_136062.1 coordinate 361,168,161, forward strand.
GTTGTCACAGCGTAGAAAGCAGATAATGAAATATGCATGAAAGTAGGCAAATTAAAAGAGAAGAGTAACACATTTTGAAATGTACATAGGAAACAATGACAAAGCTAGCATTTGTTTATCTTAAATATTTAAACACAATAGTTTGGAAAACACTTTTAACATGAGACGTTTTAAAAAAGAATCACATTTTCTTTTTCTTCACAGTTAAAACATATTTCTCCCTGGAGAAAACTTTTCCCCTTCATCCCACCAGTATTGGGGCATTGATTTACCCATCCCACTCTGGGCAGAAGTACATTTCTAACTGTTCTAGCGTGGAATGGGATGCTTCCAGAGTGGGAAAGATTCAACAAAAATGTTTGAGAATACCCACAAACTCTCAGGTGCGTGGGTGTTTCCAATCTCATGCACAACACTGGAAAAGCTGGATTTTATCTCTAGAGTCTGCTTGTCATTCTCCAGAATCCCGTCACAGGTCGACTAGACCTTTTTACCTGCCATAGAGTGAATTAGGCAATCTGTCATAGGTGAATAAACAATTTAGAAATCCCAATTGCTTCCCCCAAGAACCACTGACCAAACTAAGTTTGAAAGATTTATTACATAACCAAAAATAACTGCAGGTACAAACACCTCAGCAAGAGGTTCAAAAGGTAAACAGGCACTAATACAAACATAATCCTACGGAAAAGTCTCAGGCGACTAATGAACAATGCCAGGATTAATTCCAGGACCATCAGATTGAACAGAATAGCTATAACCTGGGTTCTGGTACTCATCAGAATAAAGGACATAAATCCAGGTTAATCTGTCCCTACACTACTCTAAGTGACATCCCTACTCAACAATAGCCCAACCTAACCAAAGGTGTCAGCCGTGGTGACTTCAATGAAGTTCACTCACTTCTCTCCAAGACTAGAGAATCCTCAGTCATAGCTAAGCTATTTACCAAGACCAACCACTCTCTCTGACTCCTCAGCCCATCTGCACTGCCTCCACCCTCGGGGTGCTGTCCCTAATACGAAACCCCAAAATGTGAATGACACGCCTTCCGGTACGCCCTCTCCACGGTGTCGATTACATGAAGTTTTCCACTTGGGCCTTTTTCCATCCTTGTCCGTTAAACGTCCTTGGGTCTCAGACTCTCTGTTGCTTCCAGTTGTATCTTCAAATTCCTGGTTTACTCCTCCATGTCTGAGTCTAACATTTCTAGCTCTCGCACACAATGGGCCCTTCTACTCTACAATCTACTGGATGATGCACCTGCAAAGGAATATACGCAAATAGGCTCACAGTCTAATAATGTTGCAACATTTTCTAAAGCCTCTTTCATAAGCATTTATACCGTTTATATGCAAAGCAAACATTTTCTTACAGGCCTGCGCCATTTCCATGAACTAGGCCTAGGCTAGAATTTAGGCCTTAAGTTTAAATGAGCAATTCTCTGGGTTCACTAGGCCTCCAACCTTAACGACAAAATGCATTTTTTCTCTACGTTCGACTAATTATTGAGTACATAAAACATGATTACATTTCAATTAGTCCATCTGAAGGCACATTAGCAAATCAATTAAACTTTCTTATTAATAGTGAAAGATTTCCTTTCAAAGCATCTCTCTTATTGCCGCAAATATGAATTTGCACCTTGTAACGTTGGCTCTGCACATTCTCTGATACCAATTTACATTAGTACTTTGTCATACATTGCATCTAAACATGATTAAAAAGTCCTCTATATATACGGGTGCTGACTACTTGTACATATGCTGCACCCCTACAATTTCACTGTAAATGGCGCTCTCTCAGTTCCCCCCTTTGATGACCCGTGTCATCACCACCCACACATCGTCCTTAGGGTAAGAACCAACTAAACTGAGCTTGTGGCCATTTTCCCTCGCTTGAACGATTCCAACGCTCTCAGGCTGCGATATTGACTATCCTGCAGCCTTTCCATTCGCATCTCTTGCACTCTCATTGATCTCGCCAACCTATTGGACCTGTCCCACTTGTACAATCTTACCAAACCCCACAATCCAATCACACATGCTACTGCTATGATAAGGGGCTTCAGTACAAATCCAAGAAAACCCTTTCCTAAGTTGGCAAACCAGCTACCAACCTTCCCAAATCCCTTGCCAACCGTCTCCCACGCATTCTCTTGCATCAAGTCCTCAATTTCATAATGGATTGCAGTAATGTTGCTTATATATTTCTACAGATCCTTAGAGTTGTCTGGTATATAAGTGCAACATTCTTGGACCTTCAAACGTTTACAGACCCCGCCCTCTTTTGCTAGAATGACGTCAAGAGCAAGACGGTTCTGTAAAACCATTGTTCTGATCGACAACAACTCACCCTCAACCAACACCAATGACTTGGCAGTATTCATTGACAATTCATCCACAACAGTTGCCAGCCGCCGTATCTTTATGTCATTCAAAATGACACCCAACATAGGTATCGCTGCTCCAAACACATCTCCCACAATTGCTCCAGCACTTTCCCCTCGCTTAACCCTCCTTTGAGGCCCTCCCTCTAAGAGTGCAAAATCTTCCGTATGATAAATCTTGGGAAAGATGATTGCTAGGTAGCAAGTTCCATACCACTTCTCTGGCAATCTCACATACGCATTCCTTCCGCAGACAAAATACACAGTAGGAATCACCTGAACCACGCTCTTCAAGAAGTCATTTGTATAGTATTCTAAGGTGAAGTTGTGGTTGCACGTAGTCTCACCCACATACACATTTTCATAATACGTCTGTGGTCTGTGAAGACACAACTTCCCTTTCTGAACTTCATCTAGAGCTATTGGACCATAACTCCCTCTTGACTTATGCTGCTTCTCTTCTTCGGTCCAATCTACCTTTCCTTGCCCTGAATCTCGCAACTTTTTCTGTTTCGTGTATCTATCCTCTACTTGTTCAATGAACTTCTTTTCTGTATCAGATAACAAACATGTCAGGTTGTGTCGGTGTGCATACGGGGTGTCTAGCTCTTGAGTGGGAATGAAAAAATATCCAAGTCTGTCCTCTGACTTATAATAGTCCCACTTGTTCAAATGCTTGTAATTCGGGACTTCTGGTAACACAGCATCATAATTCGAAAAGAAGTATTCAAAGTGATTTCGCCCATATAGGATACTAATCAGCAAACTACAGGATATTCCATATGTCAATGGAAGGTGATGGTATCTAATACCCTCATCTACTGAAGCTGGTAATTGCATGCACACATAACAGTCCTTCGCATCCATCGCCTCAATGTATTCATACAACAGCTTTGCATAAGCATTCTGTCCAAAATTTCCTTTAGACAGATCAGTGTGTAGCCTACGGCTTTCTGCAGCCAGTATGGCTTTCTCTCTTCGCTCTCTCTCTTCTTTCTGGCTAGGAGTGGTAGGCGTCGATGTCCCCACAGCCTTCTCTACCTGTTCGTGTGGTGCAAAATAAAAAACTAAAACTACTATAGCTATAAGGAGTATCACTCCTCCTAAAAGAGTGCCTACTATGCACTTGGCTCTACGATTCGGGTTTCCAGACGCCATGGTCTCAGTACAAAGTAGTTTGTTCTCGGAAAGCACCCAAAGGTCTCTGTCAGTGCTATTTGAGTCTCTCGAACCACCTTGAAAAAGCGGAAAGTCCCGTTTCAGTTCTTCTTTTTGTTCAACGACAGACAACCTTAACCCTTCTCCGTCCTCTGTGGAAAGTCCCTAAATTTGTTCTTCTTCCACTCGGCTCTAGGTCTAGTTCAACAGTTATTTACAAAGTCTTTTCAAAAAGTCTTTCAAAGCAATTCAAAATTCAAAGTTCTCAATAGTCTATGATTATACTTGATCCGATTGCTTGCAACACATAATCTAAAAGTTCCATGCGGAGCTCAACTTCATCATATACTGGCATGTCGGGAACAAACGTAGGAAAATTCAGTCTATCCAGCAGTAAATCAGGTATCTTGCTCAGGAGAGGGGGATTGGGAATGGTGAGTTTCAGTTTACCTTCGATTTCAAGTCCAGGAACTAACAGTATCACTTCCAGCTTAACATTTGGGATCGTACTGGTCACTGCTACTGACCTCACCCTCCCGGACCTCAGTACTCCTGGCATTTGTAAACGGGTAGGTCCACTCTGGAGTGGCGTATCTTTGGTAAGGTACCCTCACCCTCCTTGACCTTCTCGGACCTCCTTGCTCAGCTCCTCGTTCTCCCTCTTCCGGATCTGATTCTTCGGACACAGGGGCAAGATCTGTTTCGGAAGCCAATCTCACATTCATTCGCCTCCGTCTCTCGGGCCAATGATCCCCTGCACTTCTTGCCCTTCTGGTCCTCGTTCGCACACCCTGTTCGTCTCCACTGTCGACCTCTTCTGCGCTCAGATCGCCTTCTCCGCCACTTCCTCCCTCTGAGGCAGATTCCGTGTCACTTTCGTCTTGGCCGTTTCCTGCTTGATCAGGGGAGTCCCCAAGTTCTACAGGCACCCCCACAGCTTGACTTGCTCCCTCTGATGAATCCTCTTCTTCGTTATTATTTTCATCTACGAGAGGAGCGGTCCTCTCCTTGGGTGCTGGGACTCGTCGGGTGTGAGAAGCATGGACCCAATTTGGCAATCCACCGCACTTCACAGCAGTAGTAGTGACTAGGATCACTTGGAAAGGTACTCTCCAACGTACGTCCAGGCAGCTCTTCATGACGTGCTTCCGCACCAGGACCCAGTCACCAGGGCACAGGTCGTGACAAAGGTCGCTAGAAGCCGGAATTTCAGCAGCCTGCACCTGAAGAGACACAGAAAGCATGACATCAGAAAGTCCTCTGCAATAGTCAAGAATCACATCATCTGTGATATTCTTCAAGGCAGTTGTAGGAATAGATGGCAGTCTCATAGCCCTCCCCATCAGCACTTCATGAGGCGAGAGCCCTGTCCTTCTGTCTGGGGTACTACGCATGCTCATAAGTACCAATGGCAAGGCATCGGGCCACTTCATGGACGTGGATGAGCACACTTTTGCCATTCGAGCTTTCAAAGTCCCATTGATTTGCTCCACTATGCCGGAAGCCTCTGGTCGATAGCTACAATGCAGTGTCTGGTTAATGTTCAGGGCTGAGCAAAGCATCTTCACAACTTCGCTATTAAAGTGTTTTCCTCTGTCCGATTCCAAAGAGGTCGGAACCCCGAATCGTAGCCCTAGCTCCCTCAACAACAGTTTTGCTACTGTGAGTGTATCGCACCTACGAGTGGGATATGCCTCAACCCATCTAGAAAACACACACACAATCACCAAGACGTACCTGAGGCGATTGCACCTCGGCATCTCGATGAAATCTATCTGCATCCTATAGAAAGGGCCGCCAGACCTCCCAATGTGACTCAATGTAACAGGTGTTCTTTTCCCAACATTCAGCTGTTGACAGGTTACACATCTCTGACATACTGCTTCTGCGGCCTGTCTAAATTTTGGGTTGTACCACGTTTGCCTGAATACACGCACCATCGCATCCCTTCCCAAATGTACAGGACCATGTATCTGTCGTGCCATTGCACTCACCAACTCATTCGGTAACACAGCTCTTCCATCAGCTGAAACCCACATGTCCAAATCTCCCTTGACACATCCAGCCGATTCCCACACCCTTTTTTCATAATCAGATGTCTGTCCTTGCATGTCTCTCAGCTCTTCCCATGTGTCTGCCACCTCAAGCATCATGCTTAGTTCGGTTCTTTCCCTTGGTCCCTCAATTGTTTGTTCCGTAAAGGAGTATCCCTGCTCTGCACAATAGCGTGCAACTTCATCAGCATAACGGTTCCCTTGTGTCACAAAATCCGTTCCCTTTGTGTGTGCTGTGCATTTTACCACAACTATTTCTGCAGGTCTCTGCAAGGCCTCCAGAAATAACCTGATAAATTCATTTCTGATTGGGGAGCCCGATGATGTCATGTAACCCCTCTGGGACCACAACTAGCCAAAGTCATGAACCACCCCAAATCCGTACTGGCTGTCCGTGAATATGGTGATCTTAATGCCGTTGGCTGCTAAACAGGCGCGTGTCAATGCAATTATCTCAGCCACCTGTGCAGAGTGTACTCCTTCCAGGCAGGCTGCTTCAATTATTCCAGAAATAGTGCAGACAGCAAAGGCGGCTCTCAACTGACCAGTATTGTCTCTTACACATGAGCCATCCACAAAATAAATTTCATCAGGGTCTGTTAATGGCACATCAACAATATCCGGTCTAGGTTTGGTGCATAGTTCAGTTACATCAAGACAATCATGGTCTTCCCAATCATCTTCTATATCATTCGGTAATGGTAACAAAGTAGCAGGATTCAAGACAGAGCACCTCCTGAGAGTCACATTCTCTGCAGCAAGTATAACCTGCTCATAGCGTGTGAGCCTGTTGTTTGTCAAGTGCTGCGTCTTGGTCCTGGTCATCAACAATTCCACAAAATGAGGTACATGCACTGTCAGTGGATATTCCATCACAATACTTTCACACCTTTCAATGCTGACACCTGTTGCAGCAACGGATTTGAGACATCCGGGCAACGCTACGGCTACTGGATCTAAGGTAGTTCAGAAGTATGCAACTGGTCTACGGACTCCTCCATGATCTTGCACTAAGACTGCCAATGCACACCCCTCCCTCTCGCAGCAGAACAATGCAAATGATTTGGTGTAATTGGGCATTCCCAGAGCTGGAGCGCGACACAGGTCCTCTCTCAGCTCCAAAAAGGCCATCATACAATCCGTGTCCCATGGTACCGGATCACTCACGTCCTTGTGCGTCAGTTTCTGCAGTGGTTTCGCCTTCAGAGAAAAGTTCGCAATCCACTGTCGGCAGTAGCCAACCATGCCTAAGAACATCCTGACCTCTCTTTGAGTCGAGGGCACACTCATTCTCATGATAGTCTCAATCCTGTCAGGTGACACCTTTCTCTTCCCCTTCTCTATTCTGTGACCCAGATACTGCACTTCTTGCAGGCAGTACTGTAATTTACTGGGAGATACCTTGTGTCCATTCTTCCCCAGATGGTTCAACAAGGCAATGGTATCAATCCTGCAAGCATCTTCTGTGTCTGACGCAACAAGGAGGTCGTCTATGTACTGCACAAGAACGGAGTTCTGCGGTAGTACTAGACTCTCAAGATTCCTTTTCAGCAGTTGATTGAAGATCGATGGGCTCTCTGTATACCCTTGGGGGATACGACACCATGTTAAAACGCGACTCTCTATTTTAAATGCGAAAAGAAATTGGCTCTCCTCGTGCAATGGGATAGAAAAGAAAGCTTGACACAAATCAATCACAGAAAACCATTCAGCTTGGAACGGTATCTGAAACAGTATCACTGATGGATTCGGTACCACTGGACAGCATGGAACAACTATGTTGTTAATTTTTCGTAAGTCCTGAACAATCCTGAACTTCCCACTTGGTTTCTGCAATCCCATTATCGGAGAGTTACAGGGACATCCCATAACCTCCTTCAGAATTCCCTGTCTAACCATGGACTCAATCACAGGTTTTATACCTTCAAGTGTTTCTGGGGTCAGCTTGTACTGGGGAGTTCGAGGAAATTCAACATTCTGTCTCACCTGAATTCTGACTGGCTCTACCCCCTTAATCAGTCCAATCTCCTCTCCTGTGAAGGCCCAGACTTCTGGGGAGACCGAGTCTCTCAAGTCCCAAGGGAGTTCCTCCACAGTTATAGCAGGGTACAACTCAATGCACGTATGCGTATTTGCAACCTTAAAATCAGCATCATCATCGTTAGTCTGTAATTCCACTCCCTTTGGGGTACAATAGATGGTGCAATTAAATTTGCACAAAAGATCTCTTCCTAACAGGCACACAGGACTGGAATCACACACCACGAACTGGTGTCGGTCACTAAAACTTCCAATCTTAACAGGGACTGGCTCAGTCAGGGGGTTTGTCATTCTTCTGTTTGCAACTCCTACAACTTGGATGGTCTGTCCTGAAAGGGGTAAGTTGGGGACCACCGCAGACCGCACAGTGGAGCAAGAGGCACCAGTGTCAACCAGAAATGTGGTGGGATGACCATCTACATCTGCCTCTACAAAAGGTCCTCTCTGATCTACCTCCAGTACAGCTCCTAGAGTACAGCCCTCCTCCCCATCCACGTACCGTCCTGTCACTGGATCAAATTGGTAACACTCGTCCCCTTCCACTATAAAAGGCATCTGCTTATATACCTTGCTTCCTGTTGAAATCTTCGGTGCCTGGGGAACTGGAGCCCTAGGGGCTGACGTCCCCCCTTTCGTCGTCTGGGATTTGGTCACTGTCACCTTCCGTACCGGAGGGGCTTGTACTACCTCCTCCTCCTCCTCCTCCTGTACCTGATTGTCAGGGTTATGGGGACACTCGCGTCTCCAATGCCCCACCTCGTGACATTGATGGCACTTGGTCGTCTTTTTCAGGGCCTCTATATCTATCCTAGGTCTCGGACCTTCCTCTCCGTCCCTCTTCTGCCCCCCTGATCTCCTTCCCATGGTGCCATTGCCTGACTGACCCTGTCCTCCCGCTTGCATCTGTACTAACATCAGTTTGTCCTTAAGCTTCTTTGTCTTCGAGTCTATCTCGTCACTGCAATACCTCGCATACCTCAAAATCTCATCCAGGGGTTTATTTTGCCAACAGATCAGATGTTGCTGTATCATAAGGCAAATATCAGGCCTTAGTCCTAGGACGAATTTGGATACGAACTGTCCCATATCCTTTGGGTCCATCACATCTAACCCACTGTACTGCTTAAAGATCAGCAATAACCTCTCGTAGTATTCATGCACTGTCTCTTTTGGTTCCTGTCTAGTCCGATCTATTTTCACCCAGTCTATGTCCTGTGGTGGTACCTTAGCCTTCACCCACGTGATCGCCTGCTCATACTTTGCCATCACCCTGGGTGACGGCCCATTTGTGGCAGAATCTCGTCTGGCTCCGCGGTGGGCCATTCAACACTAACCTTGCACGCTATCCACAAGTCACTTGGGACCACAATGTCAAACAGTATGTTCAAATCAATCCACAGCACCTTTGAGATTTTAACAAACCTCTCCACCTGTTTGTACCATTCCACTGGACTCTCTCTCAACTTTGGGAATGTGTTCGTAAAGGCAGCCAGATCTCCCCTACTCCAGGGTACGTGTACGTAGCCTCCATGAGCCACCTCCCAGAAGGGGTATGCCTCTGCATGCATCAACCCTCCTCCCGGAGATGTCTCCAGAACGCTCCTTCTAACACTCTTTCTTTTTGACCACCTTTCCTCCCATTTCTCCAGAGAGGACCACGTTCGTATTCCCACAATCAGCTCCCTGATGTGAGTTTTCAATCCGATCACCCTCTTTTCTTCTAGATCTTGATCTGAATACTGTAACCGGTGGCCACTCTGCAAAGCTTTTGTTTTTGTCAAATCTACGCTGTATTTATTTGCCAATTCCGAGAGTTTCTCATGAGCAGCCCTAGCCCTCCGTGTAACATCCTTCGCTACAAACAGTAGCTCATCTGGTTCATATAGTTCAATTCTCTCTAGTGGCAATGTACCTTCCACTATTTCCTCCACTTCTGTTTTCAGCCTCAGCACATCTATTCTTTTTGCCTTTATCGCAGCCCTCAATGTACCTTGGCTAGTAGTTCCATTAGAGCCTCTCCCGCCACTGTCCTGAATTTCTCGTCTGTTTTCCTCAGGTGTGTTAGGGGGAACCCTTCTGTTCTCACAGCCTTCTCGAACCCACTCCTGTCTCCTATCGCTAGAGGTGTGATGGGACGCCCCCCTATTCCCCACCCCTTCTCGTTCCCACTCCTGCCTGCTTTCACTAGGCGCACAGTTGGACACCATCCTATCTTCCTGGTTGTGAGACCCAAAGACATTCCTGGATCTATCACTCTGAGTGTCCACAACCGTTTCCCACGTTCTCAAGTCTGGCCTTAATTCTCTCATCGACCTCGGCCTTGGTCCCCTCAGATCCATCGGTCCCCTCCAACCCATCTGTCCTTCCGAGGAGTCTGCCGATGCCACCAAAGGAGTACTTCTGTCTACTGGCGTTGGCAACTGCCTCCACCCTTCTTCTGTCCCGTTACTCCTGTCTTCACTGGTGCATCTCTCACTCCCCCTTTGCAACAGATTCTCAACTTGTTTCTGCTCTGGGTTGTACACTGATACTATGGGACCTATGGTAACCGGTACCGTAAGCGCATCTGGCAATTTCTGTGAGTGGACCCCCTCTTCCACCCGAACCTTCTGTACTGTAAATCACCCCACTACTCTCGTCACTGGGGAAGGGGGAGGTGCTTTTTATTCCTTTACTGGACAAAACATGTCCCCTGAGGTGCTCAAATCACTCACCATTTTGACCCCACCATCCCCGTCTGACGCTTCCCCGCACTTGGCTGACATTTGCGTGCCCCCCACCTCGGGATTGTATGGAGGTGGTCTCTCTGCCAAAATCCTCTCTATCAGGCCATCGTCTGTCTCGCTGTCCTCATCCTCATCTTCTGTATTTCGCCTCTGTGCATCTAGTAACTGGTACAATCTATCCCCTTCTATAGTCTGTACCCTCCATCTCTTCTTCCATGGAATCCCATCTGGCATCTTGGACCGCCTTAACTGATCGTTTCACCCTTTCTTGTCGCCTATCTCTGCCCCTATCATGGGCTGCCCTGATCCATGCATTTAGCGCTTCAAATTGTGTTGGTCTGGGCAAAGGTCGCAACGCAGCCATGATCGCTTTCAGCTGATACAACACTTCTAGCCTAAACGTCCGGTATTTAGGGAAGGTCAATTCTTCATTTCCATCTGTCATCTTACACCAGGTATCAAGCCACAATATGGTATGTAACCCAACATTCGTAGCCATGTAATGAGCTGGAGTATCCTCGGGTGGAGTCTCCTCCCCATCCCGAGGTTTTATCTTGTTTTCGCCTTTGAAGCATTTCCGCAACACCTTAAAACATTTCATGATGAAAACCCAAAACGTTTCCTTGTTCCACAGCGCTTGTTTACTTCCTGATGACAATCCACCAATCTCAGCGCGGCTTCTCACTAACCGCCCTATCTCAGCGCGGCTCCACGCCAACCGACCAATCTCAGCGCGGCTCTTTCTGACGTCATTCGCCTCCGTTTCGCAGCAGTTCCCCTCCTCTCTCCGTACTTGTTGCGGTCTCGCATGCGTCCCAATCATACACTGAAAATGATTACTTCCGACCAAGCAACCACTTCCCTGACTGTACGGCCACAGTCTAACTGTAATTGTCACCAGAACTGGCAAATGTCTGTCCGCGAACGACCGGACAATCGCCTCACTGATAGGTAACAAACTCACGGCAACTTCCGACCAGCGTCTGTTACCCACGCACTCACACATTCGTTCCCCCTATCTCGGTCCTGCGGGCGATTATTGGTACCTCATAACCCCCTTAACAATGGTCGACAATTACTATGGATGTTCGATACACCCGGACCACTTGGACTCTCCCTGAACCCAAGATTTTCACTGGTTGCGCGCGCTCACAACCTGTTCCTCTTTCACACTACAGGCATTCAACTCCCCAAGACAATACAACACACAATACAACATAACACCGCAATCTAGCAACGCATGACCCTTTTCATACTCACTCTCCTTCGACCTGCTGCTTTCTGCCGCACTGTCACTCTCCGTCAGTTTTCGTGGAACGCCGTCCTCCATCCGCGATTCTCTGGACACTCATCCTTGGTTCTATGGGCCTCGGGGAAATCTCAACCTACTTCTGGATTACCCTCACTCTAGAAGGTAAACCATCCTACTCTGCTACCAACTGGAAAAGCGGGATTTTATCTCTAGAGTCTGCTTGTCATTCTCCAGAATCCCGTCACAGGTCAACTAGACCTTTTTACCTGCCATAGAGTGAATTAGGCAATCTGTCATAGGTGAATAAACAATTTAGATTAGAAATCCCAATTGCTTCCCCCAAGACCACTGACCAAACTAAGTTTGAAAGATTTATTACATAACCAAAAATAACTGCAGGTACAAACACCTCAGCAAGAGGTTCAAAAGGTAAACAGGCACTAATACAAACATAATCCTACGGAAAAGTCTCAGGCGACTAATGAACAATACCAGGATTAATTCCAGGACCATCAGACTGAACAGAATAGCTATAACCTGGGTTCTGGTACTCATCAGAATAAAGGACATAAATCCAGGTTAATCTGTCCCTACACTACTCTAAGTGACATCCCTACTCAACAATAGCCCAACCTAACCAAAGGTGTCAGCCGTGGTGACTTCAATGAAGTTCACTCACTTCTCTCCAAGACTAGAGAATCCTCAGTCATAGCTAAGCTATTTACCAAGACCAACCACTCTCTCTGACTCCTCAGCCCATCTGCACTGCCTCCACCCTCGGGGTGCTGTCCCTAATACGAAACCCCAAAATGTGAATGACACGCCTTCCGGTACGCCCTCTCCACGGTGTCGATTACATGAAGTTTTCCACTAGGGCCTTTTTCCATCCTTGTCCGTTAAACGTCCTTGGGTCTCAGACTCTCTGTCGCTTCCAGTTGTATCTTCAAATTCCTGGTATACTCCTCCATGTCTGAGTCTAACATTTCTAGCTCTCGCACACAATGGGCCCTTCTACTCTACAATCTACTGGATGATGCACCTGCAAAGGAATATACGCAAATAGGCTCACAGTCTAATAATGTTGCAACATTTTCTAAAGCCTCTTTCATAAGCATTTATACCGTTTATATGCAAAGCAAACATTTTCTTACAGGCCTGCGCCATTTCCATGAACTAGGCCTAGGCTAGAATTTAGGCCTTAAGTTTAAATGAGCAATTCTCTGGGTTCACTAGGCCTCCAACCTTAACGACAAAATGCATTTTTTCTCTACGTTCGACTAATTATTGAGTACATAAAACATGATTACATTTCAATTAGTCCATCTGAAGGCACATTAGCAAATCAATTAAACATTCTTATTAATAGTGAAAGATTTCCTTTCAAAGCATCTCTCTTATTGCCGCAAATATGAATTTGCACCTTGTAACGTTGGCTCTGCACATTCTCTGATACCAATTTACATTAGTACTTTGTCATACATTGCATCTAAACATGATTAAAAAGTCCTCTATATATACGGGTGCTGACTACTTGTACATATGCTGCACCCCTACAATTTCACTGTAAATGGCGCTCTCTCAACTCTACTGGTTTGTAGTATTGTACATGAGTAAAGGAATTTATGAGCAGCGAGGCTACATTTTGTGAATATCTTGCACTCGTAAACCAAGCCATTCGTGGGTGATACTTTGACTTACACCAGCAATACACCACTCTGAAGAGGAGGGCGGGGGAGGCGGGGGTCATCTGTGGCGACATGGCATTGCACAATTAGGCCCCTCCTCCTCTCTCCTGCTGGCACGTGCTGAGATGATTTTAGCAGATCCATGCTCCGCCAGACATTTTTTTTACAGAATGAGTGTTTAGGGGACTGCAAGTGGAGCGTGGTCTTCGTTCCATTCACCACCCCAAGACCAATGGATATGCTGAACGTTCCCTGAAGCAATGTGCGAGTGCATCACCAGGCATATTAGGCCATTGCTCGGTGCTGCGGGGGATAATTTCCCACTCTCCTGCTCCCTCGCAGGCTCGCATCAACAATAGAAGTTGATAGGCGTGAATGGCGGACCTGAGTGTATGAGGAGATGTAAGCATACAACGTTTTCCCCCAGTCCTCCACAGGGAAGGCAGTAGCCAATGGGATCTGGTGTAAGCAAGAAAAAAATGGGCCCTTTGACTGCTGTTGAGATAGTAAAATATAGCAATTGTCATGATTCAATAGAGCCCCATGGACACCGGGTCCTGGTGTTACTGAATCTACTGAACCAATAGTTGTTTTGTCCCACAGGATAGGGTGTTTTTGGCCAGTAACACGATAAGTAAGATGGGCCCCTCTCAGTGCCTACGTGCTACACAGTGGGGTATGTTAAATACTGGAGACTGGAGAGGCTATAGTGAGGGAAAGAGACAAGCTTGCCAGAAGCAGAAAGCTATTTATATATATTTAAAGAGCTGTGATGAAGGAGCAGGCGATGCTGTGTTCAAGGTACTGGGAACTGTTGAGGGGTGCCCAACCATAGGCTGTTCAGCAGGGTGTAACCACGATTTCACAAAGCCCGGGCTGGGCTGAATTTTAATTGCACTTGCGTAATTTGAGGAATTTGGGGGCATATTATCAAGGGCTTTATCCCCGCTTTAGCTGCACTTTTTGCAGCTAAAGCGGTGATAATGTTATCACCCTAATAACAAGGTAGCGCAAATATGCATTAGCACATGTTTGCTGACTTTTTAGTAACGCCTAGCATTGCATCGCTAATGAGATGCAAAGTAGGATTATCTTTAGGAAAGAACAGGGAAATTGATCGCTAACCGCACATCGCGGTATCAAAAAGCCGGCCCAGACAACGCGCAGCGATGAAGAAACCCACGCTAACCGCTGACATCTCCGAAAACTTACGTCTGGAAATTTTCCGACTTAGCCATGTGCATAATGGGAGGTGGATTGTAAGGTTACATCCACTTCTCCCTATTATCAACATTTTACTCAGCGCAATACTGACTTCGCTGGTTTTCAGGTGATATTGCTTTAAATCACTGTGTATTGAAGGTTTCACACGGCCTGTTAGCAAATCGTTGTAAATACGCCGCTAACACGGTGTTGTGAACGGCGATAATGCAAATCGATGATTACCGCGGCCCATTGTTGATATGCCCCTTTGTTGGCTAGGATGATTTTTTAACACAAGCGATCAGAGGGCTGTTTCACAAGTAGATTTCTCACTCGAACGCCAGCAATATCAGCTTGAATGTGCATGCACCCTTGCACACCACGTGTTGCTATTTGCATTGTTCTTTCAGTACGGAATGTGCTATTGGGACTAAATGTGCTATTAGGACTCAGCGACCTATGACCCTGCTCGCAGGCAGGTCGCTCCCCACGCTGCTGCACGGGTCTGCCTGCATTGTTTTTGCCTAATCTTGTATTTTTCCCCTGTGCCTAACTAGCTTTCTTGCCCAGACTTGTTTTTATTCCCCTGTGCCTGTACTTGCTTTCTTGCCCAGACTTTTCTTTATTCCCCTGTGCCTGTACTTGCTTTCTTGCACAGACTTGTTTTTAGTCCCCTGTGCCTGTACTTGCTTTCTTGCCCAGACTTATTTTTATTCCCCTGTGCCTGTACTTGCTTTCTTTCCCAGACTTGTTTTTATTCCCCTGTGCTTAACTTGCTTTCTTGCCCAGACTTGTTTTTATTCCTCTGTACCTGTACTTGTTTTCTTGCCTAAACTTGTTTTTCCTTCCTGTGCCCAGTTCTTCCGCGGCCCCTGCCCTTTTTTCCCGCCGCTGCGTCCCTGCGGCACGCCCACCTCCAATCCCATTCACCGCCCGCTCCCAGCTGCTACTCCTTCCCACATGCCCTCATATGGAAGCCGCTGGCACACCTAAGGCAAGCCTGTCTGTGCCCGTCCGTGCCTGGACCGCACCCAGCGCCAGGACCCCTGGACGGAACAAAAGGGGGTGGTGATGGACGGAGCATGTGAACCAATCAAACACTCACACCCAGTCAAAAGATCTGGGTTTTATCCATCACCGTTCTTTACCCCACTCTGCCACCCCAGTTCAGACATGGCTATATGCAAATCAGTCTGACCCTGTGCCTCATGGGAACAGTCCAGCCCGAACTGCCAAGCCATGCCTTTCCTGGACCGGAAACAAGCTTCCGAGGACCGGTTTCTGGCATTCCAGCCTTCTTCAGCCCGGCTTGCTTGAATCCAGTGGCAAAGTGAGCAAGGGACTCACGTCTGAGCATACCCTGCCACTCTTATGGCGGCCAAAGCGGTACAAAAGAGGGTGGTGAAGGACGGAGCATATGAACCAATCAAACACTCACACCCAGTCAAAAGATTTGGGTTTCATCCATCACCGTTCTTTAGCCCACTTAGACTTGTTTTTATTCCCCTGTGCCTGTACTTGCTTTCTTGCCCAGACTTTTCTTTATTCCCCTGTGCCTGTACTTGCTTTCTTGCCCAGACTTGTTTTTATTCCCCTGTGCCTGTATCTGCTTTCTTGCCCAGACTTGTTTTTATTCCCCTGTGCCTGTACTTGCTTTCTTGCCCAGACTTGTTTTTATTCCGCTGTGCTTAACTTGCTTTCTTGCCCAGACTTTTCTTTATTCCCCTGTGCCTGTACTTGCTTTCTTGCACAGACTTGTTTTTAGTCCCCTGTGCCTGTACTTGCTTTCTTGCCCAGACTTATTTTTATTCCCCTGTACTTGCTTTCTTTCCCAGACTTGTTTTTATTCCCCTGTGCTTAACTTGCTTTCTTGCCCAGACTTGTTTTTATTCCTCTGTACCTGTACTTGTTTTCTTGCCTAAACTTGTTTTTCCTTCCTGTGCCCAGTTCTTCCGTGGCCCCTGCCCTTTTTTCCCGCCGCTGCGTCCCTGCGGCCCGCCCACCTCCAATCCCATTCGCCGCCCCGCTCCCGCCTCCCAGCTGCTACTCCCTCCCACATGCCCTCATATGGAAGCCGCTGGCGCACCTAAGGCAAGCCCGTCTGTGCCCGTCCGTGCCTGGACCGCACCCAGCGCCAGGACCCCTGGACGGAACAAAAGGGGGTGGTGATGGACGGAGCATGTGAACCAATCAAACACTCACACCCAGTCAAAAGATCTGGGTTTTATCCATCACCGTTCTTTAGCCCACTCTGCCACCCCAGTTCAGACATGGCTATATGCAAATCAGTCTGACCCTGTGCCTCATGGGAACAGTCCAGCCCGAACTGCCAAGCCATGCCTTCCCTGGACCGGAAACAAGCTTCCGAGGACCGGTTTCTGGCATTCCAGCCTTCTTCAGCCCGGCTTGCTTGAATCCAGTGGAAAGTGAGCAAGGGACTCACGTCTGAGCATACCCTGCCACTCTTATGGCGGCCAAAGCGGTACAAAAGAGGGTGGTGAAGGACGGAGCATCTGAACCAATCAAACACTCACACCCAGTCAAAAGATTTGGGTTTCATCCATCACCGTTCTTTAGCGCACTTAGACTTGTTTTTATTCCCCTGTGCCTGTACTTGCTTTCTTGGCCAGACTTTTCTTTATTCCCCTGTGCCTGTACTTGCTTTCTTGCCCAGACTTGTTTTTATTCCCCTGTGCCTGTATCTGCTTTCTTGCCCAGACTTGTTTTTATTCCCCTGTGCCTGTACTTGCTTTCTTGCCCAGACTTGTTTTTATTCCCCTGTGCTTAACTTGCTTTCTTGCCCAGACTTGTTTTTATTCCTCTGTCCCTGTACTTGTTTTCTTGCCTAAACTTGTTCTTTCTTCCTGTGCCCAGTTCTTCCGCGGCCCCGCCCTTTTTTCCCGCCGCTGCGTACCTGCGGTCGCCCACCTGCAATCCCATTCGCTGCCCCGCTCCCGCCTCCCAGCTGCTACTCCCTCCCACATGCCCTCATATGGAAGCCGCTGGCGTACCTAAGGCAAGCCCGTCTGTGCCCGTCCGTGCCTGGACCGGGCCCAGCGCCAGGACCCCTGGACGGAACAAAAGGGGGTGGTGATGGACGGAGCATGTGAACCAATCAAACACTCACACCCAGTCAAAAGATCTGGGTTTTATCCATCACCGTTCTTTAGCCCACTCTGCCACCCAGTTCAGACATGGCTATATGCAATTCAGTCTGACCCTGTGCCTCATGGGAACAGTCCAGCCCGAACTGCCAAGCAATGCCTTCCCTGGACCGGAAACAAGCTTCCGAGGACCTGTTTCTGGCATTTCAGCCGTCTTCAGCCCGGCTTGCTTGAATCCAGTGGCAAAGTGAGCAATGGACTCACGTCTGAGCATACCCTGCCACACTTATGGCGGCCAAAGCGGTACAAAAGGGGGTGGTGATGGACGGAGCATCTGAACCAATCAAACACTCATACCCAGTCAAAAGATCTGCGTTTGATCCATCACTGTTCTTTATCCCACTCTGCCACCCCAGTTCAGACATGGCTATATGCAAATCAGTCTGACCCTGTGCCTCATGGGAACAGTCCAGCCCGAACTGCCAAGCAATGCCTTCCCTGGACCGGAAACAAGCTTCCGAGGACCGGTTTCTAGCATTCCAGCCGTCTTCAGCCCGGCTTGCTTGAATCCAGTGGCAAGGTGAGCAAGGGACTCACATCTCAGCATACCCTGCCACACTTATGGCGGCCATAGCGGTACAAAAGGGGGTGGTGATGGACAGAGCATCTGAACCAATCAAACACTCACACCCAGTCAAAAGATCTGGGTTTGATCCATCACCGTTCTTTAGCCCACTCTGCCACCCCAGTTCAGACATGGCTATATGCAAATCAGTCTGACCCTGTGCCTCATGGGAACAGTCCGGCCCGAACTGCCAAGCGATGCCTTCCCTGGACCGTAAACAAGCGTCCGAGGATCAGTTTCTGGCATTCCAGCCGTCTTCAGCCCGGCTTGCTTGAATCCAGTGGCATAGTGAGCAAGGGACTCACGTCTGAGCATACCCTGCCATTCTTATGGCGGCCAAAGCGGTACAAAAGAGGGTGGTGTAGGACGGAGCAACTGAACCAATCAAACACTCACACCCAGTCAAAAGATTTGGGTTTCATCCATCACCGTTCTTTAGCCCACTTAGACTTGTTTTTATTCCCCTGTGCCTGTACTTGCTTTCTTGCCCAGACTTTTCTTAATTCCCCTGTGCCTGTACTTGCTTTCTTGCCCAGACTTGTTTTTACTCCCCTGTGCCTGTATTTGCTTTCTTGCCCAGACTTGTTTTTATTCCCCTGTGCCTGTACTTGCTTTCTTGCCCAGACTTGTTTTTATTCCCCTGTGCTTAACTTGCTTTCTTGCCCAGACTTGTTTTTATTCCTCTGTGTCTGTACTTGTTTTCTCGCCTAAACTTGTTCTTCCTTCCTGTGCCCAGTTCTTCCGCGGCCCCCGCCCTTTTTTCCCGCCGCTGCGTACCTGCGGTCGCCCACCTGCAATCCCATTCGCTGCCCGACTCCCGCCTCCCAGCTGCTACTCCCTCCCACATGCCCTCATAAGGAAGCCGCTGGCGTGCCGCTGGCGCACCTAAGGCAAGCCCGTCTGTGCCCGTCCATGCCTGGACCGCGCCCAGCGCCAGGACCCCTGGACGGAACAAAAGGGGGTGGTGATGGACGGTGCATGTGAACCAATCAAATACTCACACCCAGTCAAAAGATCTGGGTTTTATCCATCACCGTTCTTTAGCCCACTCTGCCACCCCAGTTCAGACATGGCTATATGCAAATCAGTCTGACCCTGTGCCTCATGGGAACAGTCCAGCCCGAACTGCCAAGCCATGCCTTCCCTGGACCGGAAACAAGCTTCCGAGGACCGGTTTCTGGCATTCCAGCCGTCTTCAGCCCGGCTTGCTTGAATCCAGTGGCAAAGTGAGCAAGGGACTCACGTCTGAGCATACCCTGCCACTCTTATGGTGGCCAAAGCGGTACAAAAGAGGGTGGTGATGGACGGAGCATCTGAACCAATCAAACACTCACACCCAGTCAAAAGATCTGGGTTTGATCCATCATCGTTTTTTAGCCCACTCTGCCACTGATGGAGCGAGATTTGGAAATAATTTTATTTCAACTCGTGAAGTCATACTTCCATAATGGAAAATAACTTTATTAACGTTTGGTGCTGTGTTTGTATTAATTCAACCTAGTTTAAAGTTGCATTTCATGAAAAGAACACGTGGAACACTAACATGTGTGCTCATAAACGTGCATTATTGTTGCATCTTTTTGTTCGTGCAAATTAATAAATTAATTTGTCCTTTTGTTATGTTATAACTAATTGCAGCTGTTTTTAAACATATGCATGTGCTTGTTTTGCTTCTCTTGTCTATGTGGCATCACTCTATTCTCTATAGGTGCCTAAAGAATTTCGATGGCTTTAAAGAAGACTGGTAGATATAATGCTGCTTTATTTGTTTGCTTAGCTAGGTAATTTAGACTAATGGGTTAATCATTAGTAAATGCTGGGTGGCAACAGAACAAATAATATTTCTTGCATTAATCATTCTTTTGTGTTTGTTAATATAATAGTGGACGTTAAATTGACAGCTTTGGGCCTAGTTTATTCGAGTTTGCAAATAATTTCTGCACTGAGCAAGAGAGAGTCCTTTCAAAGAAATATTTCCTTTCGGTGGCAACATTTGGAAAGCGTGGTGTGTTTCTAGCAGTCTCCTACTCGGACAAGGCCAAAGTCAGGAACCGGCAGGAGGAACATTTGATAACTTTGCATCCGAGGAAGCGAAATTTTTATGATGACAAATTTTATGTAAGAAAATGTTGCAATCTGAGGAAGCCTCGGTGCTCGAATGCTAGAGACAATGGACTCTAAGAAAGTGACGGAACTGATGTTTTGAAAATGAGGTGACATGTCACTTGTCACTTGTGAACCAATGGGACTCCGACTTTTGCAGAAAAGAATTACTTTTACTTAGATTAGTTAGCTTAGTAAGGTATAAAAACCCATTCCCCGTGGAAGGGTTATTGCTTGCTTGCTCGCTGCAGCTTTTACTGACCTTTGGAAGAGGGTGTCGTGCTGACGGACTTTACTTGGAGCATGTAAGAACCCTCAAAGACTTTACTTTATTTCCATTTATTTAGCCTAGTTAGGGACTTAGGTTTTGAAAAATGCTAAACTAATAAATACATTTGCAATAATAATTTTGAAACTTATAATGTTTTTACTTGCAATAATTCTAATAAAAATGCTTTAATAAAAATTACATTTACGAAATTATAATAAATAGCTAATAAAATCTTACTTTTGAAAACAAGCTGGTCTTGACATTTCATGGGTTCAGGTTACCATTAGCTAGATTCTATCGCCATAAGTGGCTTAATAAATAGTTAGGTATATTGAAATGATGATATTCATTTACCACAGTTGTATATAAATGTATATAATTTGTGAATAGGTTAATTAGGCCACTTGGTTCAGTAGCTCATAATATGTTATGTTTGATTAATGGGCCTTTATGTTTAATTAGTGATTATTAGTATAAGTTGTAAAGTTGGATAGCGTAATTTTTGACATATTTTCTATAGGCCGCTGGATCAATTACCTTGGTAGCAGAGGATGGTTGCTATGGTAACCAATGTATACGGTAGTTACATAGGATCGATGTCTAACATATGTTGAGTCTGTTTTCATGCTATATGTACGTTTTTTTCCAGTAGCGTGAAAATTCCTTGTTGTACCGGTACAAATTAGTGTGATGAGAAGGTAGTCACACAGCACATTTGATCTGTTTCAGAGTAGTGGTATCGCCGTGTATCACAAGTGTTGTCGCCGTGCAACACAAGTTAGGGTTAGGAGTGAGTGTTGTATAGTGAGGATTATGTAAGAAATTTGAACAGCATGAGTATAGGGACAATGAGCCCGCTCTAAAACTCACTGTGATAAGAGTAATAGTATATATTCGAGCTTGAGTGAAGGGTAAGTTAACGCCGGTGTATGATTATCTATAAACA
Source organism: Lissotriton helveticus (assembly GCF_964261635.1). Classification (NCBI taxonomy): domain Eukaryota; kingdom Metazoa; phylum Chordata; class Amphibia; order Caudata; family Salamandridae; genus Lissotriton; species Lissotriton helveticus. The sequence goes on from NC_136062.1 coordinate 361,189,717, forward strand.
GGTTAAAGTCCTGTACGGATAACATGCTTAATATCTATAAACAGGTGAGAGTCCTGTACGGATAACGTCGTTTATTTTACTAACGGTGCATGATATCTATAAACAGGTGAAAGTCCTGTACGGATTTCATGTGTGTTTGATTAGGGATACTTTACGTTTGAAAGTGCGTAATTGTTTTTGTAAGAGTGTTCAAGTTAAACTTTGAATTGTCACTTGGATGTGCATTCTGAGGGAAATGAGTTCATTATTACTTGTTTGAAGGGTAGAGTAAAAGGATTACTTTATCGGCAAATGTATATTTTGTGAGAATAGCGTCGTCTATTCCACGTATAGAATTCTTGTATGATTAAAATTCTATCACTTATTAGAGAAACAGACAGATGAGTCTTTCTTGTGGTTGTTGAATTAATTTTTCATTGAAAAAGCGTTCTTAAATTGGCGCTGTGAAAAGTTTTTGTAAAGGAGGGGTGAGCGCTAAGAGTGAGACACGAGAAACCGCAGCAGCTGTGTACGTCACACGGTTCGCGCAGTGATTGGGTAGCATGCGTCACAGGTTGTGTACTGATTGGCTCTCGTAACTCTGACGTGCTGTAAGCTGATTGGTTCTTTGAAAACGAACAATTTCTATTCGTTGAGCAAGGTAGTGACGTAGCTCAACTCTGATTGGCTTGTTGGTGTGTTTCGCGCACAGATTGGCTAGTGTTACGGAACATCCAGGAAATATTTTACGATCATTTCCTTCAATTGGATTTGATTTGAAAAAAATGAGTTATTATTTTAAACATGTTGAGAAAAAGCCTTCAATGCTTCAAAGGTTTAAAAATTTTATTTCACCTGACAAGAAAATAAAAACGCAAAGTGGTAAATTGCTTCATAAATACAAAACACCTGCAGCGTATATGGAAGGTGAATATGGATATCATACTGTTTTGTGGTTTGATGTCTGGAAGCATTACACTAAAGACGATGGTGTTTTGACTTGGCCAGAAGATGGTTCATTTAATATAAAAAATTTAAGAAATTTGAGAGAAAAGATTATCTTATACCGAAACCGAGACCTACTCAATTTGAAGCTTTGGTTGAGTGGGAGGATGAAATGTTTCAACTTCAAAGAGAAGCGAGTGGTATTAAAAGACCTCCGAAAATACCAAGCTATAGACGAAAGACACATGAAGATAGAATGCGAATGTGGAGACAGGGAGACATGTGTGATGGTCTCTATTTAATTAGAGAAATGGTTTTAGGATCTCCTGGTGAAAAGAGATCTGAAAAGAAAAATAATGTAGTTATAGAAAGTGAATCTGAAGATGCAGTTTTAGAAGAAATTTTTACTTCTAATAAAAGAAATGAACCTTTGAGACCTCCTCGATCATGGTCTACTCCAATGGTTTCTACTGAAACCACACCAAGTGCACCTCCTATTAATGAATCTCCAAAATTGTACCCTAATAATTCAGAATCTTTTGAGACTCCAGAAAAATCAGGAACTGGGACAAATGCTGATGTTTACATTGGGGGTAAACATTTTTCGTTAATTCCAAAAGAAAGGGAAGCCCCTAAAGTTATAATGAGAGAAATTAGGGATGAAGAAGTTGTAAATACTTCAGAATATTTACGATCAAAGGAAGAATTAATTCGACAAATTACTAAAGGCATGGAAGCTGTAACTGTTCCAGTAACTATTGGTCCTGTTCAGCCTGTTTTTGAACAAAAAGAAAATAACAGAACAAGTTTAACGATTCCTTTAAATGCAGAAATTCAAAAGGTTGCTGAAAAATTTTATTCAGATTTATCTGAAATTAATCATGAGAAAACGAAAATGCCTGATTTAACTTTCAATGAAGGTTCTTTTAGTAAATCTCCAATGGGTGCAGAATCTGATACTGAGACTTCTGAAAGAAGAGGGTCAAATTCCAAACTTGATGTTGCTAAATTAAAAGCAAATTTAGAAGAATTAATAATTGGTACAATTGGTTCTGACAGTCTTAAATTTTGTCGTGATGATGAACTACTGTTTATCTGCAAAAGTATTCAATGGAAAACAAAGAATAAATATGATCAATTGGAGGAACTGGCAGCTGAACTCGAAATTGATTTAAGTAGACAAAAGAATTTTGGAAAGCATTATAGATTAGATTTTACTGAAAGGGACATTGAGAATTTGAACTCAATTGGAAGAATAATGCATATAAAAGACTTGATTGTTTACATCAAAAAGCTTGGTGAATTGAGCAAATGGAGAGTGAAGTGGACTAGAAAGAAGGAGGATGAAAAATTAGAGAAATTATCAAAACAATTTCCAATGAGAGAAATTGCTGGTGGAGGTTATGTTCATGTTCCTTGGTCGAGACAGGATATTTTGCTTTTCACTAATGATTTTCCAAGACTAAGAGAAAAGCCTGTTGAATGGTATCGACAAGTAGACAGGTTTATAAAAGTTTCAAAAGTTCTGTGGATTGATCTGGACGGATTTTTTGACATCGTTGTTCCGTCAGATCTTTGGACAGAATGTAAGATTGCTATAAGTTGGCCAAAAGAGGAACCGGAGCGAATTAAAGAAACAGGTGCTCCAGCTCCAATAGTGATGGATTTTTATGGAAAGGTAAAAAAATTGCTCCTAAGGAAGTGGACTGGGTTAAAATAGATCGAACTAATCAAGAACCTAAAGAATCAGTTCATTCATTTTATGAAAGGTTACTACTAGTTTTTAAACAATACAGTGGATATGAAAAATTAGACGAAAAGGATATGAGCCATTTTATCTACAGATTTGTTTATGGTCTTAGACCTGAAGTTGGGGAAATGATTAGAAATAATATTGTCGGATGGCAATCGCTTTCAGTTGACGACGTTTTGAGAAAAGCAAAATACTGTAGTGATGAATTAGTGGTTAAACAATAGAAGTTAAAGGAAAAAGCGATGTGGGCACAAGTAAAAGTAGCTGAGCAACAAATTGCTAGTCTTGAGAATAAAAATGCAAATTTTAATCAAAATCAGAATATGAATCAGGGTCAAGGGAAATTTAAGTTTAATAATAATAAAAGATATAGTGCTAAAATGGATGATTTAAAGCAGAAATTGCCTTGTTTTAATTGCGGCGAAATTGGACACTGGAAGAGTGAGTGTAAAAACCCACCCAGAAATTTTAAAAATCCAATGTTAAACCCACAGATGCAGAATGATGTTGATCTGCAGCAACAGCTACGTTTGCAACGTAAACTGAATAACCTGAGTCTTCAGCGACAGCTACAAAATCATTTGGTTCAACAGCAGAATCAAATTCCACAGCCTCGTATTTATCCTGTGCCTATGTTGCGGTGTAACGGCGATTTAAATGCGCTGTTTCCGATCGCGTTCTTCCGAGGTCTCTGCCTGCTGGTTTGACGGAGAACTCGATGCGTTGGCTGTCCTCCATGGCTGCCCCTGGACCCTGTGCCGACCGCCGCCGCTGGGCGCTGCTGTAACGGTGTCGTTGGGATGATCTGGGGAGGCGCTGCCACTTGAGGTGGTGCTGCTGACTGCTGAGGGAGATGGTGTATACCCTTTCCGATGTGGCGAGATTCCCTACGTGGCTGAGGTGTGTACTGGCGAGGCGGGATCCCTTCTCGCATCGCTTCTCTTTGTTCCGCGCCTTGGGTCGCCCTCATCAACTAGAGGCGCAGGGGCTCTCCCTGTGCGCCGCTCTGGATTACGAGCCGTGCTCCTACCGGCGACCCGGCCTGATATTTCCTGGTATCGATGTCGCCCCCCTCTCTCCATTGTGGTCTCATTGACGGGGTGGTGATGGCGCCGGTCTTCCAGGACGAGGAGATGAGTGCCTCCTTGTTCCCTGGGCGTGCTATCCTGCCTGGCCTTGAGCAATATGACGGCCCGACGGCGTCCACTCAAAGCGCGGACCGGTTAGAACTGCAGCGGGCCCTGACTTGCGGCGACATCCTGGCAGCTCTTACTGACTTAAGGGTTACATGGCTGCGATACACCCGAGAGCTGGGTCGGAAGATTGAGGATGCTACATCTGAACTGGGGCGACCGAGGCGCTCCAGCTCCCTGCTGCCTCCAACTACGCCTGGAATGGGTACTATGTTTCAGCATGCGTGTACAATGAAGCAGACTGTCCCTGGCAATAATGGGTCGTGTCCATCCATCGACGGAGCTGCTGGTACACTGTCTCCCCCCGCTCCGAGAACTGAGGCTCTGCCGATGCAATCGCTACTATTGCTATTTCTAGTGAACACTGGTGCTACCCGTTCTACTGTTAGATCAGTGGAAATTGAAAACCTACCTCTCTCTGGGGAAACCACCCAAGTAGTCGGAGTAAGTAATCAACAAATTAAAACTGATTTAACTGATCCAGTACAAGTTGAAATTGGAAATTTTAAAGACAAACATAGATTTGTGGTTTGTAATAGCAGTCCAGTGAATTTATTAGGGAGAGATATATTGTGTAAGATGGATTGCAGAATATATTGTTCTCCTGATGGAGTAGAATTACAAACAATGGAAGAAGATGGTTTGTATAGAATGACAATGATGTTAGTAGAAACAGAAGAATCAAAATTGTTTCCTGCTTTTGAAAAGGAAAACCTTCCTGTAGAACTAAAGGAGACAGTCAAAAATGAGATTTGGGATTTGACTGGAAATGAGATGGGTCTGATGAAACATATCGATCCAGTTAAAATTTCATTGAAACAGGGAATAGAATTTCCAAACATTCCTCAGTATAAAATGAAAGCAGAAACTATAGAGGGTGTTATTCCAGTGATTGAAAAATTCATTAAACAAGGTGTTTTAAAAGAAATTGAGAGTAGTCCTTGTAATTCACCGATTATGGGAATTAAAAAATCAAATGGAACATATAGAATTGTTCAGGATCTAAGAAAGATTAATCAAATTGTAATTCCATGTTGTCCTGTTGTTCCCAATCCAGCAGTCATGTTATATCAGATTCCACATGATGCTGAGTGGTATACTGTCATTGATCTTTGCAATGCATTCTTTACTGTTCCTTTACATCCAGAGAGTCAGGACATTTTTGCTTTCATGTTCCAAAATAGGACCCTCGCATGGTGTAGAATTCCTCAAGGGTATACAGAGAGTCCTTCTATTTTTAATGAGTTGTTGAAGAGATCTTTAGAAGATCTAAATCTACCTGGCAGGTCGACATTAGTGCAATATATTGACGATCTACTAATTGCAGCAAAATCGAGAGAAAATTGTGTGACAGACACAATTGTACTTTTAAATCATCTAGCAGATGAGGGACATAAAGTGTCTCCTGCAAAATTGCAGTTTTGTAAACAAGAAGTGAAATATCTTGGACATAGAATTGCAAAAGGAATAAGACAGGTGACAATTGAAAGAATTAAAATGATTCAAGCAATGCAACCTCCAAGAACTCAAAGACAGGTTAGAATGTTTTCAGGAATGGTTGGTTACTGTCGACAATGGATAAGTGGATTTTCAGTAATTGCGAAACCACTACAGAAATTGACTAAATCAGATGTAAAAGACCCGATTGTTCTTAATGAATCTGAGCTGGAAGCTTTTGAGAATCTAAAAAGTAGTTTATGTGAGGCTCCAGCTCTAGGCATGCCAAATTATGACAAAGACTTTGAACTGTATTGCAGTAAAAGAGAAGGATGTGCATTGTCTGTACTGATTCAAAGGTATGGAAATTTGAGAAAACCTATTGCATACTTTTCAGCAGTTCTTGATCCTGTTGCAAAAGCCTTACCAGGTTGCTTAAAAGCAGTTGCAGCAACTAGTGTCAGTTTGGAACAAAGTGAAGGGATCATTATGGGGTTTCCTGTAAAAGTCTATGTTCCCCATTCAGTTGAAATACTCCTGACAAGGAGTAAGACACAACATTTAACTAGTAACAGATTGACAAAATATGAGAAAGTTATTTTAGGAGCAGATAATGTTTCTATTGCTAGATGTGTGAATTTGAACCCTTCTACATTGTTGCCTGATTCTGAAATTATAGAAGAAATTGATGTGGAGCATGAATGCTTGGATGTTATGGAATACTGTACCAAGCCAAGGCAAGATATTTAAGACGAACCTTTGCCTGAATCAGATTTTGTCTACTTTGTAGATGGCTCTTGTCTAAGATCAGAGAGAAGTGTTTTAAAGGCAGCATATTCAGTCTGTACAGTTGCAGATGCTGAAGAAGCATCATGTCTTGAGGGAATTCGTTCAGCACAGGTTGCTGAATTGATTGCTTTAATTCGTGCATGTGAAATATCAAAAGATTTGAGAGTTACCATAATAACTGATAGCCAGTATGGATACGGAGTTGTGCATGATTATGGACAGCTCTGGTCTCAGAGAGGCTATTTAACTTCAGCAGGATCTCCAATCAAAAATGCAGTATTCATTAGAAGATTAATAGATGGCATTCAATTACCAAAAGAAATTGCTGTCGTAAAATGCGCAGCTCACAAAAAGGGTGAGGATTTTATCACCAAAGGCAATGCTTATGCAGATGAGACTGCTAAGTATTGTGCAAGAAATGGTTGTGCGTATAATCGGGAAAGGAGTAAAGAGAGTGATTCGAATTCATTGATGCTAACAACTGTAGTTGAAACATGGCAGGAAATCAGAGATTTACAAAATGAAGCTGATGATGAGGAGAAAAACACACGGTTAAAAGCAGAATGTAGACCACGAGATGAAGATGGAGTTTGGACTTACAAAGATGGCAGAGTAGTTTTACCTAATTGTATGATTGCTGACAAGGCCAGATTGTATCATGGTCCTGGTCATATTGGAAGGGATTCTATGATCAGACTTTTTAAAGAGACATGGTTTAATACCAAGTTCAGAACAATTGCAGAATCTCTTTGTCAGAGGTGTTTAACTTGCCAACAAATGAACCCAAACAGGAAATCAGTTGTAGGTACAGGAATCATAGGTCGGGAGGGTGGTCCTTTTACCAGATTACAAATGGATTTCATTGAAATGCCTTTACACAATTGTTTAAAATATGTTTTGGTGATTGTGTGTTTGTTTTCAAGATGGGTGGAAGCATTTCCAACACGTCATTGTGATTCGATTACAGTGGCAAAATTGCTTCTTCGAGAAATTATCCCAAGATACGGTTTCCCTGTCACTATTGAGAGTGATGGAGGAGGACATTTTGATAATAAACTTTTGAAATTGATTTGTGAAGCTTTGCATATTGAGCAGAAAATACACTGTGCATACAGACCAGAGGCATCTGGGGTAGTTGAGCAGATTAATGGAACGATCAAAAACAGGATTGGAAAAATGTGTCTTGATACAGGTATGAAGTGGACAGATGCTCTTCCACTTGTTTTAATGTCTTTACGAAGCATACCTGATAAAAAGACAGGTTTGAGTCCTCATGAAATTCTAATGGGCAGAGTCATGAGACAAGCTTTTGTACCAGTAGGGAAATTGTTGAGCATTAATGACAGTGCTATTTTGGAATATTGCAAGAGACTGTCTGACGTAGTTACTTCTGTGTCTAATCAGGTGGGAACTGAAGTACAATCAGATGAAAAAGTACAGACACATGATCTGAGACCTGGAGATTGGGTTAGAACTAAAGTACATCGAAGAAGAAATTGTCTAGTTCCAAGGTGGCAGAAAGCTAGACAAATAATTCTAGTAACAACGAATGCAGTAAAGTGTAAAGGATTGAAAAGGTGGATACATCCAAGCCACACGATTCCAATTCCTACTCCTGAAAACTCTGATGAAGAGAGTGATTCTACAGATGATTCTGATTCTGAAGTAGAAGGTGAAAGAAATCCAGATTCTGAAGATCGACAGAGAGGTCGACATCTGGAAAATCTGCAAGTGAATAAAGACTTGAACAGAAGAGATTTGGAAATTATTGAAATAGACTCTGAAAGTGATGAAGATTTATTAAAAAGAAATACAGCAGAAGAGTCTGTCAAGAAAGTGAATGGAGTAGAAGTTATTGAAAATTTTGAAGACAGAGAAGCTGAACCAATTGAAATTTCTGACCAGGAGAGTATCGAAAAGCAGAAAATAAGCTCTGGAAGGAGGAACAAGAAACCAGAAACTGGGATGTTGGAGGTAATTGAAGAAGAGGAGGAAGTCGAATTACCGAGTACCAGTGATGGAAGACAGAGTATAGTTCCTAACAGAGTGAGACTGCCGATTAGAAAAGTTCCTGAGTCAAGAATAGAAATTTCTGATAGTGATTCTGGAGAAAGTGATGTTGATGATCAAGAAGGAAAAGTGAGAAAAAGATCTTGGAAGACTGAAACAAATATAGCAGAACCGAAAAGAAAGATCTTGAGAAAAGGAGAATCATGGCCAAGTGAAAATGGAGGATTGAGATTCAGGTTGATTAAAAAGTCAAAGGAGCAAGTGAACGAAATCACAAGTCAAAAAGAGCCTGAAAAGAAAATTGAAAAAGGGAGGAAAATAGAAGTAGTGACTAGAAAAATAAAGAGAATTTTGAGACCTAATCAGAAATATAAATCTCCTGAGTGGACCTATCTGATTATTTCTCCTGTTATTGAAATTAACAGCAGTAGTCAAGAAGAGGTTGAGGAAATTAGTGACAATGATTTAAGTACTAATCTGAAAAAATTTTGGGTTTTGTTTTTGGCAAAAGGCTGAAGAAATTGTGTTAGGTGACACAAGGTTGAAGAAAAGTTGTTTAGTTGGAAATTAACTTGTGACATTAGGTTGAAGAAAAGTTGTTAGAGGATTTTAGAAAAAAAAAAAAGATTTTAAAAAGGGGGGTATATATTTAGTCTGAATTTTAGTTAATTTTTAAAATTTTGTTTTCTTATTATTACCTTTTTGAGATAAGAATTTTTTCAAAAATGCCTTATGTTATGGAGCGGAGTACTTCAAGGTGTTCCATTTTTTAAAAATGCTGTAAGATGACTCTGGTGTGTGTGCTCATGTTAATTCTGCTCTGGTTAGTATTGGCTGTTGTCATTCCTTTTGAAATTAGTAAAGATTTATATAAAGCTAACATGACAAGCAAAGCTTCAATTAATCAAGATAAGCATAGTGCAACAGATATAGCTAACAAAGTAATTGATCACAAACCTGAAATTCATCAGGATAAATCTGTTAGTGATTTTTCAAGCAATTCATTCTCAAGGCTTTTGGGAGAATATGTTAAGGTAATGAGGGTTAAAGATTGCTACGTCTGTGTAAAATTACCTGCTTCTGTTTCTGAGGGAGTGACATACAATATGCTTCCTCTTACATATGGGATAACTTGTAGAGTGTTAGCTAGCTTATTTTATCAGACTGGTCGCTTAGAATATTACTATTCAAATTTTGATGAGATTTTTGCAAATTTAAAAATTGAAAGTGCTTTAAATAAACATAAAAAAGCTAAACAGATGAGGGAATTCTTTTTAGTCACTAATGAACTTACTTATGAGTATGCTTACAAGAATATTTTAACCTGCAAATTTAGAGCTGAAGAAAAGTCTTTCCTGAATCTTGTTGAGGAGAGAAGAGCAATTTATAAGAGAAATGAAATAGTCAAACAGACTAAATCTAAATTCTGGCAAAAAGAGGATGAGAAGCTTAATGGCAAGACTTTTGATAATGTTGCAATACACATAGACAAACCAATTAGTGGTAAGCTTTGCATTAGAAGAGATAATACACTATTTGATAATTATTTTGTAGGTGCTAGTAATTGTGAGGACACTTATCAAATCATGGGAGGTTGGGGATTCAAAGGCGGCAAAGAACCAATTTTTCCTGGGATTTACTTTATTTGTGGTGATAAGGCTTATTACAATCTCCCAGATCATTTGTATGGGACATGTTTTGTTGGATTAGTTTTCCCAAAGATATTTCATGTTGACAGAAATCAAGAAGGAGTGTTTAAAATTAATAATCATATAAATAGATATAAAAGAGAAAGTTTTACAGAAATTTTGGGAGATATTTTTGAAGCGGTAATACCTTTAGTAGGTATAACTTTGAATGCAGGAAGGATCAGAAAATTATCCACAATTGTTGACAGATTGTCAACTGACACAGCAGATGGTTTCCAATTAGTGAATGTTGAGGTCATTGCAATTAGATCTATGGTGCTGCAAGATCGCCTTGCCTTAGACATACTCCTAGCAAAAGAGGGAGGAGTCTGTGGTATTTTACATGTTCAGCACTGCTGTACTTATATCCCTGATGAAAGTAAAAATATTGAGATGTATATAAAAAATATTACAGAAATGCATTCAGAAATAGTTCCTTTAGAAGAGGATGATTTTTCAGAGCGACTTGCAAAGAGATTCCAGGCTACTAAAACTTGGTTTCAAGAAATTGGTGGTTCAGTTCTTGGCAAGATTTTAACACCTTTGTTTGTAATAATATTTATAGTAGTTTTGACAAAAATTAGTTGCATGTTACACAAGAGAAAGAAACACATGAAAGAAAAGAAAAGAATTTATAAGATCAAAAAGGAACAGGAAAAGGAAATTGAGTTACAAGAGTTACGTAGAGTTCAATATGATAGTTGCAAAGATTTTGCAGAGACAAATTTTTAGAAAATACTAATACAAATTAATTCAAATCATTTTCGGGTAGTCAAAATTTTGGGTGTGGTGTGGTGATTTGTTAATCACCAGATGAGGGAGTTGATGGAGCGAGATTTGGATTTTTTTTTAATTCAACTCGTGAAGTCATACTTCCATAATGGAAAATAACTTTATTAACGTTTGGTGCTGTGTTTGTATTAATTCAACCTAGTTTAAAGTTGCATTTCATGAAAAGAACACGTGGGACACTAACATGTGTGCTCATAAACGTGCATTATTGTTGCATCTTTTTGTTCGTGCAAATTAATAAATTAATTTGTCCTTTTGTTATGTTATAACTAATTGCAGCTGTTTTTAAACATATGCATGTGCTTGTTTTGCTTCTCTTGTCTATGTGGCGTCACTCTATTCTCTATAGGTGCATAAAGAATTTCGATGGATTTAAAGAAGACTGGTAGATATAATGCTGCTTTATTTGTTTGCTTTAGCTAGGTAATTTAGACTAATGGGTTAATCATTAGTAAATGCTGGGTGGCAACAGAACAAATAATATTTCTTGCATTAATTATACTTTTGTGTTTGTTTATATAATAGTGGACGTTAAATTGACAGCTTTGGGCCTAGTTTATTCGAGTTTGCAAATAATTTAAACACTGAGTAAGAGAGAGTCCTTTCAAAGAAATATTTCCTTTCGGTGGCAACATTTGGAAAGCGTGGTGTGTTTCTAGCAGTCTCCTACTCGGACAAGGCCAAGGTCAGGAACCGGCAGGAGGAACATTTGATAACTTTGCATCCGAGGAAGCGAAATTTTTATGATGACAAATTTTATGTAAGAAAATGTTGCAATCTGAGGAAGCCTCGGAGCTCGAATGCTAGAGACAATGGACTCTAAGAAAGTGACGGAACTGATGTTTTGAAAATGAGGTGACATGTCACTTGTCACTTGTGAACCAATGGGACTCCGACTTTTGCAGAAAAGAATTATTTTTACTTAGATTAGTTAGCTTAGTAAGGTATAAAAACCCATTCCCCGTGGAGGGTTATTGCTTGCTTGCTCGCTGCAGTTTTTGCTGACCTTTGGAAGAGGGTGTCGTGCTGACGGACTTTACTTGGAGCATGTAAGAACCCTCAAAGACTTTTTTTTAGCCTAGTTAGGGACCTAGGTTTTGAAAAATGCTAAACTAATAAATACATTTGCAATAATAATTTTGAAACTTATAATGTTTTTACTTGCAATAATTCTAATAAAAATGCTTTAATAAAAATTACATTTACGAAATTATAATAAATAGCTAATAAAATCTTACTTTTGAAAACAAGCTGGTCTTGACATTTCATGGGTTCAGGTTACCATTAGCTAGATTCTATCGCCATAAGTGGCTTAATAAATAGTTAGGTATATTGAAATGATGATATTCATTTACCACGGTTGTCTATAAATGTATATAATTTGTGAATAGGTTAATTAGGCCACTTGGTTCAGTAGGTCATAATATGTCATGTTTGATTAATGGGCCTTTATGTTTAATTAGTGATTATTAGTATAAGTTGTAGAGTTGGATAGCGTAATTTTTGACATATTTTCTATTGGTCGCTGGATCACCACCCCAGTTCAGACATGGCTATATGCAAAACAGTCTGACCCTGTGCCTCATGGGAACAGTCCAGCCCGCACTGCCAAGCCATGCCTTCCCTGGACCGGAAACAAGCTTCCGAGGACCGGTTTCTGGAATTCCAGCCGTCTTCAGCCCGGCTTGCTTGAATCCAGTGGTAAAGTGAGCAATGGACTCACGTCTTAGCATACCCTGCCACACTTATGGCGGCCAAAGCGGTACAAAAGGGGGTGGTGATGGACGGAGCATCTGAACCAATCAAACACTCACACCCAGTCAAAAGATCTGCGTTTGATCCATCACTGTTCTTTATCCCACTCTGCCACCCCAGTTCAGACATGGCTATATGCAAATCAGTCTGACCCTGTGCCTCATGGGAACAGTCCAGCCCGAACTGCCAAGCCATGCCTTCCCTGGACCGGAAACAAGCTTCCGAGGATCAGTTTCTGGCATTCCAGCCGTCTTCAGCCCGGCTTGCTTGAATCCAGTGGCATAGTGAGCAAGGGACTCACGTCTGAGCATACCCTGCCACACTTATGGCGGCCAAAGCGGTATAAAAGGGGGTGGTGATGGACGGAGCATCTGAACCAATCAAACACTCACACCCAGTCAAAAGATCTGGGTTTGATCCATCACCGTTCTTTAGCCCACTTAGACTTGTTTTATTCCCCTGTGCTTTGCTTTCTTGCCTAGACTTTTCTTGATTTCCCTGTGCCTGTTCTTGCTTTCTTACCCAGACTTGTTTTTATTCCCCTGTGCCTGTACTTGCTTTCTTGCCCAGACTTGTTTTTATTCCCCTGTGCTTGTACTTGCTTTCTTGCCCAGACTTGTTTTTATTCCCCTGTGCTTAACTTGCTTTCTTGCCCAGACTTGTTTTTATTCCTCTGTGCCTGTACTTGTTTTCTTGCCTAAACTTGTTTTTCCTTCCTGTGACCAGTTCTTCCGCGGCCCCTGCCCTTTTTTCCAGCCGCTGCGTCCCTGCGGCCCGCCCACCTGCAATCCCATTCGCCGCCCCGCTCCCGCCTCCCAGCTGCTACTACCTCCCACATGCCCTCATATGGAAGCCGCTGGCATGCCGCTGGCGTACCTAAGGCAAGCCCGTTTGTGCCCGTCCGTGCCTGGACCGCCCCAAGCGCCAGGACCCCAGGACACCACGAACGCCACGACGCCCGACACCACTACGATGCCAGAACCCACCACGCACTCAACACCGGATGATCACACACCTGCTTCCTGGCCACCCCGAAGCGCACCCACAGAGCTTTCACCTGCCGGTACTGCAGCTTCACAAGCATCCGCCCCATCATGCTGCCGACCAGGAAAGGACCCAACCACCTCAGATGCATCCTTCTCAACACCCGCTCTGCCCGAAAACATGCCGTTGAACTCTGGGACCTACTCCACTCAACCTCCTCAGACGTCGCCTTTCTGACGGAGACCTGGCTGAACCCCGCCTCGGCACGCGACATAGCCATAGCCGTCCCGTGAAGCTGCGAGATCACTTGCAAGGACCGCACCAACAGAGCTGGAGGAGGATTCGCCATCGTCCACAGGAACACTCTCAGAGTCTCGACCAACAGCGACGACACCCTCAGCACCGCCGAACACCTGCACTTCCAGATCGACCCCAAAAGCCACCCTCAGAGGAACCCTCATCTACAGACCACCCGGACCCCGACCACAGTTCAGCGACTCCATCGCCGACTTCGTCAGCACACACGCCCCCGTCTCCATGGACTACATTCTTCTCGGGGACCCGACCTTCCACCTCGAGAACAATGACGACACAAACTCCACCACCCTGATCAACAACCTAGCCAACCTCGGACTCAGACGACTCGTCACAACACCCACACACCACGTCTCCTTCAACCATACCACCGAACTCCACTGGACCGACCACCGCTGCATCCACTTCACCTTCTAGAAACCCACCACGCACCACCGCACCCAACAGATGCCTCACCGCTGCTGGAGCCAAGTCACTGAAGACCAGCTAACCACCACCCTCGCCCAGAGCCCACCAGCCGACCATACCGACCCCGACACCGCCGCCCGCAACCTCAGACAGTGGATTAACAACTGCGCCGACACCCTTGCCCCGATCAAGAAACCCTCCAACAATCATACCAACAAGAAAGCCAGCTGGTTCACTGAAGACCTCCGGGCCTCCAAGCAAACCTGCCGAAAGCTGGAGAAGATCTGGCTCCATGTACGAACACCGGACAGCCACGCTGCCCACAAGAATGCCCCCCGCAGACACCATCACCTCATCAGATCCGCAAAAAGGGCCTCCTTCAAAGACCGCCTAGACAACAACGCGCACAACAGCAAAGAGCTCTTCAACATAGTGAAGGAACTCTCCAACCCCAGCTGCAACACCAACGAAGTCCCACCCTCGCAAGACCTGTGCAGCTCGCTGGCCACTTTCTTCCACCGCAAGATCACAGACATCCACGACAGTTTCAACGCTACGACCGCCCCGACAACGACTATGACCTCCGCCCCCACGACCACCATCCGCACCAACCGCCTGCTCTACTGGACCAACATTAACGACGATGACACCATCAAGATCATGAACACCATCCACTCCGGATCTCCGTCAGATCCATGCCCACACCACATCTTCAACAAAGCCAGCACATCCATCGCACCCCATCTCCGGAGAGTCATCAACACCTGCTTCGAGACAGAAACCTTCCCGGAGAGCTGGAAGCACGCCTACATCAACGTCTTACTCAAGAAACCCAAGGCGGACCCCAAGGACCTCAAGAACTTCCGGCCCTTCTCCCTGCTCCCATTCCCGGCAAAGGTCATCGAGAAGACCGTCACCGAACAACTAACCCGCTACCTCGAGGAGAACAACATCCTGGACCCTTCCCAGTCCGGGTTCCGTAGCAACCACAGCACTGAAACAGCACTCATCGCTGCCACCGATGACATCAAGTCCCTGCTGGACAACGGAGAAATGGCGGCCTCATCTTCCTGGACCTGTCAGACGCCTTCGACACGGTCTGTCACCAAACACTACGAACACGCCTCCACACGCTGGGATCCAAGAGAAGGCCCTGGACTGGACCACCTCCTTCCTCTCCGGCAGAACACAGAGCGTCCGCCTTCCCCCCTACTGCTCCGAAGCCACCGAGATCATCTGCGGCGTACTCCAGGGCTCATCCCTCAGCCCAACTCTGTTTAACATCAACATGGTACCGCTCGCCCACGTCGCCCATCGGCATGACCTTAACATCCTCTCCTACGCCGATGACACCCAGCTGATACTCTTCCTCACCAAGGACCCCCACACCGCCAAAACCAACCTTCACGAAGGAATGAAGGCCGTTGCTGAATGAATGAGGAACAGCCGACTGAAGCTGAACTCGGACAAAGCGGAGGTCCTCGTCCTCGGATCCAACCCTTCGGCCTGGGACGACTACTGGTGGCCGACCGCACTGGGAAACGCTCCAACACCCACCGACCATGCACGCAACCTAGGGGTCATCCTCGACTCCACCCTCTCCATGACTAAACAGGTCAACGGCGTATCCTCCTCCTGCTTCAACACCCTCCGCATGCTCCGTAGGATCTACAAGTGGTTCCCCACTGAAACGAGAAGAACAGTCACCCAGGCCCTTGTCAGCAGCAGGGTGTACTATGGAAACGCCCTCTACGCAGGAGCCTCGCCAAACTCCTGAAACGGCTCCAACGCATCCAGAACGCCTCTGCATGCCTGATCCTCGACATCCCTCGCCGTAGTCACATAACACCCCACCTGCACTGGCTCCCGGTCAACAAGAGGATAACCTACAAGCTTCTCACCCACGCACACAAGGCACTCCACAACGCCGGACCAACGTACCTCAACAGACGACTCGGCCTCTACACCCCCACCCGCCAGCTCCGCTCCGCCGACCTTGCCCTCGCTACACCCATTGGCAGAGCCCCGCAGAATCTGTCAGAGTTTTTATGTCACTCCGCAGAATTCCATAGAGTGAGATTCTGCGAGTTCCACCCACCCCTTGATTTCACCTAGTTACTCTAACTTGGTCATGAGGTGAGAGGGGACGAGGAGGTAACAAGCAACTTTAACAAACAAAGGTCTAAGTTTATGGTTCTACATTTTTCACTCTACGGGATATGACATCGCTTACAGACAGCGCGTCATAAACAAGCCTAGGAAGGTGAGTGTGATTCCCAACTCAGTGAAAGGGGCAAGGTCAAACCAGCGGCAGATACCAGGTGGGCGTCAGGTGCAATCCGGTGTGCTTTACTTGGGGGTCTTCCAAAGTTATGGTAACATGAAAACATTCAGATCTAGGTAGCTACCAATTTAAATCCAAACAAAGATGACAGACCCGGAAAACGTCTCCTGAGTCCAGTTAGTTGTGTCTCCAAGATATTATATGTGGTCAAAGTATTATTATAAATGTAGGGGCGTAGGTTTAATTTCTACAGCAGGTGCAGGGGAAGCGGATCCAGAATCATGGGGGTTCATTGTACCCCAACAATGCTGTATTTAACTACCCGATTAGCAGTCATATGGGCAATGCTCCTTGCTTGAACCAGGGCCCATGGTTACCAGGGCCCATGGCATCCTGGCTACACTACTCTATAAATATATTGGTTACACAGCAGAATGAAAAGGGGGAGGGCTCAAGCAGCTGACCTTTTCCCAGCACAGTCAGCGGGTGCGCATGTTGGCCCGAAATACTTTTTGAACTGTAATGACCTGGGAAAATTGATCTACACTAGAGGCCAAGCATTAGTAAATTTGGGAAGCAGATTTCCGTCTTGTGCATAATTGGCTTCTATCGCTCAATTTCCGAATATATACATAATTTAATTATTTAATTACATAAAGACTGATTGGCAAAGTGTTCAAGGACCAAAGCCATTATGGCAATCTTCTAGGCGCCCCTAGACTTCTTTACTCATTTACATGGACGTCATTTAGAGCTGCCAGGGGTTTCTGCTGAAACCCCTGGCAAGCCCCTATTGACCCCTGCCACTTCCTTAGCGACCCCTAGCGTCAGCAGTGGCAATACGAGTGCCAGTAACAGAAGTAACTCGTCCTTAGGGAGGTGGGGGGGGGGGGGGGGAGGGTCACAGTTTTTTTATTATACCAACAGTGAATAATATCACACATTTTCGCTATTAGTTTAATATAAAAATGGAGTACAAATAGCTGGAATCTGAAGTAAGTTAAAACAAATACTTTTAAATGTATGTATGTTGTGTGTGTGCTTGCAGTTTTTAGTGTGTTTATGTAAGAGAGAGTATGTGTGTGTATGTGTAGGCAGAATGTGTGTGTATGTGTTTGTGTGTGTGTTTATCTGTGATCATGTGTTTTGTGTCAGTGAAAGGGAAGATAAAGGGGCATGTGAAGTCACTTCCGCAACTCCAGGCATTTTGGGGAATTGACGTCCATGCTGATTTACCATACTCCAGCAAAGCAACGCTGCAGCGACTTCCTGCCAGGGATGGGAGCAGGGGCGGGCTTACGCTGAGCGCCAACCCACACAGGCAAACACTGCTCCAGCGGTGGTCCTTGGCGCCGCTCCTCTCCCCTGCGCACGCGCTGCCAGCCCCCCGCCTGTCCCACCTGTGTGGTTCAGCATTTATAGACCGAGGGGGCAGGCGGCGGCATCACGGGGGCGCGCCAACTTCTGAATTTGGTTCTGTGTTTTTGCGCAACCCTGACAACCGGCCCTGAGCATCAAAAGGCTGGCAGACCTCCCTTTATTTATGAGCACAACCTGCCACGCTTAGCTGTGGATAATCCGCATTCACTGGGCTTTTGAAACCAGTCAACCCTTTGACCAGTCCATTCGTGCCCTGGCTGTGCACAGCCGATCAGGGACTGGGGCCCGCGCTCGCCAGCCAAGGGGGCACAGACTGTGGCACACAAAAGGCCAGAAAGGAAGCTCACCACAGACTGGGATCCTGTTGCAAAAAACACAATCTGCCTCTTGGCATCTGGGCCTTGCAGCTGCCAGGCACTCTCCTCATGTGGCTCCGGTGCCAGAGGGGGCCAGGGGGGGTGCGTTGAGGGGAAAACACATTTATCACTGCCAGCAGCGAGGGGAGGCCGTGCCAAGTCGCTCTGCAACTGGCAGCATCTGCCAATCTGCTCAGTAATTGGATTGCTATTTGAAAAATTAAGACAGTGTCCAAACGCCTTCACCTCTCCGGGGTTTCCAAAGGAGAGGCAGTGGGCAGGCGCGGGCACAGGGCATGGTTACAGAATGTGATCTCTTTAGCAAAGGCATGTGGCAGAAAACAGCCTCTGTGTTATATGAAGACATCATTCATTGGACAACATCGACTGACGTGGGCTCTGTTACTAGACGGGCTTGAAGAGACAAGGGGAAAAAAAGAGAGAAGTAGAAGAGAGAGAGAGAAGCACAGAAGGGGGCCGCAGAAGTGGGAAGTGGGAAAATGAGTGGGTATGAGACTAAGAGAAGTAGTTGGTGAGAGCGAGGAAGGAGTGAGAGGAGAAAGAGAAATATAGTGATGAAACCATAAAATAGAAGCAGATGGAAAGGGAAATACAACTCTGTAAATAGAGTGCAAAAAAAGAGGGAAGATGGGGTGGCGAGAGAAACAGAGGGAGCATAGAAAAACAGATGTAAAGATTGAAAGAGAAAAGCAGAGAAGAGCGGGAGGGATCGAGTACAGTAAAGATTAAGAGAATGCAAGAGAGAAAGAGGGAATAGTGAGAGATCCCGAGACACATGGAAGACAATGAATAGTCGGACACAGGCACTTCGATTAAACAATGAATCAGGCGATTTGTATAGCACAGCGAATAAGCCGAGAGGTTATCCAGGCGCTTGCAGGGTCCGCAGCGCTCTTTGAATAGCCAGGTTTTGAGCGCTTTTTGGAATTCCACTAGAGTAGGGTGGTCCGGAGCTTCAGGGGGAGGTCCTGCCATTTGTTCGCTGAGAAGTGGGATACGGCGCGCCCTCCGCCAGTGCTTCTGTTGCTGCGGGGAGTGTGGGCGAACGAGAGGGAGGCCGTTGAAGTAGGATACGGAGCGCCTTCCGCCAGTGCTTCTGTTAATACGGGAGTTGGTTCAAGGTTGTGTAGGGCTTTATATGCATGGTCAACAGCTTGGCTTGGTATCTCTTCTGTATTGGGAGCCAGTTGAGCTCCTTGCGGTGAGGGGTGATGTGGGTCTGTCAGAGGAGGCCAAGGATGAGTCTGGCTGCTGCGTTCTGAATGGTCTGTAGTCTCTCGAAGAGGTGTGTATCAATCCCTGAGTAGAGACTGTTGCCGTAGTCCTATCTGCAGGTGATGAGGCCTTTTGTGTTAGTGCTTCAGGTGTTCAGGGGGAGCCACTTGCTTCCGAAGAGTGAAAAAGCATGAGCAGGGGACACTGCGTTGATCTGGCACTTCATGCTGCGCTTGATGCTGAGGATGATGCTGAGATTTCTGCTGTGGTCCGATGGGGAGGATGCTGGTCCAAGTTCAGCGGTCCACCAGGAACCATTCCAGGGTGTGTAGTTGTTGCTGAAGTTCAGTAATTCCGTTTTATCAGTGTTGTACTTCAGGCAGTTGTTTTTCATCCAGTCAGCCATGCTTGTCATGCATCTGTTTAACCTGGTTCTGCTGGTGATGGGGTCCTTGGAGAGGGAGAGGATTGGTTGAGTATCTCCAGCATACAATATGTTGTGGAGTCCGTGGGATCTGTAGATGTTGTCCAGGGTTGTCATAGAGGTGTTGACGGGAGTGGGGCTGAGGGATAAGCCCTGTAGAACACTGCATACGATTTCCTTGGATTAGGAGGTGAACAGCGGAAGGCGGACTCTCTGTGTTCTTTCCATCTGAGAGTGTCCCCTTTGGTGCCGATGTCATGAAGCCCAGTGATTAGCATGTGGTGTGATACGGTGTCGAATGCTGCTGAGATGTCGAGGAGGATCAGTGCCGACGTCTCTTCTCAGTGCTGTGTTGGTTGTGGTATCCGGACTGGGATTGGGGAAAAGAGACTGACAAACAAAAAAGGGGAGATAGAGATGGAAAAGAGAGCATGGGAGATCTAGATGGAAAGAGGGTGACAGAGATGAGAATAAAAAGAAGACAGAAAAGGGAGCTGGTGAGCATGTGAGGAACAAAGGCTAATGAACAGTATGGTTTAGTATCCGATCTCTTACTCTGAGCGCAGATTGACCATGCTTGCACATAAATCTTATATTCAGCTAAAAGGACTAGTCACCCAAAAAATGTCCTTAATGTTGTTAAAAGCTCATCTATTTAAATTTGTTTATCTATTATTTGGCTTTCAATCATGTAACCAATTCGGAGCCCGTTGTCTAAACTGAACTGAAAGTAAGAATGTAGTTTTCCTCGATACAACAATCCTTTTCTTTTCTATCTGCCTCCTTCCTCGTTTTACCAAAGTCTTTCTGTACTTACAATTATCAAAAATGAATCTACATTATCTAAAAGACTAGGATGATCCTGCAATGTTTTTGAGGAAGGGTTGATGGTAGAATTCCTGGCAAATTATTTTCACTTTCAAGTTGATCCTCTTGTGATAGAGTGTCAGCAATACCACTCTAAAGCCCTACTATGTAATTTATCAGAAACTCATAGTCTGAAAACTTCTTGTGGAGAAGTGTGGCTCAATGGTTAGAGCAGGCAGACCTCGATGCAGAGCTCTGGCCAGGGACCAGGGTTCGCTGCGGGTCTCGGGCTCATTAATTCCCCTGACCGGATATTCTCGCCTCAGTGCCTATTCTGATGGGTCCCGCGCTGCAACTCTGGGCAATAGCTTGCTTAGTCTCCACAACGGCCCCCACAACGCAAGGGATGCCTGGTCTGCACCATGGGGGTGTCCAGGAGTGGACACTTCACAGGGAAAGCCAGGAAGGGTTCCCTTGCGGTATTCGTACAAGCGCTGGGAAACCCACTGCGGGTAGCTGTGAACAATAGGGTACATCCTATTTGCCTAGGAGTAAGTACTCTTACTTACACCAGGACCTGAAACTCTTTTGATTAATATATACTTACATAGTGTGTTTGGCCCCCAACAAATATTGTTGCCATTCCTTACAAACACCATTAATGTCCAAGAACTGTATTGTGTAATTGTACTAGTTCAGAAATGTAAGCTGCTGGGGAAACCTGTCAAACCTTCTTATCTCTGTGACACAAATGCCTCTTATAACATGATAGGAGGCATCAGACCCAACACTTAAAGGATACTCTACATTGAGAGGTTGAAACGCTGGAGCACTAGAAATATGCTCCTTCAAAAAAACAAAATCCCTTACTGCCTGACCCGACTAAACAAAAACTGCTCCATTTCATAGTAACATTGTAGTAGGTCTTATGATTTTCAGAAAACTGGTGGATGAACCACCTATAAAAATTCCACAATGCAAGCATAAACTATGCCCATGTTTTAGTTCTCTCTTTTCTTTAAATATGAGCCCTCTTATACTGTCATGTGCATTGTCCCAGAAGTCTCAATAATGCAATTATGTTCAACCATAGGCTGAACTACTAATTCCTTTGTCAATTCTGAAAGACGTTCAGTTAAGCTGTGATCCAACTAGACCACAAACTCTAGGAGAGCCTTAACCCTAGTAGGAAGATTAACCAACTGTGCCAAGACCTCCCTCAAATGTACGTGACAGAATACAGATGCCATTTTTGCCACTGGCTGCTAGTTTTAACTGCCAAGTGATTAAATGAGGTAATATAACCTAATAGATTTTGATCCCTTAGTTGCTATGGCATTTACCATCCCTGTGATAAACCCTTCCCATAGTAATGAATAGGGAGTTATTCCTTATTTGCGATTAGCAATGTGCTAATCGCAAATAAGGAAGCTGTAGGATTCACATTTTTTTTTGCGATTTCTACATGAATCCCGTTTTGCAAGTCCTTAATAGCGATTCCTTAATAATCGGTATTAAGGACTCGCAAAACGGGACAATGATGAATCTGGCTGTAAGCTCTTAAGACTTCAAAACATTTTCCCACTAACGGTATAAAGCCCAAATTTCTACCATTTCTACCAACATGTTGGGGATTTTGAAGGTACCCAGTGATTTTTGGGAACAAGCCCTTCTTCTAGGGCTTTTTTTGGGAACAAGCCCTGCTAAAAAACAACATTTTATTACAACGTTTTTAAATGTTTGTTAAGTGGTAGTTGGCTTTTTCAAATTATTGTCCTTTCTGCAGACTAGCAAATTGTGTTAGAACCAGGAACCTGGTGTGAAACTCATTGGTAAACCCAGTAGCTACATGCTTCTGAAAACTTGGACATAATTTCAAATTTAGAAAAAGGGGATTTGTGGAAATCAGTCATAGTATTCCCAAAGAAACTAATCGTTGCAATAAAAAAATGAAAATAAGTTGGAAGAAATAGATGACAATGTTTTCTTCAAATTTTTCCCCACTAGTCGATGGTTATTTTTTTTGGGAGGGAGTTTAATATAGCACAAGCTCGACCTTAAGGTAGCAGAGCACTTTACATGAGCACCAGTTGCTTTACAGAAGTACACATTCATTTTGTTAGGCACAGGGAGATGAAGTGATTTGCCTAGAATCACAGGATGTTGAGCGTCCCTGCCGGGGCCTAAACCCAGTTCCTGCTCTACGGAGTCAACCACTCTAGCCATTAGGCCACATCCTCTCCCCAAGATTTACTAAAGAAATATAACATTGCATCCATCAGACCCTTCTGGTTTTGGGGATATATATGGGCCTAATCCACTGGTAGCTGGTAAGTACAGTTTAGAGGGGGCAGGTGGGCCAACATGCACACACACGTGCATTCACATACAGACACGCACACACACACACACACACACACACACAGCCATTCTCTACACTCACTCAGAAATACACATCCATTCATATATGCATGCATGCACGCACCAAAAAGTAAAATAAAACACAACACGTACCTGCTGCAGCTCTTGAGGGGGGAACAACGAAGGTGCCAGGAGGGTTGGGACTCCCCTCATTGGCTGACCAGGGGAGGCAGCAGACCCTACATTGTCACAGAGTAGGATGCAATGAGAGAGACTACTGAGCCCACCCCCTCTGTGACAAGGTGTTAGTGATAGACACTCAGCTCTGGGCACTTCAAGGGTTAAAACTGCAGCGCTCAGGTACGAGTCTATCACTTACACTCCTCTTGGTCGCTTGGGGAAGGGCCTTGAGGACCTTTGCCAAGCTGAGGAAGTCACTCCCACGAGAGCTGGCACATCCTCAGCCCAGCAACATTCAGCTCTGGCAGCCAGGAGCCTGCACATTTAGTGCACATGTCTAGCTCCTAGCTGCCTGACTTAAAAACGAAGAGTGTCTGTCAAGCTGACCTATGCTCAGCCTGACAAACACTCTTTGGGGCAGATTTACAAGGAACTGAGCATCTGCATAGATGCGTCAGTTTCCTTGTGTCACCTCCAAATGTCCTTGCGCCACTATGGAGTATGGCGCAAGGAATTACAGATGCGTCAGACATTCTGACGCAGCTGTTGGAGGAAAAGTGATACATTGTTTGTGTTTGTCACAAAAGTGACACCACTCCAGCAATGCGCCAGAAAACATAGGTAGGTCCCATGTTAAATGCCCTGCGCCAGTCCTTACGCCTGGTCTGAGCAGGCGTAGGGATTTTGACGCAGTGAAGGCGTAAAGTGAGGCAGTGAAATCTTGTCAATTTCACTGCCCCAGTTCTATGTGACTTTTTACATGGGAACTCCCACCCTTCCTACATTATACCTGGCACAATTAAAATGTGACGCAGGGCTCTACAACGTGACACATATCCCTAGATGCGTTACGTTGTAAATGGGCCGCAACTTTTACGCAGGTGCTGCGTCACAAAAGTGACGCAACGGCTGCGTAAACGTGACACAACGGCAGCGCAAAAGTGACGCAAGGGGCTTGTAAATCTGCCCCTTTATGTCCAAAAGGTGCAGTGCATGACCCCCCACCCTTACGGATGGGTCGCTGCTGTCTTGGTCACAAATTGCATAATGTAGTATGTTTATTAGTACTACAATTGTACTACTGACATACTACAAAATGCTATTCTCAAACCTGTCTACCTCCCCCTTTCCTTTATTTTATGTGCAGAAATTTCACCTTGACTGTGGACATCTCTACCCACTTAGGTATGCGCTTTAGTAGTAAATGTGGAAGAGGCAGGGGGAGTGGCCAAAAAATGGAGACAGTTTATAACTAGAAGGGAGGAGTTTTGGGCGGAATAAGTATGGGTTGAGGTATGGCTGGGAGGGGTTTATGGAGGGAAATGCACCCAGCCACAAAAGAGTAAGTCCCTTCCTAGTTACAAACTGCACTCCTATAGTAATTACAGCCTACAGGACCCACAACAGTTTAAAATGTACTTCATTTCAGAGCTGGAGTAAGTACCAATAGCCACTCACAGGTACTGCAACACCCTTGCATATAAAATAATGGAGATAGGGGCTGAAAATGAAACCGATGGAAAATAATGGTAAAATAAATAATGACATTTTGAACTATACATATATATATATATATATATATATATATATATATATATATATATATATATATATAATAATTATTTTAATGTTCAACAACATCTTTAAATAGTTAATAACTATTATTTTGGTTTAAACTAATTTAATATTTGTCATTTAAAAATAAACATACATTTAAGTTTTTAAAAAAATGTGTTTAAATGAATTGTATACATAATTACTGCAACTTTTAACACATACATAAATATAAACATTTTACTTTTGGTGGGAACTATGTTTTTTTATAAATAAATCTTTAAAAATAAAATTAAGCATACTTAAATAGCCTACATTTTTATTTTAAAAAGTATTTAAGTGCAGCAACCTTTTCCCCAAAAAATATTCTACAATTAAAACACATAAATTAATCGCATTAACATTTTACTCAAAATAGTTTGAGCATTTTTTAAACTTTAAAACACTTTAAAATGTTTTTCTATAATTAACCATAGAGTGATCTATGCCCTGATTGCAGAGGTCCCTGCCAAGTTTACTGATGTCAAATAGAGTTGTAAAGTTATTAATAGTAGTATTGTATTGTACTGTAATTGCTTTTATATAGCGCTTATTACCCCTGACGAGGCTTCTTAGCGCCTTTTCGGCGAGTAGCAAGCTACTCTGAAACCCATAAAGGATTAGTGTTGAATTAGTATATTGAAATATGAAAGTGATTTAAGTGGCGGATTGGTGTCAATTATTTAGATTGAGAAGGGCTGGGGAGGGATAGAAAAGGGAAAAGGGTTTGCATTTATATAGCGCTTATTACCCCTGATGGGGTGTTGAAGCGCTTTGTAGGCGAGTTACCCCCTACTCCGGAGTCCATAAAGGATTAGTGTTGAAAATTAGTATAGTGAAATATGAAAGTAATTTGAGTGGTGGATACGTTTTTCAGTTATTTGGCTAGAGAAGGGACAGAAGAGGGAAATCGGTTTACATTTATATAGCGCTTGCTACATCTATTGAGGTGTTGAAGCGCTTTTTAAGCGAGTAGCAGGCTACTCTGTCACCCATTAAGGATTAGTGTTCAATTAGTATAGTGAAATATGTAATTTGAGAAGTTAACATATTAGTCTGTTATTTTGATTGAAAAGGATAGAAGAGGGATAGAAGAGTGAAGGATTAAAAAAAATCCTTTTTTTTGGAGGGCATTGCAGTAGGAAGAGGCTTTGGGATGAGTAAAAAGGGTATGTGGAGGGGAAGAGTCAGAGAGAAGAGTTTAGAAAGGCTTGTTTTGGGGAATCAGTATAGTAAAAGAGGTGTCAGATGATGCAAGGAGGGGTAGAGTATGGTAGAGTCTAGAAATGGTTATTTTGGGGGTCATTGTAGTGGTATGGGGTTTGGGATAAATGAGAAAGTGGATGTAGAGGAAATATTGATAGAGTTATAGGGTCAGAAATATGTTAATGCATTGGAAAGAATAGTAGAAAGAAGTTGAGATGAGTCAGAAAGTTGGGGTAGAAGATATATTGAGGGGAGTATAGGGTGAAAAATAAGAGAGTGCAGTGGATATGCTGAGTATTAGCTTTACTCTCAGATATGGATTTTTACCGACCACAGCCCGTATTTCAGGATGTGGAGACATGTAAGTCTACACTTTTGAGTGACACTCGTAAATGGTGAATAGCTACAAATAGTAAAGTTACTCAAAAGTGTAAGAGTAAAATATCAGGTGTAGATTTACTCACATGTACCTTTTAAATAGGCCCCATAGTGTTTGTTGGGTGCTCAGTAAACCCAGAGCCAACACATGAGGTGTAGCTTGTGAGTTTTCATTGTGTACTGACCATGCTACTACTCTGATGTTAAAATATAATGAATGAAAAATGGGTTGTGAAGGAACCCTAGGCATGTGTTTAAATCTGCTCAAGATCATGGGTTTAGGAATAGTGGCTTTGTGTACAAATCTTAATTTAGGGTTATCCATACTATTATGTGATTCAGACGGCATTCGGCGAAATATGTATTTTCTTGCTCGTTGTCTTTCATCTGAAACCAAATATACAGTGACAAATCTTCCACTACTCCGTGTTCCTATACTTCTCCCAATAAAAATGGTACACCAATTATATGGGTGGGTCTATCGTCCATGACAAGAATGGGCCAAAAAGCAATGTGGAGACATCACATCTCCACCAAGAAAACTGTCCCATTTTGCAGATGTGGGATGTTGCAGTATAACTACTCTGTTGATCAAAAGAGAAGTCCAGCTCCCCAATATTTTCTAGGTGAGACGATATGGTTAGTGGCAAGAATATGCATTTAAAATACTCTTTTAAATGTCAGTTTCTTTGGGTCCAATTATGATTGTACAGATTGTGAATCCAGTTACTTTATAGGTGAAATTACTACAGTCTATGAAATTCGAGCTGGGTTTTCATATTTCTTTGATGAAACCTAATTATTCAAAGACACATCTTGAATCA
This sequence comes from Lissotriton helveticus, assembly GCF_964261635.1. Taxonomy (NCBI): domain Eukaryota; kingdom Metazoa; phylum Chordata; class Amphibia; order Caudata; family Salamandridae; genus Lissotriton; species Lissotriton helveticus. The sequence goes on from NC_136062.1 coordinate 361,216,794, forward strand.
CGTCCTATGCCAGTCCAGGTGAATGCTGAAAATAAGATTGGGCTGAATAAGATTTTAAATGCCAGGATTGTCAGGAAATATAGTTTAATTTTTTTGGTGGCTTGGAAGGTGTTTGACCTTGAGAAGCCTTCTTCTAGTCTACTTTCACCATGTCTGTTGTGAGGGGTTTATGCTAGATATCCTGAGAAACCAGAATCTCCGTCAGGGAAAATTCAGCCTTTGGGAGCAGGGGCAAAGTCAGGAAGCATGACTGGAAACCTATGAGTCCATTACAAGGAAACAAACGCAAGAGGGCCTTGCAGAGTCTCAGCTGTCTCGAGAGAGCTTTTGCATGCTAGGAGTATGCACCAAGCACAGCACACTGGTGACAAACTTTATTTTTCCGAGAGGCCATGAACCCCTGCATACTTGTGAGCTGCGGCGGCCTTCTTGGATTTCTGGGTATAACTTCCCCTGTTGCTCATGGCGTCTTTGCTAGGAAGTTGTCATGCTGTTTTTCTGCAGCCAGGGCCTTACTGCATGTATCTGGCATATCCTTTCCAAAGAACTGTTTCCTCGCTTGGGAGTTGTTTGAAGGATACTGGAAGTAAGGTGAAGTAGTCTGAAAGTTGATTCAAGGCATGAAAACAAACTTTGAACTATTTAACATTTGACTTACAATTTTCTAAAGACTGTAGGTTTGTCATTTTACACTTATGTTATCCTTTGATGGAACAGGAAGGGTTTTGAAAGCAGAACTATTTTGCAAATGTACTGTCTTTATGATAATGCGTAATACATTCAGAGCTCCAATATGTTGATATACGTTGCTAAGTTATGGATCATATGATATTAACGAATGCTATTACTTTACAGTGCCAAGCGAGTCAAGTAGATTCTATAGCTCGTCTACCACAGACACACAGTGCACAGTGACCGAGTAGGCATCCTACTCATAGAGAGAAGTGTTGATTAACATATATTGAAACTACTCATCTCTTGTATGCCTAGGTTCAGGATTAACAAGCTCTACCACAGCATGCAGAGAGCTGGTCATACAGATATATCACAAAGGTATTCAATGTAACATTTCAATTCTATTGTTAACCTTTAATGTTTATGTCAATATGACACCTGTTTCCTTTAGTCTTGCCTTTAGGTAAGTAAGTAAGTAAGTAAATACTTCATTTGATTTGGTTTAAATCATACAAAGAGCGGATTAACCGCTAAAAACACATAAACACTTGTGATTTAAAATTCATGTATAAACACTAGTTAGTTTGTAAAATTTCCGTTTAAAATATTTTGATTGTTAAAACAAAGGATATCAAAGGATAATAATACAGTTAGTGCCTTTTAGTCTTATGGTGTTGATCTGGCTTAGGGAATCTGATTCTTTTACTTATATTTGCTATAAAGTAAATGTCTAAGCATTTTCTGAATCAAGATCTGTGTCTTTCCTTGCCAACGCTTTTGCAGCTAGTCTTAAAAGCTTTAGTGATTTACATGCCAATTGCACTGTTGATCCTCCTAAACATCTTATTACTGCGGATCTGCATGTCCTTATCTGCTCTTTTTTCAACAACGGCCGCAGCAGTTTTTTCCGTTCGGATAGGAGTGCCGGGCAAATACAGAGTAGATGGAGCACTGATTCATCTCCATGTCCGCAAAGGCGACAGTCCGTTGAAAGCCAGGTGCGTTTCCATTTAGGAGTTAAATCTTTAGTGGGATACACTCCCAGTCTCAGTAGAATTAATTGCTGCTTCATTCGGTTTACGAAATGTTCCAGAAGGTATGGTTGGGGCTTTAGCTTTTTATATGTCGGGAGCACCGTCCATGCATTTGTTTTCTTGGACAACGTGGCTTTATCCTGATCGTGGGACATTTGGATGACTGTTTTGTTGACCAATTGTTTAAACTCCGAGTAGGATGGTGTAGTATGCCATGCTTCCTCTAACTTTAAAGCCTCAATCGATTTTTTTAGGAACGAATGAATCGAATTGGACAATTTAGATTGCTTTTCGACTTCCAGCCAGCAATAATGTACCAGGGAGTCGTCCTCTGCTGCTCGCATTCTCCAATAATATTTGACCAGTGCTCCCTGTCTTGCCATGGTCTGATTCTTTAGCCCAAATTCAAGTCTTATCCGGTCTTGTGAGATATGGCGCGGGATGTTGAACAGTTTTTTGAAGAGACTAGTTTGGGCGATATACAAGGATGTTGCGTCCTTAACATTTAATAGTTCAGAACCGTATGTGATTGCGGGTAAAAAATTTGATGCCACGACCTTTAATAAATGAGTAGTGGAGCTGTCACTGAGTTTTTTTTGCAAGGTTTTAAATGCAAACAGTAGTTGTTTAGCTTTTGTTTTCCGATGTTCTTGGTGTTGCTTGTAATTAAGATGGCTATCCAAAGTTAATCCCAAATACTTATATGTCTCCTCGCGGTCCAAAGTATTCCTGTTAATCGTCCAAATGAATTTTGGTATTTTTTTCTTTGGACTGTAAAAACACATGACCTTTGTTTTTTTAAAGTTTATCTGTAGTTGGTTTAGGTCTATGTATTCTGCCAATTTGTTTATTAGTCGTTGTAGGCCTCTAGGCGTTTGGGAGAGCAACACTATATCATCTGCATATTGCAGACTTACTATTCTCACATTCCCCAGTTTAGGAAGATCGCCTAATGTTGAACGTAGGTGGTTGTCTAGGTCAGCTGTGTATATATTAAATAAACAGGGGGCCAGGACGCACCCTTGTTTTAGGCCGTTGATGGTAGTGATTTTGTTTGTTAGGCTTCGACCATCTCCTATTTTTATTTGAACCCATGTTTTCGAATAAAGGTCTATGAATGCATTTAGTAAATTTGTAGGTGCGCCCCAATATTCCATTTTTGCCCACAAGGCTTTAGTCTTGCCTCTGCCAACTATGTTTCATTTTAAAACAAATTATATTTGTAGTTGCCAGGATGCTGACAAACTTTCCAGGTACCGTCTGCTATTCACATACCTAGGGAGACATTTCAAGCAGGCCATTGGCAACCAGTTCAGAGCACACCATGAACAACTCTCATTATTTTAGTACTTTCAGGCTGGAATTCTCCCAAGATGTAGCAATAAGAAGTTATCATCTAGCAGGTAGACAGTGATTTAAGGTTCAATGACATTGGTGGCCTTATCCACCTGTCAGCCTTGAACCTGCTGATGTCTAACTGTATTCACTAACTACTCACTCATTATGCTAGACATCAGAGAGGCCATACCAGAATGGTACCCTTCCTTCCTAATTTTCAGGTAACAATTTGCCTAATGAAACCCTCCAGATTGGTATCTCACCTTTTACAGGTCCTATCATCCTCCATATGTGATTCAGTTTTTACCTGGAAGAAAGATATGCACTTCCCAGCTTGCAATGGATCACTGTCTGCATATATATCAACAACAATCCTCTTTTACTCAAATATTGTCAGCTAGGGACATCCATAGATTAAGGTCATACCTGGAAACCAGACAGGGTTTGTGCTAATCAATTACAGAACACTCCAACCAGTGGTCGACTCATGGTTTGGTATCATAAACATGGAAGGATTAATGTCTATCTCTCCAGTTGCACCAAGTCTTGAACCGATCTCTTCTTGAAGAAGCATCTGATAAAGAAACTCTTGTTCCACCTTAGACCAGTATATCATTACAAGCCTTTTCTCTCAACAATCAGCACAACAAAAGTTCAGTGTTGCCTTCCAAATCATAACAGAGCACAAGAAGAACTGCTTGTATAAGCCTGTATGTCGCTTGGAGCCCATGACACAAAACCTTGGCCCTACAGTGTCTCATAATCCAATGTTATTCTACTGGGTTTTTGTACTGAGAAGGGCAGGCAGGCAAGAAACCTCTAGGCGATGATGCTAATGAGAGGGTATGGAGTGAATCTTGGTGGTGTTGTGTGGGTACAAGGGCAAGAAATGAAGTCACGCATGTGCTTATCATGGCCTATAAAATCCCATTCAAAAAAATATTTAAATCCTTTGAATACTTCCCTCAATGTGGTTCACACAATGAACTTAGTAGCTGCCCACCTCAGGTCCACGATATCAGAGTTACATTTAGTGAACAGAAAGGTGTAGTTACGATGTTGCAGCAATGAAGTAGTATAAAATCAAAAGAGGGAGGAAGAAGCATAGATCCATTCGGCTTCCTATGAAAGGAAGGGATCACTCGTATCTGTATTACCAGGGTCGGGTGTGTTGACCAGCTAAAAAACTCTCATTCCCGGACAGGAGTGGTAAAGCGGTATATCTTGACTCCCTGCTACTCTTGGAATGTGAAAGCATCATCATTGGTTCTTTTTGACAATGTGCTTTCCTGCACCTTGGAGGTAAACCAACTCGTGATAGCACTAGTGATCAGTGATAGTATAAAAATAGTGAGTTAAAAATGCTTCCTGTACCTTACCAGAGAAACTTTATCCGGTAGGAGAAAAGGCAAGGTAAAAAAATTAATTAGGGCGGTGCGCTTATAGAAATGTTACACTTCTATAGCACCTCTTCGTCCATGTGAAAGGTAGACATGTTTCAGCCTTGTGCTCGCCCAAAAGGGTTGGAGGGATTTCTTCAGGACCTATGTAGATTAGAGTAGGCTAATTTTAGGCACTCTGTGGGGGCAGGTAAGTAACTCACCCTTCTTATACGTAACAGGTCAATAGTACCTATAACTTAGGTCAGGCTTCCTCGGGTGACCGGCGGACTCTTGTACCTGAAGTTGCACGTTACTTGGCTTGTGCTCGCTCCTGTGACGGTGCCCCGATGCAGCTATGGAGGACTGCAGTGGTCTGGACAGAATCGTTAATGGGCCAGTACAGCATTGGTTGAACATTATTTAAAAACACACGTGTGTATCAGCAGTCAAAGCCCTGCTATGGATGTTCCAGTGCCATTGATGATAATTAAAATAAAGACTAAGCTGACTCATGCAGTATTACTAAATGGCAATCAACAAGAACTCTACAAACTCCCAAGTCTGGACCACCTCAAGAACCATCTGGAGCTCCCTTTTCACTTCTTCCTCGTTTGTTTACTTGCCTGAAAGGCTGATCTTTACCTGCTGAGCCCTGCTGAATGCCATGATTCGGACATATGTAATTTGGCATATCCCTCTCTCATGTCATACCGTACCCAATTTTAGCTAAATCTGATTTTAGTGATTTAACGCCCCTCCCTTCGCTCTTCTCCAGGTTCAGCAACCTGCCTCTTATCTCCTACTAGGCATCCGCTGTCTAACCCTATTATTCTGTCACATCCTCCCACTCTCCTAATTCCTTCTTTTATCCAGGTTCATGCACTATTTCTTGTGCTGGTGCCTTGTGCCACCTCCACTGATCAGTGGACAGATGATGCTTTTTTGACTCTTATACCTTGTCAGGTAGGACACTAAGAAAATATCTAGGGCATTATAGGATAATTATAATAGGTCAGCCGTTCTAATGTGTGGCCACTTATTTAAATCTTTCCCATACCTTTGTTCATGTGTTTTTCCATTTCTGCCACCTAGCTTTCGCAAAATCAGTCCATTCAGAGAAAGAATACAGGGCCTGTGAAAGAAAATCTTTAACCCTACTTTAAGCCTAAAACATATTTATTAAAACAAGGATATAAAAAATGAGCAATCAGTATGCATTCTACCTCATTTGTTTATCTGGGAAAGCACCTGCTCAAGCTGCCGGACGGGCTGCTGATCTTGGGGCGGTGGTTTCTGGAGCTGTGGATAGGCATCCCCGCGAGATGTGGGGCACGCCCAGAGATGGCTACCAGACTTTATTGATGCCATGGGGTTGGTGGACGGGTGGAGATTGCTCCACTCTAATCAGAAGCAATATACATTTCACTCTGGTGCTCACGGCAGCCTCTCCCGCCTGAATTATTGTTTCGTTCCAGCGGCTCAGGCGTCTTATGTCACTGAGGCTGTACATCTAACCTGGGGTATTTCTGATCATTCCCCGCTCTGGTTCCAGTTTTGTATTGCTTCTTGAACAGCGGGTAGGGTAGCCCCCATTAACCCCTAGTATCTACGTAACCCCAAACATCGCAAGGACCTCATTAAGGCGCTGGATGAATATTTTGTAGATAATGAAGGATCAGTGTCCTCCTCCGTGTCTCTCTGGGAAGCTTTTAAAATGGTCAACAGGGGTCAGGCTCTGTCACTTATAGCTGGAGCAAAAAAGGAAAGGAATAGAAAAGTAGTTGAGGCAGAGACTGAGATTGTTCGCCTGGAGGGGGTACTGGAACAGGAGGTAACGCAGGCTAAATTACATCTCTAAGTCTTAAGCAGTGTGAATATAAATCAATGGTCACTGATAATGCTAGGGTTCTTGGTAGGGAGCAGCAGGGTAGGCTTTACGACCTTGGGGATAAGGCCGGGACACTTATCGCCTGGTTGGACAAGAGGGATAGGGCTAACCGAGTGGTCCGGGAACTTGTTACAGAGGAGGGATCATTGATTACAGATCCCCAGAGTATCGTCGATAGTTTTGCGACATACTTCAAAACTGTTTATACCTTGGTCTCTGACCGACCGGAGGAGGACTCCCATTTTCTACTTCGAGATATACAGCTCCCCTGTTTGTCCAGTGAGGACCGAGATTTTATGGATAGTGCCTTAACGGCTGACGAAATAGCTCAAGCTATTCGCTCCTTGAATTCGGGTAAGGCGATGGGACCCAATGGGCTCCCAATTGAACTCTATAAGCTTAGACCTGATAAGCTTGCTCCTTATCTTAAAGGTATGTTTGTTGAGGCCCGGGAACAGGGGATCTTACCTAGTGATCAGAGAGTTGCGTTGGTGGTGGTGATTCACAAGGAGGGTAAACCCAGGACTAACTGTGCCTCTTATAGACCTATTTCATTATTGCATGCTGAGCCCAAAATTCTGGCTAAGCTTCTTTCCAATAGGCTGGTGAAAGTGGTCAGCGGACTGACCCACCCAGATCAATCAGGCTTTATTCCCCACAGAATACGACCCTGAATTTACATAGGTTGCATGGCGTGATAGCTAGGGCCCACACTCTGCAGGTAGCAGCCGTAATTGCTTCACTTGATGTGACCATGGCTTTTGATACCATAGAATGGTCCTATTTGCGGGCGGTCCTGACTAAATTTGGATTTGGCCCTGGTTTTATTGGCTGGGTGCGTTTACTGTATACGGAGCCACTCGCCCAAATAGTCATTAATAATCGGGTTTTGGTGCCCTTTAGTCTTGGTCGGGGCACTCGACAGGGCTGACCTCTTTCTCCCCTCCTCTTCTCACTGGCCCTGGAGCCCCTGGCGGCTCGGGTACGTTGGGAGCCATCTATTCGGGGCAGTCAGTGGTCCCCGGACTGGGAGGACCGGATCTCCATGTACGCGGATGATATTCTGCTGTATTTAACCTCTCCTCGGAAGTCCCTCATTGTCGTGTGTGATGTCCTGGCTTCTTTTGTTAAGAAGTTCGGGCTTTCCATTAACTGGGGGAAATATCTGTTGTGTGTTCTTAAAGGGGAGCCCTCGGTCCCTCCACGGAACTGTCCCATTCAAATTAATACAGGCGGGTTCAAATATCTGGGAGTCTTCATTTCTCTTGATCCAGCAGTCAGGTATACCAGGAATGTCCTTGCCCCTTTGCAGAGGGTTAAAAGTGATATCGCTAACTGGAGGAAACTACCACTCTGTTTGTTGGGATAAGCGGCTCTGTTTAAAATGATGTCTCTGCCCCGTTTTCTTTATGCCCTTCACAACACCTTAGATGTAGTGCCAGCCAGTGTTTTCCGTGAAGTTGAAGGATTGCAGCGTAGTCTTTTATGGGAGGGCAGACCTCGTATCGCTTTAGCTAAGCTGACGCTCCCCTGGTATGATGGAGGCGTTGCCCTCCCAGATACTAAACAATACTATTGGGCTTTCCAGTTGGCCGCGATCAATCATTGAACATATGGCCCTGTCGCAGATCCTGGTTACGCTATGGATAGAAGGCTCCTCCCTGGAGGTAATTACAATAGGGCACTGCACTCTAAGCCAACGAAGTTGGACTTGACAGGGCCAACTAAGCATGCTGTTCGGATCTGGCATGATGTCACAAACTCTTTGGGATGGAGGGACAAACTGACGCTAACTACCCCACTGTTTGGTTCAGAGAGGCTGGGTAAGCTTTGGAAGACGAAAGGGTTTGAAAAGTGGGATCTAATAGGAATCTCCACCTTTAAAGACATCTGGGGCAAGGGGTGGATTAAGTCATTTGAGGAAATGCAGGCAGAATTTGAGCTGACAAGAACTGAGTATTTTCGCTACGCACAAATTCAACACTCACTACAGGCGTCCCTGCCTGTGGATGCGGACATACAGGAGGCCTCGCCTCTCGAGGATAGAATTTTAGTTGGTCACCTCCCCAAAAAAACGAACTCCCTGATCTATAAGAAACTAATCAATCACAGAGCGGATCAGCTCAGGGAGTTGAGGGATAAGTGGGTGCGAGACGAAATAGAGCTTGATAATGAGGACTGGCAATCAGCTGTGTCCTCTCCAAGAGTGGTTGCCATTCCTGCGCGGCTGCGGGTTAGTCAGTTAAAAATATTGCACAGAGTCTATGTTACGGGGCCCCGCGTTGTACAGATGGGGTTGACTGTTGCCGGATGGTGTAGGCGGAAATGTGGTCTTGTGGGGACGTTCCTCCATATCGTCTGGGAGTGTCGATATGTTGCTGAGTATTGGCGTTGGATTCACAACACTGTGCATGAGGTTTTGGGGTCTCCTTACTACCAGAGGCAAGGTGATGCCTCCTTAACATATGGACACCCACTGACCTTAACTCTGCACAAAAACAGTGGGTCACATTAAGTTTTATGATAGTGAAAAGAAATATTGCCCAGCAGTGGGGATCCGAATGGCAACCCACCCTTGGGAAAAATGACTTGGATTGGAGTATGTTCAGGGAGAAGACTGTTTACGTGGCAAGATGCCGCCCTCGAAAGTGGGCCTCAATATGGGGACCCTGGAATAAATATAGAGGAGAAATCTGTGTGCCGCCTAGGGATGCTGTTTTTAATGTACTCCCATCCCCGTAAAGTTTTTGATATGTCTATATTTTGGTGTCCTCTACCCCCGCAGATGATATATTGACTATACCATGATTCTTCTGTACTGTGTTCTGTTTTGATGCCTTGTTCAATAAAGAGAGTTGTTAAAAAAAAAGAGCAATCAGTGAGACAGCGCATTGCTTCCACACACAGTCAGCAATGCCATGCAAACACCTCCCACAATTCAACACTTTGGGGCCAATTCCGATGTTGTTCGGAAACTGTTCCGAAAGAATCAGTCTCAGAATTGTGTCCGAACAAATTAGGGTTGCGAGTGCTAATGACCGATTACGATGCTTCCCGCCATCGTTCGGTCAGCCTTCCATTAACTTCAATGGGAGACTATGTTCTGAACGAGAACACAGGCTCCTATTGAAAAAAGGGGTGGTTGGAGAAAACCTTGCACCCTGTGGCACCTCATGGTGCCTGCCACACTGTATGGTTCTAAAGAGGGGTCCAATTAGTACCTCCAAGGGACCGATTCGTAAGGCCCCGGGTGAAGGGGGCCCTGCTACGAGCCCCTAAAGACAGATTCCGACAGCCGTTTTGAGTCTGGCAGACCTCAGTCATCATAATTGCTCATTCGGAAGCCTTGTCCATAGAGCTGTACGATTCTGCTACAAAAGACTCGGGCCATCCGAATGCCTTCCAAAATCGATTCGTACTTCCTGAACGGTTTACGGGCATCATAATCTGTCATTGGTAAATATTGCAAGCTTCGTTTGGAAATAAAGGTTCCGAATCTGATTCTGCAATAGCCTTTCCACACGACATCGGAATCAGCCCCTTTATATGCATTTATCTCCTACAGACAGCAGTGGGGAGATACACATGACAGAAACAGCCATTCAGATAGTAGGGGTCTTGGTGGGTGCTATACATTCTCATGAAAAGGAAAATAAGGTCCATGAAAAGATTATTTACTTGGAGGCTGAATTAGTCGTTTGTAGATCCTCAGTAAGGACTGCATATAAGAAAAGTGGCTGAATATGTCAGAAGCACAAGTAGAGTTTCTGCCTAAGCATAGCATGGCTATACAAAATATCTGTAATTAAATATCAAATTGTTTTCTTTAACAAATTGTAAATTGACAGAATCAGTAAAAAAGGTAAAACTAGTTCACAGGCCCCAGTAGATGTTTGTGTTGTATTTTGTAATTCATGAGAATGATCTACATGGCATGTTCCTTGGTGTCATTTGGAATGCTCAGTGTGAAGTGTTCCATGCCTAGTCCGTTGACACTGGCTGGCCTAGGGAAGCCTCTCTGGTAAATTATCTCCAAAAGAAATAGGTCTGGTGAACCCTCACTTCAAGCGGTCGTCTTTACATCAATTTGGTAATGAGGATGGGATACTAGACCAAGAGTGCGTGTTAAATCATCTTACCACAATCATCTTTTTAAACAGGCACAACTTTGTTACTGTGTCCAGCGCTTCCTGGAAACTTTGGTGGCGTTTTGAGTATTTAAAAATGCTTTTGGTCATGCTGTGCCTTTCCACCGAGTTGTCCTGTGGAGTGTGGCTGGAGTTTCCTGTCAGGAGTGCGGTGACATATTTAGGAAAGGGCGAGGCTGTGGCCTAAACACCCCCACATCTGGTTGGAGCTGCTGCACAGTGTACTGCTCTGGTATCTTATTTATTGTTTTTTTCTTTGCAATTGAAGTGCGTTTAAATACATTATATATGTATTTGGCAGGAAGTTATTAATATGGTAGGAAGAAATGTGCATATTACAACCAAGAAAACGTAAACAAACAATTTTTCCTCCAGCAATAAAGCAAAAAGTTGTGGATTCCAATGAGCCTTCTTTAGTTACTTTATTGGAAGAATTACAAGCAGTGCATTCCGATACCGACAACATTGTTGTAGAACTAACAAATATTCGATAAGACATGGCTAGCCTGTTAATGGAAGTATCCGACAATACAATAAAAATTCAGGATAATAAGGCAAAAATTGACAGCATGTTACCTCTCATTGTAAAAATTGAGTCTATGAATACTCGATTACTTGAATTTGAAAATAGTAATAGGCCGTATAATTTGCGTATTTTTAATTTACCAGAGGGTGTTGTAGGTAAAAATTGTAGGAAAAACTTTGAAACCTTGATACTTGGTCTTTTACATTTAAAATTCCCAGAAAATGTTGAAATTGACAAGGCACATAGAATTCCTTCTCATCGTAATACAAGCATTGTCAGAACGCGTCAGGTGATTCTTAAAGTCTTGCGTCACCATCATCTGATTTTCATCCGGAAAGCAGCTAGTGAGATCCTAACTCTAATGGTTAATGGAAATAAATTTTTTATGCACCAAGACTTCGCTGAAGAAACTGTTAAAATTTGCAGAGAATTTACTGAGCATCGACCTCGACTAAGAAGCTGTGGTTTTAAATATGGCCTTTTTGATCCATCTATTCTGAGAATCTGGAAGGATGATTTCTAAAAATCTATTCAACGCCATGGTGTTCTTCGTGTTTTTTTAGATCAGCATTCTCTGCTCCCCATGTATATGAGTGACACTTCTACTTAAACGTATGCATTTGAATATGATTATTCTAAGCTGTTGACTATTCTATGAGGGCATTGGGTAGGCAGGTCATTCTTGCATATGCGCGTGTGGGTTTTTGAATTGTTATTTATAGTTCTATGTTCTCTTTTTTTTGTGTGTACTTGTCCTTCCTTATTCCCCTATCTTTTTTCTACAGAGCTACTCTTTAATCTCTTGAGCTATATTTTTTCTTCCTCTTTTCTATATTCTTTCTTTGTTGATTATGGATAATATTAATAGATTTAAAGTTATTTCATTTAATGTTAAAGGTTTAAAACACCCTGTAAAAGAATTAAAGTTTTAGATTATTTAGCCAGGCATAAAACAGACATTTGTCTACTTCAAGAAACTCATGTTGATGATACAGTTTTATCATACATGAACAAAAGTTGGGTTGCTAATATTATTTCTTCTTATAGTCAATAAAAAGAATGGTGTTGTTATCCTTTTTACAAAAAATGTAAATGTTATGTTATGTTATGTTAATACATTTATTAAGGTCACGAATACCCGGAGGTGTCTTGGCAATGAACAGTGGATTAAGCCAGAATCTGTGAGACGTAAATCTTTATTTCCAAAATAGCCAGGTTTTCAAAGCCTTCCTAATGGCAAATAAAGTTGGAAGTGTTCTGATGGAGAGAGGTAGTGTATGCCAAAATGTGGGCGCAGCTGCCCTGGGGCTACTATCACCCAATCTGGCCTTGAAGACTCTCGGAATTGCTAGCAGTTTAGCTGCTTCGGAGCACAAATGCCTTTTTGGCACATACCAGTAGAGTATGCATCTCAGGAACATGTGGCCAGTAGCCTGTAGTGCTCTATTGGTGATGCAAAGGCCTTTACAGATGATGCGGTTCTTAACTGGGAGCCAGAGCAGCTTTTACAGATGATTTCGAACTGATAAGTGCCTAGGGATACCTATCAGAAGCCTCGCAGCCGCATTTTGGATCCTTTGCAACTTATTGAGTTGTTTTTCAGACAAGCCAATATCGAGACCATTACAATAGTCAAGCTTTGCAAGATTCGGAGAGGAAAGCACTCTTTTCCTCCTGTCCGTGGGGAATAGAGGAAGTCTTTTTTTAATAGTTTTCAGCAAGAAAAAGCACGATGAGAAGACGGCATTTACCTGTGGTTTAAAATGTAATTTGTTATCAATGATCACACCAATGTTCTTTGCCTTGGTAGCTGGAATAGGTGCCAATCCAAGTTCGTACGGCCATCAGTTCTGTGATCAGTTAGGCAAAAAGTTTCCAAAAGTGATTACTTCTGTTTTGTCTGAGTTCATCCAGAAGCTGACTGCCAGCATGCAATCCTTGTAGTTTTGCATAGGTGATGCAAAGTTTTTTGATTCAGACAATACAATTAGTGTATCATCTGCAAAGGATGTCAGCGCCAATCGGAAAGAACTTATACGTTTAGCTAGTTCTGATACATAAATGTTAAAAAGTGTGGGGTTCAAGGGTGAGCCCTGAGGAACTCCACACGGGAGGCCGGAAGGCGGAGACTCGTAGCTTCCCAGGGCTACTGATTGTATTCTGCCTGACAAAAAAGATGAAAACAGTGTAAGTGTTTTGTCAGAAACGACAATGGAATTTAGACGATTTAGCAGAAGATCATGTAAGACAGTGTCGAAAGCTGCCAATAGAATGAGCAAAATCAGGGAGGCAGCTCCCCCTGTGTCCAGAGTTGCTCTGATTTCGTCTGTGGCTTTGATTAAAGCAGATTACGTACAATAGCTGTTCTGAAACTACACTGTTTTTCATCTAGATAGTTATGTTTTAGTAAATAGTCTGACAGCTGTCAATTTATGACTTTCTCCACTAGTTTAGAAGGTAGAGGAAGACAAGAGATTGGCCTATATTTATTGGGTTGAGTAGGGCCAAGGTTGGGGTTTTACAATAGTGGCAATATGGATGCCTTTTTCCATATAGTAGGGAAAAACCATGCAAGAACATAGCATAAAAAATGTCGGCAAAGCAGGGAGACAGCATTGTGGGAGCTTGCTTGAAGACGTTAGGCGAATGAGGGTTGTGGTTCTGAAAAATCTGGATCCATATAAAGTACTGAACTCGAGAATAAAAACTTTGTCGAAATAGGACGAATTTGGTATCAAAAGACCGAGAATGACGAGTACATCAAGTACATGTATTTTCGGCATATTCGAGTGACGATTTCACCTCGAAATCGCCATTTGCATTCTCTACCCATAGCTACATGTTGCCCTTTACATAGGCCTTAATCCAGTTGAATTTGATTCCACAAGGACACATACTCCTTAATCGACTTCTCCCTGACCCCAGTACAAGTTAGAACCATTGCCCCAGGCCGAACTCGTTAGGTCAGTTCCCTCCCAGTGGCCGAGCAAGATAGCATCTAGGCTCAACCAGCCATAAAACCATTTCAGCGCGCACACCTGCCATATCCCGCTCACATCTTTCTCCACTCCTTTTCTTCACTTGCTTTATGAAGGGGAGGTGACCGTTTTTATTAGGGGTCCAGCGATATCTGATGAAATGTTGGGCCTTGCCGGATGATTTGTTATGGGCAGCACGACGTGAAATATGTGCATGTCATCATGACTCTGCTTTTCTTTTGTAATCAGTAACCATAAATGAAATACCACGAATCCAAGGAATGTTTTGCCCAAGGCTGAATATTATGTATAAGAAGAGAAGCCTAACTTCGTGAAAGTGTGCAGTCTCCTGAATATACTCGAATTGTACTTCGAGGACCCTGTCACCTTGGTTGCAGCCAATAAACTAATCTTTGACTTCACCTAGAAGACTCTGAAGTTTCTGTAGGTCTGACTCAGGAGAACCCGAGGTCTCTGGGTGTTGATCCCCTGGCACCGCTGGGTTACCGGTTCTGTACCGGTTCTTAAAAACCCAGTACCTCAGTTGGCGCCCAGCGTTTGGGGCGATTCCAGTGGTACCAATCAGCCTGAAGATCGTGAGGAGCTTCGTGTGAAAATTCCGGAGGAGGGCCCACCACCTCATCGACCCCTGCATGTCGACGTGGTCCGAAGGTCTTTACTGCGAGGTTCCCCGCTTCCCGACGGCTACAAGGACTGCTGCCCTGGCTATCGCCCTGATGTTGGACCCTTGAAATTTTCGGTAGAGCGAAACGCTGAGACGAGTCTTCTGGTGAAGCCATCGATATTTTCAGTTAAGTATAAGTGGAGCGTCTCCCAGTCCTTAGTTGGACTTACTTTGTGGTATCTTAGAGATACAAAAGGATTTTATTGGTTCTTGCAAGCACCATAACCGAAGGACTCGTGTTTTCACGAGAAATATCGTAATCGATAAATCCTTTGAAGTTTTGGAACTAGACTAGAGAGCGAGGATGCCTAGTCTTAGACTCGGGAATTGGTTTTGTCTTGGTAGTAACAATAGGGACTCCCGATTGGAGGACTCATGTCCGGTTCCTCCAGTTGGAACTCCGACTTACGAGCTATACGCTAAACATGGGGTAGGCCCCATCGTTTACAACGAGGTATGGATTAAATACACTAGGAAAGATGGTGTTTTAAAATGGCCCCAATATGGTAGCTTTGATTCTGAAATCTTAGACAACCTTGAAGTTAAACTCTTCAAAAAGAAAGCCCGGCCGGCGATGTTTGACTCTTTCCGCTTATGGCGCAAAGAAGCCAAACAAAAAGAAATTAAATTAGCTAAGAAAAATAAGAGAGAAGGGGGACTTTCAGTAATGCAAGCTGCCGTGCAGTTTAAAGATAATGAGGAAGAGCAGATAAATGAGCAGTTGCACAGGCAACGTAAAATGGCAATAGATAAATGTTATCCAGTTTTGCCGTCTCTTCAGCAAGGGACAGCAAAAGAGCGTGAAAAAGACCAATTAATGTCGCAATTATTAACTTCACCACCCCCCTATGCGCAGAATGCCACAGCACCCCCGCAACCTTTAGTTGCACAAGCTGCGCCTCTGGCTCTTCCACAGCACCCACCAGCTGCTCTTCAGCTGGCTCCTACTTCTTCGGTGCAGCCTCCTCCAGGCCCACCGACCACTTCTGTTTCACCTGTGTTTTCTACGATTTTGCCTACAGTGTTTTCTACATCTCCTAATGCCCTCTATGATTTTGCCTAGTACCACATCCATTATTCCTGATACCTCTTCTGCCATCTCTACCCCCGCCTTACCTCACCCCGTTTTTTCATCTGCTTGTCCTTCACTTTCACCTTCCATTCGGCAGAAAATGGCCAGCACTGTTACTAATCTTCTTTTACCTCTTTTTGGGTCGCCTGCTACGACCCCTAACATAGGAAGAAGACAGTTGCGAAGTCAACTGCCTGATTATCAAGAGAGAGATTCCCTGAATAGTTTAGCTCGGAAATGGGTCCTGGACACTGCAAAATATGATGTACAGTCTGTCATGGAAGTCTTCCACCAATGGGAAGCAGCGACACAGAGATATGTGTTCGAACAGATGTGCGTCTTTCTTGGCGAAGATTTAGAAGACAATGATCAAGAATGCATCCCACAAGAGATGTGTCGTGTACGATTTAAATTTGGAGAGGGTATGATTGTAGGTCCCGATGTGGAAAAAGCAGTTGAGATGCTATTTTCATATCGAAGTAAGGGAAGCAGTTCTGGGTCACCACCGGAATCTAGTGCATCTGGTAGAAAAAAGGCACGACAATACCCTATGAGAGAAGTTCCCCCACAATGGAGAGAGGGTGACGCGACAGCTGTCCCACCTGTCCTGCCGCACTTTCACCGCGTATGGGTACATGTCCCATGGAAGCGAGCTGAAGTTTTAGCACTCAAACAAACACTACCAGATCCGCGTAAAAATCCTGCAGGGTACTATAAAGAATTGTCGCAAACTGCTGGGTCATGTATAATGAATTTGGCCGATATCGATATGTTATTCGGGAACGTTGTTCCACAGCCGTTATGGGGAAAAATTCGTCATGTAGATCATGACCAGGAATTAGGTGACACGTGGGCTAATATTACTACTGCAGACGCGCGACAAGTCGGTGGTGCCAAGCCTGAGCCTTTGATAGCGGAACTACCTGGTAGAATAGTAGATTACATGAAAACGATAATGCCTGCAATACGCGTAAATTGGGATAAGTTATCTGCATGCAAGCAAAAGAAAGAAGAAACTGTGTCAGATTTCTTCACCAGATTTGAAGAAACATTCATTGACCATAGCGGTCAAGATATGACCACAGAAGGTGGTCAGAGATTGTTTGTCGATAAATTTGTGCACAATCTACTTCCAGATTTGTGTAGGAAATTAAAAGATTCGGAAAGTTCTTGGGCAGTCTCATCTTCAGCCCAGATATTAGCTACCGCACAGTACTACGAGAATAGAGACAAAGATGAGAAAGATAAAGTAGAGAAGAAAACTAGAGAACTCAAAACGAAGGTTTTGCTACAGCAAGCCTATCCGCCACGTGGTGGTGGTAATAAAAATAATAATGGTCCGAATCATTACCAGAACACTTTTCAGCAGCCTCAGAGAAACTTGCAAAGATTCGATTACACTCAAAACCGCGTAGGTCCCAACCAGTGTCTATACTGCAAACAAGAGGGTCATTACAAATATGACTGTCCTGCCCTACCACAACGTGCAAATGGAATTTCTGGCGTAAGAGGTCGTGGTAGTCAGCAAGCGCCTAGAGGTAGAGGGCGTGGAAACGCCCCTCAGGACACACGTCCCCTTCCACCACAAAACTCTATGAACAGGTTTGACCAGCAAAATAACGTATCTGACAGGACAGCTCAATACTACGTTGACGAGTATTACACAGAAAATGAGCAGTGGGAGAGTAATGATTGCTAGGACAGCCTGAGACAAGGAGAGGGAGTTGTTTCAGTTCCAGTAGATCAGAGTGGACCTTACGTTGAGGTGATTGCATCAGGTGTGTCAGAACCTTTTCTGTTGGATACTGGTGCTACAAAGAGTTCTATTATGCACTCCAAACTCCCTGGCGCACCTTTGTCTGGCGAAATGAATGTTTCCGTAGGTTTTTCTGGCGCCCCGGTTAGAAATCCAATTTCTGACCCTTTATCTCTTTCTGTTGGTCCTTGTGAATTCGAAGCAGCCCTTATTTTGACAACAGGTTGTGGTGAAAATCTGCTAGGATTAGATTTGCTAAAAAGATTATATGCGACTTTGTACTGTTCTCCCTCAGGAGTACAACTTACTTTAGGTAAGAAAGTGGTTTCTCCCATGTATTTGTCGAGAAATACACTTCCAGCAGGATTGGCACTTCTACCAGATATTCTTTGGCTACTGGTCCGAATGATGTAGGTCTTTTAGAAATTCCACCGTATGTTGTAACATTGAAGCCGAATGTCAAAATGCCACGAATTCCCCAATACAGGATATCCAATGAGGGCGAAAAAGCTTTGCTAGCGATTGTTTGCGAGTTGATTGAAAAAGACGTAATTGAAGAAACACGAGGCAATGTTTGCAATAGTCCTGTTCTGCCTGTTTTAAAACGAACTGACCCTTCTCAGCCACCTGTGTATAGATTTGTGATTGATCTTAGGGAAGTAAATAAGATAGTGGTGCCACAATTCCCAGTTGTCCCCGACATTACAACATTATTGACTATGATTCCAGCATCTGCATCCTGGTTTTCGGTGATTGATCTGAAGAATGCTTTCTTCAGTATCCCGATTGCTGAGGAAAGCAGGGATATTTTTTCCTTTAGTTTAGGAGGTCGCAGTTTCCGCTTTAAACGCGCTTCTCAAGGCTACTGTGAAAGCCCCTCAATATATAGTCAAGCTCTGAAATGTCAGCTTGACACAATGGTTTTGCCCAAAGGTGCCACTCTCGTACAGTACGTGGACGATTTGCTCATCGCTGCGGATACTGAGAAAATATGTAAAATGGCCACGTTGACATTACTGCGTCATCTATGTGATCTGCATCACAAGGTGTCACTTTCCAAGCTTCAATATTGCCGACAAGAAGTGACCTACTTAGGTCATCTCTTATCGAAGGAGGGAAGGAAACTGACCCCAGAAAGAATTCAGGCAATAGCGAAATTGAATGTGCCAAGAACGCAGAGAGAAGTACGCGCTTTCTTGGGCATCACATCATACTGTAGACAGTGGATTCCAAATTTTTCGTTATTAGCCAAACCCTTATTGGCACTAACGTGTACAAATACACCCAATCCCATTCCTTGGTCTGATGAGTGTCAGAAAAGTTTTCTCGAATTACGCACAGCATTATGTTCGGCCCCTGTGTTAGGCAACCCCAACTACAGTAAGCCTTTCACATTATACGTCCACGAGAAGGAGGGCTGTGCATTGTCTGTACTGACTCAGTTATACGGAGATAGACAGCGGCCATGCGCCTATTTTTCGTCAACTTTGGATCCGGTAGCACGAGCATTGCCAAGTTGTTTAAGGGCCACAGCAGCAGCAGCTGTTTCTATTCGACAGTCTGCAGGTCTAGTAATGAATAATACACTAATCGTGATGGTCCCGCATGCAGTAGACACGTTGTTAAATAGGACCAAGACACAGCACTTAACTAGTGCTCGACTGTCCAGTTATGAATTGACGCTACTAGCAAGCCATGTGCACATAAAAAGGTGCAGTACCTTGAACATAGCCACATTGTTACCAATTACAGAGGAATCGGATGCTTCAGAACAGCACGATTGTTTCCTCAGAACAGAGGAAGAGACGAAAGGGAGAGTTGATTTATTCGACACTCCTCTTGCTGAATGTGATGGTACATTGTGGGTGGATGGTTCCTGCTTTAAACTCCCAAATGGTAACGTGACTACAGCATATGCTGTCACAACTTTGCACACAATCATTGAAACTGCGCGAATACCACATGGTTCAGCTCAAGCCGCTGAACTCGTGGCACTGACGAGAGCATGTGTGTTATCTAAAGGAATGAAAGTGACTGTCTACACCGACAGCCAGTATGCTTTTGGAGTTTCTCACAGTTTTGGACGATTGTGGAGAGAACGTGGGTTCCTGACTTCGCATGGAGCCAAGATTCAGCATGGTCAGTTGGTGAATGAGCTTCTTGAATCACTGACGTTGCCCCTGAAAGTAGCGATCATGAAATGTAGTGCACACAAGAAAGTGACTGATGATGTTGGTCGTGGAAATGCATTCGCTGATGAAACTGCTAAGGACACTGCAAAGAATATGATGAGCCGAATGTATGTTGCGAGCCCAGAAAGATGGACTGGTGATGTTGGAATATGTGAAGACACGATAGAAAGTGTGAAGTCCATCCAAGCTGAGGCCACGGAGAAAGAGTTAAGCATGTGGAGAGAAAGTACAGGGAGAATGGATGCAAATGGTTGTTGGATTGAATCGACAGAGCAACAGAGATGGTTGTTACCCGATGCATATGTGCCTGCAGTGGTTACAATGACTCATGGGATGGCCCATATCAGCGCGAAAGGGATTTGCGAGTTGTTGGCCCCAGTGTGGAAGAATTCAGGGATTCCCAAGTGTGCAGAGAATGTTGTCAAGAATTGCATGGTATGTCTGAAGCACAATCCTGGTAGGGGAACCCCAACTCCAGCTGGTCATTTTGCACCTCCTACGTATCCGTTCGAGGTTTTGCAGCTAGATTTCATACACATGGAGAGGTGCAACAACTTAAAATACGTGCTCGTGGTTGTTTGTGCCTTCTCAAGATGGGTAGAAGCCTATCCCCTAAGGGACAATACTGCCTTGTCCACAGCGAAAGCCCTTGTGAAAGAGTTCTTCCCCAGGTTCGGAATGCCTAGAATGGTCTGGTCCGACAACGGAAGTGAATTTGTGGGTTGTGTGATGAAAAGAGTGTGTGAAGGGCTAGGCATTAGGCAGAAGTTCCACGCTTCAAATCACCCCCAATCAGCTGGATTAGTGGAATGTTACAATGGCACGCTTAAACTTAAATTGGCCAAAATCCAAGCGAGCACAGGTCTTAAATGGCCTGACGCTCTACCCTTAGCACTCCTATCCACCAGAATGACTGTGCATTCTCGAATGAAACTCAGCCCCTATGAAATAATCTTTGGTCGGCCAGCCAACATATGGGGAGTGCCTAGACCCACGAAGTTTAGCGAGCTGCAACACCCCATTTTGCTTGACTATTTGTTTGAATTGACGGCTAAATTGCGTGTTTTATATCAACAGGTTCACAATACCTTGCCTCCGGTCTCTGAGACACCGGGTCACTCCATTGACCCCGGTTCCTGGGTGCTTGTCCGAAACTTCCAGAGGACAAGAAACGACCAGCCCAGATGGACCGGGCCTCACCTCGTCCTCCTGTCTACAAGGTCGACTGTTAGGGTGGAGGGGAAGACCAATTGGGTCCACGGGATCCATTGTAAGAAGATACCCTTCCCTCTGCCACATGACCAATGGGTCCGGAAAGGAGGCACTGACTCAGAGCGCACAACTGATGAACGTGTAAAAGAAGCTAAACGTGATTGTAAGAGTGAGAACATTTTCCAAAAAACTGTGCCACCACCAGAACAATTGAACTCTGTGGAACCTGAACTACTATTTCTGGACCAGACAGTACCCGGGAAAAGACGCTACAATTTACGACCAAGAAAAACAGACTAAAGTAAAAGTGATTTATTTTATGATCCGAGAGAAAAACCTGTGGACTAATAAAAAATGCGTTTTTCCCAAATACTATTTTTGAAAGTGCAGATTCTCCCATCTAGGTAACTTGCTTATTTTTGGTTTTTTTGAACCGCCATCCGGGTTCCGCTGCTAGGGTCGCGGTTGATTAAAGACTTTTGGGTGCAGCTGACGACGATAGGTCGCTGGTTCCGGTTAGTCCAAGGGAGCTGCCCTAGACTGACGGAAGCATCCTTTAGCAGAAACAACCTACCGCCGCGGGCAGCACCTTAGAGAGGATGGAGTTTCCTGATGTGGAGAGGCCTGCCAAACAAATGAACTTTAAGCAGAGACTTTTGAAAACAATGACGAAGAAAAACTTTATAATAATGTGTATTTTTATGCTATTTAGCGTAATGGTCTTTTTGATAAGCTATGTTTTATTCTCTTTTCACGTGACATTTGCGCCCACTACATCACCCATACCTCCCCCTACTGTTTCCTCTCATTCTTTCCACCCTTTGCCTGACCACGAATCAAATAGGAGATTAGAGTTCATTAATAACTCCTTCGTTCAGTTATTACACCAACACCAACTTGTAATGAACACAACTAACTGTTGGGTGTGTGGTCTCATGCCCCACACCACGGATAGAGGTATCCCCTATTTGGTCCTGCCATTTAGTCGCAATGGGTCAGTATGGGCATATAGGACAATGTTCATATATGCACGAGAAATCCAACCCCTACGTTCTGTAAAAGACAACCTCAAGACTAGCGCCCTAGTCAAGGGTATAGTTGACATGATCAAGGAAGTAACTTCTTACGAAGATACCCCGGATGATGAGATACTTGCATATGTAGGTTGGAATGTGACCGGATATGGCACTACATTAAGTGAGAAACAGCAAGCCAAAAGATCGTCCCCTATCTGGATCGTACCCCATCAAGGTCACCTGTGTCTGCAAGGTATTGGCAGGAATCCCAGAGCTCAGCTAGGGAAGAGTGTCTGTACAGAAACGTATGTTTTTGGATCTCAGACTTCCCCTGCCTTTTCAGCCGCTAAGGGTACTTATTTCATCTGCCATGATAGAGCCTATACATGGTTGCCCCCTGACTTCTCGGGCTCATGTTTTGTTTAATTCCTGTTACCTCCCACCTACACAGCAGCGGCGGATTACCATCGGACAAGGGTAGTTAGAGGTGTTTTGAGTAAAGAAGACACTGCAGGTCAAGAATTTGGTGACTTTGCAATGGGTTTCCTGCCGTTCTGGGGAGCCATGGCTAACAGCAGAAACATAAGGCAATTGACAAGG
The DNA here is from genome assembly GCF_964261635.1 of Lissotriton helveticus. NCBI lineage: Eukaryota > Metazoa > Chordata > Amphibia > Caudata > Salamandridae > Lissotriton > Lissotriton helveticus. The sequence goes on from NC_136062.1 coordinate 361,239,296, forward strand.
GTAGTTGAATCCACCGTGATTGAAACTGCTGGTGCCTTTAGTAACCTGACTGCTGAGCTCCAGTCGGATCGACTGATGACCCTTCAGAACCGGGTCGCTTTGGATGTAATACTTGCGGACCGAGGTGGAGTATGCAAATTGATCCAGTCCAGTTGTTGCATTTTTATTCCAGATAATGCTCCGACAGTGTACTGGGCCATCTCCAAACTACATAAGATTTCCGAATCTATTCATGTGGATAAAGGCGATTGGTCGTTAATGGGATGGTTCTGGGAACTAATATCTGCCTGGGGATGGAAAATTCTGATGGTCATTGGGATGGTCTTAGCCATTCTTTTCCTGTTCTGTCTATGCATACAGTGTGCTCCTGCAATATGTGGCCTCTGTGTTACATCATGTGTAAGGAAGCCTGTGTCAAGACATGCGCTCAGCACTAGAATGATGTTGCAGCAACATCTCAATGACTTTAGGAATATAGATCTGGACTCAGATTAACATGAGGATAGATTAATTGCCTATGTAAGGGCAAAAGGAGGGTCTGTGGTTCTGAAAAATCTGGATCCATATAAAGTACTGAACTCGAGAATAAAAACTTTGTCGAAATAGGACGAAGTTGGTATCAAAAGACCGAGAATGACGAGTACATCAAGTACATGTATTTTCGGCATATTCGAGTGACGATTTCACCTCGAAATCGCCATTTGCATTCTCTAACCTTAGCTATATGTTGCCCTTTACATAGGCCTTAATCCAGTTGAATTTGATTCCACAAGGACACATACTCCTTAATCGACTTCTCCCTGACCCCAGTACAAGTTAGAACCATTGCCCCAGGCCGAACTCGTTAGGTCAGTTCCCTCCCAGTGGGCGAGCAAGATAGCATCTAGGCTCAACCAGCCATAAAACCATTTCAGCGCGCACACCTGCCATATCTCGCTCACATCTTTCTCCACTCCTTTTCTTCACTTGCTTTATGAAGGGGAGGTGACCGTTTTTATTAGGGGTCCAGCGATATCTGATGAAATGTTGGGCCTTGCCGGATGATTTGTTATGGGCAGCACGACGTGAAATATGTGCATGTCATCATGACTCTGCTTTTCTTTTGTAATCAGTAACCATAAATGAAATACCACGAATCCAAGGAATGTTTTGCCCAAGGCTGAATATTATGTATAAGAAGAGAAGCCTAACTTCGTGAAAGTGTGCAGTCTCCTGAATATACTCGAATTGTACTTCGAGGACCCTGTCACCTTGGTTGCAGCCAATAAACTAATCTTTGACTTCACCTAGAAGACTCTGAAGTTTCTGTAGGTCTGGCACCGCTGGGTTACCGGTTCTGTACCGGTTCTTAAAAACCCAGTACCTCAGGGTCAAGGGGGGGGGACATGATTTTGCCTGTTGCATAAAAGTGGTGATCTACTCATTATTGAAGGTACAAATTTAGAGAAGCTCAGGGCATCACAAGAGCCTACATTGGTGTAGATGTGATTGTCTGGGTGAGTGTTGGTGTTAAATATGTCATAGATTTGCTCCACTTTCATTAGAAAGTGTTGTGCTAGAGAGTCACATACTTTTTGTGATGGCTGAATGGAATTTATTTCCAGGGGACCTGATAGTTTTGAAATCACTTGAAAAAGTTTTCTGGTGGAGTTCTTTGCCAATTCAATTTGTTTGGTGAAATACGAACAATTTTCCGAGTTAATTAGGTATTTATAGTCAGTCAATAGGTTTTTGTAGGTGGAGAGTTCTCGGGCATTGTGGTCCTTTCTTCAGCATGTTTCCTGACTCCTACTTTCTTGTTTTTTTGCCCTGAGAGTATCCAAGAACTATGGGGTGGTAGGTGTTTTTATTTTGTCTGTACCTTTTTTATAAGGGGATACCTTGTAATCCACCTGTGAAAGCAAGTAATTGATTTGTAAAGTAGCTACTTACATATCTTCTGAGAGCTTAATTTGATTTTTGGATAGTTGGCCACTCAGCAAGTTACCGTCAACCTGTTTCCAAATACGGCAGGTCCTAGTCAAATGTTACGGAGAAGTCACTTCGTGAGTGGAAGGGTTGAATAGCTCAAATATGATAGCTAAGTGATCTGTTTAAATCAAAGGCACGATCTCCTTGACTAAAATGGAGTCATTATGGGTAAAAATACTGTGCCCTGCTCGGTATGTAGGGCCTGTGACTATTTGTCTTAGACCTGCCATTGTCATACGTTTGGTTAGGGTGTCAGTATTAGTATCCAAGTTATCTTGTAAACAAAAATGGAAGTCAGCTACAATATGTATTGACTACTCAATTGCACATGCCTCAAGCAGTGATTTAATTGTATTTAAAAAACCTGTTTTGCTTCTTGGTGGTCGGTAAAGTTGTATCCCTTTAAAAGTGGAGTGATTGGCAATTTTTACAGTGAAGGGAATAGCTTCGCAATCAGGACTGGATATGGGCTCACAGGAAACTTTTAAGATGTCCTGACATATCGTTGCAATCCCCCCTTTTTTTCTCTGTTCTGTCATACCTAAATACCTTGAAGCCTTGAGGGACAGCATGGTAGAAGTGAGGACCTGCCGTTTTGTCACCCTAAGTTTCAATAATAAAGATTATGTCAAACTGTTTAGCCTCTATCAGCTCGGCGATCTCTATCCTATGCTTGGGCAGACACCAGGCTTTAATTGGAGCACAGCGAGTTGTGCAGAATGCATTTGATTTTAAAGGTGCTTTGGAGGGGAGAGATAGCAGCGACGCTGGGTTAGGTTGGAGTACGTAGCCACAGATAGGGCAGTTTTCAGATGATTTTATGGGTAGTTTACAAAGGTCTAGGCCTATGCAATTTGTCGGAATGCTATTCTGCCTGTGCAGCTCCTCACCAGAGTAACCGTAGTCTTCCCTGGAACACCTGACAAGCCATACAGCATCCCTGGTGCTTGGCGCAGTCTTGGCGCGACGGGCTTGGCTTTGGAGCACCCGCGGCGCATCTGATTTCCCATGTGCAATATATGCTCCCCCCACCCAGAAGTGCAGATTTTGGGCTGGACCATCAACCTCCACCAAAAAGATGGTGACCGTCACAGCCTAAACCCCAGAGGAAATGAGGCACTCTCTCCACTTAAACGGAACACCGTGACAGAACTGAGAGTGAAATCTCTGAGAGGTAAGTGCTATAGTGCAATTGGAGGTCTAATAATGAAGCTCAATCCGAGCAAGACAGAGTTGGTCCTGATAGGCGGGCCCCCTCACCCTTGGACTTCCAATTTCTGGCCCCCTGCCCTTGGTCCCCCTCCCTGCCCAGTCAACTCTGTGAAGAGCCTTGGTGTTACCATCTCTAGCGACCTTTCGATGTGGCCGCACATCAACGCTGTTACCTCAGCCTGCTTTTACCATCTCCGCAGAATCGGGAAGATCCGAAGGTTCCTATCACCAGAGGCTCTCACCCTTGTTATCATGGCCCTGGTCACCTCACGTTTAGACTATGCCAACTGTCTATACGTGGGGATCCCGGCATACCATCTCCAACGCCTTCAATTGGTGCAAAACCAGGCAGCCAGATTAATTTTTCAGCAGCCCAGACACCAACATGTCACTCCGCTGTTGAAAACCCTACACTGGCTCCCTGTTGCGCAACGCTGCATCTTTAAACTGGGATGTACTATTTTCAAATCTCTTTTTGCCTCTGCTCCTGTCTTTATTTCCCTCCGCTTGCACTCCTATGTTCCCTCTCGACACCTCAGATCCTCTGCTTACAATCTTTTGATCACTCCTAGGTTTAAACGCAAGAAACACGGTGGTGCCTGTTTCTCCTTTCTTGCCCCGTTCACTTGGAATTCCCTCCCTCTCTCCATCCGGCTCAGCTCCGATTACTCCTCCTTTCGCAAATCCCTGAAAACACATCTGTTCCGCCTTGCCCATGGCTAGCTGCACCCACCCCCTTGTGCCCTTATCCACTGGTCTTTGAGCGCCAAGAAACCAATTGGTGTATGTGCGCGGTATCAAATTTTTTTAACATAACATAACATAACATAAAGGGTAAAAATCATGCGGCAATTCAGATTCAAGCAACAATTCCTAATGCAACAAGCAAAGTTAAAATGTGTTTAAATAGCACACAACGATGAATAGTTTAGCATAATAAGCAATAACAAGAGGCTGTAGTTCGGGGCAGTGTCTTACAGGACTGGTGTTCGCTGCATGTCCGATTTCCCATGTGCAATATAAGCACCCTCCAACCGGAAGTGCAGCCTTTGGGCTGGACCGCCAACCACCACCACAATGATGGTACCCGTCACAGCCTAATCCCCGGACGAAAAAAGGCACTCTCTCCGCTCAAATGGAACACTGTGGCGGACCAGAGAGTGAAATCTCTGAGAGGTAAGTGCTATAGTGCATTTGGAGGGCTGTAAAAGGTTTAAAATCATGCAGCAATTCCTAGTGCAACTAGAAAAGTTAAAATGTGTTTAATAAGCACACAACGATTAAAAGTTTAGCGTAATAAGCAATAATGAGAGGCTGAAGTTCGGAGCAGCGTCTTACAGGACTGGCGTCCGCTGCACGTCCGATTTCCCATGTGCAATATATGCTGCCCATACCTGGAAGTGCAGATTTTGGGCTGGACTGCCAATCACCACCACAAACTTGGCTACTGTCACAGCCTAATCCCCGGAGGAAACAAGACACTCTCTCCGCTCAAACGAAACACCGTGGCGGACCAGAGAGGGACATCTCAGAAAGTGAGTGCTATGGTGCAATTGAAGGGCTAAAAAAGGTTTAAAATTGTGCAGCAATGCAGATTCAAGCAGCAATTCCTAGTGCAACTAGCAAAGTTAACATGTGTTTAATATGCACATAATGATTAAAAGTTTAGCATAATAATCAATCACAAGAGGCTGTAGTTCAGAGCAGCGTCTTATAGGACTGGCATCACAATGTTCAAATACTAACCAAATATACTGATACAGAAGATCGATTTATCATAGCAAAAATAAAAATTGATACTATAATTTTTCATATAATTGACGTTTATAGTCTGACAAATGATGATTCTAAATTTTTTGCTAGCTTTATTTCTGAGGAAAATAAAATAGGTAACATTTCCTTTATTATTGGTGGAGATTTTAACTTAATATGTGGCTGCCTAGTGGATAGACATTCTCAAACTAAATATCGTCCCCCTAAAACTAATTTCACTTTAAAATCCTTTTTAAATCGAATAAATTGGAAGATATTTGGCATCTGCATCACCCAAAAGAAAACAGTTTACATTTTTCTATAACCCTCGTAATTCATACTCTAGAATTGACTATATGTTAATTTCTCGCTCATTAAATTCAATCATTTTCTGATCCTATAATTCCTAATATTGCTATTACGGATCATGCACTAATTTCAGGTGTTTTACAAATTAATTACATTCAACAATCCCACTCTCGTCGGCGTGTGAATATGAATATTGTTATTCAATTACCTGGGCATAACTCTATCATCCAAACTAGACTGGAAACAGCATACTAATCAGCTTCTCACAAAACATGCACAACTCACAGGAGCTCTCACTAAGGAATTTTACCTATCCCACACTAGGCCAATTACCCCGGTTCTAAAGATTTACGATGCTAAAGTAGGAGCATCAGTTCTTTATGGGGCAGAACTGTGGGGATTTAGTAATTTAAAAAGACTGACAGGGGCAAAAAAATTAATTTATCCGTAATATCACAGGCCTACCGGCCTCCACTCCATTAATCCCTCTCCATTATGATTTAGGGTCTCATAGCCTCGAGGATATGGCCAGATACAGATCGGTTGCCTACTGGAGGAGATTATGGGTTACACCAGAACTCTCCCAGTACGCGCGGGCCTTCGTCAAGGTAAGAGACCTTGATAAAGCCCATAAAATAACATGGTTGAGGGAGGTTAAGGCTACCTACAAGGCCATGGGGTTATCTTCATTGTGGGATGACCCAGTAGGCAATCTCTTCCCACCAAAAAAAACTTTTCAAGACCTGTACTGGAGTATGCTAGAGACAAGGAGATTTGGCCGCTCTACTGAACCATCTCTTACGGCAGATTTCCTAGCACTCAAGCATTCTCCGGCCTTTGAGGGATATTGGGATTGGATTACCATCCCAGGGGATAGGAAGAAGTACCATCAGTTTAGGGTGGGGACATTGCCTTTAAATGCTTTTACCACCAAATGGCGAGGGGGTCAGGGACCGGCCTGTCCCTTTTGTCCTGATCAACGGGAAAGTATTGGGCATGTCCTCTTTTCCTGTCCTGAGTACAAGGTTCCCAGGAGATCCTGGCTAAAACCTATTTGTCTCCAGCTAGGACTCAAAACGGGTACTGAGGCAGTCAGGATCCTATGTTCTGACAATTCCCAAGTCGTAGTGACAGCCATAGCTAAATTTCTCCATTGGATGTGGATAATTCGGGCCCGTAAAATGAGCCTACAGTAGTCTTTTGACTAAATAAAATTTGAAACTGTTAAACGCATTTAGAGATTAATGTTCCTGGTGATGAATTCCTTTTTACTTCTGAAATTTTTTATAGCTATTGATGTTTTATCTTTTTAATATAACCTATTTATTGATTGTAAAGTCTGGATTTTTACGATTCTTAGCTGGCCAATATTAACTGTAAATGGAGAGCCATAGGGATGAATTGTGGATTCCACTAGCCTTAGATGATGTATTCTTCTTTGTCCTTTTTAGAACTGTAAAATTTTTGAAAAATGTTTAATGTATTGTCTTTTATGATTGAAAAATATCGAAATAAAGACTTTGAATTGAATATTGTTATTAATAGAAATAATAAATCTAAACTTTTGTTAGCAATTCATGATTATTTATCTTCTTTCTCTAGAGCTACTCTTTTATCTCTTGAGCTATATTTTTTCTTTCTCTTTTCGATATTCTTTCCAGAAGGGTCTACTTTACTCGCAAATCATTGGGATGCATTTAATGTATATGTCAGAGGGGCAACAATATCAATTTTGGCACATTATAATAATTCTTTTACTCAAAGATTTAGATAAACACATCGCAAAATATGAACGGCTCTTTATTTTGGCGAATAACAATAAATACAAAATGTAGTTGCAGAAATTTAGGTACGAGTTAAACTCATTGTTAAGTAGAAGAGCTGGTATACAAATTTCAAATAATTAGGCTAACTTTAATTTGAAAGTTACGAGATTAGGTCGGCATATGGCAAATTATTTATGTATTAAAAAATATAAACTCCAAATTAATGCAATCCATGGCTTCAATGATAAATTAGCATTATCCCATAATGAAATTGTTATTGAATATTTGATTTACTATTCAAATTTGTATAGTAATACCCCAGCTTCAGATATGTCCGGTATTGATATTTTTTGCAATTCTGTGGCTTGCCCAAAATTACAAACCGTGAAAGAAAAATTGGATGTACCAATTTCATTAGAAGAAATTAATTTTGCTATTACATCTCTTAAACTGGGTAAATCACCTGGACCAGAAGGTATTGCTGCTGAATGTTATAAAGAATGTTATCCTTACAGACTACCTTATTTACTGAAATTATTTTCTCACTTTAGTAATTCAGAATCTACTTCAGGGTCTTTCACTGACACTTTGATTATAGTACTTCCAAAACCTAATAAATACACCACTATTGTTTCAAATTACTGTCCTAGTTCTTTAATTAACCAAGATTGTAAACTTTATGAAAAAATTCTTGCAATCAGATTGGCATATGTGCTTGATGCTATTGTTCACATTGATCAAACTGGTTTTCTGAAATATAAACATTCTGTAAATAACACTAGATTATTATTTCATGTTATTGAAGCTGTGTCATCTTTGCATCTTCCCGCTGGTGTCCTTGGATTAGATCCCGATAAAGCATTTGACAAAGTATATTGGTGGTATCATTAGCATACTTTATCTGCATTTAAATTTGGCCAATCCTTCATTCATATGAATTCTGCACTCTATTCTGGTCCATCTGCTAGACTTTTCATAAATGGTCAACGGTCTAAAAAATGTTTTTTAGAGGCACTTGTCAATGTTGTCCCTTGTCACCTTTACTCTTTCTCCTTGCTATTGAAACTTTACTCATTACCATCATCACTGTATAGAAATGAAAGGTATTACTATCAGTGATATTACTGTACAAACTTCAGCTTATGCTGATGATGTATTATATATATTAGTAATCCTGATTCTTACATTCCTCCCCTATTAAATCTAATTCAAACATATTTCCAGATCTCCGGTTATAATCTAAATACTAACAAGACTGAATTTCTTGACCTTAAATGTGATTTGCACCCCTGATATGCTCCCCAATAACAATATTGTTGTGCTTCGCATGTAGTAAGAATGAAGATAAAGACACTGCTTGTAGTTCTGTAGTATTTAATGTGGGATCAACGAGCCACTGCTCCTCTCACAGCATCAGAGAGGCACCAACTGACCCCAGAAAGAATATGGAATATTCACAAACCCATGACAACACTAAAGATTCTGTGAGATATGCAACAAGCATATCTAAACACAACATATTACCTCTTTTTTTAAAACAAAATAAGTATGAAAATAGAACACAAAAGGCAATGACAATAAATAGGAACACAATCTAATAATGGGGAAAACTAAGAAAAGGAAAAAGAAGGTAGGTTTTAAATATCACCCTTATACATAAAGTTGAAGTCAAGAAAAAAAATAAGAAGAACTCAACACAGCTTCCAAGGAAGTTGGATAACACGTGTTGATCTCCTTGTTACAAAATTTGACATTTTATATACAGAAACAGCGTTTGAAGAAGCATCCTACGAAGCAATAGTATGAGAAACATTATTGTGACTAATAGATGGAGGCAAATCTTTTCCCTGACCTGTAGTAGAACTAGAAATTTCAGAAGATACATTTGTCCGTCCAGAGTGACTTGCTCTTGCAACATTAACTTTGACAACTTTTGCCAGATTCCACCAATGTCCACCTTTCACCATAACAGCACCACCACAAACTTTTTCCACACACACTGGTTCACCAAAAGTGGTGCCACCTTTCCTGACAAAACTGGTGTTTTTGATGCGAACCATGTCGCCAGGAGATAAATCGACAGCTTTAACAGACTTCTTTACATTGTATCTGTGAGACATTTTTACCTGAGCTTCTTTTACCAGAGTTTCCAAAGCATAGTTGTCTACATTACATGACACTTTTTTGGAAACTGTTCTTAATAACCAAGCAGGATAAAGAGTGGAGGTAGGCACTCTACCTTTAAGAGAAACAAATGGTCCTATTTTAGTAAGAGAATGTGGGGTTGTGCGATAAAACCACAACATGGACCTAACCGCACTTTCCACATCGAAATTATTATGTTTCGTCCACTTGATGCACTCCAATACAACTCTATTCATCCTTTCCACTAAACAGTTGGTTTGTGGATGTCCTACTGAACTCCTCAGATGCTACACACCAGATTCATTTAGAAAATCACTCATTCTTGATTGACAAATTGCACACCATTATCCGAAACTATAGCCTCAGGAAATCCTTCCCTCATGAAAATTTCTCTAAGAAATAGTATGGCATTGCTAGCAGTGGGAGATGCACAAAACTTGACTTCTGGCCACTTGCTGTGAAAGTCCATTAGGACAAAAGCAAAACGTAAATGGTGGGGAAGAAAATTGAATGGTCCAACTAAATCTATACCAACTTTAAACCATGGTTTTGAAGGAAAAGAAATAGGTTGAAGAGGAGGAGACAACCTTCAAACCCTTTTCTGCCCCACAGCAAACAACACACTCCTTGACCCTCTCATCTATGTCTTTGTCCATAGAGGGCCACCAATAATGTAGTCTGAGACGTTTCTTTGTCATGGTTGCCCCAGAAGCCCATCATGCGCACAATCAATCAATTTGACACGTATCTTGATGGGAGGAACACACCCACCATCCCTCATGACAACACCATCTTCAATAGATAATTCCTCTGCCACTTTCCAAAATGGCTGGATATCAGATGACACACTCCTCTCCTGAGGCCAACCTTCCACAATGTACTCTTTAACTTTAGTAAGAGTAAAATCCTCTCTCACCGCTTCCTTCCACTCAAGCTCACTGCACGCCTTACTTTCAACTGCATCAACTACAGCGATAAAACAATCCTCTTTATCTTCCTCCACATCCAGTGGTTCTTCATCTTTCAAGGGAAGCCTAGATAACAAATCTGCTCTCACATTTTCTTTCCCAGGTATGTGTTTTGTTATAAAGTCATATTGCAAAGGTTTGGTGGTCAAACGAGCAATATGAGGTGTAGCGTATTTGAGACGTTCTCCACCCAAGATATACACTAATGGCTTGTGATCAGTTTGAATGATAAATCTTCTACCCTAAATGTAGGTCCTGAATTTTTCACATGCCCAATAGCAGACTAATAGCTCTTTCTCAATAACTGAGTAATTAACCTCAGGGTCTCTTAACACTCTGGAAGCGTAACTAACTGTGGCCTCACTGACCCCTGATTTTAGAGTAAGTACTGCGCCTAAACCATAATTGCTGGCGTCAACCGTGATGGTGCAAGGTTCAATGGGATTATAAGCCGTAAGAGTTTTGGCATTGAACATCTCAGACTTTGACCAAATCAAAGGTTTCCTGACACACAAAAGTAACATTAGATCTGAGCATATTGGACAGTGCCTTTATTTTGCTGGCATAGTCTGGAATGAAACATGAGTAAAACTCACACAAACCCAAGAATGAACGTAACCCATCCTTATTTCTTGGATTGGGACACTCCACTACAGCTTTTACTAGACCAGGTCTAGGACATACACCTAAACCAGAGACAAGATGTCCTAAAAATTCTATCTCTCTCTCCCAGAACTCACATTTATTTTTCTTAACCACAATTCCCTTTTTTGAAAAATATTAAGAACAGACCAGAGAGTTTTATCATGTTCTTCTAGATATTTGTTGAAAATAAGCACATCATCTTGAAAGATGACAACCCCCTTCACATCTTGAAGAACTGACAGCATAACCCTTTGAAAGATCGAGGCTGCAGAAGCCAGTCCAAAGGGCATTCTACAGAATTGAAAAGACCCAAAGGGAGAGTTGAAAGCCATGTAATGTCGTGACTCATCATCCAATAAAATCTGATGGTATACCGAAGCAAAGGCAATCTTCGAAAACCATTGAGCATCCCTAAGTTCCTCAAGTAAGTCCCTAATTATCAGAAGTGGATGAGCATCCACCCATATTTCTGTATTGAGACTCCTGAGATCAATACATAAACGGATTTTACCATTCTGTTTACGTGCTACGACTAATGGACTAAGGCAGAGACTTGATTCCGCAGGTTCAATTATGCCATTTTTCTCCAATCTTTCCAATTCCGCCTTATGGTCTTCCCAGAGACTGAAAGGGACTGACCTGACTTTGTGCTTCACAGGTACAGCATTATTTTTTACCCTCATTTTATGTCTAAATCCCACAATTTTTCCTAGAGAACTTTAGGAAACTCCTTCTCCAAACAAAGAGGATCAGGCATATCTTGGACAACCAAAACTTGTAAACTTGTTCCGGGTCTTAACACTATACTAAATTGGCCTTGATGGTACCAACCTAAAATATTCAATCCACGTACTGGTACATATATTTTACCATGTATCTTCCTTCCTTTAAATTCCTAGACATCTTCTAAAAACCTTCCAGATCTATTTTACATCTTTCATATGAGACTGTAGCTCTATCTGCGGGAAATAGTGGTCTGTTTTCCCATGATCTTTTGAAAAGATCGTAAGTAATCATGGTAATTCCAGCTTCTGAATCGACCAAAAGCTTTAAGCAAACATCACCAACAAACACATCCACATAGGGGTCAACACATTCTGAAGGATCCCCGGTTACAATTCCATCTTCTGTGATTGTTACATTCATATCTTTGAAATTTTGAACATTGTCACTTTCACACACTTGGTCATCTTTAGCAACACAATTAATTTTCTCAATTCTGTTAATGTTAGATTGACACACTTTCGCCAAATGCCTTATCTTACCACACTTATGGCATTTTGCATTTCTTCCCGGACAAAATCTATTGTCTTTTCAATGTTGAGTATATCCACACCTGTAACACATATTTGTTTTTTTGAATACTCCTTTATCACTAGATTTGAATTTTCTAGAAAGATTGCTGTCAGTGGTAGGAGAGACAACAACATCAACATTTTCTTTAGATGAAGAACTCACACTTAATTCCTTAATGGAATTTTGTGCCAGCTCAAGACTTTTTGCGACTTTAAACATTTCTTCAAAACTAGGGTTACCCATTGTGAGGAGTTACTGTTGAATATGTTTGTCACAACAGTGTGCAATGAATTGATCCCTAACTAATTGATCACGATACTCTCCAAATTGATACTCTGCACACAGTTTACGCAGCGCACTAAGATATGCATCTACATCTTCACTTTGTAGTTGTGCTCTCTTAAAAAATATGTGCCTTAACACAACCAAACTTGGTTGCACATCAAACTTTATAACCAGTTTCTTGACAGCTTCCTGATATTCATCAATCCCTTCACCTTCTCCCAAAACTATATCAGGAAGGTGTTTGTAAACTTCTCTTCCTTCAAACCCTAAACAATTTAAAAGGAGGTATTTTTTCCTTTCTGCCCTATAACGTGATGCGCTAATAGCACCGATGTATGTCTCAAACGCATCGAACCATTGTCTCCATTGAATCTGAGGCGTACCTGGACTTTCTAGAAATGGTGGAGGCTGGTTTACAGACTGCATAGTGTTACACAAATGAATAAAGATTTTTTTTTAAAATTACTAAATGTGAAATATTCCTGTGAAATATATATCCATACTGACTATATAATTATGCACAGCTTCATGCAGCAAAAGAAGTACTATCAGGATAAGCCTTCATGTTAAACCTAATACTATTTTCTGCTCAAAATACCAGTCATTAAGAAAATCCACACCAATAGAGACTAAAGTGTAGAAAACATTTGCACTAAAATTTAAAAGAGAATAAAAAATAAAAAATTCTCCCCCCCCCTATAAAATAGTACTCAAGAGCACTGTTCCCTCTAGGGCACGCGCGCACCTCCCCTGACGTCAGCGCGCACACAGGACGTCGCTAGACAGAGTCGCGCCGCCGGCCGCTTTAAAGAGGCGAGCGGCGTGAACATGAGGCACTTTTCGTGGCGGTGACGGCGGAGCGGGCGTGACGAGTGCAGGTAAGGAGGCGGGGGGGTCTGGTGGGGCTTGTGGCGCTTGGGCTATGTGGGACCGCGAGGCAGGGCTTTTGTTATTAAAGCGTGGGGCAGACTGTGGCCTTTTGTTTAAATATTGCTGTTAATCAGAGCCCCTGCACGGGCTCCGATTAACAGCAATACTTAAACAAAAGGCCACAATCTGCCCCGTGCTTTAATAACAAAAGCGTAGAGACAGTTTCTAAACACAGCGTGTACTGTCTCTACGCTTTTGTTAGTAAAGCGCGGGGCATACTGTGGCCTTTTGTTTAAGTATTGCTGTTAATCGGAGCCCGTGAAGGGGATCTGATTAACAGCAATACTTAAACAAAAGGCCACAGCGGATGGGGGAACGAGCGGAACCGAAGGCAAAAGGGGCAAAAAACAAGGAAAAAAATGAGTGGCACAGAGGGCAGAAAGGCACAAAAAATGAGTGGGACAGAGGGCAGAAAGGCACAAAAAACGAGTAGGACATAGGGCAGAAAGGCACAAAAAACGAGTGGGACAGAGGGCAGAAAAGCACAAAAAACGAGTGGGACAGAGGGCAGAAAGGCACAAAAAATGAGTAGGACAGGGGGCAGAAAGGCACAAAAAACGAGTAGGACAGAGGGCAGAAAGGCACAAAAAACGAGTTGGACAGAGGGCAGAATGGCACAAAAAAATATGGAAAAATGAGTGGGAAAGAGGGCTGAAAGCCACAAAAAACGAGTGGGACCGAGGGCAGAAAGGCACAAAAAAACGAGTAGGACAGAGGGCAGGAATGGTACAAAAGACGAGTAGGACAGAGGGCAGAAAAGCACAAAAAACGAGTAGGACAGAGGGAAGAATGACATAAAAAATGAGGGAAAACGAGTGGAACAGAGGGCAGAAGGGCACAAAAATGAGGGGAAAACAAAGTTGAACAGAGGGCAGCAAGGCACAAAATACGAGTGGAACAGAGGGCAGGAAGGCACAAAATACGAGTGAAACAGACGGCAGAAAGGCACAAAAAATGAGGGGAAAGCAAAGTGGAACAGAGGGCAGCAAGGCACAAAATACGAGTAGAATAGAGGGCAGAAGGGCCCAAAATCGAGTGGAACAGAGGGCAGAAAGGCACAAAAATCGAGTGGAACAGAGAGCAGAAGGGCACAAAAAAACGAGGGGAAAACAAAGTGGAACAGAGGGCAGAAAGGCACAGAAAACAAGTGGAACAGAGGGTAGAAGGGCACAAAAAATAAGGGGAAAACGAGTGGAACAGAGGGCAGAAAGGCACATCAAACAAGTGGAACAGAGGGCAGAAGGGCACAAAAAACGAGTGGAACAGAGAGCCGAAGGGCACAAAAAAAAGAGGGGAAAACAAAGTAGAACAGAGGGCAGAAAGGCACAAAAAACGAGTGGAACAGAGGGCAGAAGGGCACAAAAAACGAGGGGAAAACGAGTGAAACAGAGGGCAGAAAGGCACAATAAACGAGTGGAACAGAGGGCAGAAGGGCACAAAAACGAGTGGAACAGAGGGCAGAAGGGCACAAAAACGAGCGGAAAACGAAGTGGAACAGAGGGCTAAAAGGCACAAGAAACGAGTGGAACAGAGGGCTAAAAGGCACAAAAAATGAGTGGAATGGTACAAAAGACGAGTGGAACAGAGGGCAGGAAGGCACAAAAAACGAGTGGAAAAACGATTGGCACAGAGGGCAGAAAGGCACAAAAAACGAGTGGAACAGAGGGCAGAAAGTAACAAAAAACGAGTGGAACAGAGGGCAGAAAGGCACAAAAAATGAGGGAAATACGAGTGGAACAGAAGGCAAAATGGGCACAAAATGAGTGGCACAGAGGGCATACGGGCACAAAAAACTAATGGCCCAGAGGCAAAATACAGAATACAGAAATATAGGGGCAACTAAGAACAGAAGGCAGAACGGGCAGAGAGGCATGGGGCAGCGAGGGGAACAAGAGGGAAAACTGGGCAGAGACACGGGCAGTGAGGGGTACAGAAGGAAAGACCGGGCAGAGAGAGCACGGGGACAGCGAGGGGAACAGAGGGAAGAAAAAGGGGCATGGACCACGTACAGGCAGCGGGGAAGACAGACAACAGCAGTCAGAGACACAACAATGAAAATACAGGCACTACAATAAATTTGCAAACTTCCCTTAAGACCCTTATTGTGGCTCTGTATGTGTGAAAATGCACCATCTTTTCACTTTTTAATGTAAACGTTTTGAGTGCCATTTGGCGCCGCAGACCGGCGCGGTTTGGTTCCTGGCGCACATAGCCATGGTTGCAGCGCACAGAGACCCTCCACTGCCGGCCACAAAGGAAAAAAATTAGAGGGAACATTGCTCAAGAGTCAACCATATGAAACTCTCCTTACTGTGAAAGTACAACGAGCAGTCATTGAAAAACAGTTCGAGTCAGAGTGCGCTTATCTGTGTTCTGTAGTCAGCGCTTGACTGCTGGCATTAGCAGCTCAGCTTACTTCTCCTTTCTGTGCCGTGGTTGTGGTATGTTCCTATTTCCTCGATAAATTCAGTGAAAGCGACTAGTTCCTATTTCTCTGATTTCCGTTGTGAAACTGACGAGTTTCACTTCCCTGTGATCTGCGCTGTCGATCGGGGCTGTCGACCTCACGTCGGGTTCACGCATTCGTGCAGAACGTGCTGACGAGGTTTAGACGTGATGACAAGATTTATAACAATTCCGATGAAGAATCTCTTATAACACATGCAGTGTATCCGCCGAATCTCTTTGTGGGCTCTATTGCGTCATTATTTGTGCCTTGGACCCGACAAGCGATGATCTCCAAGACCAACGAACTTTAGCCGTTAGACAATAATGATCATCTGTTGCCACTAGACTCGCACAGCTACAATTGCCAACAAAACAGTCATAAACAGTAGTCGGACCCTCCTGCTAACCTCCTCACCCTTTCCACGATGACTTCATGGACTTTACTGCAGCAGGAAAAATGGGTGGACTTCTCTTTTCAACAAACCGCCGCTGGAGGAGGTATGCGAAATTCACTTTAAGAGTCCATCTACTCGATTATTATCTTTCTTTTACGTAGGTAATTTCTTGTAATATTGGTCCTCTTCTTTTAAATATATAAGCAATTTTTTGATGAAGAGATGTATTTGAAGATTTTGAGTTCTGAATACTTCAGTGGCTCGCCCCGTCGTCGCCAAAATTATGTTGTGCTTTGCATGTAGTAAGAATGAAGATAAAGACACTGCTTGTAGTTCTGTAGTATTTAATGTGGGATCAACGAGCTACCGCTCCTCTCACAGCATCATAGAGGCACCAACTGACCTCAGAAAGAATATAGAATATTCACAAACCCATAACAACACTAAAGATTCTGTGAGATATGCTACAAGCATATCTAAACACAACAAATATAATTTAGCAAAAGGACAAACTTAAATATCTAGGTATCCTATTCTCACATACCATTAAACAATTGATTATAATGAATGGTGAATACTTTCTTAACCATATTAATGACAAAATTCTTAAGTGGTCTGCTTTAAACTTATCTTGGTCGGGGAAAATTGAATCTGTTAAAATGGTTGTTGCTCCAAAAATATGTTATCTGTAATCTATACCTACTCAATTCCCACTTCAGTTCTATAAATCTTTAGACACTCTAATATCTTAATTCATTTGGGATAATAAAACACCCTGTATAAGCTATAAAAAACTGAAAATTGCAAAATATGATGGTGGTTTGGTTTACCAGATTTTTTTAAATTATCATATAGCATTTCTTTTAAAACAAAGCGCCTTTTGGTTCACTAATTCAGATTTTAACAATTAACCTTCATTGCTTCTCATTGAAAAAAGTTTGATTTCACTGTTTCTGTTGTCTACATTAATTACCAGGTCTTCTTCTAACTCTTTAATACGAAGATCTGCAATGCTAAAATCTACAAAATTAATGTTGTAGGTTTTGGATTCTCTTTTTACAAACACCTTTTTCTCATACCTTAAAAATATCCTTATGGTATAGTCCTGTTATTAAACTTAATCGAAACAATCAATTTTGAAATCTTGGATAAAAGTAGGTCTTTTTTTACTAAAAATATATATATTGTAATTATACTTGTTTTTCTTTTTAAAGAATTGCAACAAAAATGTATCCTACTTCCAACAGGTATTTCTAAATCAAACTTTTATATAATTCTTTTCTTGATTCATTTCCCAGCAATTTTCCAAGGGAAAACCTATTGGATTTAGAGACGTATATTTGAATATTACTTCCTCTGACGCTGTGTCATTGTATTATAAAAATGTAATAATTTTGACACAAATAACATTGATTTTATCTCTTCTTTTTGGAATACGAACTCAATCTATCTTTAGCTCAAGACGTATGTAGGAAAATATGGTTAAATAGTGTCTCTGGATGGTTACCCGTGATCTTATATCAAACTAATTCTTTCATACTGTTTAATTGTTGATGGGCTCGGTTAAAAATGTATAATGCAAAACTATTAAATATGCCTAATTGTTGACACTGTAAATTGATGCCAGGTTTGTTAAAATATATGCTTTTCGAATGTAATACTGTCTTTAAATTTTGGAATGAGGTTTGGGATGTAATTATAAAAAAAAAACATTTATCGTATAGACTCATTTAATAAGTCGATTTATAAATCGATTTGGCTTTCAACAACATTGTCAGATTCTAATAACAAGCTCTTTGACTTCTTAATATCTGCTGATCTAAAAGCAATTACTAACAATTGGAAAAACACTTTATTATTGTTACTTCATATGTCGTGGTCATGGATAATTTTTACCAGAAAAGGAGCCGATTTGAATATGTTGGGTGTCGTTCTCAATACATCCACTTACCAGTTAGAGAGACAGGCGTTTTCAATAAAGGGTGTTATTTATTGAGCAGTCTTCTTGCTCATGCAAGAGAAGTGAGTTGCCACAATTGCAATACTTATCATGAAGTAAAGTGCGTACAGTAAAAGTAGTATTATGAAATAATACTGTAAAAGCATTGATATGGTTTCTTAGCCATATGATACTTTAAAACGGATAAAATATATACATACATAAAAACATTGACTAACGTACTCAACTGGTGCTTCTAAGATACGACTACCCCGGGGTACCTGACCTAAGCCTAATACGTGGGAAGGAGTAAGTAAGTTGCAGTTTAAGTTAAGTTGGTTTTTGCCAAGAATCTGAATCAAGAATTCTCTTAAGGATTTAGTCAGCTCCGTACCTTGGTAATAGAATGTAGGAGGTCTTGTATCTCTCTCTCAGGACTCGATCTCCCAGCAACCCGCAAGGGTGACTGGAAACACCGGAGCTGGATTTCTCGGCATGAAAAAAGACAGCGTCTCTCTCAGTGCGACAAATGGCAGGGTCGGCTTCCTTCGGCACTCAAATCAGCTGGGCGTCGGGCAAGTAGATAGCCGCTCTGCTCCAAACCAACGTGTGTTTGCTTAAGGCAACGTTGGTATATTTATACCTGGAAGGTGCCGGGTTTGACGTAAGGTTGGACATAAGACGTCACTAAGAACTAACAGTTCTTTCTGGACTCCAGGAGTTCTTGTGCAAATCAAAACAAAAGCAGGGGGATTTCCCGGGCTGCTGGAGACTTGGTTTGTTTAAAGAACGCGTTGTACTTTCTAGGAGTCTATGGGAGTAGCCTTGCCGTATTTGGACTGCATGGGCTATGACTAGATATGGACATGATTCCTATGCCTTTATAAGGATATGTTTTGTTATAACCATATAAGGGCATGAATCGGGGATATCTTGATTAGGGTCCTAGATAGATACACAACATAATAAGCTGGTATTTAATGTTATACCTTCTCTGCTCTGCTACTCAGTATTTTATTTTCTTGTGGCATGTCAATCACGACTCTACTGTAACAATTGGCAACTTTAGTGCAGATTTACAAGAAACTGACGCATCTGTAGAGATGCAGCAGTTTCTCTGCACCAGCATGCATTACGCTTGCCCCACCATGGATGCGCCGTATTTACAATACGGCGCACCAAGGCGCAAGGATTGATAGATGAGTCTGAAATTCTGACGCATTTGTTGGCCCAAAAGTCACGCATTGCTGGAGTCGTGTTGCATTCACGATGCTACTTCAGTGATTCATGGGGAGGTCTATATTCATTGTACGGTGTCACTCCTTATGCCAGCTTTGTTTTGACGCAGTGGCATCCTAGAAGTGGCACCGTGAAATCTTGTAGATTTCACTGCGTCACTTCTACAAGGCTTTCCTACATGGGAACGCCCACCTTGCATATATTATACGTGACGTAGGTATAATGTGACGCAGGGCTTTACAACGTGCTGCATCTCCCTAGATGTGTCACGTTGTAAATTGGCTGCTTTGTTTACGCCGCTGCTGCGTCACAAAGGTGTTGCAACAGTGGTGCAAAAGTGTTGCAAGGAGCTTGTAAATCTGCCCCTTTGAGTCGTGCCAAGGCAACATAATCTAAAAAAATATATATAAAAACATTAATAGCCATCATCTCTCATTACCTTTCGTTTCGGGTCTCAGAAGCATTGTAAATCTAATTGTTTGCTCCCGCGGTAGGCATTCCTAGCTCACCATCAGGACAAACACTGTTTGATGCACTGGGTACCAGGAGAAGCAGGTTTTTCCTGGATACGTACTAGGGCTTTCTTACCTTCCTTCAAGAAGTTTGCATCAGTATCTTAAGGATCCAACTGGGTCTCAGGTAGTGTGACTGCACTACTTAGTCATGGTACTCTACCTTTTCTCTTTAACCTAAACCTAGTTCACTTTCTGCTCTTGGATGCATCCAATGGCTTCTCAATGAGTGTCAGTCATGAGGTAGATACAAGATTTGTGGGTATGAGTCAGTACCAGCACTACTTCAGGAGTCCTCCCTGTACCCATTAGAGGTCAACACATATCACTTTCATATATACAGATGGAGAAACAATTCCTCTAGAAATCCGCCCGATAATATCAGATCTCCTGATGTGAAAGTGTGCGACCGAGCTTCTCTGCCCCAAGGCAGACCTGAAGAAGAAGGTTGTCATATGACACCAGTATGTGCACACAAGGTTCTGCCCTGAATATCCTATGTGGCTGCCACCAAGCACAGACCTAATTATTTGATTTGCATAGTCATCTGGGCCAGAGGAAGCCGAGGGCATGTATAGAAGTGACTTACCATTTATGCTGATTGACTAAAAAGCAGGGGCAGGAGCGAGTGCGCAGCCGACGGCAATATGATTTGATACTTCACCAGTTAGTGAAGTCTCTGTCTAATGACATGTATTCTCATTTCCGGTTTAGGGTACTAGATCAAAGCCTGTCAATAAATCTCATTGGCTAATTCCAGAACTCCTAACCACGGTTTCTCCACTGCCATAATAATAGGAAAATAATTCTTGATCTGTAGCTCCATTCCTTGTATTTACATTCACTTTGGTCCCTCCTGTTTGGTACATTTTTTAGGCTGCAGGAACTTGACCCTCAGAGAATGCAAACAAAAATTATGTATGATGTAACAAGTCAAATGTTAGATGAATGAGCAGTACATGAACTCCCTCTGGCTGTTCAGTGGTTTTGGCTTCACTCCTGAATTCTTCTCTCATTGGCAAAGTCTGCCTGATCCCTCATTCATGCACGTCTGCCTGACACTCGTTCACTCAGATCACCACCTATAAGTATACTTCATCATGGATTCCATGGGGCAGAACAACAGGATATGGTTTGCAGGTCTAGTTGTCTGGCCTGTCTGGTTGGGATCACTGCCTCTGTCTCTTTGGGGATGTCTTTCTCTTGATGCTGTACCAATGATAAAGGAAAGGCTCTGCTGGCACTCTGCATCTTCCTGCAGCTCTTTCCCTTGCCTCTGTCAGAGGTCACATGGAGCTATGAATCTGGAAGCTGGATACAGGTCTTACTGCTTGGCGCATTTATTGTGTTTTTGTACACTGTGTGTAAATTTGTATGTATGTACATTTACGTTTAACCCCTCCCATGCTGGTGACGAACCCCAGCCGTCAAGCCCCGCGGTGGGCGTGTGCGGATGACGGCTGGGGTTCGTCACGGCCCGCCCTGTTCTTTTGTTTCCCGCACAGCGGTAAAATCGCGGCCGCAGCGAAGGGGTTAATGTACAATTGTTTTGTTCTCACACTATATGGTTGTTTTATGTTTTTTATTGTTGGAGACATGTACATATCAAGTATGGTTTCTCAATAATTTCGTTTGGGGCTCTATCGCAACTTATGTACAATATTTATGATTCTTTTTATGTATACAATGTCAATGTACTTGCAACATTGGTAAAAAAAATAACTTTTATAAAATGATAAATATATGTTTTGATGATAAATGAAACAACTACAAGTCTGTGGGGCAAATTATTTTGGATAGATTACCGAATTCCAAAAGATCAAGTAGGGGGAAGTGTCTTCTGTTGCTGATTACTGTAATTTCCCTGGCTCTTCCCCTCATAAATGATATTCTCAGGGACCCTCTTATGTGCTTTACTGTACGTACTGCTGCTATCTCCAGCCCCCTCCAACCATCCCCACAACCAGTGAATAAATAACTTTATTTTTATGTAGAGCCGTGTGTAATACTTATGCCATTTCATAGTGCTATAAATAACAGTTGTTACTGCTACTCAGTTTAATGTAACTTAATTGAACAACCTAGGAAGGATGGAGGGCCAAGCTGGCCCTGGCAGGATTTCCAGCAGGGGACCTCCTATTCAGCCATGAATGTACAACTTGCTAAGCCACCGGCCATGTCTCTCCTCATCACATCTGCTCACTGTGTGCGCACAGGCTAGGCACCATGCCTTTCTCTTTATGCAGGTTTTGTAGGCTGAAAGGAAATGTTTCTAGATGCGCAGAATAACCAGAAGACAGGTGTTGTAACACCTGTCTTCACCATGACACTGTGGCGAGTTGGAACATATAGAGGGATACAAAATTGGCTGGAAAAGGTGCCCTCAACACCAAATGATCGCTTGACATTGCTTTCACTCAATGGTGTGGTGTATTCTAATGACTTTTTGGCTGGCATTTCCATTTAAATGCAGGTGTTTTAATAAGGGAATATGCCTTTAGCCTTCCACCATATTTTCATGTTCGCAGGTAGAGGGCGTTTTCTTTTATTGCCCCGCTAATAGTCGTAGTGGTACACCCCCACACCTCGATATTAAATTAAATAGCCATCTTTGGGGGAATTTGTCGGCGCTCAGAACAATCACCGAAACCTCCAGCAGTCAGTACTGCCTCGACCGAAAGAATTCAGGGTGAAACGGCGGTACGTTCACGCACGCACCCAGACACACGCACGCTCCCCTCTAACTTGACCTTGCTCTGCACTGTGCCCTATGTTTAATAGGGTGGGGGACTCAGGCGTTCTGTCTCTTTCAGGAAAGAATTCTTTTTAAAAACCAGGACCCGGGACTTTTGTGTGAACTACCTTTATTTGACTAGATCCATGACCGGCCTTGAAAGGGGGAGGCCGACCGCTAATTAAGATTTGTTGGGCACCCCTGATTAGCCCTTTAATGTAATGAACTTAATTCTCCGCGAAACGGAGGCGGTCACACACACAGGCCGCCTCGAATGGCCTTCTCAGAAGCGCCGGGTTATTGTGGCGGGCGGGTAGTATTTTGAGCACATTTATTTTATTTTACTTTATTTAATGCGATTTTCTTTCTTTCTCTTTTTATAAACCGGGGGCCCTGCGGCTTCCGCAGAGCGGGCTCGGGCCGGCGGCCACGCACCCCACACAGTTGCCCCCCGCCCGCTAACAGCACCCTGTCAGCCCGGCCCCTGCCCCATGCCGGGCGGCCTTTGTGCGGCCCGCCCCGGCCGGCCTGGCAGCTGTTGTCGAGGGCCGCGCTGACAGCCTGTGATCAGTCAGCTGCGAAATCCTCGCCGAACAAGTCGGCATTCACGGCTCTAATCGGGCCGGCGGCCTGCTTCCTCCGCTCTCGCAGTAAATCTTGATCACTTGCGGCCCGCGCTTCGGTCGGTGGCGCCAGCCCGCTCCTCCGTCCCCCCTGCGCCTTTCACAGACTCAGAGGTGCCCTGTGTGTGCCCAGAATCTTAACTCTGCCCTTTGGAGCCCTGCGCGGAGGGGGCATTCATGTGCAGTGGAGGGCTTGTGGTGTCACTTTCGACCTTGGCGCATCTTTGAACATATCCCACGTCTTTTTTAAGTGTCACTTTAGTGGTGGAGAGCCTGTGTGTGGGTCGACCACCCTTGACTTTCCTCTATCCAGCACTGTATGGTACTTTGCCAGGGTTCGCTCAGTAATCTGGCGTCCATCCCTAAGGCGATAGTAGCGGGCTGCCTTACGGCTCTAACACAAGGGGGCGGTAGATTGCAATAAAAGTACTCCAACAGGGCTGTCTTGCACAAATGCCAGCAAGTACTGACCGGGTAGAGGGACATTTAGGAAAAAAAAATACAGACATTTTATTTCCCCACTGGTTTGTAGCGGAGGAGTTTTTTTTAAGTAAGTGTAATGTGAGATAAAGCAATTTTTTTGGGTTCTAAGGTTGATATGCACGATGAGTGACAAGGACAAACCAGAAAAATGTCATTGTGGCAAGGGCCGTCTTACCAGCAGTATAGTCCCCAGGGAAAGCAGTGCTATGGGCCCTGCCTACACAACCATTTTCAGGAATAAAAATGTTTAACAGAAAATTAGTGTTAAATTCTGATCTGCGTGGGGCTCCTATGCTCTTGGGGCCCCCGGGCAACTTCCCAACGAGCCCATGCGTTAAGACGGAACTGAGTGTGTCCGTAGCTTTGTAAATTGTTGCACTGGGAATGGATATCGCTCTAATGCCCAGGCTTGCTAAGCCGATGGACGCACTCATACACACTGCACGTCAAAAGGAATACCAATTGGTGAAAGGACAAGGATAAGGGCAACATTTTTAGGAAGGTCAAATAATTACAGAAAAGTAGTCCACTGTTTTTACAGCTAACCCTATGGGAGCCTTGCAAACCCCTAGATTATCCATAAAACCTCAACCGTGCTCATTGTCAATACCTTCTCTAAAACTCTTAATCAGCATGTAATGTGTATAGCTCGAAAAATGCAGGGTCCCAAGTTCCTCAGTGCCTACTTCTGGTGCTACTGAATGTTGGGGCAGTCGGGTACCGAGGCTGCCTAGTCTTGCCTCTACCTCATGCCACTTTCTTCTATCTCCGATACATCTCACTCTCACCGGTTATTTTTCATCCCTGCTTTCTACCTTTGTTGTGGTTTTTTATGATTTTTGTTTATCCTTCATTTTTCTAGTTTTTTCTCCTTCTCGGAGTCAAAGCATGATGAAGAAAAATAAGGCGGGATCCCCACAATGAATCCCAGTGCCCCCAACGTGCAACCACAACACATATTTAGCAATATTAATAATATAGGTTTACCTGTACCATGCTTTGCTTCCAATGGGAAATCATCAGCAAAGTGTGACCATGGGGAAACCAAAGATGTACCCGCTCTGCCCTATCCTCCTGCTGCCTTATAAGTCATCAGTTATGCGTTGCCAACACTACATTTTGTTCCAAATCGTTACCAAAAAATGTCCTCATGCAATGGTATTTTGGTAATATATAAATCTTCCAAGAACTCAACTCTCCCAAAAAATACAAACTAAAATGAAAATATAAAAAGTAAACCAAAGGTCTACCAAACAGGGCATAATAGTGGTATGTATTCAAAACTGTCAAGACATAAATACATCAACTATTTATTTATTTTAATTCTATCTGCTATGTTTGAATAGTTACTAAGTGGCGACATCAGTACTTTGAGAAGCTTGCAGTAGAGAGTTTGTAGCCAGGACACCACAGTCACCAGGTCCATGTTGGCAGGACAATAGACCCCTCAAGTATCAGCACATTTTCCCCTAGCCACAAAATGGGTAAAACCCTATAATAAAACAGGCCCCATGTACCCCATTCTGTACATCCCTTTATTGTTATTTTCTGTGTTAGTTTAATTGGTTTAGCTGAGGCAACAGCGAATACAACTCACAGAGTGGCACCCTTTGTTAAATGAAATTCGAGGCTGGAATCATAGTGCCATTTTGTGTTGGTAAGTGTTCATCCTCCACTGAAGATGACGTAATGTAATGTTTTGATCCTGTACTCATCCTGGACTATGATGGCCAAGGATACCAACTAGCATGTTTCTTGGTACGGTAATCAAAATATAAGTGAAGATATTAAAAAAATCCTGGCCACGTGCATTTCTTTCTAGAACAAAAATTCTGTAGAGCTTCATCAGGGGATTCTATTACACTTGCCAACCCATGTCACAATAAGGTTGTCGTCAGGAGGTAAAGGTAAAGGTAAATATACTTGTAAAGCGCACTGTTACTCCATCTCGGAGTGTCCTGGCACTGTATACCACTGGGGAACCCGTCCTGGCTTTCCCTGTGAGATAGCCCCTCCTGGGCACCTCCAAGGTGACGCCAGGCATCCCCGGTGTTGATGGGGCTGTAGTGGTGATTAAGCAAGCTATTGCCCAGAGTTGCAGAGTGGGACCCATGGTTAGTGTAGGCACCTCGGCGAGAATTATCGAGTCCATGGACATTGACCCAAGACCCTGCCGCGTCGGGAATTGAACCCTGGTCCCGGGCCGATCTCAGCTTCAGGGTCCGCCGCTTCTAACCAGTGAGGTGTGGTTTACAAACCAGTCAAGAAAATGCCAAGGACCAGAGATAGATTTTTCGACTGCCTCCCTTTTAAGGATAAGGACAATGCTTTCAGCAGTGAGGGAGACCCTGTTCTGCAGCTGAAGATCCCAGCCAATAGACGGCTCTAACAATAGAGAACCTGCACTGTTAAGCATTCCTGAGCATTCAGAATTTTGCCATAAGTGGTACAAGGTGCTTACCGTTGCCAAGCCTGACCTCAGTTCTCCAACAGCGTCCATGTGAGCGATCCCCACGTAATTGTGTTTCGCAATGTTGCAGGTACGAGAGGCCCTCTCCTTTGACTGAAGATCATATTAAGCCCGGCATGCCAGTATGCTGCACTTCGTGCTGCTACTTCTGTGCCCTTTGTCTTTGTGTGCCACTCTGCTGCAGTCTGCATTGCCATTGAATTGCCTGTGCCCAAAGCCAAAGTAGGCCGATATCTGGTGCCTTGAGTTGCTTCAGTACTTCTGCAAGAGATAATCACCCTGCAAGGGTGCTTCTCACTGCATGGTTACTGTTCCACATGCACTCAATATTCAGTTGAGTCCATGAGCTGCATTCTTCAATACTGCCTTACTACTGCAACTGATTCTCCTGCAACTGATGATTGTTTACAATGTGCTACATCCTACATTGACACACTTCATCCTTTACCAATGATCATGTGAGCCCATGTTCTACACTATGTGTTTTTCATTTACGTTCATGAAACAATGATGCCGTAATACTTTTAACACCAAAAACAAACTTAACAGTAATAAATGTCACGTTTTTATAAAATACTAATACTTCTTGGACATTATTGGACAGATGTACAAAGCACTGGTCGCAAAAAACTTGTTACAATTTGCAACCAGTATGTGTGCGACCGGTGTGGTAATTTATGAACAAACCTATATACTGATAGGTCAGTTTGCAGATTCTCAGTTCTTATTGGGTCGTAAATTGACCTACCTATTGAATCAAAAGGTGGTTGGTTGTAAATTGCAACCCACTAGGAATCGCAGCCATCACAGTGAGGTGGCCCACTGAGGTCAGTAGACCACCTTGTCAGTGTCTGCTTTTAAATAGAGCACTTCAGAGCCAGTCGGAACCAGGTGCGATCTTGGGGTCGGTGTTAACATCCTGTGAGTCTGACCAAATCACCTAAGCCCCCGTGCATACACGGCCTTGAGACTCTTACGTGTGATTTGCTGCACTTTAAAAATCCTCGGCCTCATTTATGAAGGCCTTGCGCCACTGGTACGTGACTTTTTCCCATTTTAAAAGTGACTCACCGACGGCGCAAGACCTTCATAAATAAGGCCCCTTGGATTTATTTATTTATTGTAATTTTTTGTTTAAATGCAGCTAGTTTTCCTCATCGAATTAGGGAAAACAGGATGCATTTTAAAATTATGAATAAAAGTTTAAGGAAATTGTTTTGCAAGTAGATAGTGGTCCATAGAACAGTAGTTCCATGGACCACTACCTACTTGCAAAAAATGTTCCTTCAACTTTTATTCATGAATAATGTTTATATCAACATTCACAAAAGGGAAGGGGTCCTTTCCTGTCCGAATGGAATACCTGTACCTGGGTAACTGTTTGGGTGGTAGTCTCTGCGCTTAGGTGCTACAATTGTGTCGTGGCACATTCCTTGCGAACGGCTTCACCCAAGAGGCATTGTAGGGGTAATTATAGAGGAAAATGGAGGATTGTGCCCTCACGGTTTGTCAACAGTAGTCCAAAAAGAAATTTCAAACGTTTTTTAATCGGTTTGCGTGTGTGTTTTTTATTTAGTATTGCATATGCGGGAAAAAAGGACAGCCGACCTGTGTTTCGCCCTAGTGGCCTATTGGCTGTGGACTTTTTCAAGGCTGATAGGGTGTCAGTGTAGAAAGGTCAGAAGTCGTGAAGGAGAAAGTAATGTCAAAACGTTAGACAGAGGGACAAAGACCAAAATTGAGACAAGGAAGAATAGAGAATAACGGGCACATGCATCAACGATAATTGCATTTGCAAACGGTGCGAATCGCAATTTTCGGCCGTTTGCGAATGCAATTATCAAAAATGCAATGCATCATGTATTTCGCAATTTTCGGAATCGCAATCATGCTGCGATTTCTAAAATTGCGATTCCATTTCAGAAATCGCAATTTCAGATTTCTGAAATGCAATGCATGATCATTTTTAAATTGCGAATTTTCAATTTGGAAGGGGTAAATTAGCATGAGGTTGAACCTCATGCTAATTTACCGAAAACCTTCATACATGCACAAAAATGCATTTTTGAAAGTTGCATTTTACACAGACACATGTCCTTGGGACATGTGTGTGTGTAAATTGAAGTTAAGTTTAATTGCAGGGGTGCAGGGAGGGGCTCTTTGGACCCCCCCCTGCACCCTTGAAATTGCATTTTCAATTTGCGATTCGCAAATTGAAAATCGCAAATTGTAAATGCCTTCTCATAGGAATCAATGGGAAGGGTTTTCCTTAATTGCGATTCGCAAATTGTAAATCGCAATTAAGGAAAAATACCGAATCGCTAAAAAAAATGCGAATTAATCATGCATTGCCGTTTGCGAATCCTTAATTGCGATTCCTTAATTTTCGCAATTAAGGATTCGCAAACGGCAACATTGATGCATGTGGCCGCTAGTGTTTTAAAGATGGTGGGGAAGCAGGACAGGGCAGAATGTAAAAACACAGAGAAAGAAGGGCCTTTCCCTTTCTTTCTTTCTTACAATGTACAACGTTTTCTTCTCTTTTTCTTTGCTATGGAGTGATCTTCTCCTAATCTCAATCTTCTGCATACCCCCTGTCTGGGAGTACAGACTACTTTAAATCACCAGTTTCTTTGGTTTAATCTCTGTAATTCTACTTCTCCAATCTCTATTTCTCCAAAATACCTGCACCTCATTTCTTTGAAGCCATCATATCCTCTAGTTTATATGTTAATCCCCCAATAATTTCCATCAATTTACAAAGTCCCACTAATGATCACAACTGACCCCTATTAACTAAACCTATCAAAACGGAGCTGGAGCAAATGTATGTAATGATTTCCTTAAGAGCACAAGAGTAATCCCAATAACAAACACTTACCACTGGATTTACCCCTAATCTTGGGTTCCGGAGTGTTGTGCTGGTACATATGTAGTACTTCAGTGCCTCATCAGGTGTAATAAGTATTATTTAAATGTAATGACAATTCTACATGTGCAGAGAGACCCTACTAACTGGAAGTCTTCAACGGGTAGTACTGGAGCTACTGGGAGTTCACGACTTCCAGTAAATTTAGATGTTGAGCTCAGCCTAGCACATGAGTCTGACGTTCTGGAGGTTAGGGAGGCAACTCCGTTGATGCGGGAGCCAACCAAACCAATATCAGACCATATTATCAAACACACAGGGCCATATGTACAATGAAGTGGCGGAGAGAGGCGTTAGCCGTCATGGCTTATCGTCTCTCTCCACCACTTCTGAAACTTAAGGCTGCACTATATTAACAAGAATGTGGTGCAGCCTTGCGGTTCTGTCTGCGATGGCGCTATGATTATCAACTTAGTGCCAATGCAGGCACCCTTGCACCATAGTGTAAGGGTGCCTGTGTTCAGGGGGGCATTGTTTATGTGTATAAAGGAGTCCCTTCCTGCACATAAACAGTCCTAAAATGCCATTCTGTCACTTTCATGTGTGCTGTTTCATGCAACACACATGAAAGTGACAAAATGACATTTTATTTAAAGGTTTGTTTATGTACAGGAAGGGACACCTTCCTGTACATAAAAAAAACATGGTATTTTGTTTTTTCCACGTGTGCTGCACAAGACAGCACGCTTGGAAAAAAGCTAAAACCAGGAGAAATAATGCATTTTCCTCGCTTAGCCAACTTAAAACCAGGATTTACTTGGCCTTAAATTTGGCACTGCCTCCTATGTACGCCACCCTTTTACATAGTTTTGCATCGAGAGAAAGGAAGCTTATGTACAAGGCAGCATTACGCCATCTAAAGTAGCTTAACGCTGCCTTTTACAGAAGGTGCAGCCCCTATCGCCACCACAATGTCAATAAAGGTGACCTTGTGGTGGCGATAGGGGCTTGTACTATACCCCACAGTGTGATGGATAGCTAGGATCATGCACCATGATCAGTCACCGTATAGAAAATGCACAGGCTTTTTGGTCATACATTGTCAGTCACACTGTGTGTTTGGGCTCAGGTCTTGGAAAATAGTGCAGAGAAACTTGAATGCAGGACCACAGGACTGAAGGAGTAGGAGATGTAGTGGGCACGCTTAAGTAAAATGTCACACTGATGGCTATGTCTGATGTGGTAGCCAAACTACTGAAGAGTTATTAGTAGCTCGGGAGGATTTCATTGATCAGAAATAGCCTTCATTATAGAAGAGAATCCCCTTGCCCCGGGTAAAATCGGGTTCACCTCAGGACATCGGCCCGGCATTTGCCCTGAAAGAGATCTTTTCTAACTGCTACTCCCCTCCACTCACATTAATCAATCATTCCCTCAAAACTGGTATTGTCCCAAACGCCCACAAATCAGCAGTTATTATCCCGATCCTAAAAAAGGCGGGTGCCGATCCATCCCTGCCGGCTAACTACCGTCCCATTTCCCTTCTCCCTTACCTGGCGAAGGTCTCAGAGGCTCATGTTACCGGGACTCTGAGCTCCTTTGTGGAGTCCACCGGCCGCCTTTCCTCTCGTCAGGCGGGCTTTCGCCCGCTGCACTCAACCGAGAAGGTGGTAGTTTCGGTGATGGACAAATTGAGGGAGGGCATTGACATCGGCCTCCCCCAGGCCCTGGTCCTGTTAGATCTGTTCGCCGCGTTCGACACGGTGGACCATGACATTCTGTTGACCCGTGTCGAGGCGGCGGGCATTGGGGGCACGGCCCATGCCTGGCTCCGGTCCTTTTTAACGGACAGGGAGCAGGCCGTCCATCTGGCCGACTTTGCTGCCCCCCCTCGGAGAGTGACCTGCGGCGTCCCCCAGGGTTCCTCCTTGTCTCCCCTGTTATTTAATTTATACATCTCACCCCTCATTTTTTCTTTACAGCAGATGGAGGTCTCGGTGTTCAATTACGCCGACGACCTCCAACTTATCTTCAACCTCTCCCACTCCCCCACTTCTGCCCAGAACTACCAGAGGGTCATGCTTTTCATCCAAGATTGGATGAACTGCAACCACCTCAAACTGAACCCCGACAAAACCGAACTGGTTTTGACTGGGGGTGGCTGCAGTCCTTGGTCCTCTTCCTTCTGGCCCCACTCACTTGGCCCCCCTCCCTTTCCGGTTCCTAAGGTCAAAACCCTGGGCATCTTTATCAACTCCCAGCTTTCCCTTCACTCGCAGGTTAACTCAGTGGTGTCTTCCTGTTTCTTTTCCCTCCGCACCATTCGTAAGGTTTCCCATTTTTTTTCTGCTCCCGCCCTCAAGCTCATTCTCATGGCCATGGTGCTATCGCGCCTTGACTATGGGAATGTGGTCTATAATGGGGCCCCAGACTATCTGATCCGCCGGCTTCAACTGATACAAAATCAGGCTGCCCGCCTGATTTATGGTCTCTCCAAATTTCACCA
Organism: Lissotriton helveticus; assembly: GCF_964261635.1. Lineage (NCBI taxonomy): Eukaryota > Metazoa > Chordata > Amphibia > Caudata > Salamandridae > Lissotriton > Lissotriton helveticus. The sequence continues at coordinate 361,270,793 of NC_136062.1, forward strand.
TGCCACCCCTCTGTTGCAGTCTCTGCACTGGTTACCGGTGAAGGAGAGGGCCCTTTTCAAGCTGGGCTGCATCACTTATCAGGCTAGGTCGGGGACTGCCCCCGCTTTCCTTTGTGAAGCTATTTCATCTTATCTTCCGACCAGAGAGCTCCGCTCCGCTCACCAGGCTCTCTTGTCAGCCCCCCGCTTCAGGAAGCAGAAGTCTGGGGGGGCAAGATTTGCGGTTCTAGCTCCATCCTTTTGGAACTCGCTCCCTCTTGCCCTCAGAGCTTAAACCTCCTATCTGGAATTCCGTAAACACCTTAAGACCTTCCTGTTTTCCAGATCCTTAGCAGTCTAGCCTCCCTCTCTGCCTCTATTGGTTCACCGCCGTCTAGCGCCATGAAACCGTCCCGGTAAAAGTGCGCTTAATAAATATTTTAAATTTCAAATAAATTCAAAAATTCAAAATGGTGGCACCGATAAGACATGAGATGAGGAAAATATTGCATATTACAAGTTGGTCCCAGAGGGTACACTAATAAATGAGGACTTTTTATGGAATTACGAATTTTGGGTCTAGTTCCCCCTTTAATTCCTTATTTTGTCACAGACATTTCCTTGGAGTTTTTAATTGCGTTCATCTGTTGAAAACTCTTTGTGGTAGTTGGTATCTCATAAGTCCATAGAGGCTGGTAACACTGGAGTTAAGTTGCCACTCGTAATGAGCCCCTTAATGTCTTTTTGTGTACATTTAAAGTATGCTTGCCACAATTTGCTGGTATATGCTTGATTACCTGCACTATTTTGACAGTGCTATGTGTTAAAAATTGTGAAATTCACATTAAGTTTGACGTATACTATTTCCAAGTGCTAGTAATGTGGCCATCTTTCTCACTAACAACATGAGAAACTAAACAGGTTGAATAATTGTCCCAACCTGGCGTACTACTTATGCCAGCCCGATTTGATTGAACTGATGAGCGTTGGAATTCTGACCTCTGATAAGTGGCATTTGCCAAAAAGTGACTATTTTGCTGGCGATAGCCGCATTTACATTATAGATCTTTGGCCACTCCTCTGAATCTCCAATAGAGGATGCTAGTGTTTCCAAAACCTGTCAGGATGTACTGGTGTGTAAGGTATACATCTGCTAAATACATTTTCAACACAAATGTCATAATTATTACATACATGTTGCGCATCCATTCTTTTTGTGAATCTCTTATAATATATACGTTCATGTAATCCAACTTTTTAACTATTTCCACATGTTTGGGCTTTTGGGGAATAACGTGGATTTTGGTGCCTACATATTAAGGGCCACATGTACAAAACTTTTTTGAGGTCTCGAACGGCCTGAATTGCAGAAACGAGCTGTTTGCAACCACAAATTTGTTTTTTGGGTGTACAGAAACCAAACTGTGCTTCTACAGATTTGAAAATAGGAAGAGGACCCCTACCCCTTTGAGAATGTTAAAAAATATTTTTTTAAGAGCTGGCAATGTTCCCGTGGCCCACTGCTCTCTCATAAATAATTAAACTTAAACGTTTCAATTTTTTTTCTTATGAATTATATTTAATTTCCCTTTAAGGAAAATAGGGAGGGATACGTTTCCAAGAAATAAAGATTGCTTTATTTAAACGCAATCAAAAGACATGGTGGTCTGCTGACCCCAGCAGACCCCTATCCCTGTGACGGCTCCCATTCCTAATGGGGTGACTAACAGCAGCCTTCCTCATTAATGTTCACGAGATTAGTTGATTTGCGATCTACTATGAATTACTATTTTAAAATTTAAAGATTAGTACATCAAGAGTAGCGATGGCCAAATAGTGATTTAATAAAAATTTCTATTTGAAAATCGCTATTCTTAATATTCTTACATCTGGCCCCAAAATGTGTACAGAACTGGAAATAGTGTACTATTTTCTACTATTAAGTTCCAAAAGGATTTACCTGTAAAAAATTAACAAAGATTTTGAGTTTTATCACACTCAGTAAGTATCTGGTATCTGGTATGGTAAACTCCACACAACTTCGAATTCCAACCCATGCGCAAAAGAGTAGGAAAACTTTGGCCCATGAATAATCAGGGCTAAGGTTTCAAATATTTGGGTGTCATTTTGGGGCTACGGGCCAGAAGGGATTTTGCCAAAGTCACTCAGTTGTCCTACTATCGCTCACTGTCTGATCTCGATAATTGACTGCTACCTGAAACTGAGTGGTGAGAAATCTAGGTCATGGTCGTTGGTAATCAATGTCCTTTTTGGTCTTCTCTTTGTTGTCCGACAGAACTCGCCCCGTTCCCTAACCCAGTTCTCACTGCCAGTAATCCAGGCGCTGTTTCGTACAGAAAATTCACTTTTTCAGGGCATATTAGTTAGACGACTGGCCCCTGTTTCTATATTCTACATTATTTGAGAAAGAATTTAACCTTGCTTCCATTTTCTACCCAGGAAAATGTAGTGCAATCTTTAGTCCCTCCTCCTCTGGATTATGCCAGCTACCTTCTACTTGGCCTCCCCAACTTTCTCTTCAACCCTCTTTAGATTCAACAAAACGCTTCTGTGTGACTCATGACGCTATGAAACAGCACCGAGACTCACTACATTGACTGCCCATACAAAACCTTCGCACCTACTGGAATTGTCACTTTATTGATACGATTTATCAAAAGATTAAATTGAAGTCTTCTTAAATCTTTTGTTGTGGTAGCAGCGTCTTTGACTTTTATATCTATGTGGATGTATACATTATGTTCTGAATGGCCGCCTTTGGAGCATATGTTGTTTTTATGACCTTCATAATCTAGATCTACTGGACTAGAGGGTGATCCTTCTCTTTATCTGATTAGCAGTCAAGGAGGCAGATATTTTATGTACCTTGCTACTAAAGCCTGGAATGTCCTTCCTGGTTCCATTAGGTTTCTGTCATACCATGCCAATTTCCAAAACTGATTCCGCCACAATAGTTTAAGGGGCAGATTTATGAGGCCCTTGCGCCACGTTTACGCCGCTGTTGCGTCACGCAAGGCGGCGTAAACGTGGCGCATCCCTACGAACGATTTACAACGTGACGCATCTAGGCAGATGCGTCACGTTGTAAAGCCCTGCGCCGCTTGTGGGCGTTCCGGCGCAGGGTGGGCGTTCCGGGGCAGGTGCGCCTCGCAAAAGTGGCTGAGTGAAATCTATAAGATTTCACTCAGTCACTTTCAGGCCAATGCTGCGTCAAAAGCCTGCGCCTGCTTGAAGCAGGCGTAGGTCTTGATGCAGCATTGGTCAGATAGGGCAACCCCCGAGCCTTGCTGGAGCTGCGTCGCGCTTGCGACGCAACTCCAGCAATGCGTCACCTTTACGGCACAGATGCGTCACGCATCTGTGCCGTTTTTGCCCCATGGTGCGCCGCATCATAAATGCGGCGCACCATGGGTGGCGGATCTGTGGCGCACTGTGGCGCATGTTAACTGGCGCATCCCTGGGGATGCGCCAGTTAACATAAATCTGCCCCTAAGTCTCTAGTGTCAGCTTGCCTTTAAGTGTTTGTGTACTATACAAGTCCAATCCAATTCAACTCAATAACAAACAAGCATAACCTACTGAGTGGCTTTCTGCCCGCCTACAAGGCAGATTGGCGCCTTCTAAGTGGAATGTAGCGCTGTATAATTGAAAATCTAATGCATCACTGTTGCCTTTCTACCTGTAGTTCCTTGAGCGTTGTAGGGAGATAGATGGTTCTGTGTATTTAAAACGGGACTTTAGAAGGCTGTCCTAGACAAAAGTCACGGCCACTACACCTATGAATAATTTGTGACACTTATGCTATCACCCTTCACTTCCTGGTCAGCCAGTACCCCACTTGTTCTCAAGCAAGTATACAGCCCATTTAAACAACACTGACACCAGTCTAAAAGTTGGCAAATACTTTTTACTTGATTTTGCAGTTTTTTATAGCGCTACCTCAACGCGAGCAATTTGGGCACTGGTGCATGCTTGCTTTGTCTATCGCATCTAATTTGTTTTAGAAAAGAACTCATTTGATTGGCAAAAAGTTTAGGAATGTGCCAAAGTCAGCAGAAAGCTTTACATGTGCACCTTAAAACACTTGTAAAATAAAAGGAATTCGTTTAGTTCTTAAATTGTTTCCAATAATTTTTACATTTAACATATAAAAGTAAAGATTTTTTTTTACCTTAACCTGCCGCCTGAGCCCAAAATTTTCCCGTTTTTGAAAGGCGTTGATTAAAGCCACCTCTAATAAAATGCAGAAATGCTTCTTATGCACTCGTTAGTGGGCCCATTACAGAATCCCAATATTTTCAGCTGCTCACCTTGTCTCGGGCAGCTATTAGCACAGGCGAGGCCTGCGCCAATCACAACACATAAAAGTAACAGTTTTCGCCTGCGTGGAACAATCTGGGCGCTCCGATTGGGCGGACTCAGAAACAGCTGCCAACTGACAAAATACACGTGCTCAGCAGGGGGAGAAATAACAATGCCTTCTTCTGTGTCTTGAAACTTTCACGTTTTAAAAAGCGTGTTCCCGCAGCGACCGGCCTATGAAGCAACGCGAGCTCGCGCTGGCTAGCTAATGGCCCCTTTATTTGGGGCACCTGTTTGAAAAGAGAAACTTTCCATTTAACAGTTTTGAAGTAATCCTTCCGCGGGCTCTTAGGTCCTATTCAGATCAAAATGCTGCCCTTGCAGGCCCATAATGTTTCATACCTTTTTTTTGAGGGAATTCGTTTTTAAACCAGGGCCAATCGGGCCTTGTGCATTGATTAGTCACTACTTAACTGTGGGGCCTGATGACGTAAAGCGAGTGAGGTACAAGGCACACCCTGGCGCACTGCTCCATTGCACAGGTTTTCCTCCAGCTGAGTAATGTGTGGCCCCTTTCGTATCACAGAATGTGCCCATGACTTCGCACGGGGTAGGACCCCATGCAAATGAGGGAGGCACGTGACTAGGGGTGCATTAGAGATTACATCACCAGCCGCAGCAGCCAATAAAATACAATGTAATATTCTAACTCCTAATTATCTTGACGAAAAAGTGCAAGTCGATGTTGCAGGTTGAGATTTAAAATTAGGTATTGGGGTACACACCCTGGGAGGGTGGCATGTACCGCACCTGCTTGGTGAGGACTTTCTAGCTCCATGCCACAGCTGGCATTAACACTTTAGGGTCCCATATACGTTTAGTCATAATACCGATGTTGCCATAACACGAGTTACCAGTCAATTAAAATTGCTTTGCCAAAATTTCCACCAGCTAGACATGTCAACCGGTGCTTAATTTGAGCCGGTGGTTTCCGGTGCTCAGCACAGGCACTTATCTATCAACACTGGAAGTGCACATTCTTTTTTGGTGGGCACAGGCCGATGAAGGGATTCGCCCAGAATCACAGGACGTTGAGCCAACGCCGAGACTGCAAGCAGGTGAAACCTATGGGGTGAAAAACATGCACATACACTGACTCACGCATGTTATTCCCAATTTATCATAGGCCGTCCTATAATGATCAAGTATTTCTCCTGCTTTGATGCTCTTTATCTGTGTTAGAGGAATCTTGAAAATCTTCAAATATGCAAACGTACTCTATGGAAACTTTGAATAAGCTGTGAAGAGATGCATGCAGGGCCGCCTTCCTATCAGCCGTGCATGCAGGCCATCACAATGCCAGGTAGAAGCTTGTTGCTGATGCTCATTTAAAAAAATAAAAATAAATTATAGATCTTTTTATTTGCAAAAAAGAAAACACGTTGGTCATTGCACATATACTTTCACAGTCATTACAGAGTTGCATTCACATATTAACTTTTCAGTCTGGCATGGCAAAGCATCTGTCATATTATCAAGGAACGGCGTTAAAATTATCGCCGCTTTAGAGGCAGGAAACTGACGCTAAAACGGCGATAATGGGCTTGATAATATGCCGTAGAGAATTCCAATAGAAGCCCATGTAAACACCAGAACATAGGCTTCTATTTGGAATTCTCAAGGGCATATTATCAAGCCCAGTATCGTCGCTTTAGCAGCAGTGTCCTGCCGCCAAAGCGGCGATCATGTTAACGCTGTTCCTTGTTAATTTGCCCCTAAATTCCTTCTCTCATAGATATATTTGTGCAGAAAATGCAATCCTTATTTATTTCTTTCACTGCAGCTCACTCTGTTTTAAATATTCTAATCAGAACTCAGAATGCAAGCAGGAACTATTGGCTTTGTTTCTAAAGGCCTCGTTTATGAAAAGTGACGCATCGCTGCGTAAAAACAGCGTTGCGTCACTTTTCATTGCGCCCTACTTGCGACATGCTGGATGCGTCATTTGTACAGTATGCCGCATCATGTCGCAAGGAGTTACAGATACGTCAGTATTTCTGACGTATCTGTAGGCACAAAAATGACGCATTGCTGGAGTGTGCCACAAAAGTGACGCAACTCCAGCAATGGGTCATTACACATGGGCAGGTCCCACAGCAGGCGTAAGATATTGACACATTTGCGTCCTGGAAGTGACGCCGTAAAATCTCATAGATTTCAACGCGTCACTTCTATAAGCCTGACTTGCGTCAATACGCCCACCCTGAATACATTATACCTGGCGCAGGTATAATGTGGCGCAAGGCTTTACAAAGTGATGCATCTACCTAGATGCGTCACTTTGTAAATATGACGCAACATGACGCATTTTTTACCCTGCTGATGCATCACAAAAAGTGACGCACCAGCGGCGCAAAAGTGACACAAGAACTCATAAATAAGCCCCCAAATGTTTTAGTCAGATATTGAAATGCAAACTAGAACTATTGACTTTGCCAATGCTATTTCAATCATGGTCACATTACGCAATGCCATGAAGCCATCGTCATTCTTGAGACAAATTCTCGGCTTGTATATTTTTCGAACCACCTGCCACTCTTTCTTCCAGAAACACCGTTTCGCTTCATCACCATCTTTTAATTTTCCTTTCTGCAAATTTGTAATTATTTTTAGCGGACAGCAGAAGAACAGTTGCATCGTTCCTTCCACCCACCTTTACCCAGCCCTGCCCTGTGCTGACTGAATAAGCACCACGATAAATTCCATGTTCGTACATGGCTTTTAAATGCTTATTTTGGCCCTCTTCCGCCAGACTACATCACTGCACGGTCCGCTCTCAGGGGCACTTTGCAGTAATTCCAGAGGTGGTTCCTTTCGCTGCCAACACAAACTGCAGCCCCCTTGCTCCCGCAAAAGACACCTGTTGTTACAAAGCTGTAAATGCTGCCTGAGTTCACTGCTTGTTTACACTTGCTTCTAAATGTCTAAATGTCTGCTCTCAAACTTGGAAGGTAATTTATTTTGCCTTTCGCCCACCTTTCACCAGCTGTGCATGATGGCTGCATATGTGTGCCCAATCACCAGAGTATTTACCTTCTGCTCTGTGCAGCATTGTTTTATGTGGAGGGTTTGACTTCATATGTGCCTGTCTCTGGACAGCGGTACAAAAGGGGGGGTGGTACAAAAGGGGGTGGTGATTGTACCGCTTTTGGCCAGCATAAGTGTGGCAGGGTATGCTCAGACGTGAGTCCCTTGCTCACTTTGCCACTGGATTCAAGCAAGCCTGGCTGAAGACGGCTGTAATGCCAGAAACCGGTCCTCGGAAGCTTGTTTCCGGTGCAGGGAAGGCATGGCTTGGCAGTTCGGGCTGGACTGTTCCCATGAGGCACAAGGTCAGACTGATTTGCATATAGCCATGTCTGAACTGGGGTGGCAGAGAAGAACGGGGATGGATTCAACCCAGATCTTTTGACTGGGTGTGAGTGTTTGATTGGTTCGGATGCTCTGTCCATCACCACCCCCTTTTGTACCGCGTTTGGCCACCATAAGTGTGGCAGGGTATGCTCAGACGTGAGTTCCTTGCTCACTTTGCCACTGGATTCAAGCAAGCTGGGCTGCTGACGTAGCTTGTTTCTGGTCCAGGGTAGGCATGGCTTGGCAGTTCGGGCTGGACTGTTCTCATCAGGCACAGGGTCAGACTGATTTGCATATAGCCATGTCTGAACTGGGGTGGCAGAGTGGGCTAAAGAACGGGGATCCATCACCACCCCCTTTTGTACTGTGTCTCTGGACTGGGCATATGTTTAAAGCAGATGTGTGAGTATCACAAACAGGGTGTTTCATGCAGTGGTGGTTTCTTTATGAGGGGCAGAGTTCACAAAGAGAAGCACCGCCCACAAATAAGTCCAAATGGCACATCACCCTTGGTTAAGTCCATCGCCTCCTTAAACCATGGTGCCAACATCAAAGCTCCTGACTGATAATTACAGAGCGAGGGCAGAGTTGAGGATGTGTACAATTTCCCTGGGACGCCTGGGTGAACCCTAAGACTACCTTATCTGGGGTGTGTATAAGTACCAGGGGTGCTTCTGCATCACAGAGAAAGTAAGCCTAGAATTTACTCTATATGCAAGTCCAGCTGTCCTGAGGGAATTCCTGAGGTGTGCAAGTGGCCAGCCCGAGGTGTTTTCCGCGAGATTATTGTTCCAGGAGGGACAGAGACATGCCTTATACATGCATGGAGGCAGCATCATCAGCAAAGTACGACAAGGACCTTAAAATGGAACACGACACATACCTTGACACTGGGTCTATATAATGCTACTTGGGGCATTCTTACAAACGAGGAGGAATTATGTGTTTCAGAGTTTCCATGACCTGCCAGAACCACTGTGCATAGTTCCTTCTATTACGTGTAAACCCTCTTGGAATCAAAAATTAGCTAGCATTCGCGCCAAGAATTTTCAATTCTATTAAGGACACGGAGGCAAGGATTATGCTTCTCTTTCTTATATTTGCTACTCACAGCAGCCAATGAAAAACGTTTTGTATGCAAATAAAACTACATTTCCCATGATGCTTGTACATAGATCACATCCTGTATAGCCCCATAAGAGCTGCTGTACTCAGTGTCTCCTCCTCTTTCTTTGCTCGAACATATACAGTCCACACATTAATAAATCCAGTCCTTTTCACGGAATACGAGTCTCAATAACATCCTTCAACATGGAGAACCAACATTAATAAATCCAGTCCTTTTCACGGAACATGAGTCTCAATAAACATCCTTCAACATGGAGAACCATCGTCAACTGGAAAGATCACGTCTTCTAAGCCAGAAGAACACCTGCTCCTTCTTCTTTACTCGTAGCTGAAAAGAATGAGACAGGAAAAACCCGTAACTTCTGCTGATACAGAATATCAAGTACATGCGGGTGGGCAATTATTACCAATACTGTAATAAACCGGGTGGGATAATCCTCGCCTCCGTGTCCTTAATAGAATTGAAAATTCTTGGCGCGAATGCTAGCTAATTTATGATTCTATTACAGGACCGGAGGCTTCGGATTATGCTAGTTTAACGCTTATCAACACAACTACAGTCTTAAATCTCCCACCGGTACAGAGTCTGAGAAACTCCATCAGAAGAATTAAAACTTGCACAACCATGGGAATTATCAAAACAAGAATGATAAGTACTGTACTTGAGCAACCTGCGTCTCACAATTGGTTCTAACACTCATTCCGGCAAAAGGCCCTCAATCATCGGCTGCAATAGCCTCGTACTCACATATAAAATGTCAATAATCATCGACAGACATATGAACATATACTCGAAAAAACCTCAGATAGTAAATCCGAGAATCATCGTTGTAAGCCATAAGGCGCGTGAAGAAACACTCACAAAGTGCTTTATCCCGACTTCGTGTGACCAGGCCCTGACCACATGCAGTTCAGACTTAGCTGACAGAGTAACTTCCTAGAGTAGATACTGTACCTGTAAAACGCAGGCCCTGCCTCGCCATAGGAACACCTGATATTTACTGTCCAGTCGACATACGATTATATGTCTAGTAATAAAAAGGAAAAACCCGAGAATCAGTCCCGTTTGGAATATTTACGCCATCAAAAGAATACGAAAGAAAAACCCCGACGCAAGTTCAGCAACTTGTCTTGGACCGAGAATGAGCCGCAGAAAAACAGCTAAAATGGAGGCTATAAAGTGAACGGTATTGAAGTCCCCGTACAATATTTGGAAAATAATTCACAAGTAGAGTAATCAGTCCTCACAAAGCCACCAAAAAGGCGTACATATCAACAGAGCGACCCTCTATCGCTGAAACGTATGTCGGGAAGGAAGGACCCAGAATACAAAATGAACGCCCTCAGCGCGTTCGAAAAACCAGGAAAGTATTGTATGTACCAGAAACTTGATCGTAAACAAAGTAAGTCGGAATACATACACCCTAGGGAAAAACTGTACTTACCACATCGCCATGAGTCAAACCCAGACCCGTGCTTACTAAACGGCCACGATGAACCTGCGGCCCGTAGCTCCCCGGTGAACCATAAAGGCATCGGCCTTGATCTGCATGAGTGCTACGTCATGAGAAAAAGAAAAATAATAAGGTCAGGCAGGAAACCGAACCTGCTTCCGCTAACCCAAGGGGCATTGGAATGTCAAAATGGAGTCCACCCTGCACGAAAGTCGCGACTCAGTCGCCGAAAATACAAAGAACCGGATGGAACAATCCTTTACCGTCATGAAGGCTAAGGAGGTATACCGCAACAACCTAAATATGAAAGTTTTGGCAGAATGGCCGGAGTCCTGGAACAAGACCACTTAAGAAAATGATCTATATGCCCATATCCGCTGATCGATCTCGCCGTCGAGATATTGCGATGCTGAACAGTAAGCCTCCAGGGGCGTGCACGATAAAGAGCCCGAATAACTGAAGGATCGGAAACAATAATTGGACTGACGGTCAAAACACCGCTACCATAACACCCCTACGAAGGGAACGCTGACACTGATACCATCGGAAATTCATCCTCGCAATGTAGATTGGGTCATACCACCACTGAGTCGCGTAGGAAGGAGATAAGCCTGGAACCGAAACTAAGAGCCACAAATGCATGAAGGTAATAACCGGGCTAATCCAGAACATCAATCCGATGTCCGGAAACGTTAGGCCAAGGCCTGTTAAGAGAGACCCATCCATACCTATATGTATCCAGTTAATTTGAAAGGTAAATCAACTCGGTACTCGGAGGGCACTAGAGAGCTGAGAGCTTGGGACAACCTATACCTCGCCTCAACCATTAGAACCGCCACCGGAGCAACTGCCATTGCAGGGAAGGAGGAGATCACCAGACTCACTCCTGAACGCTAAATGCCAGAAGCTGCGGAAAAACGATAGAAAAAGAAGACCAACTAGTATGAATGTGACCACAAGCAAAAAACGTCTACCCTTTATACACTCAACGATAATAAATCTGTCCCATAGGGACCTGACGCAAAAGGCCTACCAGGATCTGGTGTGCTGGTGTCCAACCATATGAAAGGCTATGCGCCACTCGGTGATCTGACGCAACGGCGTCATACTGACCCCTATCGCCGATCGTGGCTGACTACGACCTAGTGTTGCAGCCTGTCGAGTCTGGGAATCCCTTTCAGAGATGACTAGAAAAAAGGAAGTCTGGCGACGCCGTCGGGCAATTCCTCAGCTATACCCAAAAAAGGGGGGTCGCAACGCCCTAGGCTAAATTCCGTCACACGCGCCCTGCAGCCTTACGTGTTGGTGAAAAGGAAATACGAAGTGAAAATAATAAATAAAATAAGAAATAAAAGAAATAAAAAATCATGCTCAAGGATTTGTGGTAGCAGAATGAAAAATGGGCGTCAATCAAGCCCTGTCACCCCTAGTTAGGTAACGTCATACTCGAGGCCCTGTTGATCACACAAGAACGGGAAGAACCTGGGTGTCAACATAATTAGTCCAGGAGGCTCTTGCGCTCCTATCAGTAGTTGTCATCCTCCAATATATATATAAATATATACACACATATCCCACCATCACCCTCAAGGGATATACGTTTTTAATATATATGGTAGTGCAAAGCACAGCGCAATGGAGGAGTAGAGGGGGAGCCCACCCTGTGCACACTAAAACATAGAATGAATAATGTAGCGGCTCCTCAGCAAAGCTGTAGTCATTATACCAGCCCAGAGGGCGTCGGAGTCATTGTAAAATACAAGGAGCGTGTGCGCACTCCGAGGGCCAGCCTATTGTGAAAGCCTGGAGGCTACCAGGCACTCTGCTCAGGTAAAGCAGGAGGCACCGAGACCTCGAAACAAAACAAACGGGGGACGCATGCGACGTGCGTAGGCCAAAGTGCCCAAAATTAAGCGCAAAATTGCGCCCAAGTGGGTTACGCACACCGGAGCGTTATGACTCCATAACTGCACTCGGCTACTAGGGAAAGCCTTTGGCGGAGAAAGCGCGAGACCGCGCAATAATTCAACCAACCCTATGGAAGTGACAGGAAAATCTATTGCAATGTGGAACAGCATCGTTGGAACCTAATCTAGGAGCTAAAATTCTTGAAACAAACCATCGGTACCCATTTCATCCTGGCGCCATGCCAGCGCCACATTTCAGCTCCGGAGGGAGCGTTTGATTCAGTTTGTGGCCGAGTCAGGCCTCCCACGAGGTTTAATGCCGCCGGCAAGAGCAGAGTGACCCCACCACTCCTGCAGGAGCATCTGAAACTTGTATTGGTGGGTGAAATAAAAAACGCTACCAAGCGCACTACTGTCTTCCAGTATAAATAATGAAAACATACACCAGGAGAATATTAAACTTAAATAGTAATAAAAGTACGAAAATAGAAATTATAAACATTAAATATCATGTGGCAATTGGAAAAACATGAAGTGGAGGCACCTGGGATCGAACCCTGCACCATGGAGATAAGAGGCAACAGCCTTGCCCCGAGGCCACGTGTAAACCAATCATGGCGAAGCTAATGAGGCCTGAAGACCCCTGCAGGGAAGCACGGCCCTGGAAAATCAGCGAGAGTACGGGATGCCTGATAAGGCCACCCGCGTAGCGGCTACACCGCCGTACTCACAGTCCCAGGAGACAACGAGGCGACGCGCGCCTGCCTTTATGAAGGAGAGCCATGAAGCTGTAACGTTCAGCGGCCAACAGGGACAGAAGCCGCGCCCGAACGGGCCAACAGAGGAAACCACAGACTCGCTGCGGGAGGAGGCTCAACACTCCTACGCCGCCCCTTCGATAACCACTGTTATGCCCGCAGGCCCTCGGGGGACGGAAAACTCGGCCGGAGAGGCCGAACAGTCAATGAAGTAAAAGCTTCCCCGGAGTACGCCGCTCCCAGCGGGAGCCGCTCCGCCTAACCATAAAACAAGCAATGGCGCCCGCGAGCGCTGGTTCAAGACAAAGCACCGTAAATCAACAAAAGATACGGTCAACATCACAAACACCTTCTTGTCACAAGCCGTAAATACAGCGCGATAGAAGGTGCCGAGCCTTATTTACATAGCGCGATATAAGCGCAAAGCATTCAAATAGCGCGACATGAGCGCAAACATACAGGTAATAACATCAAAGTCAATCCAACAGCCAATTAAGATATTAATCATGGCACAATGTTGTGAGCACTTAACTGTCTGCGTGAGCAGCAAAGAAAGAGGAGGAGACACTGAGTACAGCAGCTCTTATGGGGCTATACAGGATGTGATGTATGTACAAGCATCATGGGAAATGTAGTTTTATTTGCATACAAAACGTTTTTCATTGGCTGCTGTAAGTAGCAAATATAAGAAAGAGAAGCATAATCCGAAGCCTCCAGTCCTGTAATAGAATTGAGAATAACTGTGAAAACTCAGATTTGTCAGACAGAATTCCATATAGAATTCCAAATTCCATGAGGTTTGACAACAGTTGCCCCCTGTTTCGGTCATGTGGTAAATGCCTGTGAGGCTGCCAGCGTGGGCAGGATCAGGGGTGGGCAAGGTGGAGGTGCTGCCTGACCCTGTGCCTCGTTAGTGGGTCAGGCGGCAGCCAGGAACCAGGTCTGCGCTGCATTACAGCCCATTCCAAATGCAATTTTAGTGTTTGGATTCTCCAGCCGGTAAAATTGGTTCTTGTGTTTCCACACGTGGGAAACCTGGGATCAGGAACACTCAGCAGCGAAATTCCACATGGGAACTCTATCCCTCTGTAGTAGAGTGGCACACTTTCCCCCTTGTACTAGAGAGGCACAGTATCCCGCTTGCAATAGAGTGACACAGTTTCCCTCCACGGTAGAGTGGCACAGTATAACCCCTTGTAATAGAGTGGCACAGTATCCCACCGCAGTAGAGTGGCATAGTATCCCTCTGCAGCAGAGTGACACAGTATCCCTCTGCAGTAGAGTGGGACAGTATCACTCTGCAGTACGGTGGCGTAGTATCCCTCTGCATAAGAGTGGCACAGTATACCTCTGCAGTAGAGTGGCACAGTATTTTCCTTGCAGTGGAGTGGCACAGTATTTCTTTGCAGTGGAGTGGTACAGTATCCTACTGCAGTAGAGTGTCACAGTCTACCTCTGTAGCAGAGTGGCACAGCATCCCTATGCAGTACGGTGGTGCAGTATCCCTCTGCAGTAGAATGGCACAGTATCCCTCTGAAGTAGAATGTTACAGTATGCCTCTGCAGTGGAGTGGAAAAGTATCCCTCTGCAGTAGAATGGGGCAGTATCACTCTGCAGTACAGTGGCACAGTATCCCTCTGCATAAGAGTGGCACAGTATTCCCCTTGCAGTAGAGTGCCAAAGTATCCCTCTGCAGTAGAGTGGCACAGCATCCCTATGAAGTAGAGTGGCACAGTATCGCCCTCGCAGTAAAGTGCCACAATATTCCGCTTTGCACCAGAGTGGCACGGTATCCCCTTGTAGTAGAGTGGCACAGTATCCCTCTGCATAAGAGTGGCACAGTATCCCTCCATAGTAGAGTGGCACAGTATTTGCCTTGCAGTGGAGCAGCACAGTATCCCTCTGCAGTAGAGCGGCATAGTATCCGTCTGCAGTAGAGTAGCACTGTACCCCCTGCAGTAGAGTGGCACAGTATCCCTCTGGTGTAGAGTGGCATAGTACCCCTCTGCAGTAGAATGGCACAGTATCCCCTGAGTGATGTAGGATATACAGTATCAGTAGTTACCAGTAGTAGCACAAAGCACCTCCGTGCATGCAGAACCACATAAGGTACAGGAAGAGACTGATAGACTAACATGGTCCTATCGTGCCATGGGACGTAGTGCAGTGCGACCATTTGCGCCATTTGTTGTCACACCTACCAATTATGCACATTTGTGTTTCCCGAGTGTGCGTTTCCTTTACTCTGTGTGGTTTTTTATGTATCAGCCTGCGATGGCTGTATTTGCGCAGTCTCGCTGGCGAGATTTAATGAGATAGAGGAGAACATCACTAGCGAGGTTGAGCCCCGCCCCTCTTCTCCATTGGCTGGCCTCCTAAACCGTGGCCTGCCATTGGTAAGAGTTCCTAGTAACGTTCTTCTTTCTACCTATGCCCCGTCCTTTTCAGATTGGGTTCCTTGCCTTACTGCTGAAGTAAAAGGTTTCTTATCTTCTTTATGGGTCCAGATGGCCCCTTAAAGAAGATAAGGAACCTTTTACCCCAGCAGGTAGTCCGGGCGCCCAGTCTGCAAGGGACAGGGCTTAGACACAAAAGGCTGTGTCATGGCGAGCCTGTAGCTATAGTGCCATGGTGTGATCCTGTTATACTCAGCTTATTTCACCTAGAATGGCGTCCCATGGAGTCCCACTTTGTTCTGACATTCAAACCTCAGAGCACTTATTTACATTAGAATGCTCAATCAAAATTATTTGTCGAATCATATAATAGAAGTGGCAATTGGAACAGTCTGCGCAGTAAAAATACTTTCATCACCTACCAATGCCGATCAAGCTGGGACGCCGGTTCAATCACACGGTGTTCCTTACTCTATCTAAGTGACAGTGTCGCTGTTTGTGTCATTAGCCACGGAACGCCCCCCTCCCCTGCGCTTCACGTCCCTGATGTGGGCGGAGACGTGGCTCTGTCAGTAAGAGTTTCCAGGAGTGGAGCTTCGGAGGGTTACATTTACGCATGGAGGTCCGGGGGCTGGAGACGGGAGCCCAGTTGGATCCGGGTCTCTGGACGTGGCCTCCTGGGCTTGTCTCCCGCCCGGACGAGCTATGCATGGCCGGGCTTCTGGGAGCCTCGCTGCGGGCGCTGCACGAGGCCCATGACCGTCATTTGGCAGATCCAAGATTCATTTTCAGCCACAAAATGCCCGGATTCAGTTCTTTAAATCGTATTGAAAAAATGTGCATATCCACTGTGCAATGATGGTGCATAAATATTCACTTTAAAATAGATCAATCATATCCAATCCCCATTGTACAATAGTAGTGAACACTCACGGTATAAGAGCGGTGTATATTCATGGTGCAGAAGCAGTGTATACCCATAATGCAGTAGTGATGTACATTTACTGTGCAAATGAAATGTGTATACGTTGTCAATCAGTTGTGTAAACCTTTTTCCAATAGTGTTGTACAACCATTGTGTCACACCATAAGGCCGGTGTGTTATAAGGCGGAGAAAATCAGAGCTTTGATACTAGCAATGTCTGGGTGTTACAGTCTCAAACAGGCAGTCTGAGAGCATAGGCAGAGACTGTCTAGATTTCTTAGATGTACAAGACGCAGGCTCCTACATATTGCTGTAGCCGGGCTGTCAACGGATAACTCATGCCAGCAGAGACCGACGTCACACCGGCACGCTGTATCAAAGCAATAATGCCATTGTCACAGTCTGAAGGTCTCACTACAGCCACAAATCTTAAATAAGCCGTTTCAATAATAGGGCAGCCTCGCGATACATGTAATATAATGTCTTCGCAAGCCATCGGAAACCTTTATACTTTCATCAACCCCGCCCCCAAAACAAAAAACCAACAAAACGTGATGCCACCGGGTGACTTCCGCATCAGCATACGTGATTTCTGTTTATCAATCGGACGCATAGACCTTGCTCGTTGCAAATATCTGCGCAGATGAAGATTTCAAAGGCACTGACCTCAAGAGGGCGCTCTCACCCCGCAAGCAGCCCACTCGCCTCCCAGATATAGTTCCTGAGTGAAAGTTACACCTGCAGCACATTAACACACTTTTTTCCTTCTTCCCCTGTTGTGGTAACTGCGAAAGAATGTAAAACAAAAGATCATTTGAAATACTCATGTCACTCATGAAATGACCGCTAGCTCTGTGTGTAGCACTGTGTGTGTGTGTGTGTGTGTGGCTCTGTGTGTATGTGGCTGTGTGTGTGTGTGGCTCTGTGTGTGTGTGTGGCTCTGTGTGTGTGTGTGTGTGTCTCTGTGTGTGTGTGGTTCTGTGTGTGTGTGTGTGTGGCTCTATGTTGCAAATGCAATAGGTACTACTCTCACTACTCACTCTACTACTCACTCTACTACTCTACTACTTATTATTATTATTATTATAATTGCATTTATTGAGCGCGCAGCTACCCGGAGGTTTCCCGGCGCTAGTGAGCAAACAAAAGGTAAGGTAAGCTGAGAAGGATTAAGCACACATTTTAAGAATTAAAAAGCCAGGTCTTGATTCCCCCTGCGGAATTTAAGATAGCAGATTTCGGATCGCAGTGGTTGAGGCATGGAGTTCCATAGAGAAGGTGCTAGCAGCGCAAACGAGCGACCGCCCATTTTGGCTCTGTTAAAGCGCGGGATTTGAAACTTATTTTGCATAGAGGATCTCAGAGTGCGGGTAGGGACATAATCCTGCACCAAGGAGGACAAGTATTTCGGGGCTTTGCGAGTTTTGATATGATGCATTATACAGAGAGCTTTAAATTTCACTCGGCTCTCAATGCGCAGCCAGTGCAGTTTGCGCAGATGAACGGCGACCGAGGACCTGGCAGGCGCATTACAGATGAGGTGAACTACCATGTTCTGAACTACCTGTAATTTCTTGGTGACCTCCTTGCAGGCCCCCAGAAGAAGAATGTTACCGTAGTCCATCCGTGAAGTGACAAGGGCCTGGACTACGGTCCTCAGGGTGTCAGCTGGAAGCATACACGTGATTTTTCTCAGCCACCGTACGATGCTAGTGCAGGTGGCTGAGACTTTTACCACCTGTTGCTTCATTGACAACTGGTTGTCGAGGAGGACCCCAAGATTACGAGCTGTAGCTGAAGGGGTAGGAGTAGGGCCCATCTGCTGAGGCCAGTGTTGCGGGCCCCAGAGCGATGGGTTAGGACCAAATAGAAGCAGCTCCGTTTTGTCACCGTTTAGTTTTAATTTATGTGTATGCATCCAGTTGGAGATTTGTTTCAAACCGAACTGCAGAGAAGACGTAGGCAGATGTTTATTTGTTGATAGAGAGTAGACGATTTGAGTATCGTCTGCATAAGAATAAATCGTGAGACCTGCTTGCTCAGCCAGGAAAGCTAGAGGTCTCACATAAAGATTAAAGAAAAGGGGGCTAAGGATAGAACCCTGGGGAACACCATGAGTGGAAACATAGATGGAAGAGACAGAAGTTGAAGAGAAAACTTGAAAAGTGCGGTCAGAAAGAAAACTGGCATTCCAGGCCAGGGCAGAGCCGTCAATGCCCACAGATTTCAAGGTGGACAAAAGGATGGAATGGGAGACAGTGTCAAATGCGGCACTCAAATCTAACAGAATGAGTGCCACTGTCTCCCCATTGTCCACCTGTCTTCTGATGGTCTCTGACACTCCCAGAAGAGTGGTCTCAGTGGAGAAGCCGGCCCTGAACCCGGATTGAGAGCAGTGAAGGAAATTAGAGGATTCAACATAAGAAGTAAGAAGAGAATTGACGTGCTTTTCAAGAATTTTGGAGTAGCATGAGAGCAGAGAAATAGCCCGGAAGTTAGAGGGATTATTTGGGTCCGCATTGACCTTTTTTATCAATGGAACCACCATCGTGTGCTTCCATTCTTTAGGAACCGTGGCTTCAACCAATGAAGCATTCAGAAGATCTAAGATGATCTGAAGTGTAGATGAATCCAGGGTGCCAAATATTTGCGGAGGCATGGGGTCAAGGGGAGAGCCAGTTTTTATTTCATTTAGATATTTTTGAAAAAGGGAGAATGAAATCAGATCCCAGGAGTGGAGATGGGGGGCCAAGACTAAACTAGATGCCTCAATACAACAGAAGTTGGATGTTTGTGGATCAGAGATGGAAAGATCAGAAGAAGGGACGCTAAAGTTAGCGTAGATTTAATCTATTTTTGCAAGAAAAAAATTGGCAAGAGAGTTACATTGTTCTGTGTCAAGACAGGGGCCTTTAGGTACAGAGGACATGCCTGAAAGATCTTTTACAACTTTGAATAAAGCCTTAGGTCGATTTTGGGCATTAAGTATAGTAATGTTGGCATGATTAGCTCTGGCGGTGTCGCAAGCAGAATGGTATGCGTGAAGGGCAGCCTTATATCTTTGTTTATTATCCATGCAATAATTGGAGCGCCAAATGCGTTCCAGTTTCTTGCAGCGAGATTTTTCCTGGCGAAGTGTATCATTAAACCAGGGTGCCGGTGGATGGTGGATATGAGGCTTATTCCTCTGGGCTGGAAGACAAGAATCTAAAGCTGATATCAGCCAAGAGTTGATAACAGACACATCCTTAGTAGTGATGGTGGGAGGCGTAGGTCTAGAATTCTCAAGGCAGAGATTAAGTTTGCC
Source organism: Lissotriton helveticus (assembly GCF_964261635.1). Lineage (NCBI taxonomy): Eukaryota > Metazoa > Chordata > Amphibia > Caudata > Salamandridae > Lissotriton > Lissotriton helveticus. Next base: position 361,290,384 of record NC_136062.1, read on the forward strand.
ATTGTCTAAGCCTTTCCAGTTCCTGCTGGCTTTATGTGGGTGTAAACTTGTCGAGGATTTGTGATATTCAGATATATTGATTGCAAAGTTTATGATAAAATGATCGGACCAAATAACAGGTAGGGGGGGATGGACGGTAATGCTATTGAGATTGGAAATAATAGGATCTAGTAAATTACCAGCTTTGTGGGTGGGGCCGGAATTATGTAGGTGAAGATCCAAGGCAGCTAAATCCTGTAGTAGGCGAGTGCTAGAGGGGCAGGATGAGTTGTTAAAATGAACATTTAGATCACCCACTATTTTGAAGTTGGTTGATTGTAGCATCAGAGGGGCAATAAGCTCTGGAAGGAGGATGTCCATGCACAGGCCGAGCCAGGGGGACGATAAATAAGGGTTCAAGTCAGAGTGAAATTAGGAGAAAGTAAAAGTTTAAAAAGACCAGCTTCACAATTGGGGAAATCAAGATCTTCCCATTTGCAAGAAAATTCCCTTTTAAAAATTACAGCAATACCACCGCCATCCTTGAGTACACGGTTTCTCCCCACAAAGGTGTAGTTGTTAGGGAGAGCCATGGCGATGTCCGGGCCAGAGCTCTCATTTAGCTATGTTTCCGTCACAAACATGGCAGCCGGGCTAGATGACACTAAGAGGTCAAAAATGTCTCTCTTATGTTTAGAGAGAGATCGGCAATTTATACAGATAAAGCCCAAATGAGGACAAGCTTTGTGAATAATAGAAGAAAAATGAGTGACAGATGGAGTATCCCAGAATGTAGATGATGTAGTACATACATCCGGGGTAACAGAGTCAAGCGTGAGAGAGCAGTTAGGACACCTCAGAGGCGCATCTTGACAACGAAGTGCAGGAGTAAAAGTACAGGGAGGCGGCTGCAGCCTCAGTAAGGTAGAGCGGGAGTACGTTATGTGACCGGGAGCAGAGAGAGTGGCCCCTGGTCCCGTCCTGTCGCGGACGGGCGCAGACGGGCAGGACTTTGGCTCGACTTCGGCGCTCCCGCTGCGCTCGTCCGCTGCGCTACCGCCACTGCGACATTAAATACCCGGTGGAAAGAAACTCGCTAGCCCGCTTACCTGCCGATTGCCCAGCAGGGCAGAAGTGAGGATGTGAGGCCGGATGCAGGAAGTAGCGCTCGTGTGGCCCCGCCGCTGCAGGCAGCACAAGCCGTGGCAGATCGGTGCCTAGAGCGAAAAAGAATGTCTGGCCAAGGAAAGAGCGTTGCACCGAGGAGCGGCGTTCAAAAGAGGTACATTTGTTATTAAAATCAACAAATTACGCGTCGCGCTAAAAAGCGGCAATCAAAGTATAAAACACTGAAAGGTATTTTTAAAATTACAAATAATGAATGCGCACAGCCTCAGCGGCCTGTCCCACCAACTGTTAGCCCCAACTGAAGGCTACACTGGTCTTAAGTAGCCAACCAATTCCACTCACTAGCCCGCTAACCTGCCGATTGCCCAGCAGGGCGGAAGTGAGAATGTGAGGCCGGATGCAGGTAGTAGCGCTCGTGTGGCCCCGCCGCTGCAAGCGGCACAAGCCGTGGCGGATCGGTGCCTAGAGCGAAAAAGAATGTCTGGCCAAGGAAAGAGCGTTGCACCGAGGAGCGGCGTTCAAAAGAGGTACATTTGTTATTAAAATCAACAAATTACGCGTCGCGCTAAAAAGCGGCAATCAAAGTATAAAACACTGAAAGGTATTTTTAAACTACTTACTCTACAACTCTCTAATACTCCCTACTCAGTCTACTACTCACACTCTACTACTCTCTACTACTCACTCTACTACTCTCTATTCACTCTCTACTACTAACTATACTCACGACTACTCACTCTAGTACTCTCTACAACTCTCTACTACTCACTCTCTATTAATAACTATTACTCTCTAGTACTCACTCTACTACACACTATCTACTCTTCTACTATGCACTCTCTACTACTCACTCTCTACTACTCACTATTACTCACTCTACTACTCACTTTCTACTACTCTCTACTCTACTCACACTCTACTAATCACTATCTACTATCTACTATTCACTCTCTACAACTCCACTAACTCCATACTACTCACTCTACTACTCTCTAATACTCTAGTCACTACTACTCTCTACTACTCTACTCACTACTACTCATTCTCTACTACTCACCCTCTACTACTCTCTACTCTCAAATCACTATACTACTCACTCTCTATTACTGCCTACAACCTACTACTACTCTACTCTCTACAACTCTACTCTCTATTAGTCTACTACTCACTCTCTACTAACTACTACTCACTACTACTACTCTCTATTAATCTCTACTGCTCATCTATTGCCAGTGTAAATGACAATGCCATGTATTTATCTGTTTTCAAAACCAACACATAAATAAAAAAAATTGTCATTTACAATGCCAATAGCTCGAACTTTTGCAAAGGCGAGACCGTTACATTGTAAATGCTTGTTATTAGATACTGTCTGTATTATTTTGGAGAGATGATTTATATGATAATAGTGACTTGGGATCAGATGTACCAATATTTGGCTCAAGGAAGCAAGACAACTCGCTGCGCTGCCTCAAATGAAGAAATCCGTAATGTACAATATCAACAAAGATATGGTGCATTCCTGCTCAATCTCTGCGCTGGTGCACTTTTGGCTGTGAAGCGCCGGTGCAAGCCTCCTTGCACCATGATGCAACAGTGCCTGCATGACAGACACACTTGTTTTGTGTAGGGTGGTCCTGCACAAAAATAATCCTGAATAAAAACAATCCTATGAGGCTGTATCTTCTTTATACTTGTACTGCAGAATGCAGCACACATTGAAAGAGGAAAAAACAAGCAGGCATAAGCATATTTCTCCTAGTTACGCCTCTCCTGGAAAGGCGTAGCATTTTGGCACATTCGCAAGTTTACTTGTGTTAGAAATTCTTGAATGTGACAAAAACCTTGGGTGGATGCGTGGGAGAACCTACGTTCCACCAATTGAATGCCTCCCTGAGCAGAGTAACGCACGGCAGTGACTAACAGCTACTGGCGTTATTCCAGGTTTACTATATCAAGCAGAGCCACACAAGGATACTCTGTACATATCACTTAAGGGCTTGCGTTGCCCTTGCACCACCTTGTATGATGCAAGGGCAACGTACTCCCTTAATAAATCTGTCTCTGTGAGAATTCCGTACTTACTCTCCACTCTAGTCCATACCAAGCCATGCACATAGCGTATAGAAAACATGAGAAGCACTACATAATGGGAGGTGATTACTTAATGGCTATGAACCAGAAGAGGGTAGTTTTATTTATTTTGTTAGATAATGTCAAAATGGCCAAAATGTTTTTCCATAGAGAGAGAAAGGATAATGTTAGTGTGCGTAGGGAGAAGTGGAACCATCAGAAAACAAGCATTGGAAATGCAATAGATCTCGCAACTGTTGGTGTTGATGCGAATGGCATTATAAATGGCAATGTGTTTTACCTATGCAATAGATATGCCCTTCCTACCTTAATAAAATGAAGAACTCTGTTGTGGCTTTTTTTAATGTAGTACACCTGCAATGGTGCTGTAGCGCTGGCAGTGAAAATGGCACTTCCATCTCCAAGTTAAAACAAGCAGTCTTGCAAGGGTGCAGTACCACAGGTTGTCACTAGTTGTCCCTTGGGACCACTTTTGGCCACATATGGTAGTGCACCCTGCAACATAGCTAGACAAAGGCAATGGCACAGTGGTCAGAGCTGCCGACTAGTGAGCTGGGAATGAAAAAATTGCTAGCATCCGTGCCAAGAATTTTCAATTCTATTAAAGACACAGAGGCGAGGATTATGCTTTCTCTCTCTTTACTGTAACAAACAGCAAACAATAAAAACATTTTTTACAATAAAACTAACATTCCCATGATGCTTAGCACATGTTCCATAACAACCATAGAGATTAGCTTTTATATATGTGTCTTGCCCAGTGAGCACTTCCTCTTTCTTTTGCCCAGCGAGGAGAGTTCACACTTAAAGTGTTCATTGTCCACAGAAGAGAAGTAGAATAGAACTTCAACTGGAATCATGAAAATAAAACATCCATCGTAAGCCTGGACACAGGTAAACAAGTCTTACATTAAGCACCATACGATTGACTATTCGCCCTTCTGGTCTGCACCTGCAAGAGTAGCGAGACTCGTAATTATTATTATAATATCCTTAGTCAAAGGGAGGGTAAACATGGCAGTAACAGCATTACATGCAATGTGGGAGGGATAATCCTCGCCTCCGTGTCCTTAATAGAATTGAAAATTAGTGGCGCGAATGCTAGTAAATTTATGATTCTATTACAGGACCTGAGGCTTCGGAAAATGCTAGTTTAACGCTTATCTAAAACCAAAGAAGCAACATCGCCCACATGTTTGTAATAAAACTGCTTAAACGTAGAACTAGACGACCAATGAGCCACTTTCATGATATCATGGATACTAGTTCCAAGCACAAAAGACTACAAAGCCATGGCGCCTCTGACAGAATGCGCTCCAAAGAACTCTGTGTCAATGCCCGCCCCTGCCATAACAAATCTGAGCCACCTGGCAATCGTAGCTGAGGTAACAGGCTTGAATGGCTTTTGTAAAGCTATCAACAGTATTGAACAACCCACCGGTTTGAGGGACTGGGTACATTCTTCATATGCCTTGAGCCACTTTACCACATTTGGGGCCTCATTATGATTGCGGATTATCCGCATACTCCGGGCCGGCGGAAGCCACCGCCGGGCCGGAGTATGCGGATTATCCGCCGCAGTGCAATAGAAGACCCACCGCCAGATCGGGATGGCGGTGGGAGTGCGGTTGGACCAGCGGCGGACGGCAGGTCTGTCCGCCACTGATCCGCGGTGTGAGGAGGGCTATATGGTGACGGTGTCTGCAAGATACCGTCAGCCAAATTAGGAATTGCACGAACACATGCTTTTCCGCGGCGGCTTTTCCGCCATGGAAAAGCATGTGGACTTTGGCTTTTGGGGGCCCGTTGCGGGCCCCCAGGGTGTCGGGGGGTGGGGGGTGCACATGGGGGGTACCTATGGTACCCCCCAACATTTACATGCACAAAGCGCCAGGCACCGCGCGGTGCTTGCCGCTTTGTGCATGTAAATGTAACACATACAGTTTTAACATTGCGGTGGGTGCTGCTTCAAGCAGCACCCGCCGCAATGTTAAAACATACAGGATGTGACCGCCAGGGTGGCGGTCACATCCTAATTTGCACGGAGGGACCGCCGCTGCCCCTGCGGACGGTCCCTCCACCTCTGGGGTGGCGGACGGACGCAAGTCCGTCCGCCATCCTAATCGGCCCCTTAATTTGGAATTTGATGGAAAAGCATTGTAGTCAATGGATTTAGAGAAGGTTTTTGTACGAGCTGTAATAACAAAAAACACCCTCTCAGGAAAAAAAAAATCTACCCTCCGGATCTAAGACTCTAATGTCAGAAACCCGTCTACAAGACGACAAACAAAGGAGCATTGCTTGCTTAGCAGACAAATGTTTTCTTTACAAGTTTGCATTATCAGGTCATGTATCAAACAGATTTAATACCTTAGAAACATCCCATAAAGATGAATACTTAGCCTTAGGTGAATTTGCGACCCGTATTCCTTTCAGGAGGTTACAAATCATCGGATGCATGCCTACCGGTCTGCCATCTTTCTGCGTATGTCCTGCTGAGATGGCCGACCGGAAGTAATTGACTGACTGGTATGACAAACCATCTGCCGCCTTTTTGGAAAGAAAATTCACAATGTGGAAGAGGTCTGCCTCCACAGGAACCAGGTGCCTCTCCAGGTACCAAGTACAATCCGATTTTACCACTATCTCTGGGCGAGAACCGTAGATCGCTCGCCCGTTCCAGGCCTCTACATGAGCCAACCACCACCTGATCTCTTCTCGGGCGTCCTCCGTACGGGGAATCACATCAGAGTAAGAGAGACCCTTCTGGAGATGCCGTATTTTCAGGCGTTGCAGGGCCCGGTAATGAAGGGGGCCGGGAAATATCTCTTGTATAGATGAGGCCAAGAGGCCCACCAACTGTGCAATTGCTCTGAGAGACATCATCTGAGACTCTAGCGTCTTCCGTAGTTCTTTCTTGAGATCCATCAACTTGTGTTTGGGCAGGAGTAACTGAGCCGACTGGGAATTGATTATAAATCCCAGAAATTCTATAGACTGGGTTGGAGTCAACACCGATTTCTTCTTGTTGATCACAAACCCTAAATTCTCCAATAGGGACATCGTCTTGTGAAGATGTTGGGACGCTAATTCCTCGGAAGAGGCCATGATCAGGATATCGTTGAGATAAATTATCAGACGAATGCCCTGCTCTCTGAGGAGTGCTATGAAAGGTTTCATCAGCTTGGTGAAACACCAAAGAACTGAGGAAAGACCGAAAGGCAGGACCAAGTCTTCCAGTTGCCTGCCTCACCAGAGGAACTGCAAGAATCTCCAATGAGGAGGAAACATCGGAACTGTCAGGTAATAGGCTTTGAGGTACAGGCGAACCAGCCAGTTCCCTTGCCTCAAAATGTCCACCAAAAGATGGATTCCCTCCATCTTGAAGTGTCTGTAGAGGACGAATCAATTGAACCCCTTCAGATTGAGAACTAAGCAATAGCCGCCGACTCTCTTCTGGACTAAGAAGACGTTGCTGCAAAAATCTCCTGGCTGGTCCTCGCAGTAGGCTACAGCATGTTTTTGCAGAAGATCTTCTATCTCTTGATCTATAAAAGTTCTGTCTAGTTGGGAAAAATATAGAGGAGGGGGTGGCGTGCCCTGCACTGGGGTTTGAAAAAAATCTATGTGGAAACCCTCCACTGTCTGTAGTACCCAGGAATCCTGTTTTATTTGGGACCAATTGTGCAGAAACTGACAAATTCGATCCCCAGAGGGTAAAATAAAAGAGGCATTGGACTCACCTACAGTAAGTTGTGGCTGGAAGTTACCCCTTTGTCCGCCACGATGAAATCTGCGTCTGTTCTGGCGTCTAGAGGGATAAAAGGTGCCGCCTCTGGTGGTATCTTGGAAGTCCCCCTGCCGCGGCCATATCCTCCTCTGTTGACGCCCTGATAATACGAACGGCCTGGCGAGCGGCCCCTGCCTCGCCCGGTCCTCCCAAAAAGGTCTGTTTAGAAAACTCGTTGAATATTGGTCTGAGCTTTATCCAGGGAGGTAAAGGTCACCACGTATTTGGAGACATCCTTTACAAATTTGTCACCGAACAGCAGCCCCTCTGCTAACGGACCTGGTTCAGCTGCCGCCAGTTTAGTAAGGTTGTTGTCCATTCTCATGAGCAATGATTTTTTATGCTCAGAGGATATGGCACAGTTGGCGTTTCCTAGGAAACAGATAGCCCATTGCGCCCATCCTGCCAGGATGACAGGGTCTATGAACGCTCCAGTCTCCTTGGCAACCAAAGCCAATTCTAAAATCTTTGCCAGCGAGCCCACGGTGTCCAAGCGTTTGTCTTGGCAACCGTGCCAAGCTCTATCGATCCCTTTTTTAGGGTCCTTGGCAAACTTTTTCAAGAATGCCAGCATGTTCGGATCTATATCTGGCGTTTCAGCCACCTTGTCTGGGACACCTGGACGTGGACACTCAGAACGTAGCCGACTCCTGACTTCCCTATCGTAGCTACGCCTGAGATTTTGATGAATGTAAATCGGAAACCTCCGGGGGAGGGGCCCAATCATAAGAACGAGGGTGAATAATATCTGTTGGGTTAAAGTCAAAAGGGGAAGTGGACTGGTACATGGGCGCTGACTGGGGTTCACCAGAACTCTTCTTGGCCTTCTCTGCGGGGAGACGGTTTTACCAGTAGAATCAGTGTCGGTATCAGTACCTGTATCCATGGTTGTGTAAACCGTGTTGGAGTAAGGTTGATTTGTTTAAAATTGCGCTCCTCAGCAAAGCAGTAGTCAGTCACCAGCCAAAGAAAACCTTAGAAAGCCTGCACACGGCTTTGGACCTCTCCAGATTGCTACCAGCCTTGGAAAGGTCTCTGCTACGAGACCTGGAGACAACCTGACAAGTAAAACTCGTTTAAAAACGAGTGCGGGGAGGAAAAACGGAGATTGAGTTACACGCAGCCCAAAAGGAGCACAATTGGGCTGCAAGCGCCTGGCTGCTTAATCGGCAATGAATTAAGCAGGCTTAAATAAGGGAAGGCTCCGCTGCCTCAGAGGAGGTCCTGTGCGGGTACACAAAGGACAGTATGAAGCCTGTCGGCGGGGGTGTGCGGTGGAAAAGCCGATATTACCGCCGTGCTCCACCGCTCGAGAAACCGGGAGACCTGAGCGCTGAAACGCTCCAGGAGGCTGAACACCCGCAGGCGTTAAGACGCAGCGAAATGCCCAAATGAGGTACGCGCTGAATAGAAATAGAAGCACAATCAACACCCCAGCGCCGTAGCGCTCCAAACGTATATAGATAATTAGAGCACAACAGCAAGTACGTGCTGTAAATAAGACCTCAGTGAGAACAACTCCCCAGCGCCGCAGCACTCAAAGTGCAATGACAAAGTCAGACCACAACATCGTACCAAGCATTATCCTTCAAAATCAAGTACAATTAAGGTATAGTCACAAGAAAAATATTAAGCAGTTATCTCGGCTGGGTGTAATTGGGCAAGACACATATATAAAGCTAGTCTCTATGGTTGTTATGGAACATGTGCTAAGCATCATGGGAATGTTAGTTTTATTGTAAAAAATGTTTTTATTGGCTGCTGTTTGTTACAGTAAAGAGAGTGAAAGCCTAATCCGAAGCCTCTGGTCCTGTTACAGAATTTGTGTTCGAGTCTGCTGTCAGGAACAACATCCTGTGATAATGGGCTGATTGTTTTAATTTCCCTGAGCGCATGGCTAGCTGCGCTATATTAAGAAAAGCATTTTTAAAGTTAAAAAAAACCCAGCAAAACAGCAATGGCCTCGGAAGGGTAGTGGGGGGCCTGCAAGCAGTGGTGTGGGAGGGGTAAGGAGGAGTCACAGGAAGATTAAGAGATATGGAGCAGTGTAGTAGGAGGGGGAGGGACGGGGAGATAATGCGGCAAGCAAATTATGCCACTAAAGTTTCATTGCACAAGTAAACAGGACAGTTAACGAGCATAAAGGCAGGACACCTAAAAAAAGAGTTCTCTCTAAGTATAAATAACCTCAGCAGTAAGGACAAATATAAGAGGAAAGTGGCAGTCCTCATGAGAGGATACAAATTTCCAAAAGAAGGGACTACTAACTCTATTCACCAATGAAAAGCCAGCATTTCTAAAGGACAGCAACAGGAACCATTACAAAAGGTGGGCATTTTCCCAAGCTCATATCCTAGATACAGCATGTCTCGAAGAGACAGCGCAAGCGCTGCCTGGGGAAGACCGAAAAAGTGGGGTTGCTCCAAATGTTACATCAACACTGAGGTTTCTAATTGCAGTGTATCCAGCATGAAAAGTGCAGCAGGATGTAGACGGATTTAAAAGATTGGATGATATAATTGTTTTGTAATGTTTTAGGACAGTTTTTATTGTCGATGTCACCATTTCCAGTCTCTTTAATTTAATTACAATAGCAAGGAAACATTTGATGCCAAATTCATTAGTCTGAAATAATTGTAACAATTGAGTTTTTGGTAACTATCAAAAGTGCATTTCTTTGTAAAATTAAATCACACTGCTATTAAGCACCTGATATACTTTCTATTCGTCAGTGTAATTGCATTTGTGTAGCGCTCTGTTTCCTAGGCGAGACACCGTGGCGCTTCAGTGGATGGCTATTACACCTCACAGTGAGGGAGTGAAAGGGCGTTGAGTTTAGCATGAGATCTATGTTGGAACCATAGTTAGTCACATGTATGAATGACCAGAGTATGCTCTTAAACTCACTAGGGTCGCATCTCAGTGTGATTCAGTGAGTGCACTATAGAATTGTAGAAGATTACATGTCAAACATAATGGAACCGCAATGCTTTTGATTCGGCAAGTTTGTTAATGGTTGGAACTTTTACCTTGTTGAAATATCACTTATATTCTGAAACGTAGCAATATCGATTTGAATCATACAACTTGCCAGTTTAATTAGAAATGGTTACTGGTCAAATTCAGAGACTGTGTTGAATCAATGATTATTACTAATGTCCTTGAGTTTTGCACTATGACAGTTAACATGTTTTTTGCTTTTGAGTTAGACAAGGATATTCATACATATCGATTAATGTGTGCTATTTATGTATTTGTTTTCAGACCCCTGTAGAAGGATCAAATACGACCGAAATGCATTGGGTTTAAAAGAAAACTGCAATTTAGATGTTTTCGCATCTGAGAACATAAGATGCAAGAAAAGAAAAGGTTGTAAATACAAGAAAGAAATTGTAGAATAAAATTAAGGATGAAAAATCAACAAAGACTTAAATGAATGTTATTTGATTAGCAATAAGAGGAGAAACATTTTGTTTCAATGTAAATGTGCACACATCTAAGGGAAAGGAGTTCCTGATCCACATAGTACTCAACAGTCCCTCATGCCAGAGAACATAAAGGCAATGCACCCTCTACCTTCTCTGGCAGCCAGCTACCTCTACCTGAGTGATACACTAGCCTGTGACGCCCACAAGCTGAAGAGTGAGTTGGTGGGATTGAGAGACAAGCCTACATGATCGATACATTTCACTGTGACGCCCACAAGCTGAAGAGTGAGATGGTGGGACTGAGAGACGAAGCTACATGATCGATGGAGATGGTGGGACTAAGAGAAGAAGCTACAAGTCAAGTCAAGTCAAGTCAGAGAATTTTATATAGCGCACTACATACCCAGAGGGTCTCAAGGCGCTTAGGAAGGGGAGGAGGATTACTTGTCAAATATCCACGTTTTAAGTTGCTTTCTGAATGCTAGGTGGTTCTGGGTAAGGCGAAGGTGCGCGGGGAGTGAGTTCCATGTTTTAGCAGCCAGGTATGAGAAGGATCTGCCTCCCATGGTGGTCTTGTTGATGCGAGGTACAGTGGCGAGGGCTTGGTTGGAAGACCGTAGTTGGCGGGAGGGGGTGTAGAAGGACAGTCGTGAGTTGAGGCATTCCGGTCCGATGTCGTAGAGTGATTTGTGTGCGTGGGTTAGCAGTCGGAAAGTGATTCTCTTATTGACGGGTAGCCAGTGGAGGTCTTTCAGGTGACCAGAGATGTGTTCGTTGCGTGGGATGTCTAATATGATTCTGGCTGAGGCGTTTTGGATTCGTTGGAGTTTCTTTTGGAGTTTAGCGGTAGTGCCTGCATAGAGGGTGTTTCCGTAGTCCAGTCGGCTCGTGACCAGAGCATGGGTGACTGTTTTCCTGGTTTCGGTGGGGATCCAGCGGAATGTTTTTTTGAGCATGCGAAGAATGTTGAAGCAGGATGAGGAGACGGCGCTGACTTGTCTGTTCATTGAGAGTGAAGAATCCAGGATAACGCCTAGGTTCCGTGCGTGGTCTGTCGGGATGGGTGCTTTTCCAAGGGCTTCCGGCCACCAAGAGTCGTCCCATGCAGAGGGGGATGTACCAAGGACGAGGACTTCTGTTTTATCTGAGTTCAGTTTCAGACGGCTGTGTTTCATCCATTCAGCAACTTCTTTCATTCCTTCGTGTAGGTTAGTTTTGGCGGTGCTGGGGTCCTTGGTGAGAGAAAGGATCAGTTGAGTGTCATCCGCGTAAGAGATGATGTTGAGGTTGTGTTGGCGGGCGATGGTCGCGAGGGGGCTCATGTAAACGTTGAAGAGGGTGGGGCTGAGAGAGGATCCTTGTGGTACGCCACAGATGACTTCGGTGGCCTCGGACTTGAATGGTGGAAGGCGGACTCTCTGGGTTCTTCCGGTGAGGAATGAGGTGATCCATTCAAGTGCTTTTCCTTGTATTCCGATGTTGCTAAGGCGTTGTAAAAGGGTGCTGTGGCAGACTGTGTCGAATGCTGCAGAGAGGTCGAGGAGGATGAGGGCGACTGTGTCTCCATTGTCCAGTAGAGTTCGAATGTCGTCTGTTGCTGCGATGAGGGCGGTCTCAGTGCTGTGTTTTGCTCGGAAGCCAGATTGTGAGGAGTCGAGGGATTTGTTAGCTTCGAGGAAAGCGGCGAGCTGGTTGTTGACAGCTTTCTCGATTACTTTGGCCGGGAATGGAAGGAGCGAAATGGGGCGGTAATTTTTGAGTTCGGTGGGGTCCGCTGTGGGTTTTTTCAGAAGGGCGGTGAGTTCAGCGTGTTTCCAGTTTTCCGGAAAGGTGGCGGAGTTGAAGGAGCAGTTGATGACGTCTCGGAGGTGCGGTGCTATGACGGAGTCTGCTTTGTTGAAGATGTGGTGAGGGCATGGGTCTGTGGGGGATCCTGAGTGGATGGAGTTCATCAGGCGGATGGTGTCCTCAGTGGAGATTGGGTTCCAGTCGTTAAGGGTGTTCGCGGGGGGAGAGTGTTTAGCATGTGGTTGGGTGGGTTGGACTCCGGGTTGGTTGGCGAAGCTGTTGTGGATGTCTGCAATCTTGTTGTGGAAGAATGAGGCTAGGGAGTCGCAGAGGGCTTGAGAGGGGGTGATGTCGTTGGAGTTGGCCGAGGGATTGGAAAACTCCTTGACGATGTTGAAAAGTTCCTTGCTGTTGTGGGCGTTGTTGTCTAGTCGATCCTTGAATGCTGTTTTCTTGGCCTTTCGTATTAGTTGGTGGTGAGTGCGGGTGGCGTTTTTGAAGGCGTCCTTGGTGCTGGTGGTTGGGTCTTTTTCCAAGCTTTTTCAAGGGTGCGGCAGAGTTTCTTGGACTTCTTAAGATCATCGTTGAACCAAGAGGCCTTCTTGTTGCCAGGTTTGCTTTGACGTTTTTACAGTGGCGCTAAGGTGTCGGCGGTGTTGGATAACCATAGAGTGAAGTTGGTGGCGGCTAGGTTTGGATCCGAGGAGTGGGCTGGGGTGTTTAGAAGGAGCGATGAGGAGATCTGGTCGATGGTAATTTTGTTCCAGTTTCTTTGTAGAGTTGGTTGGAGGATGTTGGTGGGTTTGGGCTTGTTGTAGGTGAAGTGAACGCAGCTGTGGTCAGTCCAGAGGAGATCCGTAGTGTGGCTGAAGGAGACATGATTGCTGGAGGTGAAAATGGGGTCGAGTGTGTGACCTGCGATGTGGGTGGGGAAGTGACAAGTTGTTTAAGTCCGAGGTTGGCGAGGTTGTCCAGGAGGGTGGTGGTGTTGCGATCGTTGATCTTTTCAAGGTGAAAGTTGAGGTCTCCCAGGAGGATGTATTCTTTGGAGGGGAGTGCGTGTGGAGTGATGAAATCCGTGATGTCTTCACTGAATTTTGCGCGGGGTCCTGGTGGTCTGTAGAGGAGGGTGCCTCTGAGTGTGGTTTTTGGGTCGATGTGGATCTGGAAGTGAAGGTGTTCGGAGTTGGCGAGGTTGGCGTCAGAGCTGGTTGAGATGCGTATTGATTTCTTATGGACGATAGCGATTCCTCCTCCTGTGTGGCTGGTACGGTCTTTGCGAGTGATCTTATAGTTTTCAGGGATGGCAATGGTGATGTCTGGTGCGGAGGAAGCGTTCATCCATGTTTCCGTTAGGAAGGCGACGTCTGGAGAAATGGTGTCTAGTAGATTCCATAGGTCAATGGCGTGTCTGTGGACCGAGCGGGTGTTGAGAAGGATGCATTGTAGGTGGTTGGGGTCGGGAGTCAGTGGTGTGGTCGTAGCGGAGATGTTGTCGGTGCCGCTGAATTTGCAGGAGTAGCAGGAGAAAGGTCCATGGGTTTGTCCAGGAGCGGCTTGGACGCAGTTGGTGGAGCGGCCGGGGTTGAGGGCTAGGAGGGTGGTGGCATCGTAGGTAATGCGGGCGGGCTGAGCAGAGCGAGGGACAGGGGGTATGGCGCTGGGCGCGGTCCAGGCGCGGACGGGCGTAGACGGGCTTACCTTTGGCGCACCTTCGGCGCGAATTGGGCGCGGTCGCTGCGCGTAGATGCTGCGCGCGGGAACTATTGTCATATATGGGTGGTGGAGGGGGCGGGGGCGAGGCAGGGTCAGCTGGGAGGCGGGCGCGGGGTGGAGCTACGGTCAGGGAAACAACAAACAACAAAATGGCTGCAACTACGGGGAAATCGAAAGTAGCCTGGGGATGATTAGAAGGCACAATCGGGCACAAAGTGAAGCGCAATCTGTAAACAAAGCGCAGGCTTGGCGGAACAGCCCAAACAATTCACAGCGCACAGTGCATACAATTCAATCAACAAGTACAATGAGCTAAGCAGGCAGCGGCAGTGAAGCGGAGCAAAAGGTCGCGCTGGGGTGTGCTTGTAAAGCGCTACGATACCACAGAGTCAGAGCGTCGAGGAACAGCTTGTGAGTCACAGAGTCAGAGCGCTACGAAACCCCAGAGTCAGAGCGCCTTGCGAGGGTGGGGGAGCGACCTCTTCCGACCAGGTCAGGAGAGTCACGGCGCAGGGAAGGTGGTGTAGGTCCACGACTATCTGCGGGAGGCAGGGTCAGCTGGGAGGCGGGCGCGGGGTGGAGCTACGGTCAGGGAAACAACAAACAACAAAATGGCTGCAACTACGGGGAAATCGAAAGTAGCCTGGGGATGATTAGAAGGCACAATCGGGCACAAAGTGAAGCGCAATCTGTAAACAAAGCGCAGGCTTGGCGGAACAGCCCAAACAATTCACAGCGCACAGTGCATACAATTCAATCAACAAGTACAATGAGCTAAGCAGGCAGCGGCAGTGAAGCGGAGCAAAAGGTCGCGCTGGGGTGTGCTTGTAAAGCGCTACGATACCACAGAGTCAGAGCGTCGAGGAACAGCTTGTGAGTCACAGAGTCAGAGCGCTACGAAACCCCAGAGTCAGAGCGCCTTGCGAGGGTGGGGGAGCGACCTCTTCCGACAAGCTACATGATCAATACATTTCACTGTGACGTCCACAAGCTGAAGAGTGAGATGGTGGAACTGAGAGACGAAGCTACATGATCTATACATTTCCATGTGACGCCCACAAGCTGAAGATGGTGGGATTGAGAGACAAAGCTGATGTGCACTTACGTTCTCTTTAATTTATTTTCTTGTTTATAGAGGGGAGGTTATGTGGGAACCTCTATGGTTATATGTGGTCTACAATATAATAGAATACGATGGAAGAGAATGTTGGGGTGGACATTCCTTGTTGGTCATGATCTGACTTGGATGTTCACTGCCTAGTCAGTTGAGCCTACCTGGGGAATATGCCAGTGTGTGGATGGGGTGTTCTTAATAAAAGGGATGGACATTCCTTGTTGGTGATGATCTAACTTGTGTGGTCCATTCCTAGGCAGCGGAGCCTTCCTTGGGAATATGCCAATGTGTGGATGGTGAGCTCTAAAGGATGCTAAGGAGGTAAGCTTCATCTATTGGGGTGTGTCTGTACCCTGTGGGCTCTGAAAGAAGGGCATAACCTTTCACCAAGCCCTGCATCTTATCAAACCTGGTGGTTGTGCCCAGTGGGCTCTAGACTTTGGCGACTTCTCATGCCAGCCTCCATTTCCCAAAGTCCTTTACCATGGCAAAAAGCTGTCGGGCGCAAGACTCTGGCCACTCCATCAGCCACACTCCCCACAGTCTATGGAGCATGACAGTTGTCAATGACCAGTAGGATTCTAGCGTCCTGCAGGCTCAGTTCATCTGTACAACAAATCAATTGAGCACAATTTGCCCAGTTGCTTTTAGCATAGTGCGTGGAAACATACCAGTGCTTTTTTACTTACAGTTATCATCAGATAATATTGAGTTAACAGTTAAGAAAGCTTAGTGTCACTGTCAACAAAAAAGGGCAGTAATATTTGATTTTAGGTGTTCTAATAGAGCTAAATGTCACGTTATAACCGCAAGAAATTGAATGACAGTGTTAGTACTACCAAGTACTACCAACAGTAATTCTGATAGTTAAGATGTCGTGGGACTGGAGGCATTTCGCGGCATTAGAGAAAGTCAGAATGTTCTATAGGCAACCTAGGAGAGGTGGGACCAATCATGTGATGAAGATGTCATATAGGGGATGGTATAGTGTAGAACTAAAAGTGATACTTTACCGTTAAATGTGGTTTGAATATGTGACATATAATTTAAATCATGTATAATTTGAACTGTTAAAATCTGAAACTGTTTTCTAGGAAAAAGTGTACAATCATATGTGAGATGTATATCCCTGTTCACTCACTGCCTTAGCAGGGTTGTGTTTTCAGAATACTACCAGGCTAACGAGGCTTGCTTTTAGTATTCTCTTCAAACAAATGTTTTCTGTTTTCGAGAGGAAGCGTGGAGGCCGTCTCAAAGCATACCATAGAATGAGGCTTGAATACCCCCGGAGCAGCCCCCAGAATCTGGAACTCACTTCCTCCAATCATTAGAAAAATTCCAAACACGACAACATTCAAGAAAGAAGTGAAGATCTTCCTAATGAACAAATTCCTCTCTTAATCAAGACCTTCCTCAATTACACTCTGGGTCCTTTATGTAGAACTTAATGGAAATACAGATCGGGACCATGTTGAGAGGATTGGGGGTACACCTCTGTGCAACTCTGGGCAATAGCTTGCTTAATCTCCACAACGGCCCCATCAGCGCCGGGGATGCCTGGCTTCACCTTGGAGGTGCCCAGGAGGGACCATCTCACAGGGAAAGCCAGGACGGGTTCCCCAGCGATATACAGCGCCAGGACACTCCGAGATGGAGTAACAGTGCGCTTTACAAGTATACTTACTTTACTTTACATTAAACAGTTCCTAAATGTGTTTCTGTTGAAACTACTAAGAAAGACATACATCGGAATCTGACTTATTTTACACTACTATACCTTTTGTTTTCTATCTGTGACACATGTAACTATGAAGCGCTCTGATACCCTTGGGTCATGTTCGCGCTATACAAAACTCTATAAATAAATAAACTCTATAAATAAAATATGCCTTCATGTTTTTAATTTTGTAGCTTTGCTGGTAAATCAGGTACAATGCCTTGAGTCCAGCACAGCTCATACAGTTGTAGCTGATTCTCATGCTAATGTAAGAATAACATGAATCCTTCCCTGATCATCTTGGTCACTATCATTCACATCTCCAGCATCCACTCTGACCTTCTCGTCTTCTACAAATGTTTCACCAACTCCTACTCGCACTCATCCCACGCATTCACTGAAAGAGAGCCAGAGTACACGCCTTCTCATACACCGCTTCTAAAGCTTGGAACGACCTCAAACGTTACATCAGAGTTTCCTTCTCACTTCTACAGTACCTCAAGATTTCGGGGTATATTTACAAGGGCTTTATCTCCGCTTTTTTTGTTTACAAAGCCAAAATAGCGGAGATAAAACCAGCGCCCTATTTACAAGAGGGTGCTAACATGCATATTCGCATGTCAGCACCCTTTTTCCCAACACCTCCCTTTGCATCTCCAATAAGATGCAAATTGGGCGTTACTAGGCGTACCCCAGATGGACTACCTTGCAAATATCGCTGATGTTTACATCGCAAAATCTACAAGGCAGCCCACATGATTTTAGCACACATTAGATTTTGGCAAAAACTGCAGTTTTCGCAAAATCTAACGTCTGCTAAACACCTGACTTAGCCATCCCTAACATAGGGGGTGGATTATGCTGATACAACACTGTGGGTTATAGCAGCAAGGTTATTGTACTTTTGCAGGGAACATCGCGGGAAAAACCAGCGATGTTCCGTGCAAAAGGGCAATGACCTCGCTATCTCTGGAACTTTTATCGCCCTGGAGTAACGCGTTGTTAATAACGCGCTACCAGGGCGATAAATACCAAAGATAGCCTGCGATAATATAACTATCGCTAAGCACGGCCAGCGATGATTATCGCTGGCCGTTGTTAATATGCCCCCTGGTTCTTTGTCTAATCCCTCCCCACCCTGCGAGATGCCAGTATAACCTAACGGGGGACAGTGCGCTCTACAAATACACACAACATAAGACTACCAAAGATAACCCAACTCCCACATCTCTGACTACTTCTGCAGACACTTGCTACCTGCAATTAGAAGATCCTTTTAGCTGACAACGGATCCTTTATATGACGCCAATCACCCACCAGTATCCGAGGCAATGTAGTTAAGTGCTTCTTCAAACCTATGGTGCTCACTGTTACTGGCTAGTGTAGCCTTGCACCAGTGCTCTTGTCCTCCAGAGAGGAAACAATTCAGACATCACAGAACATACAGACAGAAAACCAAATAATTTACCGTGACTAAATGAGGGCTATCCTATGTCATTTCTCTGACAGTTTTTACACACTCTACTTTGGATCTGTAAGTGTCATGGTCTCAGGCCTGCACTCACCTATGCATACGAGGCGGACATAGAGGCTAGCTTTTCTGAACATCTTAGGTGCTTTAATCTGCAGTTTCAGAAGAGATCAGAGGTGTGCATAGAGTGTGGGACGCTTGGTGTAAGGCTTCATGGCTGTGCCACTTAAACTACTCAAAACAGACAGGTGGGGCCAAGATAGAGTCACAGGGCTGTTGCCACGGATGTCATCTTTGATTCACTGGGGCTTATTAACAAGCCCCCCTGCGGCACTGGTGCGTCACTTTTTGTGACGCACCCTTAGCACCACCTCCTGCCCCATATTTACATGGACCCGTAAACCCACCCTACAAGAATTCGTAAACCTGGAAAAGCGTCAGAATGCTATATTACCCCAGTGGTGGCCTAGCGTGGTGCAACAAGGAGAAATGTTCACATTTCTCCTTGGTTTTTCCTCTTTCTAGGAATGTTGCATTGTTTTTGTGCAGGACAGTACCCCTTCCTGCACAGAAACAATCTCCCTGCAACGCAGGCACCTTTCACCATGGCGCAAGGGTGCCAGAGTGGCGCATGGCAGCTGATTGTGTGCCAGCGCAGGTATGTGCCATATTGTTGTAAATATAATACAACCCTATGCTTTGAAAATGAAGCAGAATAGCGCAGCCAAAGGGCTTGTGGTGCTGTGCTGCTGCTCTTTATTGTGAATAAGGCCCATTGAGTATAACTTCATATTTCATAGCATTGAGCTCGGCACTCAAGATACTTAGGGGCAGATTTATGTCAGACTTGCGCCACGATTATGCCGCCGTTGCGTCACGCAACGGAGCGGAAACATGGCGCATCCCTGCGACCTATTTACAACGTGACGCATCTAGGCAGATGCGTCACTGTAGTATGTTTATCTAGGGACCTGTATCGATACTCCTATTTCTGACCCTTGTCCGGTTATAATTCACTAATATCCATACAACGGCACAGAATCCCGTTTTCAGATTAAGTCATAGCGCATGCTGTCACATTAAGCAAGCCTTATTCCTCCAGCCCCCTAGAAAGCACACCGAGTTCTCAAAACAAACCAAACCTCCAGCAGACCTGGGACATCCCCCGTAGCTATTGTTTTGATTTCGTTCGAGAACTCCTGTAAAGAATGCAAGAACGACCAGTTCTTATGACATCCTTACTGACGTATTATGTCCATCCTTACGTCAAACACGGCACCTTTCAGGTATAAATATACCAACGCTGCCCTAAGCAAAGAGACGGTGGTGATGAGCTTGGAGCAGTGACTACTTGCCGGAGAGCCCAGCTGATGCAGGAAGCCCACGGACGCTGCCCCTCCCTCTTGACGCGCTGAGAGAGACGCTGCCTTTTCTCCTGCCGAGAAATCCAGCTTCCAGCGTTTCCAGGCCACCTTCGCGGGTGACTGGGATATTGAGTCCTGAGGCAGAGATACCAGCCCTCCTGCCTTCTAAATCCCAGGTACTGAACTGACTAACCCCTAACAGAGAATTCTTGAGTCAGATTCTTGGCCAAACAAACTTAACTTAAACTGCTACTTACTTACTCCCTCCCACGTATTAGGCTTAGGTCAGGTACACCGGGGTAGGCGTAGTTAGAAGCACCAGTTTAGAACGATTAGTCAATGTATATATGTATGTATATCTTTTATCCATTCTAAAGTATCATATGGCTAAGAAACCATATCAATGCTTTTACAGTATTATTTTATAATCCTGCTTTTACTGTATGCACTTTACTTAACCTTAAGTATTGCTACTGTAGCGATTCATTTCTCTTGTATGAGAAAAAGAGACTGATCAATAAATAACATCTTTTATTGAACACGCCCATCTCTTCTTTCTCTACAAACTGGTGGAACTAAGTATGCACGTACTGACTGAGTAAAATAGTTGTCTTTTGTTTTCACACAACTCTGGAGAAATACTCTTGATCAGGGAGAGCAAAGTTGTCATGTTCTATGGTTGTCAGAAACTAAATCCCTTCTTGTCTATCCAGGGAGGTTAAACTCCTCCTCGCCTATTCGAGAACGTTTCTAGTGAACTCTGAGCTAGCTGGCACACAAAACTTAAGTCTAATATCGTCAGTAGAAGACCTAGTTAACCTCTGTCCTACGTCTATACTATTGAAGATATTATTCCAATGCGCAGAGCCTATTGGGATAATAGGAACTACACTACATGGCGCCCAACGGTTTGGTAAGGCGATAAAACTAACGCAAGGCATTAGAGTAACTCACTCGTGCTTTTCCACACAGACCCTTTCTCCCATAAAACTCCAAAGACGTCTGGAGTGGGTCAAAGGTTAAATCCGCCAAACTTAGTAGGAGGAGACTCCTATGTATAGTTTTTGGTTTATTCAACGTTGAAGGATACACTGTTCCAAAACATTGTGCATCTAATCTTTGTTTCCGTGAAAACCTGATCTGCAACAAAAACTTTTCTGTCAGGAAAAATGTCAGAAACTGAAGAAGAAAGAGAGACAGCTAGAATAGCAGCTCAACTCCTAGCGGATGACACAAGTCTCCTGCAAACTGACCCGGACGCAATACTCATCCCGGTCAGCATAAGAAAAACTATAACTTTAAAACTTATAGAAAATGGACTGACATCAAGAGGTGGTACAGTCATATTTGTAATTGAGGCACATGAATATCGGCAGACAGAGGTATTCTATTCATGGATAAACTTTCCAGCAGCATACGCTGTAACAAAGGAGTTCCACTATTACAAAATAGAGGAACCACTGGATGAGTACACTCCTTTCGGGGAGGTGGAAATCCCATTAAAATACCAAGAGCACCTGCTCTGGTTTAAAGGCGCCCTAAAACATAATGATCACATCACCAGGCTCGGTCCACTAGGTAGACCAGGAGCAACGTGGCCGGTTCTAGCCAGCTACACACCACATCCAGACATTGAAAAAATGTCAGTATCAGAACTTTTAGCACAGTTAAAACAACTGATTAAAATACACAGACAATTAGTCCAATATGTAATGCGGACTTCAACAGTCCAAACAGCTATTAAAATTCCACAGCTGACCCCTCATCAGGGGAACACAAATAAAATCACACCACAGAACATACAGTCCTGTCTAGGTAAAATACCCATTAAAAGGGAACAAATTCCATTCTGGTTAGCACAAAAAATCACTCAAATAGAGGCAGTATTTCCGGATACTACCCCTACTGAGAAACACAGAATTCTGACTATCTGTCTTTCAATGGGGATCGCACCACATGTGGAGGACTGTGACACTTGGGGTACAGTCTTTGCTTCTATTTACACAAAAACACATGGTGTTCCGTTCATGGCGGTAATACCAGAGGTGCTAAAACAGATTCAAAATGAATACGGTCCAGAACCTGCTTTAACTCTGGGTATGAAATTACTGAAAGACTTCAAGCAGGTCTCGGCAATATTACTAGCCAACATAAAGGGGGAAGCAGCAACTGTGGCGATCCGCCAAAGACTGAAAGAAACAGCTATAGCAGAACAACCATTTGAACTTGCCAGAATCATAGAAAAATCCTATGAAGAACTAGGTGGAAAACCAGCGAAACCCCAACTAACTGAAAATCCTGAAAAGGTATTTATTAAAAATAATCTAAACACTCCAAAAAAGAGCTGGGATGGAAATAAACAACCACTCCCAAAGAGAAGAAATTCCAGTCCAGAGGAAGGTCTCCTCGGCGGAGAGAAAGATCTCCAGACCAAGGACACAAGTCTCCCCAGAGGGAGCCCTCTGAGAAAAAATACAACCTTAGAAATAGGGATAATTTGAAGAAACCTGATAGATATCAAGATATTGATACACGTCCATCTCGATCTTTTCAGACTTCCTCGCAGAAATCCGAAAGAAGAGGACGGTCAGAACACAGGGAAGAGCACGTCAAGTCCAAATACAAGGAACCTGCTCATCAAAGTAAAAAGTTACAATTTCCAAAGAAGAAGGTAGCAGTATTAAAGTAATCAAGCATGCCGAGGATCCTGAGGACACAGCTGAAAAACGTAGAGTGGGCTCAGACAATGCTAGACAGCGCAGCAGAAGTGAGCATAGCTCGCAAGATCCTGATGAATCATCTGGAGACAGTGGACACGAATGAGTACATTCAGTGGAAACTGCAGATACCAGAGTTAGCAAACCTCATAAAATATATGAAATAACATTACGTATAGAGGGAGATAAGACTAGGAAAATAAGGGGTCTATTTTGGGATAACCTCTCCAAAGGCTATGACATCCTTTTAGCTGAAAAAGACTGGCCACCAGAGTTTGTCAGGGAGTGCCCTCATGGCGAAGAAATGATTATGCCTGCCTTCTCAAATCACATTCCAATACATAGAAAATATACACTTGCAAGAAAGTGGGCGGTAGCCCAAGCGCCTGCATTATATAAAAACCACGTAGGATGGGATGAGGACTCACCCCCTCACAAAATCCAGTTAAAATCTCAACCAACTGCACAAAGACAGTACCCAATTGAGCAAGAAGCTAAAAAACAGGTCAGGGAGATCTTAGATCAACTTGAATACCAGGGGGTGATTGAAACATGCACCTCACAAATGAACAATCCTTTGTTTCCTGTCTCCAAACCAGATGATTCATATCGTTTAGTTTTGGACTACAGACACCTTAACTCATGCTGCAAAACCTTTGCAGTACAAAACTCACACAGTGCAGCACTAATGAATAGCATAGTGCGCAAAAAATACAAAACAACATTAGACATCTCTAATGGATTCTTTTGTCAAAATATAGCACCTGAAAGCAGATATTTGACCGCTTTCTCAATAAATGGCTCGCAGAAAAATTTCTGTTGTTTGCCCCAGGGGTTCAAGAACAGCCCAGGATTATTCTCAGCGAGAGTAACAGAGTTACTACAAATATATGATGACGAGGCATTATCTTATGTCGATGACATCTATCTAACAGATGATGACTTGGATACTCACTTGAAAAGAGTGAACACCATAATACTTGGGTTCGCAGCAGAGGGTTACAAATTCAACTTCGAAAAGTCAAGAATTGCCCATCTGACTGTCCTATTTTTAGGATATGAATTATCAAGTGAAGGCAAAAGCCTGGCTGACAATTTCCTGGAGAAATGTGCTTTATCCAAGCACCAAGAACGCTGAAAAACTTACAATCAATTCTAGGTTTCCTGAATTTCGGAAGAACTTACATTATAAATTACGCAGAGAGGGTTAAACCTCTCTATGACTTAATAAGACCAGATTTTAAAAGAACCAATTGGACTCAAAAGCACACAGAAATTTTGAGATCTTTACAAACAGACATGTTAGTTAAAACAAAACTACAAACATGCGATAACACACGCAACCTTGTGATTCGAGTCATCCCAGGAAGATGCGGATTCACATACCTGACCTCTAATGAGGGAGAAACGGTACCAATAGCATACAAATCACATTTGTACACAGAAGCTGAAAAAACATTTAGCATTAAGGAAAACATTGTTCATGCGGTTCAAACAGCTGTAGCAAGAGAAAGATACCAAGCTGACGGCAGACGGATTACAGTCAGAACAGCAGAATCAGCCTTTGAGACATTACCAAGCCATGTAATTTACCTACAATGGCACTAAATCCAAAATGGATACAATGGGAAGATTCTCTTGCTACAGACAGAGTGAAATACTATTTTGACCCGGAAATGAAAAAATTAAAAAATCTAGAATATGAAAGAGAATATCCTCTGCCTAGCGACATTCTGCCCATACGACAATACGCCTGTGTAATATATACAGACGGACATGCTCAGCCCTCAGTTTGGGGAGAGCAAGCTTACAACGCCACATGCGAGATTGAAAAAGACGTGTGGCGAGGAGGTAAATTGAGACCTCTGTTTACAAAAACACACTCAGTGGAAAATAATTCAGAACAACAGACTGAAATAATAGCGTTAAAAATGGCGCTAGATAATGCCGATCGCGAATTCCCGGCACTAATAGTGTCCGATTCGTATTACTGCATCAAATCATACAACGAAGACTTGCAGAAATGGGTTCAAAACGGTTACAAAGATGACACAGATGCCACAATAAAGCAAAAATCGTTTTGGGAACAAGTAGTTCTTTTACAGAAAGAACTACCAAAGACTCACGTGATACATTCATTGAGTCATCAGCGTGATGGCGTTCACGCTGCAGGGAATTTATTGGCTGAGACAGCCACAGCGGAAGCAACTAAATCGGCTCCTGTAGCTACAAAAAAGCGTTCAGGAAAATACATTGACGGGGAAACAATGCTGGCGGTTAAAACGTCATCAAAAGGCGACTGCTCAGCGCTACCCATCAACTATCCACTCAATTATACATACATAATCGATGCGAACTCCGTTCCTTTTGCTCAAATCCCTGGAGTGGGGGATAGGGTAATTCCAAACAGGAACAGGAGAGGCTTCTTAATACAAGAAGCACATATGGGATTAGGTTTAAGGCATCAGACAATCAAAGAATCTTTGACAGAATTAAAATCAGAATACTGGTGGCCGGGGATGAGCGTGGATAATCACAAATTTGCAAAAAATTGTGAAAACTGCAACAGAGATCGCAGTGGCGAACCGGCCGAGGTAGTGCCAGAACACATAATAGAAAGCATAAAGCGATCTATTCGCATGATTAAACAAGAAACATGCGTCCCAATGTATATTATTTGAGACTACCGTCACTTAAAATGTAGACCCCAGCTCTCGGCTGACGTCTGAACTGTTATAAAAAGATTTGCGAGTCTATAATGGCATATACGCATGGGGCATGCTACATTCTGACCATTGCCCTGCTTTTAGCTCTCGAGCTTATGGGGGGTGTATGGCCAGCATGGGCATTGCATTGCGGGACTCTTATCACTTCCTTCCTGAGGGAAACGGGATGGTGTAAAGAAAAAACCAAGGCATAGAGCAATCTATAACGGCAAAGGTATTAGGTTCAGGAGCTGGGTGGGTCAAACATTTAATAAGTGTCCAACGTAGTCTTAACAATCTACCAAGAAATTCTCTGAAAGGTCTCAGTCCGTACGAACTATTGTTTGGGACTAGAATGTTAATCCAGGACCTCGTCAGTCAAACTTCAGTGGTTAAAGAAAAATGCTTTGATATCTAAGATCGTTTGGCTATTTTACAGGACTTAAACGAAAAGAGAAAAGACCTGAGCAACATAAAGTTGAAGCAACAGCCAACAGCCACTGAAGAGAAACCACCTGTCCCAGCAAGGCCTGTCTGGATTCCAAAAATCGGGGATCTGCTCAGAGAAAAGATCGCGGTAAAGAAGGAATTTGGGCCTTCTTACAGAAAAGCAGTACCTGTCTTGTCTGTCAACGGGACAAGATCAGTAATATTACCGACCCTTGCTGGTAAAAAGGAGAACCAAGTTGTATCCATCGACCTGGTTAAACCACAATCATGTGGCCGATAACAAGTAGTAGGCCAAGTGGACTCCCAAGAAATAGTAGAACACCAAAGTTTGCTACAAATACAGAGGTTCAAACTGAGAGACTAATCACAATTGATAAACCTACAGTGAATCAACAAGGACTATGCAACAAAGCCATGGAACTTAAACCTCTTGAAACCCAAATCAAAAACTTACATCAAGAAACACCAGTCTACAATGATGTAACCACAGACTATGCTAATGGAACAAAGAAAATTCAAAAAGCAAAAAAGTATACAGAAGCAATTGAAACAATTGACAGAACAGCATCAGGCTACTTCATCAACTTCGATGATTTTTCTGAGGGTCCGAGTGAACCTGAAGAAGAACCAACAACAAAAACCTTTAAAAACAAAACAAAGGAACTCTTTCATCAACTAAAAGAAACCTATCTGATTTCTCCATGGATTGAACTTTGGGTGGCACTAGGAGTATTCATCCTCATACTTTGGCTCATCATGGTACTAGGCTTAGGACATTTCATTGAGGGAAAATATGTTACAATGGACACAGTGTGGTGACGGCTTCAAATGACAGTCGGAGCCGTCACGTGAGTGAACAGAATGTTTATTTAAATAAGTACAGAGAACCTGCGACCTCAGCCACAGCCTATAGGTACGATGTCCCTCAGTGTGTCCCCGGCGCTCGCCTTCGAACGCTGGTCGCGGTGACATTCTGAGTGATGTCACCGCGAGCAGTACCAAGGTAAACAGAGCCGCCGGGGGGAATGAAGAGGGAGATACCACACATCCCCCTTCCCTGCGGACATGGAAAACATTAGATAAGGCAATGTGCAGAAAACAAGACAGAGAAACGCTTACATTAGGCAGGAAAGTAATAATTACAACATTACATTTTGTTCAAGGCGGAATGCCAATAGTTACATCATCACATACTGATCAAAACGCCTGGGAGGTCTGGTCACTCTCCTGTTGGGCCTGTGGCCCGGGTGGGGGACACCTGAAGGCCTCCTAACAGTGAAACCACTATCTAGTCTGGAACCACACTCCCCCTCCCTTGCACCTTCAGTGGCTTCTATTGGAGGGTGGTACTTTACAACTCTCCCTAGGTTCCATATTTTCCCCTCTCGGGTTTTGACTGCATTCTTGAAAAGTTTTGTGACTTTCGTGGGACTGCTGTACTCTGACCAGCTTGCCTTCCCGGTGGGAGCTTTGATCTTGATATTGTCACCTACTTTGAACTCAACCTCCCGTGTGGCCTTGCGTTGGTCATAACCTTCTTTCCTCGATTTCATGGCTCGTTCTTGCCTCCTCAGACTATCCTTTTCTATGGCGCGGTCTGACCACCCCTTGTGCCATTCCATCCACCCTGGAGCGAGCTTAGTGTTGGGTGTCCTCCCGCGGAGCAATTCGAACGGGGTGACGCCCGTCGTCTGATGCGGGGTGAACCTGTAAGCTTCCAGGCGTCTCCACAGTTCTTCTTTCCAACTTATGCCACTTGCTTTTGCCAGCTGGATGCTCTCCTTGATGGTCTTGTTAAAACGTTCGACCATACCATTGGCCTCTGGGTGGTATAAAGCGCATCGCTTGTGTCTGATGCCTCTTTCTTCTAGGAAGTCTTCCATCTCTTTTGAGCACAGTTGCACACCGTTGTCAGTGAGGATGTTGCTGGGGAGCCCCTCTCGTATAAATACCTCCTGTAAGAATCCGATGACAGGATTGGTTGTGACTTCACTGACGAGTTTTATCTCCGGCCACCGAGAATACAAATCCATGAGCACTAGAATGTACGGTGTCCGCAGCTCCCCAGTCATCGGGCCTACGATGTCCAAAGCCAACTCGTTCCAAGGTTCTGACGGGAGCGGCCTACACACCATGGGTGGCGTCTGTTGCTTCAATACCTTGTCACTATTGCAGCACGGGATGCACTCCCTGATTCTCCTTTCGGTGACCAGGTCCATATTCGGCCACCAGTAGCTCTCCCTGAGTCTTTGCTTGGTCTTTGTGATACCCAAGTGTCCCTCGTGAGCTATCTCGATCAGGTTGTCCCTCACAGATGCAGGTGGCACGAGCCTAGTCCCCCTGAACAGGCATCCGTCTACAATGGTTAACTCGTCCTTGACGGCCTGAAAAGGACGCATTTTTTCATCTCTTTTGTCACTGTGCTTCCAACCATCCCTCACTCTTCTGCAAATTTCCTCCACGATCTTGTCCTCTTCTTGCGCTTTTCTCCACGTATCTTCACCCAACGCCTTCTGAATGGCGCAGACATTCTCAACCATGTATCCCTCTTCTTCTTCATCAGATTTCTCTCGCATTACATTTGCTTCAACACCGCTGACGAGTCTGGACAGGCAGTCAGCTGCAAGATTTTGCGTCCCAGGGACATACTCGACATGGAATGTGTACTCCTGGAGACTGACCACCCAACGCCTTATTCTGCTGGAGATAGCATCCAAACCCTTTTTGCTGAACACTTCTACCAACGGTTTGTGGTCAGTGCGGAGGGTGAACTGCGTACCCCACAGGAAGTCTCTGAATTTTCCAACAGCCCATGATACCGCCAATGCCTCCTTTTCGATAACTGAGTAGTTGTTCTCGGAATTCTGGAGTGACCTCGAGGCGAAGGCTACGGTCTCTTCTCCTTCCACGCCTTTCTGGGTGAGTACAGCTCCCAACCCTTTTGCACTTGCATCAGTGGTGAGGATCGTTGCCCGGCCGGGCAGGTACGATTTCAAACTAGGAGCTTCTGCAAGAGCCCTCCTTACATCCTCGAATTCGCTCTGGCATTCCTGGCTCCATTTGAATTCGTTATCCTTTTTTAGCAATAACCTGATGGCGTAAGTCCTGCCTGCCAAGTTTCTTATGAACTTTCCATAGAACTCCAACATCCCGATCTCGTCTTTGCTTTTGGGGGGTGACAGGTTCACGATGGTGTTCTGCAGTTCTGCCTTGGGACGTATGCCTTCTGTTGTTATCTTGTGACCCAGGAAATCCAACTCAGCACAACTGAAGACACATTTGTTCTTCTTTACAGTAAGACCTTGGGACAAAAACCTCCTCAGCACACATCTCAGCCTCTCATCGTGCTCAACTTGGTTCTTAGAGAAGACAAGCACGTCATCCTGGTAACACATGACGCCTGGGATGCCTTTCAGGATGTTGCCCATGATTCTTTGGAACACGGCAGCCGCCGAGACCAAACCGAACGGCATCCTTTTGAACTTGTAGGCGCCCATAGGTGTCACAAAAGCAGTGAGTTCCTGAGACTCCTCATGAAGTTTTATCTGGAAATAGGCCGAGGTGAGGTCAAGGGTTGAGAACACTTTGGCACCCTCCAGCGTGCTCATCATCTGGGTGATGTTCGGCAAGGGGTATCGGTCAACGACGACCTCTTTATTGAGAGCCCTCAAATCAATGCAGAGCCGGACTGACCCATCCTTCTTCTTCGCTGCCACGATGGGCACCAACCATTCAGTCGCTTCCACCGGTTCAATTACTCCGGCCTCACACAGTTTTTCCAATTCGGATCTGACCTCTTCCTGGATGGCTATGGGGAGTCTTCTGACTTTTGCCACAACAGGCTTGGCATTCGACTTCAATCTAATTTTGTGGCAGTAATTTTTCAAACAACCAAGCCCTTCGCTAAACACTTCTTCAAATTCTTTGGTGATGTCTGACCCACATTCCTTTATTTCCTGTATCAAAATCTGGGGATTGCTGTTGGGATTGAGATACACACCCAAACTCTTCTGAGCTCCCCACCCCAAAATGTTGTCTCCTACAGTGGATACATATACTTTAGACACGGTAGACCTATTCCTGTACTCAATTTTGCTCAGAAAGTACCCTTTCATGGAGATGGGGCGCCCCGCATACCCTCCTGGCCTCAGGTCTAACCTCTTCAACATTATCCTCCCCTTAGACACGCGTGAGAACTCCTTGGCATTAATAATAGTTATCCTGGAACAGGAGTCAAACAATGCTTCTAGCTCTACCTCTCCTACTCTTATGGTGTCTTTGGGACTATAGACTTGATCTTCGTCAACCTGTGCGGTAATTTCTGCACACATGGGGCTTCTGGGTCCAGGTGCCTTCAACTCTTTCACTTGCACCACAAACTCGTCGCACACCACATTGGTTCTGTCTCTACTCTGACGACTGGCCCCCTGCCCACTCTTGCAGTATTGTTTAAAATGGCCTTTCTTACCACACTTGTTACATGTGAATCGGAGGGCGGGACACTCCCTGTCGTTGGCTAAGTGCCCTTGTTTACCACACCTGTAGCAGGTACCTTTGAATAAACCTCCAGGCCTGCCTTCCTTCTGTTCCTTACTCACTGCCTTCTGACCCTTAACTACAGACACAGTCTCACATTCAGACACCACCTCACTGACATTGGTCTTGTCATCATTCTTCTTCTCCCCTGCATCCTGCTTAATCTCCTTGACGCACTGCAACATGTGCTCTACCTGTTTGGCTATGATGAGGACCTCTCTCAACGGCGGGTCATCTTTAAGCCATAGCTCTTCACGCACTCGTTCAATCCTACAGGTCAAGACAAACTGGTCCCTAATCCTCTCTTCACTCGCTCCCCCAAACTTGCACGTGGCGGCCAATTTCCTCAATTCAGACACAAAATCTTCTATAGACTCTCCTTCCTTCTGTGCTCTCTTCCCAAAGTGGTACCTCTCCATGATCGTGCTAGTCTTAGGGAGATAGTGCAGATCTAACTTCTTCAGGCTAACTTCAAACTCATTCAGTCCTCTTGCCTCCTGTGCCCCTAAATCCGGAAGATGATCTAGGACTTCCTCCCCTTCTGCGCCCAGGTAGTAGGCTAACAAAGCAACCTTCCTCTCTAACCCTAAGTTAGGCCCACACACAGTGGCGTAATTTAAAAAAACTTTTTTCCATTTTTTCCATAGGATGGTGGGGTCACCTGGGTTGGTTAAGAAAAAGGGTGGAGGGGTTACACTTTGCATGTTTAAAGCCAAACGGTCTCAGTGTGTGCTTAGAACCTGTAAGCCTGCACTAACCCCCTTGTGTGACTTGAGGAGTAATAGGTGAGCACAATAAGCCTGTACTACAAAGGTATATCAGGGAACACTACTAAAAGCCACTAACTTGCAATGGCAATGTAACCCTCTGGATCAAAAGGATATTGTACTTACAATTGTTAAAAACCAACTACAGAGGTACTTGTGAGTCCACATCCACAAGAATAGGTGAAAGGGACATTGAATATACAGTGAAAATATTAAACAGCAGTATAATAACACAATTGCATATATATCCTGAGCGGCCCTTGCACCATGGAACAGAGAGTATTCAGCACATGACCAAATGTAGGCAGAGAAATAAAGAGTCACCACTAGTTCAGGGTGTGAAAACACGAAGTTATCTCCCTACTGCCGGCACTGTTCCAATAGAGGTGTCAAAAACTCCTTCATTCACAACCACTGCCCACCGCTGAAACCACCAACAGTTCTCGATGTAACCAGTCTCTGCCAAAGCACATGCAGGGTATCAATAACGTGAGGTAATGATCCGTCTCGCCTGCCGTGCCTATTTACACCCCCGTCAGAAGTGACAGAAGAGCAGCCAAACGTGCGCTCGCCAGCTGCGTGTGCTTCCGATGCAGAAGAGACTTCCCTGACGGAGAGGTGGTAGCACACCGGTTACACGCCAGTCTGAGTCACTTGAGCCTCACAGCTTGCCGAAGGGTACTCAATATTTTAGGCAGCTACCTATGCGCCAGGTCCCTTCGCGCGTTGCACTGCGCAGAGCGTGCCCTCTCCAGGTGAAATGCCAGCTTCTCCGACGCTTGAGCAACCAACATAAACTTCTTTTCCCAATGCGTGGCAGTGTCACGTAAATGAAGGTACAGTTCCTACAGAAGAATTACAGCTGGAGGCAAACTTCCAAACAACTCCTGAGGTGGATACGTGAATTGCGCGCCTCGCTCCCGCCTTCCTTCACAGCGCTGATTGATAAACTGATGAGGCACTGACATCCAGTGACGTCTCACACACTCTGTCCACCGCTTTAAATTCTCGCCACAGGGAGCATTAAGGAGGTTCCTCCGTATGCGCGCAGGGATGGCAGACACTCGTTACCTTTACTTCAGGGAGATGAAGATCAAACCCCGACCTGTGGTCGCCCCTTCAAGTACTTTGCTGGGCTTCGATCCTTCCTTCTCTCTCCCTCTTCCCCGGGCTGCACACTCTCCGCGCTGCCGCCTGGGTTTCCACAGCAACACGAAGCACTTCCAGACGGCCGGCTGCAAGCTCGAGTCAGCTGTTTCTCACCAGCGTGTTGAGGTCGCAGGAGGTCACCCTCGTCGCCAGTGTGGTGACGGCTTCAAATGACAGTCGGAGCCGTCACGTGAGTGAACAGAATGTTTATTTAAATAAGTACAGAGAACCTGCGACCTCAGCCACAGCCTATAGGTACGATGTCCCTCAGTGTGTCCCCGGCGCTCGCCTTCGAACGCTGGTCGCGGTGACATTCTGAGTGATGTCACCGCGAGCAGTACCAAGGTAAACAGAGCCGCCGGGGGGAATGAAGAGGGAGATACCACACACAGCAAGTCAGAATATCAACTTGGTCCTGAAACCACACAGGTCTTCACACATCGAGAAAAGAGAACTCTCTTCAGTAAACTTCACAGCCAATCCTATACCCGGTGGGGTAGCATGGGACAAAACTGATTACGAAATCTATGGTCCGGTCGAGCTCCTGAAGTATCCTCATCAATTCAAGATTTCATTGAGTGACTTTGTAAAAACAAGCACATTCGCTGATGATTGGGACTTTGAAAGTATTAATGATATGATGTCAGATCTAGTGATGTCAGCTAACTTTACAGGACCTGATTATTTACAATGTTCATCTAATTATGACCAGATGTATTGTTATAACCACTATGGTAACCATTATCTGCATAAATCTGCTCAACCTAGAACTTTTTTAAATTACAACCAATGGGAATATTGTGCTACTCCACCAAAAGGTAGTTCAAAAACATTTTATGAAAAATGTTCTTATTTCTCAGGGTTTAACACAAGTGATGCAGAAACATTTTATTTCAAATTGTTAAATAAGATAGGAATGAAAACCATGCTTACAAACACAAAATTGATCTATTCAGAGACATTTTTTGAAAAAATGGAAACATTCGGTTTTGATTTCTGGAACAAAAATATTGAAACGAAGACAATCTGGGGTACAAATAATTGGCAAGTGCAAGGTTTAGGATCATTATTTAGAGCCTGCATGATCCCAGAACAAATTATATTTTTGAATGATATAATTCAACAGACAACCTGTCTTGGCCTAGCCAAAATTAAAGACTTAAACAAACCGTCTATTCCAAAACCACCACCCGACAGTAATAGCACTACAGATGTTGAGATAGACGTATCACATATTTTAAACCAAAACAGAACACATCCTGATTGGAAGAAATGGTTGATCTGGCCCACAGACACAAATAACTGTCAAGATAGATTCCTGAACAAAAAACATGGGTTCACAGTGACCAGGCCAGACCCTAGATACTCCCAGAGACAACATCCAGGGATTGTAACTACTTACAGTGTAGGGAAACTCTGCCTCGAATGGCTGCAAACATCCACACTGGCAGAAATTAAGCAACACTTGACTTTACTTAAAGAAGGTGCTGACTTCCGTGAGTTCATTATGGGACCACGCAAACAGCGTCAAAAACGTTTCATAGCGGCCTCTATATATACAGCTTACAATGAAGCTTGGAAAGTAACTCAAATAGAAACAGCAGAGAAAATACGGGAAATTGACCTTGTTAATTTGGAAAAATCACTTTCTGTTGTGGACAATGGATTAATGACTCTGTCTTCCAGAATATATTCACTGGACAGTATTGTATCATCTGCAATCGATATAATAGAACAAGACTTACTGATGTTACAACACGGTCAGTCTCAATTGCGTTCTATTGTACAGCTTGGCTGGACGTTACAAAATCTGCATTCAGGCTACGTGCCTTGGCGTTTAATCAACACAACGTCATTATTCAGTATCTTTAACCTTACTGATACACAAATCAGTTTGGCACAAAAGGGTGCAGAGTATACAATTCTGAGCATTGAAAAACTTGAGAGATTACCATTGACAATGTCAGAGCAACCTGTCATTGAATGGATAATACATGGGATAATAACTATTCCGATAACAACTTTCCAGTTTCAATACTGTCAAAAATATATACAGGCAGGCCAGTATGAATGGTTGGGTAAAGGATACATTAAGTCAACATGGAACTTACCTTATACACACACATGTTACAGTGATAAGGGACAGAGTGTATTTCTTAGTGGTAACAATTGTGAAAAATCACTAAGTGGTATACTTCTGTGTCAGGGCATAAGTTTACATGGGGCCTGCGAGGGGACTTCAAATAACCTTTCATGCCACCAGCTCGGCACACCTGCAGCACGAATAGAACCATTCTTTAGACGGCTTTCTAACGGAAGCTATATTATGATTGTGGATCACAGATGTTGTGGCTTGCTGCCAGGAAAACCTTATCTAGTAAGCGTGACTTCCATGGTCATTTGCTGTGAGCGAGTATTGTTTCCGAATGACACTCCAGACAGGGGGGGAAAAATTTGGCCCAGTTTGAATATCTTTTCTATTCGAATTAATACTTTAAGCAGAATGAAGACTGTGCTCCTACAGACGCCAACCCATTTGACGTCATCAAAAGAAACGTATGATCTCCAAGTTGCAAGGACAACGGGTGAGATACATGCCTTGTTATCAACAAATTGCCCCCTACACTTCGCAGAAATGCTAAACGAAATCTTAAATATTTCTGATACAAATGGTATCGCGAGTGTATTTAAGACCGTTTTTTCGGGACTGTTAACCCCATTCAAAGCAGTCCTGGGTATTTTTCCAAATTTCGTCCATTCAATCTTTGGCGGACTTCCTCTCCTGTTGGGACTCGTAGCAGGCATTTTTATTTTTGCTACTCCTGCTTCGTTATGGCAAGCCATGTCACAGACAAGACTCCAGCAACAATGGAAGAAACGATCCTAGCTATACGCTACCGGGACCGCATAACTAAAGTCCTTGGATTAGCCCGGCTAAGAGATCTAAATATGACCTGGTTTCTTTCGTTCAGACCCATATGGCAGAATTGTGTCTTACCTGTATTAAGATGCATGCTATGAGGCGAAGAATGCGTGTTGGACACCTGTCTTACACTACAATCAGAAGTACCATTGGATGCAGATACTTTGTTGGATCCAGTAAAGGCTCATGCATTGTGCTGTCCCCAGCGGCTACCTATCCTGATGACGGCATTCGTGGAGACTTCACCACTACGATTGAAGGGTAGTGAAGTACAGGATGAGAGCAGAATCAACCAGGTACGACCTTCTGTTAGCAGTACTGGTCTAAACATCACTGAAAGCGAACATGCGCATGACTGCATGGTAGCGATATTTTCCAACTTGGTCGAACTTTCACCAGAAGCGGTAGACTGTTTTTTCGAGAGTCTGTCTGAAATGATGTTTTCACCAGAACAGAGAGAATGACTTTAAGCAAGATTGCACACAGCGTTCCCTGAACTCTGAATTTGGCCTTCGGCTTTAAAAACAAAGCTACTGACAATTTTTTTTTTCCTTCTTCACTGAAAAACGAAAACTTTTTCCCAAACCCAAAATATTTACCTTTTGGCACTTATCTTCTGCTTAAAGTAGAACTATTCTTAGAGAACAGAGCTTCTATTCTTAGGAACTCTAGGGACAATACGTTACCTCAACCTCTAGCTTATGTACAAGTAATTGTATTTATATGTGATGAGATGGTCTCGCACCTTTTTTCTGTATTAAGAGCCATTTCATGTGTAATTTCGCAAATCATTCATGCTGAGATAAATTGTGCATCCTTTTTTGAATGATTACACTGCTTGAATGCATACAGTACCTATACTCATTTTTCGTGTATTTCGAATATGCCTATTTTCAAATGCAAAAAAATTATTTTTGGGTGGCTACGGAATACACATGCACTATTAGTTATGTTTACTATTGCTTAGTTAGTAAATATGGACATGAATTCGTGGAGTGGGTGTAGTATGTTTATCTAGAGACCTGTATCGATACTCCTATTTCTGACCCTTGTCCGGTTATAATTCACTAATATCCATACAACGACACAGAATCCCGTTTTCAGATTAAGTCATAGCGCATGCTGTCACATTAAGCAAGCCTTATTCCTCCAGCCCCCTAGAAAGCACACCGAGTTCTCAAAACAAACCAAACCTCCAGCAGACCTGGGTAGCTATTATTTTGATTTCGTTCGAGAACTCCTGTAAAGAATGCAAGAACGACCAGTTCTTATGACATCCTTACTGACGTATTATGTCCATCCTTACGTCAAACACGGCACCTTTCAGGTATAAATATACCAACGCTGCCCTAAGCAAAGAGACGGTGGTGATGAGCTTGGAGCAGTGACTACTTGCCGGAGAGCCCAGCTGATGCAGGAAGCCCACGGACGCTGCCCCCACCTCTTGACGCGCTGAGAGAGACGCTGCCTTTTCTCCTGCCGAGAAATCCAGCTTCCAGCGTTTCCAGCCCACCTTCGCGGTTGACTGGGATATCGAGTCCTGAGACAGAGATACCAGCCCTCCTGCCTTCTAAATCCCAGGTACTGAACTGACTAACCCCTTACAGAGAATTCTTGAGTCAGATTCTTGGCCAAACAAACTTAACTTAAACTGCTACTTACTTACTCCCTCCCACGTATTAGGCTTAGGTCAGGTACACCGGGGTAGGCGTAGTTAGAAGCACCAGTTGAGTACGATTAGTCAATGTATATATGTATGTATATCTTTTATCCATTCTAAAGTATCATATGGCTAAGAAACCATATCAATGCTCTTACAGTATTATTTTATAATCCTGCTTTTACTGTATGCACTTTACTTAACCTTAAGTATTGCTACTGTAGCGATTCATTTCTCTTGTATGAGAAAAAGAGACTGATCAATAAATAACATCTTTTATTGAACACGCCCATCTCTTCTTTCTCTACAAACTGGTGGAACTAAGTATGCACGTACTGACTGAGTAAAATAGTTGTCTTTTCTTTTCACACGACTCTGGAGATATACTCTTGATCAGGGAGAGCAAAGTTGTCATGTTCTATGGTTGTCAGAAACTAAATCCCTTCTTGTCTATCCAGGGAGGTTAAACTCCTCCTCGCCTATTCGAGAAAGTTTCTAGTGAACTCTGAGCTAGCTGGCACACAAAACTTAAGTCTAATATCATCAGTAGAAGACCTAGTTTACCTCTGTCCTACGTCTATACTATTGAAGATATTATTCCAATGCGCAGAGCCTATTGGGATAATAGGAACTACACTACATCACGTTGTAAAGCCCTGCGCCACATGAAACCTGCATCAGGTTTCATGTGGGCGTTCTGTCGCAGGGTGGGCGTTCCCTCGTAGGAAAGCTCCGTAAAACTGACGCAGTGAAATCTACAAGATTTCACTGAGTCAGTTTTACGACGCTGCTGGGTCAAATCCTTACGCCTGCTTGAAGCAGGCGTGAGGAGTGACGCACCACGTTATGTATGGGTGGCCTCTGTACATTGCAGGAGTTGCGTCGCACTTGCGACGCTACTCCAGCAATGCGCCGCCCGTACGCCACAAGATGCGTCACGCATCTGCCCTTCCTTGCACCATGGTACGCCGCATTGTAAATGCGGCGCATCTGTGGTGCCGCAAGGAGGTAATTGCGTGACGCATCAGTTCTGGCGCATCCCTGCTGATTTGCAGAGATGCGCCAGAACTCATAAATATGCCCCGTAGTTGCTTCAACTAGACTGTTATTGCCTTGAGAGAGGAACTCTTTGCACTTTGATCTGCAGGAGTAAAATATTTATAAGATACATACTTGTATTCTGTAATGATACCAGAAGTCAAGGATTTAGACTTTGATTTGAATGCTTGTACTGTAGTCATCCTCTCCAAGTCTACGGCTGATCAGCATAATTATCCTGTGTCTGGGTGTGAGTGGGTTCAGGGAAGTTTGGGTATTAGCTTTGCTCCTGTTGGATCTGCATTACCAAGTTAGTGCAACTGTGACAATAACCACTTTAAGTACATTTAACAAGAACATCTGTCTATTCTTCAGCTTCCCCGAGGATGTTAAACAGGAGACTGTGGATGATTTACACCCCACTTTTCTAGGTATTCTTTCATAATAATTCTGTTGTCAGTGAGGAATTCTTTCTGTAGCAAAACAGTCTGAGAAAATTATGACATTCTATATTGCAGCTTCTGTCACACATTTAATTTCTTCCCACATTGAAAGGTGATCAGTCAGAATGATCTTATGCCATATATGTCATACATGTAAGATGTTAAAAGCAGCCCTATTAATCCACTTTTCTTTGCCAAGCACTCTTAGGGCAAATCACAGGTTTCACTTCTGTAGTCACTTCCACTATATGCCTAGATTGGTCCACCAAAGGTTGCTTCTATTCCTACCCTTCCTGACACTTGTGTCCATGGAATTATGTACCTAAAACGACACATGTACACGAGCCACACATCTTCCAAAATGTTTGATAAATCTCCATGCACTCTACGCAGCTTATGTTTGATAGGTACACAACTACGCTTTAATTTGATGGTCTGTACAAAATATCTGATTTTCCTCACCTTTTCTAAAACCATAACAACATTTCTTGACCTGTTATTATCATAACTAGCCACAGCTAAGGAGAGAGCAAACATATTGGTAGTCTTGATAACCATACCATAAGTTGCCTGCTATCACCTCCATAGAGCATTAATTGTCTATTAGGTAGATCTTCACCAGAAAAAGCGTAAAATGAGAGCATAATGAAAAAAACAGGTCTAAGCAACCTGCAACAGTAATACGTGTATAAATATAGACAGAGAGAAATGTAAAAATACTTCTCAATGTAAACAACGCCGTAGATTGTGGTTATAAAACCCAATGACAGTAGGACCCAGTAAGAAAACACCTGGAGGGCCCTGCACGGCAAACCAACCCTAATAGAATCTACTTATCATCAACATTGAATTGATTGTAGACTGCATGCTGAGGTACCTGAAAATAGATATTTTCTATTCAAGAGAACATAGGGGCATATTATCAAGGGGGGCGATAGGCAATTTTCGCCGCTTTACCGGCCGTTTCTGGCCGCTAAGCGGCGATAATACTATCGCCCTATTAGCAAGCTGTCGCTAACAGCAGTTAGCGACTGCTTGTAGGCGATAGCGAGCGGTATGGGGCCCGCTTTGCATATCAGCAATATTTATCGGTAAGGACAGGCAAAGTGGGCGTACCCAACCTGTTAGCGACTGAAAACAGTCGCTAACATCGCTATCGCCTATTACCAACACAGGCGTAGCGATGGAAATATTCGTGCTAAGCGCGAATATCTCCAAAAACTAACACCTGCTCATACCAGTTCTTCGCCATTATATCCAATGGGAGGTGGATATAATGGCTAAGACCCTGTTAGCGATAATACGTGAATATCGCTGTATTCTCAGCGATATTCACGGATTTTGACGCTATCGCCGGGAATTTTATCGGTTTTGAGATAAACGTTGCTAATAGCACGTTATCTCAGCGATAAAATCCCTTGATGCGTAAAAAAAAATCCGATCCGATAAAAAAATTGCCGCTAACCCTACTTAGCGATAAATATCGCTATTTGTTGATAATATGTTACAGCGCATGGGGACCAAGGCTCGCTGACAGAGAGCCTGAAATCTTCAATGCTTAAAGAGATTGCAATACAGAACTATCAACTGGCCAACACTGGCTCAGGTGGCTAAAGACACAGCCTCAACTACAGTAAGCTCCTATGTTCTGTACCCTAAGAGCGAAATACAGGATTCAACTGGCACTCATGTTACAAACTCTTGGCTCATATGTAGCCTATATTGCTTGTGTAAAACTTATTTATAGATAACAGGAGACTAGTTCTGTCAGAAAGAAAACCTTAGTTAGCAATTCATCTTTGTCACAGAAGTAAATAAGTCTAGCAAGGATCTGTACACTTAGTGTACAACATACTGTTCTCTCACTGAGAAGCCAAATCTTTGTCTTGAACCATCACACTGTGAACTAGAAGGACTGATGTCACAGAGATCCGCCACGCCTGGTGAGGATCTTTTAATATGGTAGGAAGTCTCAAGTCTCAAGTACTCAAGAAGCTCCAGCGTCTAGTATGATGCCCTTTAACAATATAGACCTCAAGACATTACCTCAAACATATTATTCTTTTATACCGCATTGGCAAAAGCAGTTATATTCTCTGAATTACACAACAGAGTATAGTGTTGAGTGCTTGATCAATTGTATGCATTAGTAAAATAATCACCCTGTCCTCAAGCCTGCCTCTGTTGTGTATCTATTTAGATTCCGTTTGAATTCCCTGATGATTCGTGCCATTAGATAGGTACAATTCACATTGCCCTTATTTAGGCATAAAAATCCAGCCCTTATGTAAGCATAGTACATGCTACCCAAATATAGGCATGGCTACTTACATCCGTTCATCTACGTCACAATGAGTTCCTGGAAAACCAGACTCTTAAGCCTTTAGGACTTCCCCTTGCTTGCATATTGATTTCTCAAAGAACTCATTTATTATGCATGAACATCTATTCCTTAAGGGTTCATTCATGAAATGTCTTATGCCTGACTTTTACGTCAACTCTGGCATTCCTAAACACCTTCAAGGTATAAATATACCTTCATTTTCTATGGCAAGGCACGGTGCGGTTCGGCTACCTTCTTGCACGACGCGACTCGCCACAGCAAGTCCCGAAGGGCGTTAACTCCCCAACTGACGCACTGACCCGACACTGTCATCCCCCTCGCCGAGAATCCAGCTCCAGTGTTTCTGACTCCCCCTGCGGGGTGTTAGAGATCGAGTACTGAGAAAGAGATCCCAACCTCTCTCATTCTAAGGTATGGAGCTGATTAGAACCTAGAGAAACCTTTGGCAATTCTTGGCACAACTAAACTATACTAAACTATAGCTAAAACAACACCTACTTCTTCCCTCATACTAGACTTAGGTTAGGTGCACTGGGGTAGCATTATTTTAGAAGCACCAGTTGAGTAAGGGTTCATTCATGAAATTTCTTATGCCCGACTTTTACGTCAACTCTGGCATTCCTAAACACCTTCAAGGTATAAATATACCTTCACTTTCTATGGCAAGGCACGGTGCGGTTCGGCTACCTTCTTGCACGACGCGGCTCGCCACAGCAAGTCCCGAAGGACGTTAACTCCCCAACTGACGCACTGACCAAACGCTGTCATCCCCCTCGCCGAGAATCCAGCTCCAGTGTTTCTGACTCCCCCTGCGGGGTGTTAGAGATCGAGTACTGAGAAAGAGATACCAACCTCTCTCATTCTAAGGTATGGAGCTGATTAGAACCTAGAGAAACCTCTGGCAATTCTTGGCACAACTAAACTAAACTAAACTATAGCTAAAACAACACCTACTTCTTCCCTCATACTAGACTTAGGTTAGGTGCACTGGGGTAGGATTATTTTAGAAGCACCAGTTGAGTATTTTAGCCTGTGTTAGTTATGTATGTATTTCTATGTGTCATAGCTACAGACCATGCTATTACAGTATTATTTTATATTACTGCTAACGCTGTACGCATTATACTATGCATCCTGTTGTACAATTGTAGCAGTTCCCATCTCTTGCAAGCCCCTTTTATTGAAACGCTCGTCTCTCTATTTCTGTAAAACAACTTTGTAGAAACGAAGCATGCACGATTGACTGAGTGAAATGGTTATCTATTGTTTCCACGACACTGAAGATATTGTTCCGACTCTAAGGGAAACACAGTTGTCATGTTTATGCGGTTGTCAGAAACAAATCCCTTCTTGTTCATTCGAGAAAGTTTCTAGTGACCTCTGAGTTAGCTGGCACACACAAGCAATTAAGTTTAATGTACTCGATAGAGACATACTGACCTCAGTCCTATGTCAAAACAATAGTGTATATTATTTCAATGCACAGAGCCTATCAGGTATATAGGAACTACACTACAATGCGCAGAGCCTCCTTACACCTCTGTTTCGAAACTCTGAGAAAAATGCGCCCAGCCATAAGATGACAAACCAGAACGTTACAAACTCAGCTATTTTCTTTAGCTTTTCAGACAACAAACAGACTAATGATATTTACTAGTATGTTTAGAGACACCACAATGACTATGACAAGAATAAATCGTCATTTATACATATAGACCAACTAATCTAGAAAATTTAAATAGTATGCAAAGTTTGACGTCAACCGTAGACTTCATAAACAAAACCGATTCAAAATCGACGGGGCTCAAATCAAAATTACAGAGAACACTTTAGCTCTTGTATAGGACTAATACAACTAAGCTAAAACTCACTGTCCTGTAGACCATGAACACTAGACTCATCAGACTAAAAATAACTAAGATTTTATGAAAACGTACTGAAAAAAGTGAAACACCCATATTCTTTCCAACTAGCTAAATATGTTAAAATTCACATTGAGGAAAACTTCCCACTTAAGACCCATTCCATATTATTCCTACTTAGTTCAACTCTCCAGAGGTTAAACAAAATCAGCTAAAAGTACTAAACACAATTTCTTTGTGACTTGTCACAACTGCATACTATACCACATGATGCACAATGCCTTTAGGGAAGAAAGAAATACTACAATGCATCTTAATACCATCTTGAATAATACAGTAAACATATGAGGAAATATAAAAGTGAGATAAAAGACAGAAAATACAACAAAATAAAAAATA
This sequence comes from Lissotriton helveticus, assembly GCF_964261635.1. Taxonomy (NCBI): domain Eukaryota; kingdom Metazoa; phylum Chordata; class Amphibia; order Caudata; family Salamandridae; genus Lissotriton; species Lissotriton helveticus. Next base: position 361,332,966 of record NC_136062.1, read on the forward strand.
TCTGATAGCTTGAAATATGTTGGAACCCGTGGGACTACATTTCCATATTTGTTGTTCTACACAATGCTGAATCTCTTTGTACAATTGAATATACACGCAAAATTACCAATAGCAGAAGTAATAGTTTATGTTTTATATAGCTTAAGTAATATTTGACTGTTTTCTATAGCCCTTTAGCACCATGAGTTATTAGTGCACTCAAAAAAACTGAATAACAACAGTAACTTAAAAAAAGATTAGAACAATGTTGGGACAGATAAGTCTTCTTCATAGTAAGGGATGTGCATCACTACCCTGAGTATCAAGTAAACTGATGTCTGGATTCCTAATGCTGAATTTTTGTTGTAATAGTCAGACATGGATCCTGCATGGGCACTATGACATAGGTCTCAAGGATTGTGGTCTTGTTGGCCCAGGAGTGGCACCCAAAGTTCTTCCCAAATTCTGGTGGAAGGCTACTGCCTTCACCAGGAGTTAAGCAACATGAGTCCAATGGTGGCAACATACCATGTAGTGATCAGTAGGATTCAACAGGTACTCTTTAGGTCGAGCATTCGAGACCTCTTGTATGTACTTTAGTATATACTAATATGTGTATGTACTTTGTGGGCTCTAGAGATCTGCCCTAGGACTATTTTCTGTTCTACTGCCTCTATTTAATTGTCTTAATAGAAAACGACCAGTAGAGGTCAGTAAAATACCAGAATTGCTTTCTGCTGAGGTACCCTTTTAAAAAAATGTTTCTTACAACTGCCTCTATTTAACTTTCTTGATAGAAACCGACCAGCAGAGGTCAGTAAAATACCAGAATCACTTTAGCATTCTCTAGATTCCAGTCCATAGAAATCGTCTTCCTCGAGCACCCGTAGACAATAATATTTTTTTCAAATCTTGTATTTTCAGTGATATGACCACCGAAGGCCCAGATTTTATATTAAAAATAGAGCTTTGGACTATACCATTACCTGCTGAAAGGCTATATTTCTCTCCATGTGTTCATAACTGGTGTGTCATGCACTTTGCTGCTTACTTTCCCTCCATGTTAAAGAACAGTAGATGTTTCAGCACCAAGGCTACTGTGCTGCATAGCTAAATACATATAAGGTCCCAAAGGCGAGACTGATTGCATTGCAAATTCTTGTTTACCTGTGTCACTGGAGTGAGGGCTACAGGATGATTCAGTTAAAGTTGAGCTGCGTGTTTCCAGTCAAGGGAGGACCTGGCCTGGCAGTTCGGGCTGCACTGTTCCCATAGTGCACAGGGTCAAGACTGATTTGCATATGGCTAGGTACAAACTGGAATGGCATGGTGAGCAAATAAACGAAGGATTTAGGCCCAGATCATTGTACTGGGGTGAATGTATGACATTGTTCTGCATTCTGTCAATCAATTGTTCTTTTTGCATGAAAAATGCAGTGGTCAAACCGCTCCTGAAGAAACCCTCTTTCAACACCAGTGTACTAAAAAATTACAAACCCATCCCGAAGCTCCCATTTCCCACCAAGGTCCTGGAAAAAGCCATCAGTCGCTAGCTCTCTGAGTACCTGAAAGAGAAAAAACTGCTAGACGCCTCCCAATCTGGCTTTCATTCAAACCACTGCACCAAGACCGCAGGCAGCCCTTATCGTCCTCGACCTCTCAGCTCCTTTTGACACAGTTTACCATCACATCCTCATCACTAGACTCCACCACAGCGGCATCCAGGGCAATGCCATCAAGTGGATCAAGTACTTACTCACAGGACGCACTCAGAGATACGCCTACCGCCTATCACCCCCGAACACAAGAGCATCATCTGCGGCTTCCCCTAGGAGTCCTCGCTCAGCCCCAACCTCATCAACACCTACATGATGCTTCTGGCTGACAGTGTCTGCATACAAGGACTCAACATTATATTCTACACAGAGAACACCCAACTCATCCTCTCCATCACCGATGACCAGTGCTTTTAGTGGGCTGCTACTGTCTAGTACTGATTACCAGCACTTTTTTATTTTGAGAGAGAAAGTACCCTCCCTTCTTAAGAGAAATGTAATCGTTTTTATTGGAGAGTACCAGCACTTCCCAGAAACAAGCAGGTACTCTGGTGCAGAGTACCCGCACTTCTATTTTTCCATTTCAAGCACTGCCGATGACCATGTCACCACTACATCCATCCGCAGGTATGCCATGACCAGCGTCCCCAACTGGATGAGGTCCAACTGCCTTAAGTTGTACTCGCACAAGGCAGAAGTGCTCAACTTCGGAAACAACACATCACTATGGTACGACACCTGGTGGCCCCCGCACTCGAACCAACTCCTACCGTTTCAGACCATGCCCGCAATCCCATTATCATCATCGACAGACACCTCCCCATGGAGCGAAAAATCAACGTAGAGTCCTCATCCTGCTTCCACATCCGCCACATGCTTCAAAGTATTTTCAGATAGATCCCCGTCAACACCAGAAGGACAGTAACCCAAGCCCTCATCTCCAGCCGACTACAGAAATGCACTCTACACTGGAAGCACAGTACAGCTCCTCAAACTTCTCCATACTATACAAAATACAGCAGCCAGAATCATCCGCAACCTTCCCAAATGGACCAGCACCACCCCTTACCTCAGAAACCTCCACTGGCTCCCCATCTAGAAGAGAGATCTGTACAAGGTAATGACCCTCGCATACAAAGCCCTCCACAACATTGAGCACACCTACATCAACCACCGCCTGACTTCCAGCAACCCCCAGAACAACGCTGCTTCACCTTCCTCGCTCTCACACACATCCCACACATACATCAAAGCTGCTGCGGAGTTCACTCCTTCTCCTACCTCACCTCCAAGTCCTGGAACGATCTTCCCCTCTACCTGCAGACTGCGCCCACCCACGCCAACTTCAGAAACCGACTCAAGACCTGGCTCTTTGACTAAATACAATTAGAATCTTAGCACCTGGATACCCCCCCAGGGTGATAAGCCAGCCTCGCTTTACAAATACATGATTGACAGAAGCACCAAACTCCCACTCCATCTGAAGGCACATGTAGGAGAAAAGACTTAAACCAAAATTCCAGGAAAATAATCCATTAGAAGTTCAAGTTGCATGGAGCAAAAAATAAGTAGCAAAAAGGGAAGCAAAAAGGTGTAGAACACAACACAAAATAAGGGAAAAAATGTGGTGTTTCAATCCCTCCTTAACGATAGGTCACTAATGACATTGCTTCAAATAGACCATTCTTCATCTTGGGTTGGGATCCTACAAAAACATCCTGTAGACTGACAAGCATCTTGGAAAGGGCATGCTATAAGGCGTGACAACACTCTTCTTCTGAAAATTATGGGATTTGCTATGGAGGCAAGGAAAAAGCACAAGTTTGATATCTTTCATCCAGGGCTGCATTCCACAATCCCATTATCGGTATTGGCTTCCCTTAGTCTAAAAAACTCGCAGAACAGCCCTCTGGATGGCACTGGGTGTGGAGACAGCAAGGTGGTTCCTGCTATGTGTACACTCAGGTTATTAGCTAGTTTGAGTTACTCCCGCAATTGACATTTTAAAGCTTCATGTGGCTCATAGGAGGTCTTAAACTCTAAAAAAGAAAAAAAAAAAAGGAAAGGAAAGAACAGCAAAGAAAAGAATGTCAAGACTGGCAATTTGTTAGTAATCTGATTTTTCGATATCAATTGATTACATTTGTGAGCTTACCACCTAGGTAACATGAACCCCTGTGACTGGCCCTCCCTGGTTGTCGGTGTCCTGGATGTGAAAGCATGTCCGATGGTGGATGCTGGAACTGTACAGGTGTTATAGGATGTCTGCATGAGAGTTTGGATGGTCAAGGGACCCAACCATTGGGTAGTCAGAGGCAGGCCTGAAAGTGGAAGAACATGATAAGGCTGAAGGCATGAAGCCACAGAGAGAAGTGAGCTGCTTGGTGGGGTCAGTAATGATTTCAGGTTCTTAGGTGTAGATAGAATAGGTTTAATTATCAAGATTTAATGTGGTGATTTACTGAATGCTGGGGGTTGACATTTTAGTAATACTTCTTCAATAGTTGTGGCTTGGCAGTTCTAATTATGATGGGGAATTGTTTGGTGAGTGGGATAAACTTCTTTGCTAGTGAGTTTATTAGTATGCAGTGTCTAAACTGTGATGTTGATGCTTTTACATTTTCGAATCGCATTATCCTGTACTCTTGTTCCTCCCATATGTGTATGATTTGCCTGGTTGAATGTATGTTTAGAGGTTACTTTCTGCAATTTGCTGATTTTCACAGTTTGTACCTCTGTTTCTCACATGCTATTTACTTCCTATAACCTGTAAAGCGCTCTGATACCCGCTCGCGTCCTGTTCACGCTATATAAAACTTTATAAATATAAAAATTACTGTTTAAAAAAAATATATATTGTAATCTGTGATTAATAAAATAAACGTATACAAGTTACTAATGCATGTTTCAATGACCAGGATGGGGAGTGGTTTTATTTAGGTCACCCTTTTTTGCAGTACCATAGCAATGACTTCCAGTTTTCGTGATAGTAGGGTAACTTGATTCAAATTATACTCCAGTGAATGTTGCACCGTCACTGATTTTTGGTGTTGGTGTAAACATGGTACAACTAATGATTAGTTATTTCGTATGGATACTTTCCTCTAAGTGCCTGTATGAGTTGTGTAATACATATAATAATAAATACTTTTTTTTTAAATACAACACTCAATACTGCATTCCTGCTATCTCTAAATTTAAGCCCATACAACTACCCAAAATAAAGGTATTCAATTTATCATCATCCGCATAAAAGTAATCCTTAGCCAGGATTCAAATTTATGACCTGCGATTCACCACGTAATTTAGCGGTGAGTATTTAACTGACTGAGCTACCCGGCTGGTTAACCCTGGCGTTATTGAAGTAAATCAGGTGACTGGTAATCATTGCGCATGCTCCTTCGGCAGCAGACTAGCACTAGTATAGCAAAATTACCCTTTCTCTGTGCGACAGGTGTTAGTAAAATAGTTCAGACCAGGTAACTTTGGCAATTAAAGATAATAACTGCTTACGAGCAGCTTTTATGAAAGATATCTTAGAACTGTGGAACAATTTAGATAATAGATTTTCGGCCACATGTATCATTGTTGCCGTTGCGATTTCCTAATTGCGAAAATTAAGGAATCGCAATTAAGAAATCGCAAACGGCTATGCAACAAGAAATCGCAATTTTTTTGCGATTTCTTAAAATTCCTTAATTGCGATTCACAATTTGCGAATTGGCCCATAGGAATGAATGGGAAGTCATTTTCAATTTGCTATTAGCAATTTGCGAATTGCAAATTGAAAATGCAATTTCAACGGGTAAACCTTCTGATATCCCAGTAAATACTACCGGCTCCTATCTTGGTGTTACTTTATCTCCTAAGGTTGAGGATATTGTTGCATTAAACTTAGACCCTTTACTTATATCTACCAACAGAACGCTAGAAAGATTTAATAATCTACACTTGTCATTATACGGACGAACTAATGTTATTAAGACGATGATTTTTCCAAAATTCTTGTATTTTTTTCGTACTATTCCCCTATTTTTTTCATTATCTCTTTTCAATAGAATAGATAGAATGGTGTCTAGATTTTTGTGGGGGTACCATCGCGCTAGAAGATCCATAAAATGGTGTACTCTTCCTTTAGACTGTGCTGGTTTAGGTCTCCCGAACTTCAGAATGTATTACTGGGCCATTGCTCTGAAAACTTTTCGGGTTCTGTTTTTTCCTGATTATGTATCAGAACCAGCAATCGCACCTTCTATCTTCGAAATGCTTTTAGGTACCCATGCTCGGCAGTGTTTGCTTAAAGTTATCGAACCCAGTTACTATAAAAAAACAAAGTTCAAGGTGGTTATAGCTGCACTTTCAATTTGGAGACAAATGAACAAAACCTTACGTATAATCCCAAAATTGAATTATTATACACCTTTGTTTGATAATAAGTCTTTACCTGCAATTTTTCAAGATATGGTAATCTATCGGTGGCATACGAAACAGATTTATTTACTTGGCCAACTGTATCAAAATGGGTCCCTTATGCCCTTTTCTAAACTGCAAGAGACATTTGGTTTATCCAGGAACGATTTTTTTAAATACCTACAGATTCGTAGCTTCTTGGAAAAAAAAAATGTCTTACTCACGGACATTATGGAAACTGTCGATATCTTAGAAAGTTCTAGGAAGAATAGTCGTATTGGTATTATCTACCAATTAATGAACAACAGGGTTCAGAACGATCTTGATCATCATACCTTGAAATGGCAGCGAAAGCTCGGTATTGTAGGGATTGATCTGGTTAAAGTGTTTGAGATGAGCAATAAGACACTTACTAATAGCTCTCTTAAGAGTCAACATTTCATGTCCACCCTAGATCTTTATTATACACCTGCAAAACTGGCAAAATGGAAAGCTCAAAAAGGTATTAACTGTAGTCGATGTGGTACCTTAGCAGCAGACTCAATTCATATGTTTTATAAATGTTCTAAATTGGCTGTATATATAGCGAAGATTGAAAAGTTTTTGACTAATTTGTTACATGTGGGGATCACGCTCCATCCCACTATTATCATTTTTGGTGTTTATTTTCCCCCTCGGAATTTAACTATAGATCAAGAACATTTTATGTTTGTGGGAATGTCTATTTATCGAGCCTGTATTACTTCTAGATGGTTGGATGTAGATCCACCAACTTTTGAGTTATGGTTGGGAAAGCTGCTAAATGTTTATAGAATGGATAAAGCAGTTTACAAATTGAAAGGCGTCAAAAAGAAGACTTTTGGTCGTAAATTATGGTTACCAATTGATAATTGGATTTAAATTGTATGATGATCGTTTTTTCTTTTTTCTGTAAAGCATTATGATGGTTTCTTCATTTTGTTATATCCTTGTATGCATTACCTCTGCCAGAAAATAATAAAAAATATAAAAAAAAAAGAAAATGCAATTTCAAGGGTGCAGGGGTGGTCCAAAGGACTCCCCCCTGCACCCCTGAAATATAACTTTAAGTGCATTTTTCACACACACATGTCCCAAGGGCATGTGTGTGTGTAAAATGAAACTTTCAAAAATGCACTTTTGTGCATTTTTGAAAGTTTTCGCAAACTACCATGAAGGCCAACTTCATGGTAATTTACCTCTCCCTATTTGCGAATTCGCAAATTTAAAATGTTCATGCATTGCATTTAAGAAATCTCAAATTGCGATTTCTTAAATGCAATCACAATTTTAGAAATCGCAACATGATTGCGATTTCTAAAATTGCGAAAAACATGATGCATCCCAATTTTGTCAATTGCATTCGCAAACGGCTGAAAATTGCTATTCGCACCGTTTGCGAATGCAATTGACAATGATGCATGTGCCCGTTCGTATTTACCTATTTCTATATCTACAAAGGTCGATACAGACTTTATTTTGGACTGACTGACTCACTTGTCCTGCCTCCCAATTAAGCAGATTCACTGATTTGAGCTCTATGGCAGTCAAGTACTTAAGATTTAAAAGAAGAAAGGATGTGCATTCTCACTTCCGGTCCAAGGACCTTTTCATCTTCGCCGCATCATTTTTATTTCATTGAGAAACACATTGCTTTTATGAAGATTAATAATAAGACATGGCTGTTCCCACGCACTCACGTGTTCTGTTACTTGCGAGATAGTGTGTGTGTCATAGCGCAAAGAGGCCTCTGTGGATGCTGTCTTTCTGAATCACGTTATGTTAAAATTAGAGAATTGTTTTACCTTCAAATTTGTGTTATATTGATTATTTATTGATAGGTAGGAAAGATCGAAAAATGGGATTAGCAATGAGAACTACTTACCCCGTAGACAAATCTCAGAGCATTGCATCGGCTAGACTAGAAGATTATAGACAGAAGCAAAGGAAACATCTTCCTATTAAATGTATATGAGCTCATAGGGATTTTTCGAGAAAAACCTATTTGTTTGCACTAACAACTTACATTTCTTTTTAAACAGGAAGCATTTTGCAAGCTGTAAGAACTCCAGATTGTACTAACAAGGTTAAGAAATATGAAACCGTATTTAAAAAAACGTACCTGTATATTTTTGATGTAAATTTACAATTTTGTCAGGCTGGTGAAGCGAATGTAGGAAAGTATAAATTTTGTAATAAATCTGATGGAAGTCATGAGGAATTAATGGAACGCTTGGTAATAACCAAACATTTTCTTGCAAGCCCACTTCAACAATTTTATCAAATGTAATGATACTTCATGTCAAATACAGACCACGTGACTAAATTTCTATTAAAGCAGTGCATCATTCAAAGAGTGTAGGCAGACTGGATGCATTTTTATAGTTGGAGGGGGGATCATGTTTTACAATGCAAGCAAAATGTGGCTTGTGTTTATTAGAATTTCTATGCAAATATCTGATGCCAGCATCTGCCCACTCGCCGCCATTGTGGCTGGGGACTTTGAGGCCGAGATGGGAAAGGCTAATAGAAGGCATTAGAAATTCTGATAGGGGAGGCTGAGCAAATGCGTGTCCTTTGTAAGAGCTAATCCCCCTTGTATTGGCTGCTTGGACATGGCTAATTTATTTGAAATTCCATTCTGCCTCTGACAGCATTCCTTATTAGCAGCTGGATCTCCCCGAGCAAAGTTGCATACCAGCTTTCAACTGTTGTAAGTCACCGGTGACAAGCTCTTCTGTTGGGCTCTGCCTTTTGTTTGCATATGCATAGGCATAAATGCGTTTAAAACAATGGGGGGACAGCGCAGCCCCTATACGGGGAGAAATCCGGCCATAGGCACGAAATGGGTCTGGCGCCCGCGTTGAATGAGTCGCGACATGAATGGGAGGGACTATTCTTCAAGAAATCCTCGTGTTTGTCCTGGCTTTGGTGTTTTACGTCTTCAAGAGACACATAGGCGGATCCTAGACTGACATTTCTACCAGTAAGAAGCCATGTGAGGGAAAAGGCCAGGTGCAGGGTTTGCCGCTCCCAAATTGTCTGCTGGTCAGGTTCAAACTCAATGTCCTACAGAATGCATCTATAGTTCTAAGGAGATAAAAGTAGGGCCATCGGAAAGCGCTGCGTAAAGCTTTTTGTTGACAGCCCAGTTGGGTAAGCAGAACTTTAGGACAGACGTAAGCCAATCAGCAGCACTGATCCACTTACCTCTTTTTTTTTAAGTACAAAACAAGTGCCCGGAAGAAATCTCTGATCTATACAATAGTTACTGTTGACTCTACAGAACAAAAAGACCCTGGTCCTCTAAGCCCCTGCTTTAAATGCCATTTAAGATTCTGAAGCGAGTTAAGGAACTTTGTTCTGTCACCTTGATTGCAGCCCCATATGTTCTTCTCCTTTTACGCGACCACCCACAGACGGACTGACCTGTTAGAACATCTGGAGAAATTTCAGCAGTCTGCTACTTGTGGAAGGTTGTCGACTGCCTGTACCTATGTATTTTTTGCTAGGGTCATGCTAGACTTTGTAGTCATGTAGTAAACCACCAGCAGGGCAAAACTGTGGGTCCAACATGCTGTACTGGGGACAATATTACATTTAAACAAACACTCTCGATTTGCCACAAACAGGGATTTTGTAAGGGCACCAAGACCACAAGTAAAATAGATTTAGTAGCCCCCTGTGTTGGAGGTAAAAGAAAATGGGTGCAGTGTGAATTTCACACGCCTGTGCGCCGGTACGCCTGCTGCACTGGTGATAACACTTCTCTTTTCGGTCCTCTAAGCCTAGCACGGCCACCAGCCGTCAGAAAAGTCTAATTGCTAAGAGCAGAATTTGCCTATCTGGTGACAATTTTCAGGCCCATGTGCTTCACACCCAGGACTCTAAGTGAGTAGGATGCATCATTGGCCATCATAAGTCAAAAAGTTTACAAATGTCACCTGTTTCTGCTTCTACCTGGGCATAATATCCCCTTTGGAAATACAGCATGACCAATAGTTGTCGTCTTGGAGTGTGGGCATGGAGCAACCCAGTATAGAGTACAGAGTGTCCTTGGAATATAGACATAGAACAGCCCAGTATAGACCATAGAGTGCTCTTGGAGTGTGCGCATGGGGCTGCAACTCTATGAATCATAGACTCCTCTAGGAGTGTGAGTATGGAGAGGCCAAGTATGGATCATAGAGTGCTCCTGGAGTGTAGGCATAGAGCAGGCCAGTATGGCTGATAGTATGCTCTTGAAGTGTGGGTATATAACAGCCTAGTATGGATCATAGAGTGCTCTTAGAGTGTGAACATGAAACAGCCCAGTATGGATCATAGAGTGCTCTTACAGTGTGGACACGAAACAGCCCAGTATGGATCATAGAGTGCTCTTGGAGTGTGGACATGAAACAGACAAGTATGGATCATAGAGTGCTCTTGGAGTGTGGACATGAAACAGCCCAGTATGGATAGAGTGCTCTTGGAGTATGGACTTGAAACAGCCCAGTATGGATCATAGAGTGCTCTTGGAGTGTGGTACAAAAGGGGGTGGTGATGGACGGAGCATCTGAACCAATCAAACACTCACACCCAGTTAAAAGATCTGGGTTTGATCCATCACCGTTCTTTAGCCCACTCTGCCACCCCAGTTCAGACATGGCTATATGCAAATCAGTCTGACTCTGTGCCTCATGGGAACAGTCCAGCCCAAACTGCCAAGCCATGCCTTCCCTGGACTGGAAACAAGCTTCCGAAGACCGGTTTCTGGCATTACAGCCTTCTTCAGCCCGGCTTGCTTGAATCCAGTGGCAAAGTGAGCAAGGGACTCATGTCTGAGCATACCCTGCCACACTTATAGCGGCCAAAGCGGTACAAAAGGGGGTGGTGATGGACGGAGCATCTGAACCAATCAAACACTCACACCCAGTCAAAAGATCTGGGTTTGATCCATCACCGTTCTTTAGCCCACTCTGCCACCCCAGTTCAGACATGGCTATATGCAAATCAGTCTGACCCTGTGCCTTATGGGAACAGTCCAGCCCGATCTGCCAAGCCATGCCTTCCCTGGACCGGAAACAAGCTTCCGAGGACCGGTTTCTGGCATTCCAGCCTTCTTCAGCCTGGCTTGCTTGAATCCAGTGGCAAAGTGAGCAAGGGACTCACGTCTGAGCATACCCTGCCACACTAATGGCGGCCAAAGCGGTACAAAAGGGGGTGGTGATGGACGGAGCATCTGAACCAATCAAACACTCACACCCAGTCAAAAGATCTGGGTTTGATCCATCACCGTTCTTTAGCCCACTCTGCCACCCCAGTTCAGACATGGCTATATGCAAATCAGTCTGACACTGTGCCTCATGGGAACAGTCCAGCCCGAACTGCCAAGCCATGCCTTCCGAGGACCGGTTTGGGCATGAAACAGCCCAGTATGGATCATAGAGTGCGCTAAGTGTGTGGACTTGGAACAGCCCAGTATGGCTCATAGAGTGCCTTGGAGTGTGGACATGAGACAGCCCAGTATGGATCATAGAGTGCTCTTGGAGTGTGGACTTGGAACAGCCCAGTACGGTTCATAGAGTGCTCTAAGAGTATGGACATGAAACAGCCCAGTATGGATCATAGAGTGCTCTTGGAGTGTGGACTTGGAACAGCCCAGTATGGTTCATAGAGGGCTCTTGGAGTGTGGACTTGGAACAGCCCAGTATGGATCATAGAGTGCTCTTGCAGTGTGGACTTGGAACAGCCCAGTATGGATCATAGAGTGCTCTTGCAGTGTGGGCATGGGGCTGCAACTCTACAGATCATAGAGTGCTCTTGGTGTGTGGACATGGAGAGGCCCAGTATGGATCATAGAGTGCTCTTGGAGTGTGGACATGGAGAGGCCCAGAATGGATCATAGAGTGTTCTAGCTCTTGCAGTGTGGGCATAGGACTCTAACACTATGGATCATACGGCCACATGCATCTTTGTAGGATTTTGCACTTCCTAAATTGCGAAAATTAAGGAATCGCAATTTAGGAATTGCAAAATCCTATGCATCAAGAAATCCTAAAAGTTTTTAGGATTTCTTAATTTTCGGAAATTGTGATTCCTTAATTGCGAATCGCAATTAAGGAATGGCATTACATTGATTCCTATGGGCCTAGAGTCCCATAGGAATCAATGCCGTTTTGCATTTCTTTTTTTTTTAACTCGCAATTTGTTGATGCATTGCAAGGGTGCAGAGGGGGGTCCAAAGGACCCCCCCCCTGCACCCCTGAAATGTATTTTAAAGTGTATGTTTCACACACACATGTCCTAAGGACATGTGTGTCTGTAACATGAAAGTTTAAAAAATGCACTTCCTATTTCAAAATTTGCATTTTTAAAAAAATTGATGCATTGAATTTAAGGAATCGCACAAATGCGATTCCTTAAATGCATTCGCATTTTTAGGAAATGCAAAAAAAAGCGAATTTTGAAACATTGTTTCATGCATCCCAAAAACGTATTTAGGAAGCGCAAACGGCCGAATTTACCGATTCGCACCGTTTGCAGTTCCTAAATAGGTTGATGCATGTGCCCGATAGAGTGCTCTTGCACTGTGGGCATGGAGCTGCCCTGTATGGATCATAATGTGCTCTTGAAGTGTGGGTATAGAACATCCCAGTATGGATTACAGAGTGCTCTTGGAGCGTGGGCATGAGGCTGCATCTCTATGGATCATAGAGTGTTCTTGCAGTGAGGGCATGGAGAGGCCCAGTATGGATCAAAGAGTGCTCTTGGAGTGTGGGCATGGAGAGGCCTAGTATTGATCATATAGTGCTCTAGCTCTTGCAGTGTGGGTATAGGACGGTAACGCTATGGATCATAGAGTCTTATTGGACTGTGGGCATGGAGCAGCCCAGTATGGATCATAGAGTGCTCCTGGAGTGTAGGCATGGAGCAGCCCTGTATGGATCATACTGTGCTCTTGAAGTGTGGGAATAGAACAGCCCAGTATGGATCATAGAATGCTCTTGGACTTTGGGTATGGGGCTGTATCTCTATGTATCATAGAGGGCTCTTGGAGTGTGGGCATGGAGAGGCCCAGTATGGTTCATAGAGTGCTCTAGCTCCTGCAGTGTGGGTATAGGACTGTAATGCTATGGATGATAGAGTGCTGTTGGACTGTGGGCATGGAGCAGCCCAGTATGGATCATAGAGTGCTCCTGGAGTGTAGGCATGGAGCAGCCCTGTATGGATCATACTGTGCTCATGAAGAATGGGTATTGAACAGCCCAGTATGGATCATAGAGTGCCCATGGAGTGTGGGCATGGGGCTGCATCTCTATGGATCATAGAGTGGTCTTGGAGTGAGGGCATGGAGAGGCCCAGTATGGATCATAGAGTGCTCTAGCTCTTGCAGTGTGGGTATAGGATGGTAACGCTATGGATCATAGAATGCTCTTGGACTCTGGGCATGGAGCAGCCCAGTATGGATCATAGAGTTCTCCTGGAGTGTAGGCATGGAGCAGCCCTGTATGGATCATAGTGTGCTCTTGAAGTGTGGGTCTAAAACAACCCAGTATGGATCATAGAGTGGTCTTGGAGTGTAGACTTGGGGCTGCATCTCTATGGATCATAGAGTGCTCTTAGAGTGTGGGCATGGAGAGGCCCAGTATGGATCACAGAGTGCTCTAACTCTTGCAGTGTGGGTATAGGATGGTATTGCTATGGATGACTTGGGGCTGCATCTCTATGGATCATAGAGTGGTCTTGGAGTGAGGGCATTAAGAGGCCCAGTATGGATCATAGAGTGCTCGAGCTCTTGCAGTGTGGGTATAGGATGGTAACGCTATGGATCATAGAATGCTCTTGGACTCTGGGCATGGAGCAGCCCAGTATAGATCATAGAGTTCTCCTGGAGTGTAGGCATGGAGCAGCCCTGTATGGATCATAGTGTGCTCTTGAAGTGTGGGTCTAAAACAACCCAGTATGGATCATAGAGTGGTCTTGGAGTGTAGACTTGGGGCTGCATCTCTATGGATCATAGAGTGGTCTTGGAGTAAGAGCATGGAGAGGCCCAGTATGGATCAAAGAGTGCTCTTGGAGTGTGAGCATGGAGAGGCCTAGTATGGATCATATAGTGCTCTAGCTCTTGCAGTGTGGGTATAGGACGGTAACGCTATGGATCATAGAGTCTTATTGGACTGTGGGCATGGAGCAGCCCAGTATGGATCATATAGTGCTCCTGGAGTGTAGGCATGGAGCAGCCCTGTATGGATCATACTGTGCTCTTGAAGTGTGGGAATAGAACAGCCCAGTATGGATCATAGAATGCTCTTGGACTTTGGGTATGGGGGCTGTATCTCTATGGATCATAGAGTGTTCTTGCAGTGAGGGCATGGAGAGGCCCAGTATGGATCAAAGAGTGCTCTTGGAGTGTGAGCATGGAGAGGCCTAGTATGGATCATATAGTGCTCTAGCTCTTGCAGTGTGGGTATAGGACGGTAACGCTATGGATCATAGAGTCTTATTGGACTGTGGGCATGGAGCAGCCCAGTATGGATCATAGAGTGCTTCTGAGAGTGTAGGCATGGAGCAGCCCAGTAAAGATAATAGTGTGCTCATGAAGAATGGGTATTGAACAGCCCAGTATGGATCATAGAGTGCCCATGGAGTGTGGGCATGGGGCTGCATCTCTATGGATCATAGAGTGGTCTTGGAGTGAGGGCATGGAGAGGCCCAGTATGGATCATAGAGTGCTCTAGCTCTTGCAGTGTGGGTATAGGATGGTAACGCTATGGATCATAGAATGCTCTTGGACTCTGGGCATGGAGCAGCCCAGTATGGATCTTAGAGTTCTCCTGGAGTGTAGGCATGGAGCAGCCCTGTATGGATCATAGTGTGCTCTTGAAGTGTGGGTCTAAAACAACCCAGTATGGATCATAGAGTGGTCTTGGAGTGTAGACTTGGGGCTGCATCTCTATGGATCATAGAGTGCTCTTAGAGTGTGGGCATGGAGAGGCCCAGTATGGATCATAGAGTGCTCTAACTCTTGCAGTGTGGGTATAGGATGGTAATGCTATGGATGACTTGGGGCTGCATCTCTATGGACCATAGAGTGGTCTTGGAGTGAGGGCATTAAGAGACCCAGTATGGATCATAGAGTGCTCTAACTCTTGCAGTGTGGGTATAGGATGGTAACGCTATGGATCATAGAATGCTCTTGGACTCTGGGCATGGAGCAGCCCAGTATAGATCATAGAGTTCTCCTAGAGTGTAGGCATGGAGCAGCCCTGTATGGATCATAGTGTGCTCTTGAAGTGTGGGTCTAAAACAACCCAGTATGGATCATAGAGTGGTCTTGGAGTGTAGACTTGGGGCTGCATCTCTATGGATCATAGAGTGGTCTTGCAGTAAGAGCATGGAGAGGCCCAGTATGGATCAAAGAGTGCTCCTGGAGTGTGGGCATGGAGAGGCCTAGTATGGATCATGTAGTGCTCTAGCTCTTGCAGTGTGGGTATAGGACGGTAACGCTATGGATCATAGAGTCTTATTGGACTGTGGGCATGGAGCAGCCCAGTATGGATCATATAGTGCTCCTGGAGTGTAGGCATGGATCAGCCCTGTATGGATCATACTGTGCTCTTGAAGTGTGGGAATAGAACAGCCCATTATGGATCATAGAATGCTCTTGGACTTTGGGTATGGGGCTGTATCTCTATGTATCATAGAGTGCTCTTGGAGTGTGGGCATGGAGAGGCCCAGTATGGTTCATAGAGTGCTCTAGCTCTTGCAGTGTGGGTATAGGACCGTAATGCTATGGATGATAGAGTGCTTTTGGACTGTGGGCATGGAGCAGCCCAGTATGGATCATAGAGTGCTTCTGAGAGTGTAGGCATGGAGCAGCCCAGTAAAGATAATAGTGTGCTCATGAAGAATGGGTATTGAACAGCCCAGCATGAATCATAGAGTGCCCATGGAGTGTGGGCATGGGGCTGCATCTCTATGGATCATAGAGTGGTCTTGGAGTGAGGGCATGGAGAGGCCCAGTATGGATCATAGAGTGCTCTAACTCTTGCAGTGTGGGTATAGGATGGTAACACTATGGATCATAGAATGCTCTTGGACTCTGTGCATGGAGCAGCCCAGTATAGATCATAGAGGTCTCCTGGAGTGTAGGCATGGAGCAGCCCTGTATGGATCATAGTGTGCTCTTGAAGTGTGGGTCTAAAACAACCCAGTATGGATCATAGAGTGGTCTTGGAGTGTAGACTTGGGGCTGCATCTCTATGGATCATAGAGTGGTCTTGGAGTAAGGGCATGGAGAGGCCCAGTATGGATCATAGAGTGCTCTAACTCTTGAAGTGTGGGTATAGGATGGTAATGCTATGGTTGACTTAGGGCTGCATCTCTATGGATCATAGAGTGGTCTTGGAGTGAGGGCATGGAGAGGCCCAGTATGGGTCATAGAGTCCTCTTGGATTGGGGCATGGAGCAGCCCAGTATGGATCATAATGTGCTATTGGAGTATGCATAGTAGAGTGCTCTTGGAGTGTGTGCATGGAGCTGCATCTCTATGGATCAAAGAGTGGTCTTGGAGTGAGGGCATGGAGAGGCCCAGTATGGATCATAGAGTCCTCTTGGATTGGGGCATGGAGCAGCCCAGTATGGATCATAATGTGCTATTGGAGTATGCATAGTAGAGTGCTCTTGGAGTGTGTGCATGGAGCTGCATCTCTATGGATCAAAGAGTGGTCTTGCAGTGAGGGTATGGAGTGGCCCAGTATGGATCATAGTGTTCTAGCTCTTGCAGTGTGGGTATAGGACGGTAATACTATGGATCATTGAGTGCTCTTGGACTTTGTGCATGAAGCAGCCCAGTATGGATCATAGAGTTCTCCTGAGGTGTAGGCATGGAGCAGCCATGGATCAAAGTGTGCTCTTGAAGTGTGGGTATAGAACAGCCCAGTGTGGATCATAGAGTGCTCTTGAAGTGTGGGCATGGGGCTGCAACTCTATGGATCATAGAGTGGTCTTTCAGTGAGGGCATGGAGAGACCCAGTATGGATCATAGAGTGCTCACGGAGTGTGGGCATGGGGCTGTATCTCTATAGATCTTAGAGTGGTTTTGGAGTGAGGGCATGGAGAGGCCCAGTATGGATCACAGAGTGCTCTAGCTCTTTCAGTGTGACGCTATGGGTCATAAAGTCTTCTTGAACTGTGGGCATGGAGCAGCCCAGTATGGATCCTAGAATGCTCCGGGAGTGTGGGCATGGGGCTGCATCTCTATGTATCATAGAGTGATCTTGGAGTGTGGACATGAAACAGCCCAGTATAGATCATAGAGTGCTCATAGAGTGCAATTGGAGTGTGGACAAGAAACACCCCAGTATCGATCATAGAGTGATCTTGGAGTGTGGACACGGGGCTGCATCTCTATGTATCATAGAGTGCTCTTGGAGAGTGGACATGAAACAGCCCAGTATAGATCATAGAGTGCTCTTAGAGTGCGGCATGGAGAGGACCAGTATGGATCATAGAGTGCTCTTGCTCTTGTAGTGTGGGCATGGGGCTGGAACGTTATGGATCATAGAGTGCTCTTGGAGTGTGGGCAAGGAGAAGTCCAGTATGGATCATAGAGTGCTCCTGGAGTGTGGGCATGGAGTAGCCCAGCATGGATCATAGAGTGATCTTGGAGTGTGGGCATGGGGCTGCATCTCTATGTATCATAGAGTGCTGTTGGAGTGTGGACATGAAACAGCCCAGTATAGACCATAGAGCGCTCATAGTGTGCAATTAGAGTGTGGACATGAAACACCCCAGTAAAGATCATAGAGTGATCTTGGAGTGTGTAACACGGGGCTGCATCTCTATGTATCATAGAGTGCTCTTGGAGAGTGGACATGAAACAGCCCAGTATAGATCATAGAGTGCTCTTAGCGTGCGGCATGGAGAGGACCAGTATGGATCATAGAGTGCTCTTGCTCTTGTAGTGTGGGCATGGGGCTGGAACGTTATGGATCATAGAGTGCTCTTGGAGTGTGGGCAAGGAGAAGCCAGTATGGATCATAGAGTGCTCCTGGAGTGTGGGCATGGAGTAGCCCAGCATGGATCATAGAATGTTCTTGTAGTGGTAGCAAAAATAGTGAACCTCTCCCTAACATATAATTATAGAACGGGTGCTACCTCAACAATCAACAATACATTGTTCCACACGACATTAATTCATATAAAGTTTTTATTTAGCAAAAATATTTTTTGTATATTCATTTGTTCAAGTGAATAACATCAACATAATTTCATATATGAGCCAAAAACCTGGGTTCTTAATGGAACTCAAACCATGCACTCAACCAACATCAAACATACCACTACAGTCTTACCATACACTATCATACTACCAAACATAGCTAAACAAAATAATACCTATCAAAATACATAGCATCAATACATGGGTTAAAATATAAGGAGAAAAAGCGATGACGCGCGTTTCGGTGGGGGTCCAAAAACCCCAATTTCCTTCGTCAGGGCGCAGCTGGTCAATTAAGCATTGGAAGATTGGTAGTCATTCAAGAATCTCCAATACGTTTTTATACGTAGTGCACCGTAGGCTCTATATAATAATGCTCTGAGCTTTTGTGTAATTAATCTCCTGGATAAACTGTAGGGAGAACAGGAGTCTCTCCAAACGATGCCGGAAGGGGGGCCAGAGGGCCTAAATGTATAGTTCACCGAAGAAGGAGCATGCTCGTGTAAGAAGATTAAAGGTCCTGTGGCTATCTGCACCCCCTACAACAGTGTATGTGTCGAGCAATGAGATGCTGTAAATGCACAAATTAGTCAGAAGTGATCAGGGGGATG
Source organism: Lissotriton helveticus (assembly GCF_964261635.1). Lineage (NCBI taxonomy): Eukaryota > Metazoa > Chordata > Amphibia > Caudata > Salamandridae > Lissotriton > Lissotriton helveticus. The sequence continues at coordinate 361,351,745 of NC_136062.1, forward strand.
TATGACGTTACAACGCATACTTTTACCACGCCTACCATTACCACGCATTTTTTACAAAGCAGGATCCATTACAACGCATACCATTACCACGCATGTATTTACAATGTATATACCTTTACAACGCATACAATTACAACGTAAGTATTGGTAAGTATATAATATTTTTAAATATTTATTTTAATTAAAATTAATATAATGTAATTTAATTTAATTTAATTAATTTAATTTAATTTAATTTAATTTAATTTAATTTAATTTAATTTAATTTAATTTAATTAATTTAATTTAATCAATTTAATTTAATGTAATTTAAATTTAATTATATTTAATTTTTACCCTGTACCCTTTTACCCAAAAACCCCAAACTGACCCTGAACCCAAAAAATACCCCTTTTACCCAAAAACCCAAAACTGACCCTGAACCCTAAAAATACCCCTTTACCCAAAAACCCAAAACTGACCCTGAACCCTAAAAATACCCCTTTACCCAAAAACTGAAAACTGACCCTGAACCCTAAAAATACCCCTTTACCCAAAAACTGAAAACTGACCCTGAACCCTAAAAATACCCCTTTACCCAAAACCTGAAAACTGACCCTAAACCCTAAAAATACCCCTTTACCCAAAAACTGAAAACTGACCCTGAACCCTAAAAATACCCCTTTACCCAAAAACTGAAAACTGACCCTGAACCCTAAAAATACCCCTTTACCCAAAAACTGAAAACTGACCCTGAACCCTAAAAATACCCCTTTACCCAAAAACTGAAAACTGACCCTACACCCTAAAAATACCCCTTTACCCAAAAACTGAAAACTGACCCTAAACCCTAAAAATACCCCTTTACCCAAAAACTGAAAACTGACCCTGAACCCTAAAAATACCCCTTTACCCAAAAACCCAAAACTGACCCTGAACCCTAAAAATACCCCTTTACCCAAAAACCCAAAACTGACCCTGAACCCTAAAAATACCCCTTTACCCAAAAACCCAAAACTGACCCTGAACCCTAAAAATACCCTTTACCAAAAAACCCCAATAATATTTTTAATAAAATAATATACTTACCAATACTTACGTTGTAATGGTATGCGTTGTAAAAGTACCTGCGTTGTAAATACATGCGTGGTAATGGTATGCGTTGTAATGGATCCTGCGTTGTAATGGATCCTGCGTTGTAAAAAATGCATGGTAATGGTAGGTCGTGGTAAAAGTTGCGTTGTAAAGGTTGTATACCGATCAGGGCAATGGATAGGGCTACAGTTTGAAAAAACACTTTCACGAGGTTCTAGATATGGGTATTCATTTGGGCTCTGGTCCCGCTCCATGCACATACATAAATAAAAGCCGGGAACCGGTGCCAGAGCACTGATGGGTGTTTCTAGGTCCGCGGACGGGATAACGCCTCCATCGTTTTGTGGAAAAGTAAATTTTGCCATGTTCTGTGTCCCTACATGTCATCCATCATATGTTATATGTGCATGATTAAATATGCATATGTATTCCCCATGTTCGATTCAAGACGCAATTACAGTTGTGTCCACCTCTAGTATGCCAGTTTCCAGTTCTCGTGAATACTACGAATATCAGGCCTATGTAAAGCTACGTTGCCACGTTTCTCAGTGTGCACGTTATTTCATTGTAAAGTCCCCGTTTCTAGGCCTCAAAAGGGCCTGGACACCAGATTCGGCTTCTGTCTCCTGAACCCTCGCTGAGGAGCGATACAGCCCCCACCTGTATCCTTGACCCTTCACTTACTTCCTGCCTCACAGTGCCCGGCTCACCCTGGCTCTGCCTCTGAGTCTGCCAAGAGTATGTTATGATTCGAGTTATCAGTACAGTCCTCCTTCTCTGCATTCCTAAGCTACTGAACTGCATCAATAGTCACCGTCATTGTCTAGCCTTCACGTCTCCACGTTAGAGAAATACTGCATTTAATGGTCATTTAATATTCTTCATCACGCACTACATGTAGAATAATGCATGGTCCAGTCTTAGAATCAAGTTAGCCTTTCCCCTCCTGACTTCTAGTTTATATCAACATGTTCTCTAAACATCAGATACTAGATGCTGTTTAGGTACATGTCGCCCTGACTCTCCAGACTTCAGTCTCTGCTCCTAGCACAGAGTTCATAGCCCCCAGCTTCTCCTAGTGATACGTCATTGCTAGTTTGCGCGCACCATCAGGTTAGAGGTCCCGGCTCCTCAGGTAGCCCCCTCCATGGTTTCCGCCCCATTCATGACATATTCTGTTACGTTTGCATCACATGTCTATGTATACGCCCTGTTACACCTCTTTTCACCCTTATCTTTCGCGACTGCTACGCGTCACGCCTATTGCTCCACCCACTGCTACGCCTATTGCAATGTAATGCTATGTGTTTGCGTTCTGTATATATGCTCATGTACTGTTATTAAAAGTTACGCCGTCATTCCCGATCCTGTCCCCGGCAGCTGCCATCCTATTCCCGTGCAGGTTGTCCTGTTCCTGTCCTTATGCTGTATTAAACCTGCCAAACTCCTACTACCTCGAATCTTGACTCTTATTTATTGAGCTATCTGTTATTCATTTATTCATTCAAAAATAGGGTATTATTTATTTATTTACCACATAATGGCGCCCGAACAGGGACTTGCCCTTTCCCCACGCGTCGGTGAAGCCACGCCGACCCCCTGACCCTCTGCAGTCGTGACGGAACTCTTCTGCGCACCGGCAGATATTTCTGCTTCAAGTATCCCTCAGGCCCACGGAGGAGACGGAGGAGGCGGTCCAGCATCCAAACGAGACGGTGGAGGAACGCGGCGAGTCCCGACCAGAGCCCAAGCCGAGAGTCCAAGGTCCGAGGTATCCGGAGGTCCACCCGTAACTGAAGTCCGAAGTTCGTCGTCCGTCGTCGAAGCAGTCCAGTCTGAGGCCTTCCGTTCTTGCTGCCCGGTGAGTACCATTGCTGGGGTAGTATCTAGACAGGGTCAATTTAATTGACTCTGGTCCGTGGGTTGGTGGTACACAGACCCACAAACGAAGTGTCCACTTCGGTGGATGCGGGTCCTGACGTGTCTCTTTATGAGACCGGTAAGTTTCGTACTGTTTCAGCAGTGCACCTAGTTTCTGTTCCAGTCAGTTCTGTTCTCGAGGAAATTCATGTATTCTGTGTTCCGTATTCCAGGTAGTATTCTGTTCGAACTGTTATTTTTAAATGTTCTTCATGTATTTTAATGTCGTGGTATGAATGGGGAATAAGTATCGTGTTCATTGTGTATTGTATTGTGTCTAGATTACAGTCCAGTCATGCCCTTGTTTTCTAAGTTACGTCAGTTAAAAACTAGAAAGGGTCTGCTGGAAGCAGCAGTTCCAGTTCCGCCTAGGGACAGTCCAGGTCATTTTATGTATCAGAAGCATGGCATAAGCGCCATTTTGTATCTAGACTTATGGGTAGATTATACCAAACAGTTAGAAGAAAAGTATAGATGGCCCGTATCGGGTACATGGGATGCCGAGTGCATCATGCGAGTAGAAGAGGCATTATGGAAAAAGAAAGCCAGACAGTCACAGAAAGATGCCATCGAGTTATGGTGCAAAGAAGCTCATAAAAGAACTGAAAAAGAAATCAGAAAGTCAGAATTAAGTAGAGAATCCTTAGAACGAGCACAAGAAAAAGAACTAATCGAGATAGGTGAACAAGTCAAAGCCGAACAGTCAGACAGACAGAGGCATGCCCTTATTAGGGGTATGTATCCTCTCCTTGCCGAGGGCTTGCCAAAAGCGACCCCAGAGGCATCCAGTAATTTCCCGCCACCATTAGTTCCGACCAAGCTACGTCACAAACAGACCGCAGCTGATATTTTTATTTCGTCCTATTTGGACGACACAGTCCCAGAATATGCAAATCCTGTTCGCGCTCCGCCAGTCCCTGTAAATCAGGCACTTCCCGCTCCTCCAGACACCGGAGTACCTGTTACGGTACCCCCGGTCCAGCCCGCCATACAAGTCCAGCCTACATTTCCATTTCCCACTCTGCCAGGACGAAGAGCCTCAGTAGATGACTCTAGTTTAGGGGCCGCAGGAGGAGGTCCTCCTCAAACCCCGCCGCCACATAAGCGTTTAACGACAGCCGAATTACATATGCAAGCGTCACAACGTACGCCCAGACATCAGACTGTAGCAGAAATAAGAAAATCCCTTGCCGAATGCGGCTATGATCCAGTCCCAGGCGAGGATAATATGGTTTTATATTCATTCCGCGTAAGAAAGGTGACCGAGTATCTAGTCACCTTACCGAATATGAAAGAAGATCTAGACAGAATATATCGTTTCATCCGTACAGGGGATGATCCAGAAAGCATTGGCGAGGCCATGTCTCAAAGGAAAGCTGAGACCCAGCTCATGATATTAAAGTTTCTGATCAATTGTCTAATAAGAGAACAAGATTACCCGTCTAAAGATCCGGCTGAAATGAAAACCCTGACAAGGTGGAGTGATAATATAGCCGAGGGTAAGCACAAGACCGTCGGTGCTATGGAGAGTATGTACAAGAAAATCCGTAAAGAAATAATAAAGTTACACGAACAGCGTAAAGCAGCACAAGTAAGCGAGAAAGAAAGTAACTCTGATCCTGAAGAGTTAGACGACGAGAATCCCGACAGAATAGCGTATGTAGGAAAATCTAGATTTCCAGATCGCCATTTACGCCTAGAACACAAGTCTATTTTTCATCATCCAGCACCAGAACAAGGTTCTCTAGAACAAGTGTTTCAAGCTACCGATCACATTCTGAAATCACGAATCGGTTACAGTGAGTTGAGTACCATGCATGAACAAGAACTAGCCCGATCAGCAGTCCGATGGATTACTGATTCTACCACTTTTCCAGACGAAATAGTGGCACAAATGTTTCTGAAAATGCCCCCAGCCGAGCAACGACTGGCGGGTATGTATATGATTCAGCACCTCATTACATTGTATGAGGGTCAGCACTCTGATCCAGGCCCGTTACATGATATCCTGAACGAGTTACTCCAGTATAGATGGAAAGGTTTAGGTACCGATTTAATTAGTGTCATTCTAGAACAGCGTCACAAATATAGAACGTTTTTGAATCCGCATTTTGTTCATGTCTCACCCCCAGAAAGTAAACCATTTTACATGGAGAGACAGAATCCGTTACGAGAAGTCCACCCAGTTAGAGGAACGGGTGGCGAACTAGAACGAGTGTTTGTTTACACTCCGATTACAAAGATGGAACTCCTAGAGATGAAGAAATTAATCCCCTGTCATGATAAAGATCCAGCAGGGTTCCATCGAGAATTAAAAGACATGCTCAGAATGGGAGAATACACGTATCCAGATATAATTAAAATGTTAAAAGTCCTGCTGCCCGCAGGGGTGTATGAAAAGCTCAAGGAAAAAGAATGGGAGGTGGGAGAGAAAAAGATCGATTGGGCAGTTCTAGAAGCTGAAGATAAGGCACGAGTACCAGGTACCGGTCTTGGAGCGAAATGTAAAGAATTACCAGAATTATTAATACAAGTTTTACCTAGATTATTGACAACTAGAAAAGAAGACTGGGATGCAATCTCAGCCTGTAAACAGAAACAAGACGAAGATATTAGTGATTTTTATTCCAGATTTGAGAAATGTTTTAGCATCAACAGTGGCCTCAAGACAAGTAGTGAGTCATACCCTCACCTTTTTGTTACTAAATTAGTCGAGAATTCAAGTCCACAAATTAAAAATCGAGTTTTGAAAGTCGAAAGTACCTGGCAAGCTAATACCCCGTCCCAGATGTTGCAGATGCTCCAATACCACCAGAATAGGATCAGGGAAGAACAAGAACACGAAAGAAAATGTATGAAAGACACGAAAATGAAAGTACTAGTTGCACAATCTGTTCCTCAAGACAGTCAGAAGAGGGGTCCAAATCAAGCCAGTCATCCTGCAGCTCCCGTTAAAGGGAACTGCAATTATTGTAAACAACCAGGTCATTTTATAAATGAGTGTGCAGTTCTGAAACATAACATAGCTACCGGTAAGACTAAAGAAAGACCACGTCCGCCTAGACAAGAACAAGTTTCACAGATTCCTCAGCCACAGAATGCACCATAGACAGTTACCGCACCGCAGCCTATTGCTGCAACACAGCACGTTACACAGCAGATGTACCAGTATGCACAGTCTGAGTATCCAGAGTACCAGCAGTATTCATGAAACAGCCTAGAGAGGGAGGTAGGCTTGCCTCTCATCGAGATACCTGTAGATCAAGAAGGTCCCTATGTTCACAGTCAAGTATTAGGGAAAGACAGAAAGTTTTTGATTGATACAGGGGCAAGTAGGACCACAATTAGTCACGCCGAAGTTCCAGGGGCTCCGCTCTCAGGCTCAAGAAATGTTTCCCTTGGATTTTCAGGAAAACCCATTGTAAATGAAATATCAAAGCCAGTTACTCTAGAAGTAGGTCCATTGTCCCGCACTACTGATCTGTTACTTACTAAGTCATGTCCAGAAAACCTATTAGGCATTAAAACACTGAAAGAATTAGGTGCAGTTATATGCTGTTCCCCAGAGGGAATATGTCTGTTCCTACGTGACTTCAAGGGTCACTATGTATTACGAGATTTTGATCCCAGATTGTCTAATGTTCCGCAGCATTTATGGGCGCAAGGTCCAACTGATGTTGGTTATATGCAAATCACACCCTATCGTGTGACTCTCAAGCCAGGTGTGGTGTTACCACGAATCAGACAGTACAGATTGCCACCTGAGGCTGTAGCAGCCTTATCCAAAATTATTGACGAGCTCATCGCTCAAGGAGTAGTTGTAGAAACTGACTCCAATGTATGCAATTCTCCGATCATTCCAGTCATGAAACGTACTGATCCAAATGCACCCCCAGTGTATCGATTAGTGATTGACCTACGAGAGCTTAATAAATGTATTATTCCCCAGTACCCAGTTGTCCCAGATATCTCTTCCCTATTGACAGCCATTGATTCCGAAGCCACGTTCTTTACTGTAATCGACCTCAAGAACGCGTTTTTCAGTGTCCCTATTCATCCAGACAGCCAGTTCCTTTTCGGATTTTGTTTAAATGGAAGGAGCTATATGTTCACACGCGCTCCTCAAGGTTTCACAGAAAGCCCTAGCATTTACAGTCAAGCACTTAAAAGACAACTAGACAACATTCACATGCCAACTGACACTGCCCTGCTCCAGTATGTCGATGATCTCCTGATCACAGCCCGTTCTGAACGTGCTTGCGAGCGAGCATCCCTTACAGTCTTGTATTTCCTAGCCGAGATGGGGCACAAGGTGTCCCCTTCTAAGCTTCAATTCTGTGTCCAGCAAGTGGTCTACTTAGGACACTTACTGTCCAAGAGGGGTAGGCAGTTGACACCAGACCGTATCCAGTTAATAGCGAGTCTTCCTCAGCCCAAGACCCAGAAGGAGGTACGTGCTTTTATCGGCCTTACTTCTTACTGCAGACAATGGATTCCTCAGTATGCATTTCTAGCCAAGCCACTGATACAGTTAACGACACAGGAGGCAGCCGTATCGACTGTCCTCCCTTGGACATCTGAACATACACTTAGTTTCAATGAGTTAAAGAAAGCCCTATGCCAAGCTCCAGTTCTAGCGACACCGAACTACAGTAAGCCTTTTACACTTTTCGTCACTGAACGCGAAGGTACAGCATTATCTGTTCTCACACAAGATCAAGCAGGACAATACAAGCCCTGTGCTTATTTTTCGAGCACATTAGATCCTGTAGCCCAGGCTCTGCCTGCGTGCCTCAAGTCAGTTGCAGCCACAGCACTAGCTATCAGACAAAGTGATTCCATAGTCTTAGGACACTCCCTGACAGTACAAGTTCCACACTCCGTGGAAGTTCTTTTAAACCGGACACAGACTCAGCACTTGACAATTGCACGTTTAACAGGTTATGAATTGACACTGTTCCAGCCACACATAGAAATCAGACGCTGCAACGTTTTAAATCCTGCTACATTGTTACCATCAGTTACTTCGAATTCTGCCACACATGACTGTGTGGAAGTAGTTAACATTACGACAAAGCCAAGACAAGATCTGACAGATATTCCGTTACCAGATTCCGACCTGACACTTTATGTGGATGGTTCATGTATGAGAACAAGTACAGGAGAACTAGTCGCCGCATATGCAGTGACTACCGACACCGAAGTTATTGAAACACACCGTATTGACACCCTGTCCGCTCAAGCAGCAGAGCTAGTTGCTCTGACACAAGCCTGCCTACACGCCAAGAACTTGAAAGTTAATGTTTACACAGATTCGCGCTACGCATTTGGAGTCGTACACGACTTTGGAGTGCTCTGGCAGGAGAGAGGTTTCATGACTTCTCATGGAACCAAGATTCAGCATGGTCTCCTTATTCAAGCTCTGTTAGATGCCATACATTTACCGACATCCATTGCTATCATGAAGTGCAAAGCACATACGAAAGTTACTGACATTATTTCCCAGGGTAACGATCTAGCAGATCGCACAGCCAAGCTTACAGCACAGACTCCAGACATTCCAGTTAATCCGACACAGACACACACTCCAGATCCGACTACATGCATGACAGTTAAGGACCCTACACAAGATGTCATAGATATCCAGTTACATGCTACTCCTGAAGAAATCAAGAAATGGTCCGAACAAGGAGGGGTCCAGACAGATCAAGGATGGTTAACGAAGGGTAGAGCCACATGGTTTCTCCCCGACTCTATGGTTCAAGTCATTATCAATACCGCACATAGTCCAGCACATTTAGGAGAAAAAGCTATGCTAGACAGTATCCAGAACATTTGGTTCAACAAGCATTTACGAGCTGCAGCCAAGCAGAAAGTCCGTACCTGTATGATATGTTGTCAGTTTAATCCAGGTAAAAGTGTCCCGGTGGAACAAGGTGGATTCCAGCCCCCTGACCACCCTTTTGAAGTCCTCCAGATGGATTATATCCAGATGGAGCGATGTCGAGGTTTCAAGTATGTCCTTGTAGTTGTATGCGCTTTGTCCAGGTGGACAGAAGCATATCCAGTCCCAGATTACACAGCCGCGACCACTGCCAAGCAGCTGGTTCGTGATTTCTGCCCCCGTTATGGACTCCCTAGAGTCGTATATTCTGACAACGGCCAGCCATTCTCATCTGAGTTGATGAAGCATGTTTCCCTTTTGTTAGGGTACCAGTGGAAGTTCCATTGTGTACGCCATCCTGAAGCAGCCGGTCTCGTAGAGAGACATAACCAGACTCTGAAAATCCGCATCGCCAAAGTATGCAAAGAGAAAGGTGTGGACTGGCTAGTAGCTCTGCCAGTTGCCTTGTTCTATATGCGCATGGTCGCACATTCCAGATCAGGTCTGTCCCCGTATGAGGTCGTATTCGGCCGCCCCCCTAACATGTGGGGTACTCCTAGACCCCGAAGTATTACCGATGTTTCAAGTAATATGCTGACAGATTACCTAGCTTCCTTGATGTCTGCCCTCAACTCTTGTCGTTCACAGGTTGCCGCCGCCTTTCCAGACAATACCGAGGTGGCACCGCATGAAATCGTTCCAGGATCCATGGTCTTGGTTCGCAATTTTGACCGCTCAAGTCCGCTGGAGCCACGCTGGAAGGAGCCCCGACAGGTCCTCCTCACCACCCGTACAGCCGTGAAGTTGGAGGGTCGCAAAGGCTGGGTGCACCTTTCACATATAAAGAAGTTTTATGGACTGAAACCCGTCTCAAAGAACATTTCCCAGGATTTGAAGGATTGCCAAAATATTGTTCTCAAGGACTGTCCCGCAAAAGACATTGCTACAAACCCTCCCCTGTTAGAGAAAACTCCGCAGCAGGAGTACAAGTTGAAACTCCGGTCTAGTAAAATAAGTCAGCCAGTTTGATTGTCTAAGTCCTCCCCTAGGTGAAACGGTTAGACTGTTTCTGACATGTATAAAATAGACCCCCATAGTGAGAGAGTTAGTCAAAACTCTATTCGATGTATCGTTTTTCTATGTTTCATATTATTTCTCAGCATTATGATTTCCTGCACCAGTTACGCATTTTACCTGTGTTTCCCAGTTTCTCATGTAAATACGTCTTCTAATGCTACAGTAGAGCACACGTTTAGTGATCTACCTCCTCATGCACTCTCTTACCGCCTCGCTATGCGAAATAATTCTTTTATCCGTATGTTACATTATTCACACCAGACCAGCAATGCCACTAATTGTTGGGTGTGTGGTCGACTCCCCCCTTTCCAGACACCGAAGGGAGTTCTGCCACTCTTTCCTTATCCTTTTTCACATAATGGTTCGTGTGGAGCATGGTCCACGTTAACGTCATCCTCAACAGATATGTCTTTTCTTAACAGTACATGTTTTCCAGACAAGCAAGGTCTCCCCCACAGAACCGGGTTAGATCTAGAAAATGAAGTGTATAATTTAGGTAATTATTCTTCGAATTTCATGGTCCTGAATGTTCAGTCTGATACTACTCCAGATTTACCTGCTATTTCAGTACTACCAGTCAAAGGTGAATTATGTGTCCGAAATAATGGTTCCGTACATGTAGGACATAGTGATTGTACTAGTATTGTCAAGTATAGTGACAGTGGGAAGTCTATTTTCAAAGCTTCACGTCATTCTTATTTTATTTGTGGTCAAACTGCATATGTTCGTCTGCCCCTCGATTGGGAGGGAACCTGTTACATTGCCTTCCTACTGCCACCAGTTTTCCTAGCCCCATCTGATTATCATAGAAACACACATCTAGTACACATTAGACATAGAAGGGAGTCCCCAATTGTCGATTATACTGAAACTGCTCTAGAACAGTATACAGATTTCAACAGAGGTTTCTTTTTCTTTATAGGACCTATCCAGAATAGTAAACTAATCCGTAGGTTAACCAGAACCCTTGAAGCTGTAGTCAATGAGACTGCCTCTGCTCTAGGCAACTTAACTGAAGAGCAATCCGCTATGAGATATGTCGTTTTACAGAATCGTCTCGTCCTTGACGTCATACTGGCCGATAGGGGCGGGGCCTGTAGAGTCATCGGATCTAGTTGCTGCATTTTCATTCCAAATAACGCGCCGTCTGTTTATTCAGCTATAACCAGACTCCATAAAATTGCCCATCTGTTACACCAAGATCCAGGCACCTGGACATGGTCCGGTTGGTTCTGGAATATAATTTCCGCCTGGGGATGGAAAGTCTTGTCCTTTCTAGGTATTGCAGTAGCGGTCATATTCAGCTGCTGCCTCTGTATACAATGTGGCCCTGCGATTTGCGGCATTTGTGCTACATCATGTATTCCTAGTCCCAAGCCCCGTTCTAAATCCCGTTCCAGGATAATTCGTTCGAGACGAGCAAATGATACTGTATGAAATGATAGATGGTATCATGAATATTGATGTTTCCTGATGGAAACGTAGTGACAAGGAGGGAATGTGGAAAAGTAAATTTTGCCATGTTCTGTGTCCCTACATGTCATCCATCATATGTTATATGTGCATGATTAAATATGCATATGTATTCCCCATGTTCGATTCAAGACGCAATTACAGTTGTGTCCACCTCTAGTATGCCAGTTTCCAGTTCTCGTGAATACTACGAATATCAGGCCTATGTAAAGCTACGTTGCCACGTTTCTCAGTGTGCACGTTATTTCATTGTAAAGTCCCCGTTTCTAGGCCTCAAAAGGGCCTGGACACCAGATTCGGCTTCTGTCTCCTGAACCCTCGCTGAGGAGCGATACAGCCCCCACCTGTATCCTTGACCCTTCACTTACTTCCTGCCTCACAGTGCCCGGCTCACCCTGGCTCTGCCTCTGAGTCTGCCAAGAGTATGTTATGATTCGAGTTATCAGTACAGTCCTCCTTCTCTGCATTCCTAAGCTACTGAACTGCATCAATAGTCACCGTCATTGTCTAGCCTTCACGTCTCCACGTTAGAGAAATACTGCATTTAATGGTCATTTAATATTCTTCATCACGCACTACATGTAGAATAATGCATGGTCCAGTCTTAGAATCAAGTTAGCCTTTCCCCTCCTGACTTCTAGTTTATATCAACATGTTCTCTAAACATCAGATACTAGATGCTGTTTAGGTACATGTCGCCCTGACTCTCCAGACTTCAGTCTCTGCTCCTAGCACAGAGTTCATAGCCCCCAGCTTCTCCTAGTGATACGTCATTGCTAGTTTGCGCGCACCATCAGGTTAGAGGTCCCGGCTCCTCAGGTAGCCCCCTCCATGGTTTCCGCCCCATTCATGACATATTCTGTTACGTTTGCATTACATGTCTATGTATACGCCCTGTTACACCTCTTTTCACCCTTATCTTTCGCAACTGCTACGCGTCACGCCTATTGCTCCACCCACTGCTACGCCTATTGCAATGTAATGCTATGTGTTTGCGTTCTGTATATATGCTCATGTACTGTTATTAAAAGTTACGCCGTCATTCCCGATCCTGTCCCCGGCAGCTGCCATCCTATTCCCGTGCAGGTTGTCCTGTTCCTGTCCTTATGCTGTATTAAACCTGCCAAACTCCTACTACCTCGAATCTTGACTCTTATTTATTGAGCTATCTGTTATTCATTTATTCATTCAAAAATAGGGTATTATTTATTTATTTACCACAGTTTGACAATCAGGAGCATGTCTTGGAGTGCTGACATGGAGCAGCCCAGTATGAACCATAGAGTGCTCTTGAAGTGTGGGAATGGAACAGCCCAGTTTGATCATATAGTGCTCTTGGAGTGTGGGCATGGAGCATCCCAGTATGCATCATAGAGTGTTCTTGGAGTGTGGATATGGAACAGCCCACTATGGATCATAGAATGCTCTTGGAGTGTGGGCATGGGCTAGCAACTCTATGGATCACTGAGCTGTTCGAGTTTGAGAACCCAGTAAAACTGTTTGTGAAACGGCTAAGTTTATTACATTTGCACAACGGCACCTGCACCTGAGGGTGGGGATTCCCCACAATAACTTTTATTTTGAAGGAGAATTATATTGTAAAAGAGTAGGATTTATGGGGCCTTTTCAAAGTTTTTTTGTCTTTATGAAGTACAAAAAGTTGTTGGGGGCATATCATTATCGCCGCTCTAGCGTCTGTTTTCGGGCGAAATCGGGTATGATATCGCATTATCAGCAAAGTCACGCTATCGTGTGAATCCTTGCCTTAACGACCTTTTCCACAATGCCCAGCTTTGCATCTCTGTGGGCGTACCTTGCCAAACTTACATGGAGAATGTCGCTAGATCACATTTCTCCAATTAACAAGGAAATCGCTAACCTGCTTAGGGGCATATCAGCAACAACCAGCGACTATCATCGCTTAGCGCATTTAGCGCTAGGAAAATTATCGCTGGGTACCGCTGGATCCTATCGCGGAGATAGCGACCTATCAGCAATTCTTATATCCAAAGCGATAGATTTCCAAGCGTTAGCTACAAAACTGTGCGATTATCGCTGGAAATTCAGCGATAGTCGCACTGCGACAGGCGATACCTTGCTGATAGGGCAAGGTGGACTTAGCCATGTAATCCACCTCCCATTGGATTACATGGCTAAGTCAGATTGAAAGCAGGCGTACAGGAACCTGCATTAAGCGCGGTTAGTGCTTCTTTATTAATCGCTAAGCAGGTTAGCGATTTCCTTGTTAATTGGAGAAATGTCGTTGAGCGACATTCTCCATGTAAGTTTGGCTGTTTGAAGCAAGACTTGCACAGATAGTGACCCCCAAGAATGTATTAGTCCCTCTGGTCTGTAGGGCAACTTGTTCCTGCAAATGATCAGGGGGCCCAAGAACCACAATGTTTTATAGGTCACCAAAAGGGTAGTGTAAATTGAGGACCCTTATTAACATCTCTGCTAATTAATAAGCATAAACAACAACTTATCAACAAAAACCACCAGTTACAGTACAGATCATGTATGTACGGAAACTCCTGTAGAAGGAAACCTAGGTTGTATAGGGAACCAACCAAACAATTTGATACATTGAGTTGCAGGGAGCCCGAAGTAAAGTGTAACATTGCCAATGCCTGTCCAAGTAATAGACAGCCACAACAGTCGAGTACCAGGCAGAGAGGAGGGAAAGTGGGTGATCTGATAACTGTCAGGAGAATGACAGTACTGTAATGGGTAGAAATCCATGGCTGTAATGGGTAAGTGATAGAATACCACCCCCTCCCCCAGTAAAGTCATATGCGAACACCGCACCCAGGATTACTGATAAAATAGATTTTTTGTTTTGCAACATTTATTTATTGTTTATCAATGCCAAAACAGTACAAATAGGGAACAACACATTATAGGCCACCCAGAGCAATAGAAACAAAGGACAATCAGACAAAAAAAACTACTGGGCCTTGAGGAGGCACGAAGACAACTAGAATAAGAACACACATGGTAGGAAATAGCCCCCCTTGTAAACAAGCAAGGAGACTATTCTTGGATACCCCATATAAGAGCATTAAAAGAAAGCAGTATTGTATAGGGGCATAGGGAGTGAGAGGGGAGGAGGGGTGCAAGTGAGAAGCAGATTTATGGGAGGGATACTAGGGAATCGCCAAGTAGGAGGAATGGAAATCCATTGGCAGATGAATGGGATGAAGAAAGCAAACATCACCTTGAAGATAAGGTCAGCTTACAGTCATCAATATACACTGCGCAACATCTGGGTTAGAAATTGGAAAATATAGTGCAAGCAGGCGAAATAGAAAAGCTATGGTTCTGTTTCCACGAGGTGGCATTACCACTTTATTCCGAGTTCCACACATCACAGTCAGCTGTAAAATGGTAAAAGCATGGATGTTGTCTCATTCTGAGGTCCGAAATTTAGACTATGTATGTTTTTCCTTCACAGAAATTCTGTTCGGTTTTACCTAGAAAAGGTCACGTGGGGTAAATTATAACCCTGAAACGCAACCTACTCTTTTGAATAAGTTTACACTTTTGAGTAAGTGTACTGGTTTTGGTATTCACAAACTGCACATTTTGTAGTAAATTACACTTTTGTAGTAATTTACACTTTTATAGTAAGTCCTACACATGGCCAACCACTGGTACTACAACACACTCCAAAATAAATGCTTGGAGGTAGACCTTAAAATGAAAACACCACTGTAAATAATATTAAATTACATTATTTAAAATAGTTACCATTAATATAAATACATTGAAGTCAAACATTATAGATCTAGAACACATTTATGATTTAATAATACAATATTTGAATAACCTATGTTGAATTTACAATATAAGGTAACAATAAATTATCTTAAAAATTATTAGCATTTTAATGAATTCTCCACATTACTTTAAGTAATATTAAATGCACAAAAAATATATATGTATATTTTTCTTTAGACGGGAATTTACATTTCTGAAAAATGAATTACATTTGATATATTTCCATTAATTAAAGTTTTAATTCAAAATTTAGTATATAGTGCTGTAGCATTCTTTTGATCTTGTTCTAACTTTAAAGTAAATAAAAAAATGCATTTATATGAATATTTAACATAAAAATATGTTAAATGTTTATTTATTTTCGAGTTACATACATTTTATTGCCTCTTCTCTATACTTTACCCTAATTAAATTGCACAGTTGTGGTGGAGATCTCTGCATGGTGCTCACACTGGTCAACAGTGGCTGCGGGGTCTACCTTTCACTCATCAAGAGAGAAATATTTTGCTATATGACTGTAGACTACCCATCAGTTCATGGATCTCATGCAACAGCAGAGCATGACGGATGGGGCATTTTCCTCAGCTTAAACAGCAATGACTCAGTCAATGGAACTCCACAAACAATTAACCCTTTAAATCCCATCAGACATCTTTCCGCAGTGCAGCGGCCTGACACACTTTTAAAAGGATCTATTTTGTGGATAGTTTTATACCTCATTGTCTGGTAAACTGCCTCTCTTGACCTCAAACAGTGAAAATGAGAGGACGACGGCCTGGACATGTGCCAATTTTTGAAAGATGTCTGGTTTCTGTCTTCCTCAAAATAGGGGGATAAGTATATATTAATATTAATGGCAATCTGGGGCGGTGTGAATATTGACCAAACAAAAACTCAAGATAAGACCCCCTACATTTTACAATGCTTATGCAGTTAGACGATGCACTGCAAACAACCTGCAACTTTCTGACAATGTTATCCAATAGCGGCAGGCTTGAGTTCTTGCTTGCTTCTGAAACCTTTGGGCCGCAGTCCTTTCAATTTTGCTTTGATTTTAGTCCCCTGGTAAATGGTACAAAGGTTTGAGCCAGAGTGTCATTGCATCATATAATCTACGCAGTGTCTGACCCAGTAGCTTCTCAGCGGCCTTGGATGCAAGAGGTGCAACTGTGCATGGGGGTCCACATATCTGCTAATAAGTCTCATAACACAAGAATGTTCTAAACCCCCAAAAAACAATCACCCAAACATGGACTGGAATACTCAACCACAGGCAACTGATGGATTTACAGTACTGGAAACCTTGAGCCAAGGTCTAGTGTATCTCTAATGGGCCACTCTGTGCTGTGGATGATGAGAAGTGCTGAACTCTGGTACATCCAGAGATCTGTTAGTGCTTTAAGGGCACACAGCGTACACGTGGTACTGGAAATGGGATAACACCACAGTAGAATCCTTGGGGTACAAACATCTCACTCTTCTGTTTTATAAAGAGACGGACACTGTTAGACTTTTCACATTGCAGGGGCGCCATTTGATTAGATAATGGAGGATAGTCACAACTACACCAGCCTCAAGATACAGAACATTACCCCAAGACCTACGGTGAAGGGTAACCCCTATTTCATCATCCCCCTCAAGTTGGAAAATTAGGTCTTAGATAGTTCCACAAAGACAGATACAGGTGGAAGAGGTGTGGCGTAGCGGCCACGGCGCCTGACTTTGGACAATGGGGTTCACAGTTCGATCCCTAGTACCGGCAGCAGGTAAGTCCAGCACCATATGACTCTGGGCAATAGCTTGCTTAATCTTCCCGAGGGCCCCCAGAGCCGGGACACCTCTCCGGAGGTAGCTGTCCGCTTTACAAATGCTGGTATTTCATATATAGGTACTACTCGGGTCAGGGCGATGTAGGCCTACCGCATATTGAATGTTATTTGTAGGCCATCGAAGCCTTTGCAAGTTGAGTGCGTTTAGTTTGGCTCTGGCCAGATGGACTACGTGAAAGTTACAGTCATGGGCATGTCACTTCCTTGAGATGACCTTTAGCTAGGCATCCATTAGCTGTGACTTTCTTCTTGTGCTCCTAGCGAGGCATAGCTGTTCTCCATGCACTGTGCAGTACAGCTTCCTCTACACAGCAGGTTGTACAACTACAATGTCTTAGGCTTATTCCAGCTTTGGCGAAAATAGCAACTTCCTGAATCCTATCCTGGACAGGCGTTCTTCTGTATCGGTGCAGTATCAAGTCTGCAGATATCCTGATGAATACTCCCAGTTGGCTGAAACGAGTCATTAGCATAAAGCTTGGGCCAATCAAGTTGTGCTTTTGGGACCAATATCACAATTTCAGTCAACCAAAGCACAGAGAATCTTCAGAGCCCTTCTTCTCAAGCTGTCACAAAGGAACTGAATGACTGGCACTAACTGGTAAAGAAAAATATGGATACCCGGGAATGTAGACTCGGTGATACCAATACCTGCTGTTTTAAGAAAAGCCTTGACAACGCATAATTGCAGGCAGCCAATGAGGCCAAAGACTTGTATTGGACTCCACACAATTGTGGACTCTCACTAGAGGCTTTTTCAGGCAAAACCTTGGGCATAGCTGTCCAGCAGAAAAATAAGTTTTGGTCAGTTCTGACTGAATTCAGTTCTGCAACTAGAAGTCCTAGATGGTAAAAACTGCTGTGGGTCTCATAACTGCAGTTGCTGGGTCTGTTCTAAGTACAGAAACCAGATTGATATTAACATATGCAGGGAACACAAATCTGGTGGTGCATTGAACAGTCCTATCATGATGACACATTTTCATGCTGTGCTTGGCCTCTATGCACTGAAAAGCATTCAAGTTACGGGAAACTGGATAAATTCTACTCAAAGAGCCATCCTTCCCTCTTAAAAATGTGTCTCTCACTAGAATAGTGTTTGCCACCATCCGTCAGTCTTCTCATAGCCTGGTATTGCCGCTTCTAAAAAGGTTGTGCACATTTTGGGCGTACAACTAGTTCAGCAGAAAGCAGCACCTTCTGTGAGCTCACCAATGTCGTGGTCACTGGAAAATAGGTGTGCAGACAGAAATTTGAACAAAAGGGCTTGTTGGCGCAGCTGACCAGACAGCACAGTGATATTGCTCATAAAAATAGTTTTTACGAAAGGTTTACAACACAAAGATAGCAGATGGAATTCTTCAGTTAATCTCAGCAACTGGTAATCTCTCTGTGCCACACCCTTGCCTCAATGTTTTTAGCTCCAGCCATAGGTTCTAGGCTATGTTCCCTCTGAATAGGAAAAAAGAAGCCCTAGGTAGGAGCTCATAGATACAGTAGGAAAGCTCTTATCACTTGGTGGAATGATAACCTATCAAGACATGGCTCTAAAATACCTTTCTGAATTGCAGGAGGATGGAAGCGGTTCAAATGTTGATCTAGATGGGGAGGTTGATCTAGTTACTGGGTGCATATATGGAGTAGGCCTGCTTTCTGCTTTTCGCGTTCTTAATTTTCTTTGTCTCCAATAGTTTGGCCCTATTTGCCTTGATGTGGTTAATTTAAGGGTCAGGTATGCTATGGTGTCATTTATGATGAGATTTCGTGACCAGAGTTCCTGGTTTTCCCCAGACAGTCCCTGTTTTCAGTGGACTGTCCCGGCTTTACAGTGCTTTTCCTAATTTCAAATACATGTCATGGTTTTTGGGACAATGTCAACTCAGCCTGATAGTTAAACAATAATGGGGCACACCTGTGTCCCTCAGAAGCTGGGTATGGATATATAAACAAAAACAATGGTTCTGTCGGGTTTACTAACTATTTCTGGAGTAAACGATTAGTGTTTATATGCTATTCTTTATAGTCTTCGAAAAGTCATGTCTGGCTGTCTTGACATATGGAACGTATTGCAAAAAGCAACAAACGCAACACAAATTGATGAGTATTATATTGCTTTATATAAATGTTATAATGTATACATACTCACACATTTGTAAACAAGGCAGTCAACACGAGGTGAAGCTTCAGGTGATCTGTAATCAAGTTACAATTGTGCCCAGTGATAGAATTCAGAGCGTATTATATACAACGTGATTAAAAATATGTACAAGGGAAAAGAAGGCCAGAATATTACGAAAAACACAATGACTCTGTTGCTTTATACAGATTAGTTAGTCTTTTGCATGCAGAGCCATGGTCAATCTGGGCAGAGTGAGATCGTCTACGTTTCAACCCAAACATGCTCTATTAAGTAGTCAGGCAGGTCTTCTTTTGTAATGACGTTTGTTTTTTAAAGCACAAAAGTACAACAAAAAGCATTTAACTGCAATGCTCTCAGTTCTGGTTCAGTTCACCATGTACTTTGAAAGTTATTTCCTTGCTCGCTTCCCAGTAACACTAGTAGGTTGTTCAACCTGCTCACTGTCCTGCTGGCCTGTGGCCTCAGCATGTCGCCTGCTCCTTCTAGTTTCAGTTACAGGGGTGTTTCCAATGCTGCTCCTGCTCGTGCTCTCCTCACTTATAGGCACATCCAGAGCAGCTGTGTGTGCAGTTTGTGCATTCAACAGCGCCTCAAGGGCACTGGTCATCCTGCCCATGCCCCTGGTGACCTCATTTGTGTTTTGTGTCATGGCCTCCTGCATGTTGGAGCTCCTCCTGCATAACAGGGATGTGGCAGTGCTTTGTACTGTACTTTGGACATGTGCACGACGCCTATCCCTGTGCCTTGCAGCAAAATCATTGTCTATTTTGGTGCATAGTAGGTGCAACGAGTTGTTGATTCCCCGCATCCCTGCTGCCATCTCCTTGATGACCTGTACCATCTCCTTGTTCACCTGTACCATCTCACTGCCCTTTCCTATCTCTCCCATGTGACTATTCAGGGACCTCAGCTGTCGTTGGCATGCCTGGATGGCTCTTCCCTGCATCCTTTGTATCCGCACCATGCTCCCCTCCAGACCAAGGAACACACTTCCACCCTCAACTGGTGCATCTGCTGGCCTTTCTTGCACTCTGCGGCGTCTTGCAGTACCATGGCCCATCCCTGCACTGAAGTGTGTTGTGCCAGGGCTCACTGCTACAGGCAAGTTCTGTTGTCCGTCACCCTTCATGTCAGCTGCT
The DNA here is from genome assembly GCF_964261635.1 of Lissotriton helveticus. Classification (NCBI taxonomy): domain Eukaryota; kingdom Metazoa; phylum Chordata; class Amphibia; order Caudata; family Salamandridae; genus Lissotriton; species Lissotriton helveticus. The sequence continues at coordinate 361,372,061 of NC_136062.1, forward strand.
ACGGACTCCAAATCGGGGAGTGGAGCCACAACATGCCTCCTGCCTGGTTGTGATGGGGGTATGACATCATGCTGTGATGCTGGCATTTCTGGTGATGACAGCAGGAGAGGGGACTGTGATCTGCTAGGGGACGCCTACAACTCTTGGGCCATTTCTGTGTCCTGGGCAGGTGGATGGCTACTTGATGCAGCTTTCTCCTGGGGTACATTAGGGGTACTTTGTCCTGCATCCTCCCTCTCCTCCCTCTCAGGTGGTGTCCCTTCAGCCTCCTGCGAGCGCCTGTGAGACGTTTCACCTGTGGACATATGAGCCTACATTAGCTAAGCGCTAATGTATCACAGTCACTACAATTAAATATCTATCACATTGGCCATGTTCTGCATGCAGTCATTACATGTACTAATTGGTTGGTGTGCTGTATGACATGTCCTTACATTTCCTGTCTACATATCGCATCATGCATTGGCCCTGTATATTGCTAGCAGTACTGGACTTGGGTTCACTTGCCCACTAAGGGTACAGGTAAGGGTGTTGCTATTGGGGGGAATGCAGTGCATTTGTCTTACCTTTTTGCTTGCAGCTCTGGCCGAGCTGTCTACTTCTCCCAGTCTGCAGATGCTGTCTGGTTCTAGGGTTGAGGCCACCATCTCCTCCAGGTCAGTCAGGGGGGGTGCTGGGTTCTTGCCTCCGCCTGTTTTTGATGCCTGCTTGTGTTGTTCTGCCATTTTCTTCTTGGTTTGGCTCCTCAGCTTATAAAAACTTTTTTTAGGTCATCTATGTCCCTGGTGGTCACCCCCACGGCATTTACTTTCTCCATAATGTCCAGCCAGATTTTTCTTTTGGCTGATTCAGCCACAGTGAGGGACTGCCTGCCAAACAATTTGTGGTGCACCTTGACCACCTCCTCCACATGGACCTGCAGCTCCATGCTGTTAAATTTCAGCTTCCTCCTCCTCTCAGGCTGCTCTTTTTCTTGGCTGCTTGTCATTTTTCATTTTTAAAAGTGCTCCTAATCCTTTCTGTTGCTCCTGCACTCTGCTCAGCTCCAACTGCCTTTCCAGAAGCTTCTAGTTAGTTGCAGCTGCCTGTGTAGCCACTTCCTGGTAGGGAGGGGGAGGGTGGTGGCACCTGATTGGCTGCCTACTTGAGTTTCACTTTTGTTAGCTTTCCGATTCGGAATTTACCGAATCGGTTTTACCGAATCGGTAAATACCGAATCGGTATTCCCCATTCATTCCTATGGCCCTTTCGGCCCATAGGAATGAATGGGGAATACCGATTCGGTATTTACCGATTCGGTAAATACCGATTCGGTAAATTCCGATTGCCCGATACTGAATTTTACCGATTCGGTATTTTTTACCGATTTTTTACCTACATCCCATTTTCCAATTCTAAAATACCGTTTCGGTAAAATTTGGTATTTTAGAATCGGTAAAATGGATTTACCTACATCTGGCCCATAGTGGTTGGAAAGTTTTCTCTACCAAGAATAGACGAAATGCTGGCCAAAACCAAAGACGTGAAGTGGTTCTCCACCATTGACCTGGCATTGGTGTACCATCAAATAGCCCTGTATCACACGTGTCGCAAGCTGACGTCCTTCATAACCCCATTTGGGTGCTACCAATTTCGCAGGATGCCATTTGGGCTAGCATCGGCGGCGGCCGTTTTCCAGAAACTTATGCATAAACTGTTCAAGGACACAGAAGGGGTACAGTATTTTCAAGATGACACCTTGATAATGGGCAAGGACCAGATTGACCATGACACAAAACTGCCCACAGTGTTACACATTCTGGCAAGGAACGGATTTACTGCAGTATGGGAGAAGTGTTGATTCAGAATGTCATCAGTCACGTACTTGAGCCACAAGATTAGCGGCCAGGGGATACGCCCAAATAGTCCAACGCCAAAGCCATTAGGGATGCCTCCCACCGACAAACACAGAGGAAGTTCGCTCTTTCTTGGGCATGGCCGAGTTTTATAGCAAATTTGTGCCACACTTTGCCACAAAGACACACAATTTTCACCACCTTCTCAGAGACAGAGCATCCTTTGAATGGACAAAGGAAGCGCAAGAAGAATTTCAAAGCATCAAAGAAGACATCAGCACGGCGATCCCCCTTCATGGATTCGATCAACAGGCGATGTCCGTGCTCACCACGGATGCGAGTGAGAAGGGACATGGGGCCGTCCTAATGCAGGAAACAAAAGGAGAAGTCTCCACCAACAGCTTCGCCTCCAGGTCCTTGTCGCCCACGGAGCAGAAGTTCAGTGTCATGGAGAAGGAGATGCTGGTAGCGGTCTGGGCCATGGAGAAGTTCCACCAGTTCATATGGGGCTCCAGATTCCGGCACCGGACAGACCACAAACCACTGGTCAAAGTGCTCACATCAAGCGGACATGCAAATGAAACCCCCCGGATTGCAAAAATGACGCTAAAACTGTTGGACTACCGGTACGACATGGAGTATATACCAGGACCCAAAAACAAGGTGGCGGATTATCTGAGCTGAGCGTCAGCCATAGAGGAAGCTCCTCACTGCAAAGCGGATGAGGACGTCAGTGCTGCGTTTATGGACGACCACGAAAAGGTGATCAGCGCGCAGGAGTGGAAAGAAGCCTACGAGAACAACCGGGACATCACCGCGGTCAAGCACTTCCACCTACGAGGGTGGCCAGAATAGAAATGCCTGTGTGCAGAGCACAGGAAGTTCTATGAAGTGCGGGAAGAATTGTCCATCGGAGACCATGGCACCTTCCTGCTCAGAGGAGATAAAGTCGTACCTAGTCAAGTCAAGTCAAGTCATAGAATTTGTATAGCGCACTACATACCCAGAGGGTTTCAAGGCGCTTATGAAGGGGAGGAGGATTACTTGTCAAATATCCACGTTTTAAGTTGCTTTCTGAACGTTAGGTGGTTCTGGGTAAGTCGAAGGTAAGCGGGGAGTGAGTTCCATGTTTTAGCAGCCAGGTATGAAAAGGATCTGCCTCCCATGGTGGTCTTGTTGATGCGAGGTACAGTGGCGAGGGCTTGGCTGGAAGAAAGTAGTTGGCGGGAAGGGGTGTAGAAGGACAGTCGTGAGTTGAGGCAATCTGGTCCGATGTCGTAGAGTGATTTGTGTGCGTGGGTGAGCAGTCGGAAAGTGATCCTCTTATTGACGGGTAGCCAGTGGAGGTCTTTAAGGTGACCAGAGATGTGTTCGTTGCGTGGGATGTCTAATATGAGCCTGGCTGAGGCGTTTTGGATTCGTTGGAGTTTCATCTGGAGTTTTGCGGTAGTGCCCGCGTAGAGGGTGTTTCCGTAGTCCAGTCGGCTCGTGACCAGAGCGTGGGTGACTGTTTTCCTTGTTTCGGAGGGGATCCAGCGAAAAGTTTTTCTGAGCATGCGAAGAATGTTGAAGCAGGAAGAGGATACGGCGCTGACTTGTCTGTTCATTGAGAGTGAAGAATCCAGGATGACGCCTAGGTTCCGTGCGTGGTCTGTCGGGATGGGTGCTTTTCCGAGGGCTTCCGGCCACCAGGAGTCGTCCCATGCAGAGGGGGATGTACCTAAGATGAGGACTTCTGTTTTGTCTGAGTTCAGTTTCAGACGGCTTTGTTTCATCCATTCGGCAACTTCTTTCATTCCTTCGTGTAGGTTAGTTTTGGCGGTGCTGGGGTCATTGGTGAGAGAAAGGATCAGTTGAGTGTCGTCCGCGTAAGAGATGATGTTGAGGTTGTGTTGGCGTGCGATGGCCGCGAGGGGGCTCATGTATACGTTGAAGAGGGTGGGACTGAGTGAGGATCCTTGTGGTACGCCGCAGATGACTTCAGAGGCCTCGGACTTGAATGGAGGAAGGCGGACTCTCTGGGTTCTTCCGGTGAGGAACGAGGTGATCCATTCAAGTGCTTTTCCTTGGATTCCGATGTTATTGAGGCGTTGTAGAAGGGTGCTGTGGCAGAAATTCCAAATTCCTAGATGACACACCTACTTTCCATCCTACACTTAGGCATATTAAAGACGAAACTGCGGGCAAAACAAACGTACTGGTGGCCAGCAATGGACAGTCAGATAGAAAGGCACGTCAGGGAGTGTATACAATGCAAAATGCTGAAAAATTCCAGAGCTTGATGCGGCCATCCTTAGGAAAGTGCGACAACCCAACAAATCCGTGGGAGGAGTTGTCAATAGATATCCTGGGTCCGGTGCTAGACGCTCAAGGACTCCAGAAAGTGTGGGTAAGAATTAGGAAAAGGAGTTGTGGAACACGCTGTGGGCATACAGGATCACTCCAACCAGCACAGGATACAGCCCCTTTAAAATCCTCAGGGGACGGGACCCCTTCTCCAAGGACAATGTAGCCTGGAAGGAACGTACCATTATGAGCAAATGGCCCCCAGCAGTGGTCCACCACAATCTGGAAAGAGCACAAAGAGTGTACACAGAACACTACAACAAACGACATAATGCGAAGGAGGCGACGTTAGAGAGTGGAGAGTGGGTCCGAGTCAAACTAGCCCAACTGAGAAGGAAGGGCGAAAGTAGGTTCAGTGCGCCCATGCAAGTGTAAGAGGTTTACAACAGAGCGGCCTTACTAAGTGATGGGAAAGTTTGGTCTCAGGATCGTATGTCCAAGTGCAACAGGATACTGCAATGAAGCAAGGCAGAGGGGTCACAATCAGAACACTGCAACGATAACCACACCGAGGCTCTCCCTTCGGAGGAAGAAAATGCTACCTTGGGAGAAGCCCTGAGAGAGACGGTGTTGGTAGAAAGGAACGATCAGGAGTGTACACAAGGACACCGGGAAGGCCCCAGGGAAACAACACCGAAGGGTAAGCCCGCGTGTGGAGACAAACCTGGGCCGAGGACGCCCGAGAAGAAACAGAGAAGGCCTCCTGCACCCCGGTGAGATGTACCCGCGCTGGCAGAACTGTGGTAGGACCAGAGAAGTACAGACACTATGAGATGGGATTGAGTAACGAACTAGGAAGCAGATAGACTGTGGACATTGTCACTCTAGATGTTTCAGTTGTTAAGGGGGAGATATGTAGTGTCGCGCTCTAGTCATTGCGGCTTGATGTAACGACATAGAGCGTGACCGCCACGTTAGCGAGTTGCGAGCAAGCCCGCGAACACAGCGGATGCCGTTCCCGGCGCTCTCGCTACGTGTTAAGTATAAATAAATACTTACCTGCAAACCACTGCCTCTGCCTCTTCCTAGTGTACCCGCAAACACTACAAGGCTTGGGAATGCACGCACACGTACCGGAAGACTTTTAGGTTGTGGGTTGCTATTTTTTACTGTAATATTACAAATGAAATGTGCAATGCTCTTAGTATTTTTAAGCCATTTTTTACACCCTATCCTCATGCATACATATTAAGTTATATGATAGTCGGCATATATGCTAGCGCCAATAACATAAGATGGTTTTAAAATATTGTCTGTATTTGTAGATATGGAGCCATTGAATGGTTCTGTTTACAATGTGGTTTCATGCATGCATAGTAACAGAAGGAAGGGGTTAGTTGAGATCGTAATTGGGGCCTGATATATGCCAGCATGATTAACGTGATCATTACAGGTAGTCCTTCATTGATGTCTGTGATAGACGAGACGAACATAATATCTGTATGCTAGCTTTTCATTTATTTATTTGGTAATGTGGACATTTATGTTCACGGGCTTTTGTACCTTTGAACTGCATTTTTTTTTATTTAACCCCCTGGCTGCGGCTGGAATTCTGCGCCTGTGAGGCACATTCCGATCGCGGGCGTGGTCAGGACGGCTCCCGGCCGTCATCAGCACACGCCCACTGTAACTGATGACGACCGGGAGCCGTCATCAGCACTGAAGGGGTTAAAATTCAGGACTATATGTTTCTTCTATGTCTATGATTCATTTAGAGCATATATTATGAATCAGAGATGGTGCCAAAAATGAGATTGATGAAGGCTGCTGCGAAAGCCGAAACGCGCATCTCTCTGAGCTTCCCGGGCTGTGACAGGCAGAATGAAATAAAGAAGCTTTAAGTCCATCACCTTCGTGTGTGTGTTCTCTATATGGAGGGCGTGACAGTTGTTTGTGATATATATATATATATATATTTATATATATATCTAAAGAAGACCTGTCCGCTATGACTGCGGATTTGGAAAGGTGGCGACCTCTCTCCCCCACAACGAATCTTATTTTCAGTAAAACGCCATCACAACGTTGAAAGTTGTAGCAGTGGAAAAATGTATTGTGCAAATCATGGAGCCAGTGCTCTCCCTGAAGCGTTTCGCTCCGCGGACAGAGCTTGATCACATATATATCTACATATATATATTTGACAGACTCAATATATACCCTGATCATTGTCAACTTTAGTCCTACTTTTATGTCTGGTCTGTCCCGGTTTTTGCTTACCAAAATCTGTTCACCCTACTAAAGCAAAGATTGCCAGTGTTTAGAGTTATTACAAACATTCTTCCCCTCACCTTCTGTATGTTTGACACAACCCGTCCCTGCTAAGTGTAATTAGTGTAACGAGAATAAACTACGAATCAGATTACTTTGTCACAAAGTGACCGAAGGAGCGCCATTCCGAGTTTTAGAAATGTCCTAACCAGAAGTTTCATGACAGACTGGATTGCATTGCAGCTGTGTGCAGAGGTCCCTGCTCTTCCTACCTCCTGTGACGCGGCGCGCGCATCTCTGCGCCCTGCTCTTCCTACCTCCCGTGACGCGGCGCGCGCATCTCTGCGCCCTGCTCTTCCTACCTCCCGTGACGCGCGCGCATCTCTTCTCCACCTCCCATGATGCTGCGCGCATTATAAGCTCACATCTCACATCACTCACATTCCAGATACCTTCACTGCCTGGAGGCAAGGGCCTGGGAAAGAATCAGTCACAGCTGCAGGGAGGTGAGGACGGCCCGGACGGCCTCGCGCACCTCTACATGCACGGCTGATAAAACACCGCCATTTGGCAGAAGAACAAACAGCGGGGGTGCCGCCAAGTGCTTGGACGGCACACATTGGCCGTGTAGGCTGGCAGGCTTCCAACAAGTGGATAGAGTTACCTCTTGTGTTCAAACACTTACACAGTGGCAGGCCTCAGCCCACCACCTCTTTAGCGCCTTAGATGCAGATGAAAAGAGGTAAAAGTTTGATTCTAACTTCTGCTAAAAGACTCTGGTTTCCTTCAGCATGGTCCTGAACTCAGTATTAGGTCAGAGCAGATACTTGTTTGCAGAGTCTAGTTCTGAGTTCTGGGCAAGAAACATGTTTTCGAATAGAAAGGAGCTAACAACTTTAGAACTGGGGAACTGGGTACTAGGAACAGCTTCAGCTCAATACCCTGTGATTCTGGGTAAACCACTATGGGCCTGATATACTGAAAACTGCTCTTAATTTGCGACCACTGTGGTATTTCGTACTAATAGGTCGGATAGCAAAAAAGTAAATCATAGTGGGTTGCAATCCAGCCTACCTCATTAATATTAATGAGGTCCTTGCAATCGCTATCTAGCGTAAAATACATTTTTTTATCAGCATTCGTAAATGGTGCGTTGAGGACCCGTTCCCGTTTGCAAATGAGTTACCACTACCTATAAGTAGTCAGTAAAGTGTTAATGTTTTGCGACTGGATTTCGTCGTAATACATCCCGTTACAAATCACTATTTGGAAGGGACTCCCTGACCACACCCCTTCAAAATACAGATTCAGTATGTAGTCACAAACACAAAGAGCGATTTGGTAATATGTTAGTGGATTACAATTTCGGTTTGGTACATACCGAAAGTCCATCTTACAGTTGCTAAGTATCCATTGTTGTGAATCAGGCCCTTTGTGACAACAAAATGCCTTAGTACTTCTGGCACTTAATATCTTTGTGACTAGAAACAAAATGTATCTGAACTCTTGTAATGTAATCTGGTGCTCACGTAAAGCTCTAGTATGCCCTTGGGCTATGTTTCCTATATATCAATACTGCAACAAATAAATAAATGAAATTCCTAAATGCTATTTATTTGTTTTGTGACGTCCCATGTGTGAAGGAGTTGAAAACTACGCTGCAGTCGAAACCAAAACCAACATGCACTCACTGACACAAAATGAAAACAGGTACTAATTGGAGTTGGATGTATGCATCCTGTATCTGGTGTGATACAGTCTGTTTTGTGAGTATTATTGTGAGAAAGCTTGTTTTTTACTGTTTCGAAGTGGGTGATGGCAATCCTGCTGACCAGAGAAAGACATTTTCTTTTTTACAGATTTATATAGCGCAGACTTGACTTAATGGTACTAGAGCGCTTTACATGAGCACCAGTAACTTTACACAAGGACACATTCTTTTTTGGTAGAGTAAGTGATTTGCCCAGAATCTCAGGATGCTGAGCGAAGTCAACCTCCACCATTGATCCCCTTCACAACACCGCGTTTATTCTACAGTAGGCTCAAAGTAGACTAACCTACGGTCACGTACCCACAATGACTACTTTATCTTAACGCAAACACAAGGAGTTGGCAGGGTATGCCCAGACATGGGTCGCGGGCTCAATTTGCCACTGGATTCAAGCTAGCTTGGCTGATGAGGTCTTGTTTTCGGTCCAGGGAAGACCTGGCTTGGCAGTTCAGGCTGGACTGTTCCCATGAGGCACAGGGTCAAGACTGATTTGCATATAGCTGTGTCTGTACCGGGGTGGCGAAGTGAGCTAAAGAACGATGATGGATTCAACCCAGATCTGTGACTGGGTGTCTGAATAGTTTCAGCGCTCCGCCCATCATTTCCTTGTGTTAACTTTATCTTAACAACATCTACTGCAACATTGAGATCTTTGACTTTTTGTACACCCTTTCTGTTAATTTCACCCTTGCTTCAACTTCACTTTTACTCACGCCATCAAACTCATTAACGTCTCTGATAGCTGGTGCTAATCTGGGAGTTCTAGCACACTGGGGTTCCTACCTTGCAGCATCTAAAACGATGAGCATTGTGTAATACTATGCTTACTGGTACAGTAGGCCCATATAATTTACACTTTTCAGCACCATTCTGCCATTAGCTTCTTTGGGCCCGATTCACAGAACTAACTTTAGACAGAATCCTAAACTTACTACCATTTTGGTATTCACAGAAGGCACTTACTCATTTTGGTTTTCACAGAAGTTAGGAGTCCTAACTTTAGGACTACTAAATGCCTTCGGTGAATACTGAAAGTCTTAAAGTTAGGATTACTGTCAGTTTAGGAGTAGTACAGTTAGAACTCCTAACTTTAGGTCTCCAAAACTGAGAAAAATCCTAACTTTAAGACTTTCGGTATTCATAGAAGGCATTTAGGAGTTCTAAAGTTAGGAATCCTAACTTTTGTGAGTACCGAAATGAGTAAGTGCCTTCTGTGAATACCAAAAAGTATAAGTAGCTTCTGTGAATACCAAAATGGTAGTAAGTTTAGGATTTTGTCTAAAGTAAGTTCTGTGAATCGGGCCCTATATTACTCTCTCAAGCAGACATTGGCTCTAGCGTTGTTATCACGTTTTTTTGGGGATAATATGACTATTCCTTATATAGCTCACCACTTCGGTAGACCAAAAGTGCGATCCATTATCAAGAACTATTTCCACTTGGTACTCCTCACTTAAAAACACCTATTCCAGCTAGTGCTCGTTACCTCGCGTAATAACTCAACTGCAACAATTTAGAATAGTAATCAACCAGTGCTTTAATAAACTTTCTTAGAACACCAGCATTGTCTCTAAGACCCATTGCATCTATCGAAATCATGGTCCATGGCCACATAGGAATTATCACTGGCTGAAGTGGCTGCACTCTAGTTTTATGTATCTTGTCCTTGTTAATACACAAGTATCATTCTTTCACCACCATCTCCGTTTCTTTATCAATGCTTGGCCCCTAAAATGACTCCTTAATTTTATTTATGTTATCATCGTAACCCATATTAACTTGATGGGCAGATACAACAATCTTGCACCTCGGGCAACTAAGTGATGCTCGTGTTGCACCAATTCTTATTCCCCACTCATCATCGCTTCAGTTTGTCCTTTCTATAGTTCAACTTCTCAAAACCATAATGCTATCTGGGCAAACGCTTCTCTGATCCATTTGCTAATATACAATAACACCTTCTCATCCTTTATTGCTTGTATTCATGATTCCTCCCTTATGATGTACACAATGGCTGCCATTTATTTCTGAGCTTCTACTTCTATGCCAGTTTCAAGACTTCATCCATTAACTTAACTCTCAATAAGACACTGGCAATGTATTATTGTTACCAGCAAGAAACTCTATCATGAAATGTAATTTCTCAAGATTTGCCAGCAATCCTTGGTTAAGCCAGACCAGAACCTCTGGTGATCAACACATCAATCAAAGGCTTGTGTTTGGTACACACCAAAGAAAGGTTTATCCTGCAAATAAGTCCTGAAGTGCTTAGCTCCACAGTATGCGGCAAAGGCCTCTCTTTCTTTGACCGAGTGCCACCTCTTGGTATCAGACAAAGTGCATGATTCATTAGCAATTCAATTATTACTTCCTCGCCATCATGAACCTGACTCAAGACAGCACCTAATCCACAGGCATTAGTAGTTCATATGGTGTTACAAGTCAAATAAAAATTGCCCAACGGTGGTGCATTAGCAGTTAATTGTTTTATATTTACAAATCTAGCCTTTAGGTTGTGTTTCCTGTTTGCTTGTTCTTCTTTATTATCTTAGCATCAGGACACCTATGTAGGTATAAGTGCATATAATTGTAGGTACTAGTGCCTTGATACCCTTGCGGGTGATTTGCCGCGCTCTACATATTCGAGTAAATTAAATGATTGATTGACAAATTCCCCCCAAAAGCATTGCTCTATTCAGATTTTGCATTATTGTTTAACAATTCCCTCATTGATTTCATGCTACCATAAATTCTTAACAAACTGAGAATAAGATGCAATACTGCTACAAAAGTATGTTAATTAATCCTTATCTCGGGAATGGCTGCATTTTAGATATTATTTATTAACTTATCTTTTGGTTTAATTCTGTCCACATCAATTGTACACCCTACATATGCCACATTGTTCAATTTTAGTTTACATTTCTCAGCCTTCCCTATTCATCCATTTGTCCTCAAGATCTTCAAAACTTTACTTAAACTATAATAATAATCATACTAACTTTCTGCAAAGGCTAAAATGCCTTCTTGGAAATGGCAGTCACCATCTACATCCTGCATGCCTTGGTCAATCTCTGGAAGACTGAGGCTGCCGGTGCCAGTTTAAAGGGCATCTCTATATATTGGTAGGTTCTGATCAGTGTTATAAATGATGAGAAGTGTTGTGGTAAGTGTAACTCAATATGGTGACATACAGAGGATAATTTATCAATTGTGGTCTCTCATGAGACTTCTTTTGGATTCCATGAGTAGGATTGCTCAAAATCTTAATCCAGCAGGTGGATGAAGGAAGTAAATTATGCTGTCACCAAAAGACGCATTGTATATTCAGTCAGTATCTTGTGATATTCTGTAGCACAATGGAAACAGCCTAACTAATAAAGACAAACACTCTCAGAGGGTCATAGTATCCAATTTAGGTTTAAAGAGTGCATAACTTCTACAGAAAATAATTGTCAGCTCTCTGACACAGTGCACCAATAAGAGGTATATGGAAGTGTCCAAGAGAACTTCTTAGCCCTACCCACCTACCTATAAGTCTGTCTCTATTTCAAGGTGTTAGACCTGTCAGCCTTAGGTTGTTCTTCCCCCAAACATTTTGCCTGCTTGCCTCCTCTTTTTGCAGATACTTTTTGTTGACCGTAGGATTCTGAGTACTTTATCACTGCTGAATGCATGTGCTTCTTCCTTAAACATGGTTACTTTTGGTATATCCACAATTGGGATATTTAATTTATCTGTAAATCCCTAGTAGAGTCAACTACCTGTGCCCAGGGCCTATTACTTGAATGTTGCTACAGTGGCCCTGCAGCACTGATTGTGCCACCCGCCCCTTTAAACATGTCTCAGGCCTGCCACTGCAGAGTTTGTATGTGCAGTTACTACCAATGTGACTTGAAATTTAAAATCCTTTGCTAAGCCTTAAACTCCCCTTTTATCACACATAAGTAACACCTGGTGTGGGCCCTATAGCCCTTATGGCAGGGGCTGTGTTAGTAAAAGGTAGGACATGTACTTTTAAGTTTTGCTTGTCCTAGTAGTGAATACACCTAAATTCATGTTTCACGACTGTGGGGCATTCTCCTCTCATAGGTTATCATTGGGAATTCCTTATTACACTCTTAAACTGTAATTCCTGATTAGAAAGGCGTAACTCTATAATGTTTTATATCTTTGGAATGGTAATGTCAAATCCTCTTCACTGGTAAAGTTGTATTTGACATTACTATTTTAGAAATCTCAATTTCAGAAAGTATTAATTTCTCTGCTCTTAAAACCTTGTGGGCCTGCTGCTTTTCTCCACTACATGTCTGAGGTGGATGACAGCTTGACTTTGTGCAATCCCTCTAGACAGCCACACATAAAGGAATGTTAAGTGTGTCTGAAGGCACATCTCTGTTGGCACATCCTAGACAGGATGGGAGGAAGGTGTTGACACATGTTCCTGAATAGGCAGTGTCTTGTCCCCACACAAAGGGCTGATTACACCCCTGTAGTGAGTCTAAAGCCAGGGACTCAATGAAAGGACCTGTGTGCACTTCAAAGATCCTCTTTTGTAGGGCCTCTGTGCACTTTAAAAATCCTTCTTTGAAGTCACCCTCACTTCAAAGACACAACTGGGTATAAGTATTAGTCCCCTAACCCCACCAAATCAGACATTTCTGGACCTGTAACGAACCACTGTCAGAAGAACTGCTGTGCTGCTGCAAGGACTGCCACTCTACAGGACTGCTGATCTGGAAGTACTGTTTTTCTGCTGTGCTGCTCTACTGCCTGCTATTTTTTGACCCTGCTGAGGGAGAGCTGGACCCTGTCTTGAACCTAGAGTGATCTCCTGTTGCTTGAAACTCAGGGATATCAAAATCTCATCATCTGCTCCTTTGCCTGGTCCATTGGAAGTGGAACCAGGTGCTTGCTCTTGTGAAATCGATGCATCTCCAGTCTGCGTGTAGCAGGACTGGCGCATCGACCCTGTTGCGGGAAAAGAATCGGCGCATGCAAGTTAAAACCAGTACATCACCTTAAAGATCCCTCGACTGCGTGGAGGAACCTGACGCATCGCCTACAGAACCAACACCTCTCAGCTTGACGCCTCATCTTCTGAATTGATAAATTCCCACCACTGCTTGAAGATAATTGACACATCACCTCCACTGCATGATCGACATGACGTATCGCTCGGCTGCACCCCGCATCTCGCTGTTGCGCTAATCAAGTTACTGTGTACAGCTGGACTGCGTGGCTCCTGCATCCAACTAGTGCTTCATCACAGTTGGCCTGTACTCTTGACTTTTCCCCGGTCCACTCCTGTAGGTGCTTATTTCTACTAAGTGCCTTTTTTACTATTATTCTTTAAGAATTCATATCTCGACTTCTACTGACTGCATTTTTGTTGTTTTCATCTTGTTTTAATTATGAAAATCATATTTATTTTCTAACCTGGTCTTGAGGCTTTTTGCGGTGTTTTCATTGTGCTACTTTCTGTTGTGTTGCACAAATACTTTACACATTGCCTCTTAAGTTAAGCGTGGCTGCTCAGTGCCCATCTACCAGTGGGTGAGCACAGGTTAATTCATGGTGTCTCACTGACTTACCCTTACTAGGATTGTGGTCCCTATTTGAGTGGAGAGGTGTGGTGAAGCACCCAGGGCAGCTAACTTTGCAGCACAGGGTTCATGGTTCGATCCCTGGCTCTGGCGGCATCTCAGCGCAGCACCATGTGACACTTAATTTCTACAATGGCCCCCAGTGCCTTGAGACCCGTAAGGGTGAGTAGTTTACTCTTTACAAATATGGATTTTCATTTGGACAGTGTGCATTCCTCTGCCAAGTAGAGACCCCATTTCTAATACCAGGCAATACTGTAGTCCTTGTTAGGAAATCAAACAAAAGTTACAGAAGTTTATTCTCAGAGTTTATACTTGTTATGCTCTTTTCATGTCCCTGTGATGTTGTGCTCTGTAAGGATTATCAGATAGATTCATGAATCCAAATTGCGCTCTCAATTGCTGCGAATTCGCAATTGCGAGCGCAATTTGAAGAAAAGGAATTCTTGATACTGAAAACTCAATAATTGCGAATTCGCTAAATAAAAATTGCGAGATCGCAAATAATTTCGCAGAATCCTGGAAGAAGCCCATTAGCGATTCCGAATATGCGAGATACCATGGATTCTGCGAAACAATTTGCGATTTCGCAAAATAATTGCTATCGCTATTCAAGAAAAAGCGCAAAAAGCGAAAAACCTAAAAATCGCTATTTGCGAGGCACAATTTAAGGAGAACCCAAACCAGGTGGTAACCATTAAGGAAAAAAAAAAAACTTTACCAGACTACCAACAGGTGCAGCTCTGACCAAACACACTTAAGGGGACGCAGCTGGAGCATGAGGACTCTCACAATGCCAGGACTCTACATGGTGGTCAGGCGGCGAAGGCTACAGCGAGCAGAACAGAACAGACGCAGGATCCAGGAGCGAATATTCCGCCAGCGGATCACCCTTCTGGGCCAAACTGATGAGCAAATTTACTCTAAGTACCGCCTGAATGGGGCAATGATCATCGAGCTGATCCGGGACCTAGACCCCCTGATGCAGCACCCAACAAGGCGGACCAATGCCGTGCCCACCCATGTGCAGGTATTGTGCAGCCTGCACCTACTGGCTTCCGGAAGCTCCCAGTGGATAGTTGCTGTTGCAGGGGGGATATCCCAGCCCACCATGTCCCGCTGCCTAAGGAGTTTCCTGGATGCAATGCTGACCCGGCTACACCACTACATCTCATTCCCCACCACCCAACAGGAATTGAATGACATCAAGCTGAAATTCTACAACATTGCACAATTCCCACATGTAATTGGATGCATTGACTGTACCCACATCCACATCTGCCCACCAGCACAAATGAAATACATGTACCGCAACCGCAAGTCCTACCACTCCCTCAATATCCAGATGGTGTGCAACGCCAAGACTATCATCACAGACATAGTGGCACAATATCCGGGGAGCACACATGACTCCTTCATCTTCTGGCACAGCGGCATGCACACACGACTGGCCAGGGTAGACTTTGGCGAAGGACACCTACTAGGTAAGTACACATGCCCCAAAATAGTACACTGTGATCATGTATATGCGCAGAACAGGCACTCACCCTGTGCTACTTTTCTTCAGGTGACAGCGCCTACGGTCTACGTGAGTACCTCCTCACCCCATACCTCAACCCTGCCACACCACAGCAACGGCGTTACAATGCTGCACACATACGCACAAGAAATTGCATTGAGAGGACATTTGGCCTATTGAAGAGCCGTTTCCGCATACTTCACAAGACTGGTGGGGCCATCAAATACACACCTGAGGTCTGCTGCCGCATCGTGGCCGTGTGTGCAATACTCCACAACATTGCTACCAAGAGCAGGATACCAGTGGAGATATCTGGCAGTAAGTCGGAAGGGGACAACCGCCCACCTCCACATGTGCGTCATGCACGCGGAGAAAATCCTGCTGAAGGACACAGGCGCCGCAACCACATCACTATTAACTGTTTCTAGTGCACCTATTCCCCTCACAAAACACTGCACTCATGCATGACAAATGTATAAGAATGACATGAGTTTAATTCAAGTCAGACCATAAATCTTTATTGTTAATGCACAATAAATTGGCCTTGTGTTACTTTGGTGTCACATGAAGAGAGTATTTCTTCATACCTCCCCATGCAGGGGTAGAGGGCTTGCAGGGGTGTCCAGCATGGCCTCCCTGAGAGTGTCCAAGTTCTCACTGTCGGTTGCGACGAGACGCACCAAGTTGTCTCTCTGGGTCCTGAGGGACGGTGCCGACCCGAGTTGATGCTGTCGGCCTGCTGCTGCGGCGACATGCAGGCACAGGCGGCAAGGATGCGCTGCTGTTTGTCGACGCTACCTCGCTCACATCGTCAGGCCCCCCTGGTTCTGCATGGGCAGTGGGCTGGCTGCCGAGCACTGCTGCTGTTAGTAGTTCTAGTGACCTGGGTTACCAGCAGCTGGCTGTTCTCTCTGACAGCAGCGGTCATCTGGGCGATATTTTGGCCAGTCGCCTGCAGCTGTGTGTGTATTGCTGCCAGGTGACGCGCCTGGGTACGGTGCACCGCCAGCATGCGGCGTTCAATGGGCAGGCCAGGATCAGGAAGTAGGAGTGCCCTGCCCGTGCCTGTTGAGGCCTGACGCTGCTGGAGCCTCAGTGCGCTGGAGTGTGTTCTTGCTCCAGCTGTGCGCCTCGTCTGCCTCCTAGGCGCTGGTAGTGGGGCCTGTACCACTGCTGTGGGTGTCTGTTTGGGTGTTGGCTGGACACCTGTGGCTGCAGGGGTGGCCCTGTCCACACGGGGTGGTGGTGGTGGAAGCACTGCAGGTGGCTGTGATGGACCGGGTCGTCGGTTGGACTGGCCCTCACCCTCAGTGTCCTCCTGTGTCTCCGCGATGTGCAGGGCCTCGCTATCTGTGCTGGGTTGCTCAACAGCACCTGTAATGTAAAAGGGTGCATGATTAATGTTATGTATCTTGCACATGCGATGTTGATACATGCATGCAGGCTTGCTTACCCTGACTGGCTTTTGGAATTACTTTGATTTAACAGGTCTGGCTGTGTTGGGCTAACTGGGGATATATGATTTCACTACAACTACCACAATGCAATGGGCCATTTCAGGTATGCATGGCCTGCATTGTTGGGGATGTCATATTGCTAGATTAGGAGTCATGGGCATTGTTGGGGACAGGGTCGCAGTCGCATGGCACTTACCTTCTGATTGTTGGCTGGGTCGGGACGAGTCCAGCTGGATCACCCCCACGCAGGCTTCTGGTGCGATGGTGTCCTCTATGAGGTCCTCCAATGGAGTGTTTGGTGTGGCTATAGGTTCCCCTCCACCGGTGGCCAGTCGCTCCCCAAGCCTCTCGGCAATACGCTCCTTTGTACGACCTCCCAGGTCGTACCAGCGCTTTTTGAGATCATCAATTGACCGCTGGGTCACCCCGACCGAATTTACTTTAGCGCGGATGCGCTGCCAGATCCGGGGCTTGTCTGCCTCTGGAACCCTCCGGGAGTCTTTGCCGAAGAGGCGTGCATGGTCCTTGGTGACCCTCTCAATCAAATACTCGAGTTCTAGTTCTGAGAACTTGAGTTTTCTCTTCCTCTCCTGCCCACTGCTCCCTGCTGCATCCTGGGACATGTTGAGGATTTGTGTCCGGCTGGGGTGCTGCACAGTCAAAGGTTTGGAGCTCCTCAGACTGCTGCTTCCACTCTCTGGCTCTGAGTTCTGTTTGTGGGTGTGGAAAAGCCTACTTCCTGGTTGTGATGTCATCAATGGGCTCGAAATGCGACTTCCCGTTTTTGCGATCTCGCAGTTAGCGAGATCGCAAAAAGCAATTTCGCTAATTGCGAGATCGCAATTTCTACATGGAAAAATGCTGATTCTGCGAAATTTAAGCGATTGTGGCAAAATCGCAATCGGCAAATGCCGCCGATTGCAATTCGCTTTTTTCAATCGCATTTCTACATGAATGCCATTCTGCGAATTTCAAATTGCGATTCGCAATTTCTCACAATTTGCTATTCGTAGAATGGCACCTTCATGAATCTGAGTGTTAGTGTTTTAGGTGACTCTGTGTTCTTCTCTGATTTATGGCCACAGCTTGAGGAAGGAGAGCATATTTTTGAACTGATTGGGGTTTGACCAGGCACTAACAACAATTGACTTGGTAACCTTTGTTGTGTCCGACAAAAAAAACATTTTGTTGACCTAGTGCTGGGTAGCGGTAAATACTGTGATTTTGTTGTTACAGCAGTTGACAATACCTACAAACAAAAGTGAAAATAGAAAACGGTAATAAAGCATCACATATTGCCTTCACATGCTGGAATCTATATTTTTTTCTTAACCTTCTCTCTTATAGATGGAGGATTGCTTCTAACTTTGTGGACCTTTGGCTGAACAGCTCTTCTAAATCCTAGTTTATGTCTGAATCCTTCCAATTTACTCGGTTTGCTTGTACACACCTCTGAGCACTGTTGAATCCAAAAATAGACTTCTTCTATAGCATTCCCCAACGTAATTTACTCTTTTGTACTGGGCCTTAGTTGACTGTCTAAAGGAGCTTGATGAATCCAACCTAATAATGGTGACCAATTCTTTGCTACATAATCTCATCCACTAATATTCCTCTCCTTGAAAGCAACCTCCACCATGAAATAGCCAGTCCTATCTATTAATTCTCCACCATATCCTTTGAACCTTATATAGCTGGAAAAAACCTTCTTTGTTTCAAATCCTATGCAATCCTCGTGTGACACAATCATATACCTAGTGCCCGAGTCTACAAGCATTACCAGTTGTACAACTACTATCTCAATATTACGTATGAGATCTTTGACATGGTTTTTCTCTTTTTTTTCATAATCCCTAATTCCTACATTTTGTTCATGTTTTATTCCACCTGACCACATCTTCATTAACTACACTAAGCTCATGGAGTTCATCCTCATCCAATGTATTGATCACCTACCTACTACTCTTGCAGTCATGACTGGTTTTACCTGCCCCAATGCGCTAAATCTCGGAAATTTCATGCACATAGTTTTTCTTGGATGGCAATTTTTATCATTAGCCCGATGACTGACAATACCAAACCACAGGTATATATTGTTACTGTTACATTTTTTTTCCTTGTGTCTCATATGTATCATTCCTTCCCAATGAATGGTTGCCTTAATAACAAGTATTGGTTTACAACAATCCTTCTTTTCTTTACAAATTAGAGAATTGGGGACATTCCCTTGTTTTTTTCATACACTATTTTCACATATTTAGATGTAAACTCCTCTCCACTAGCTATATCCAGATTTCAGCTAAAGTGTGATCGCATGCACTCCAAAGGGTCTTCCAAATCCTTTTATTTGAGGTTTGCATCAAGAGTTGGCCTTTTACATATTCATCCTGGTGATCTGTGAATGCACAGTTTATCAGCACTGCTCTGAGGCTCCAAACATTATTTTGACTTCCTTTTGGAACCTATAAAAGAACTTATAATGTTCAAGTATAGCACCCCTCTGCTTCCTGAGAGCTATCGCTGCTCCAGATGCTGCCGTGCTTGGGCACACCCACCCACATTGGGAACAAGTTGGAGCTACTGTTAGCCACAAGCGGAGAACTGCAAGTCAAACAGAAGGGGCAGGGTACAAGCTCAAAATGTCTTACCTCCCTAAAAAGTTAATTTCCTGCGAGCTTTTAGAGGCCAGTGTGTGTGAACTGTGCCAGATCCCCGCGGGGAGTCGTGAGTAGGATGGCACATGGCAGCGCATGCACGGAGCTTGCTTCTTGTGAGAGTATGTAGAAGGCCCCCTGCTGAACTGGGGACTGTGTAAGTAAAACAGTCAAGTAGTTTGTTGGGTGGAGGTGGTGGCAGCAGTCTAGCAGCCTTGCACCAGGCTACTAGCAGGTGGAAAGAGGTAAGTGACCAGGTAGCAACGTTATCCGTATAGGAACTAAGCACCCCATTTTAAAGTGGAGCTGAGAACATTACCTAGAGGGTACCTGTGGAAATAGTAAGAGGCCTGGCCTATCATTGTAAAAGCGGCAGTGGGAAGTACTGCGATAAGACCATGAGTAAGGATGGCACTTGGGAGTGGCAAAATATGAAAAGGGTTGAATAGTTGCTATTACGACAGGAAACAGGCCTTTAGATGTGATCGAGGTATCACACAAAGAAGGAGCAATAACGTCTACGCGTGTGTAAAGATGGAATGAATGGCAAAAGCAGACTTCAAACTATTAAGAAATAGTTTATTCCATAAAAATGACAGCAAATCACAGGAGCCCGTCTAAGTAAGTCGATGTCTAACAGATGAATGGCTAGAATACAGTTTAACAACTATAGGCAACTTGTACCACGAGCGATGCACTTTTGAAGAGAAACATTCTCTTCAAAAGTGCGCGCCGTGGAATACAGAACATAACAATGAACAACTCAGAGCGCGCCTGAGCGTGCAGTAAAATATAAATAAATAACTTACATGTACTCTACATCTTCTCCCTTTTCTTAAAGATAAAATGAAAAATAAAAAGAAAATATTAAGTAGAAGTCAAGAAAGAAAATAGTCTTTAAAACGAGTAGGAAAGGAGCAATTCCTGTGACTCCTATTTGTGGAAACATTACAAGTGCTATCACCAACATGAGAATCAACAGAATCATTATAGTGAGGTTCAACAACATTTGATTCTTCAGCAAAATTGGAATTATGATCTGCAAAGCGAACACATGGAGTATCTACAATGGAGTGTTCATCAGAAGTTGTACCTAGAGGGAAAAAAGAACAAGAAGCAGAAGAATCATTGACAAACTTGGAGATGGAAATCTTCGCCTGTTCTGGAGTAAGCTTCACGATGACACGCTTACTCCACCACCCTTTTCAGTCAAGGAAAAGAGATCCCTTAGATACTTTTAGAACTTGAGTAGGTAACGAAAAGGTTGATAAACCTTTCTTAACTCTGCAATTAAACTTTACCATGACCCAGTCCCCAATATTAAAAAGTTGATCTGAAGAACTGATTTTTGAATTAAAGTTCTTTTCTTGAATTGTTTGCTTGGAAGCAACATTCCCTTTGACAACTTCCTTGTCACGACAAGCCAAACAAGATTTGTCTTTAGACTGCAAATCTTTTATCCAAGATGGGAAAATATTGCCATTTGGATTCCTTTTCCTTAACAGCCTAAAAAGAGAAATTCCAGTGGTGCTATGAGGGGTAACTAAATAAGACCACAATTTGGCCCTTAAAAATTTCTCTACATCCATATTAGAGGCAACAGCAGTCTGCATACCTTCCTTAAAAAACGTATTCATTCTCTCAATTAAACCATTTGAGGACGGTGAATATAGTGCTACTCTAAAATGTTTGATGTCATATGACTTTAAAAATGACTCAACAGAAGAAGAACAAAAATGGATCACTGACATAATATCGACGACACAAATATCGAGATACACAAATATCGAGTCAAAAATATCGATTGACAAAATATCGACTCCCTATCTTCAAACAGGTAAGTACCAAAATATCGACTCCAAAATATCGACTTACAAAAATATAGACTGTCAAAATATCGATTTTTTTAAATGTCTTAAAATTAAGTTAAAACTATTATAGTAATAAATATATTTAATATAAACTTAGAAATAATTAATAAAAAAATGTAATTTTAATAAATAATTTATATAATTAAAAAAATTATATCACCAAAAATTACACACATATATATATATATATATATATATATATATATATATATATATATATATATATATAAACATATTATTAAATAAACATATATAACATTTTAGAAAATGTTTAAAATTTATTGTTACAACTATAGTGAGTTCAACATTAGCAAAAGTGTTGGATAGCGTAGAGGTAAAATTTACTACTCCCACTCCAGTGGGTGCAACAGTAGGGAAAGCGCTGGATAGCGTAGAGGTTAAAATTACTATTCCCACTCCAGGGATGTATGACGTTACAACGCATACTTTTACAACGCCTACCATTACAACAAAACTTTTACAACGCAAAAACTTTTACAACGCATACATTTACAACGCAAGATTTTACAACGCATATACCTTTACAACGCATACCATTACAACGTAAGTATTGGTAAGTATATAATAATTTTTTGAATATAAATTAATAAAAAATATTATAATATAATTTAATATAATTTAATTTTATTAAATAAATTTAATTTAAATGTAATTTTACTTTATTTTTACAAAGTACCCCTGTACCCCAAAAACCCAAAACTGACCCTGAACCCTAAAAATACCCCTTTACCCAAAAACTGAAAACTGACCCTGAACCCTAAAAATACCCCTTTACCCGAAAACTGACCCTGAACCCTAAAAATACCCCTTTACCCCAAAAACTGAAAACTGACCCTGAACCCTAAAAATACCCCTTTACCCAAAAACTGAAAACTGACCCTGAACCCTAAAAATACCCCTTTACCCCAAAAACTGAAAACTGACCCTGAACCCTAAAAATACCCCTTTACCCCAAAAACTGAAAACTGACCCTGAACCCTAAAAATACCCCTTTACCCCAAAAACTGAAAACTGACCCTGAACCCTAAAAATACCCCTTTACCCAAAAACTGAAAACTGACCCTGAACCCTAAAAATACCCCTTTACCCGAAAACTGACCCTGAACCCTAAAAATACCCCTTTACATAAAAACTGAAAACTGACCCTGATCCCTAAAAATACCCCTTTACCCCAAAAACTGAAAACTGACCCTGAACCCTAAAAATACCCCTTTACCCAAAAACTGAAAACTGACCCTGAACCCTAAAAATACCCCTTTACCCAAAAACTGAAAACTGACCCTGAACCCTAAAAATACCCCTTTACCCAAAAACTGAAAACTGACCCTGAACCCTAAAAATACCCCTTTACCCAAAATCCCAAACATATAACCTTTTAAAAAGAATTATATACTTACTAATACTTACATTGTAATAGTATGCGTTGTACCGGTATCTGCGTTTTAAAAACATGCTTTGTAAATGTATGCGTTGTAAAAGTTTTTGCAATTTAAAAGTTTTGTTGTAATGGTAGTGCATAGTAAAAGTAGCGTTGTAAACGTTGCATACCCACTCCAGTGGGTGCAACAGTAGGGAAAGTGTTGGATAGCGTAGGGGTTAAAATTACTATTCCAACTTCAGAGAGTGCAATAGTAGGGAAAGTAAATACTTCACAAATAGATATAAATAACATAAATAGTAATACCAATTAGAAATAATTAAAATATTAAAAAAGTGTATAAAAATATTAAATATTTATTTATAAATACAAAATAAAATTATTTAATTATAAAAATTGCCTACTCATACTAATTAATTACCTATTAACAATAAATTAATTTACAATTTAAAAATTAATAAATTAATTTCAATTACCAATTATATTTTAATTAATTACCAATTAATAATTAATTAACAATTAATTCTAAATAAATATCAATAAATAAATTAACATATTTAATAAATTATAATTAAATTACTTCCCACCCTATTCCCCTATAAACCTACAACCCACTACAGAAAATAAATTACTAAAATTAAAATATTTATCAATTAATCAATTATAATTAATTACCAATTATATTTTAATTAATTACCAATTAATAATTAATTAACAATTAATTCTAAATAAATATCAATAAATAAATTAACATATTTAATTAATTATAATTAAATTACTTCCCACCCTATTCCCCTATAAACCCACAACCCGCTACAGAAAATAAATTACTAAAATTAAAATATTTATCAATTAATCAATTTTAATTAATTACCAATTAATAATTAATTAACAATTAATTCTAAATAAATATCAATAAATAAATTAACATATTTAATTAATTATAATTAAATTACTTCCCACCCTATTCCCCTATAAACCCACAACCCGCTACAGAAAATAAATTACTAAAATTAAAATATTTATCAATTAATCAATTATAATTAATTACCAATTATATTTTAATTAATTACCAATTAATAATTATTTAACAATTAATTCTAAATATATATCAATAAATAAATTAACATATTTAATTAATTAGAATTAAATTACTTCCCACCCTATTCCCCTATAAACCCACAACCCGCTACAGACTTATATTACACAAAAAATAAAAATTATTATTAACTTACCTTAAATTCGATATTTTTGTTGTCTATATTATGTCTAGTCGATATTATGTCCATTCTATATTTTTGATTCGATATTATGTCCATTCTATTCGATATTAATTTTCTCTAGTCGATATTTTTGTTGTCTATATTATGTCTAGTCGATATTATGTCCATTCTATATTTTTTACTCGATATTCTGCCCAGTCGAAATAAAAGACTCGATATTATGACTGTACACCAACAAAAATGAGAGCCATTATCACTAACTAATTCACTGCAGAAGTGGGGTTCTCACAGAACTCAAAAACACACCACTTTGAGTGGTAATCAATCAATGATATTATGAAGCGTTTATAACTAGGCAAAATTTCCCAAGGACTAGAAAAATCAATAGCTAATTTTTGCCAAGCCTCCTCAGGAAATGGAACTGTATGTAAAGGTAACAGGGGTGTCTTCCAATGCTTGTCTGAGACCAAGCATGTGGAACAAGAATCAATCCAATTAGTGACATCCCTATCCAAGCCAGGCCACCAAAAATGCTCCTTCAACTTCCTGGAGGTACCACCAATACCTAGGTGTCCTTGATGAGCAGAGTCAAAAGGTTTTTTGCGAATGCTCAAAAGGTGGAACACATAAATCACCTCTAAAAATGACATAATTTACAATTGTAAGTTCTTCAGAAACTTGCGCAAAGACTTTCAATGAAGCAGGAAGTGAACGAATTTTGGGCCAACCTGAAACAATTACATTTTTAACACCAACCAGAAGCGAATCTTCAGAGTAACTTCTCAACCAATCAGCTTCTGAAATGCAAAAAGGTGAAAGCACTAATTCCTCTATAGACGCTACAACACATTCAACATCATTAACATTATCATTTTCCTCATCATCTTTCTCCAAACTCAGTCTCGAAAGAGCATCAGCTCTTACATTATTACCACCAGATATGTGTTTGATGGTGAAATTGTATTCATGTAACCTTGCTAATATTCGAAGGAGTCTGGAAGAAGCCTTGCCTGTTCCATTACCATTAAGGAGATGTAGTAAAGGCTTATGATCGCTAAGAAGGGTAAAGTGTGAACCCCAGATAAATGTTTTAAACTTTTCAATAGCCCAGGAACAGGCAAGAGCTTCTCTTTCAATGGCACTATAATGTGACTCAGCCACATTCAAAGTCCTTGAGGCAAAACCTACAGTATTCTCTTTATAGGCACTCCTTTGAGTAAGTACTGCACCTAAGCCTTTTTGACTAGCATCAACTGCAATGGTGCATTGCAAGCTAGGATTGAAAAATGATAAAGCAGGTGCCTCTACTATAACTTTTTTTATCATGTCAAAGGCGTTGTTAGCTTCTTCAGACCAAGTAAACTTTACGTCTTTCTTTAGCAGAGCGCGAAGAGGCTGAACAAACTGAGAATAATTCTGAATAAAACGTGAATAGTATTCAGCAAGACCAAGGAACGATCTAAGGGCGTCTTTGTCCTTTGGAATGACAACATTAGAAATTGCTTTTGTTAAACAAACAATTGGTTTGATACCATGAGCAGAAATACTGTGACCAAGGTAGTCTAATTCTTTAACCATAAATATACATTTTTTAACACCTAAGGTTATCCCAACTTCCTTGAAGCGAGATAAAACCCTCTTTAAAACTCTGAGATGTTCTGCTTTATCTTTCGAATGTATCAGGACATCATCCTGATACGCTTGTACATTAGAAATATCGTGTAAAATTGAGTCCATACATTTTTGGAACACACTGGCAGCAGACGCTAGGCCATAGGGAAGGCGAAGGTACTTAAATGCCCTAAAAGGAGTTATGAACGAGGTAAGTTCAGAAGAGGACTTCGAGAGAGGAATCTGATGGCATGCACTACTGAGGTCCAAAAGTGTAAAGTTTTTTGATTCTGAAATACCCGTTAACAACTCCTGAATTTTGGGCAATGGATGGCAATCCACAATGATATTCTGATTGAGGGAGCGTAAGTCTGCACACAAACGAATGGATGAATCTTTTTTTTTAACAACGACTATAGGACTAACCCATAAAGACGAATCAGCTGGAATAATGATGCCTTCTAAAACCAATTTGTCTAATACTTTCTTAAGTTCATCCCACACATTCAAAGGAATATTCCTTAATTTATGGCATACAGGAATGGCATTCGGTTTAAGCCTGATTTAATGTTCAAAATCTTTAATGTAGCCAACAGATTCTTTGATTCTGGAAATTCAGATATTAAACCATGAATTTCCATGTTATTTTCATCAGCCACATTAAAAATTGAAGTCTCATTGACTTGAACAGGTGGATCTGAACCTGGTACCAATTTCAATCCCATTTTAGCCAGGTCCTGCCATCCCACAATGAATTTGCCATTGATTGCAACATAAACCTTTGTTGTGGTGTACCTACCTAAATATTCAATTTTAGTTATAAAATACCCCAACATATCAATACTATTTCCTTTATTAGCTTTAGGAATAATATCTAGAGGCAACAAAGTCACATTATTACTCCAACGTTCATTAAATAAAACATCGGAGATGATGGTAACTGGTGCCCCAGAATCTGCCATCATGTCCAATTTTATATTATCAACAATGACTTCGCAGGTAGGGTCTTAACATTTTCCTTTCAGAGGAATTATAGCAATAATTCACATCTTCAACATAATTAATGTGAACATCATCAAAAGAGGACTGTAGGGAAGAAATATCAACATTAGAAACATTAGCATGAGAATCTTCAAATGAGGAAAGATTATTAATTCTAACTGTTTTCCTGTTCCTACAAACTATATTGAAGTGACCAGTTTTACTGCAAAAAGTACACTTTTTTCCTAAAGCAGGACAGGTTGTTAAGATGATTTTTTGAGCCACATCTAAAACAGTATGAGTTGACTTTCTTTTGAAAAGGCTTAAATGAAGAATTCTTCTGAAGAACAGCATCAGAAGGCATCTGAATGTCTTTTCCAGGTTGAAGTGTACTCCCATCAGTGATGCATCTTGAGGAAACTATCGACCTTTCAACACTCTTTGCCATTTCTAATACTTCATTTAAGGTTGGGTCGCGACAACTTAATATTCTTTCTTGTATTTTTTTGTGATAACAATTGTACACAAATTGATCTCTGAGGACAGTATCCAGATATGCCCCAAAATTACACTCTGCAGCTAAATTTCTTAAAACAGAGATGAAATCCACAACAGATTCATCTTGTTGTTGTTTCCTTCTCATGAAGTTATAACGTTCCATCATGACGCGGGGCTGTTCTATGAATTTCTTATTTAATCTTAAAATAGCGTCTGTAAAAACATTCCACCCTTCTCCATTACCCGGTGGTGGTTCAGAAATTGGCAGTTCCCAAATGGCTGTACAAAATAGCCAGTTTACTTTTTGCAGAATACTCATCTGCTCCAATTGCCACTAGATAATTTTCAAAGCTCTTTAACAATAATTTCCATGCCTCTTTTGGTTTATCTGGAGTAGGCAGGAAATGATTTAAATAGACGATCTGTTGATTAGTGGCCATAATGAATAAATAGTAAAAGGATTTGGAAACCTTGTAAAAACTTCTTTAAAAAGTAGAGTTCTGCCAGAAAGTGTATATTGTATTAAATAAATTGGTCAAGTGTCTTGTTTTGAAAGCGAAATTGAAGGAAATACCTTTTGAAATGTGGAAGCACTTGCCGTGAAGAAACGAAGAAATCACATTCGGAAACACTCACTGTGAAGCATCACCATGGAAACAGCTTCTGAAGTGAAATCAAGATGGCCACCGGAGCGTGAAAGAGCGTGCTGACGTTGGTGTGAGTCATGAGATTGATGCCGTTATGCGCGTCATGATTGACTCGACGAATCAATAGCTCCGTGTCAAGAAATCAGAAACCATAAAGAAATCCGAGAAAAGGTGAAATCTTGGATCTTAGAAAGCAGGTTTCCGGCTTTAAGATGAAGTGAGGTGCGTCGAGGTTCCGGCGAAGTGCATTTCTCAATGAAGGTATTTGTAGATTTATGTGCAAAAATGGTAAAATGCTGTCAATGAATCCTTGTCGCCAATATGTCGCCAATATGTAAAGATGGAATGAATGGCAAAAGCAGACTTCAAGCTATTAAGAAATAGTTTATTCCATAAAAATGACAGCAAATCCCAGGAGCACGTCTAAGTAAGTCGATGTCTAACAGATGAATGGCTAGAATACAGTTTAACAACTATAGGCAACTTGTACCACGAGCGATGCACTTTTGAAGAGAAACATTCTCTTCAAAAGTCCGCGCCGTGGAATACAGAACATAACAATGAACAACTCAGAGCGCGCCTGAGCGTGCAGTAAAATATAAATAAATAACTTACATGTACTCTACAGCGTGGAAGCGCAAAGAAGCAAAATTATCATATAAGCCCTTCACTGAATGAGATGGGGGTGTCAGTGGCACACACTTTAAGAGAAGTCAGCTCATTCCTGAAATCCAAGGAACAAGAGCAGGGCAACTGAGAGAAACTGAGAACATTAGCAATCGATTCCTGGACTTAAGATTACCCTTCATAAGTATCCCAAATATATTGCGCCAGAATTAATTTTTATTAGATCCAATAAAACATTGTTACAGATAGCTCAGGGCAAAACTCCAATCTAAATTTAGAGATTTCAGCAACGCCCTCAGCTTCAATGTTGTACATAATTTTGATTTTACAAAAGTTTTTGCAAGGTCTATAGGAGATGTCTGGTGAATAATGACATTTTGAAAGCACAGAAAAATCAATTGCAAAATATCGTGGGGCAACTAACAGTACCATATCCGGTAGAGTAAGGTCCTGGGGAGGTATGGGCTACTAGAAAATGGTATAAGCTTCTATCCCCACCAGCCTCCAAAGAAGACGAGTGGCTGAGTGATATCGATTAGGATACTGCCTGATCACACAGGCTAGGGGTACTAACATGGAATATTAATAGATTTAGGCAGTGTCAAATTTTGAAAGTTTTAAGGAGTTAATACACTTACAAGAGATTGTATGTTTGCAAGAAAAGTGGCTGTGCAGCGAAACCCCAATGATTGATGTGTTTGTGCAGATAAATAGGACACCTAAGTGTACTCAGCAGAGACGCCCCTCTGGGGGCTTACTAACTTTCATATCCACCAAAATAGCCAAAAAGTTTGCACCAATAGAAGTAAAATGTAATTGGTTAGTGGCGTGAAGAGTGCAACTTCAGAACCCAGATTTGAGTTATGAATGTATGTTAATAGTAAATGTATAGATTCATGGGCGGGGGAAGGGAGAGTACAGGATTGAAGTGGGAAGATAGAAGGAGGATGTGGACTCCCTGTGTGCAAGCTATAGCAAAGATAGAAGAAAGGAACAGGGTTTGTATGAGTACGTAGGAATGTGGCACTTCCACCGGGTAAACGCCAGTCACTATGTATGTATTTGGATGGTGCATAAAGGAAGGGGTTAACCCCGAGCTCCCCAAATTACAGACCATAGGTCCAATACAAATAGAAAAAGGACTGTGCACACGTCTAGATTATGTCGCAGAATAAGTACTCTGTTTAAAGATCCAACAAACAAATACTAACGATGCAAATACTTTAAGAAACAATAAACTGTTCAGACGTTCCTTTATGTTCTTCTCTAATCTTGAAAGGTTGCCCAGCCAACACGTGCTTCGTCTGGGAAGTAAACCCAAGACTATGTCAAGGTGCCCCACAAGTCTTACCTTTGCTTGTGACGCGATTCCGCAGAGACGACAAGAGCACCCGTCCCTGTACCCACCTAACCCTCGTGGATGTTATGTTATGTTATGTTATGTTAGGGCTATTTGTATTGCGCACGGCTGCTCCAGCGAAGGAGCGTCCCGGCGCACCGACAAGGTGGCGAACACAACACAACAGAAAACAGAAAATATTATTTAAAAATGGGGGTATGGATTTTAACATAACTCAGAGAACAGAAGGGTTTTAGCGGCCTTGCGGAAGGAAAGCAAGTCGCCAAGGGTCCGGAGTTTCAAGGGGAGAGCGTTCCAGAGCGCGGCTGCCCGCACCCTAAAAGAGCGACCCCCCGCCCGACTGAGTTTGAACCGAGGGGCTGCCGCTAGTTCTTGGTCCAACGAACGCAAAGTGCGGCCCGGGATGTAAGAGCACAAAAGTTGGCACAGTAAGGGAGGCGGTAGGCCCTTCAGAATCTTGAAAGATATGCACAGTACTTTAAAATGGATCCGCTGCCTAACGGGTAACCAATGCAAGGCTCGCAAGGTTGGACCGGCCGAGCAAAACCTAGGAAAACCTACGATTGCTCTGGCCGCTGCGTTCTGCACTCTTTGAAGTCGGGTTAGCTCGGCCTGGTTTAACCCTATGAAAAGGGAGCTGGCATAGTCCAGCCGAGCCAAAACCGTTGCTTGTACCACAAGTTGACGGGTTGCGGCATCAAAATATTTAAGGGCAGGTCGCAGATTGCGCAAGATGCCAAAGCAGCACGCCGCCGTCCTTTTAGTGTGACCAACAAAGTTGAGGGAAGGGTCCAGCTGGATGACAATACCCAGCAGGGATGAGATGGACGCAGGGATGGTAGCCAGGGTGTAGGGTTAAAGGAAGGCGTGGAGCTGGCGGGGCGTCCCGGTGTCAGCTGGAAACCAAAGAAGATAGATCAGAGACTGAGCAGACCCAAACAGGAACCACCCCCCACACACACACACAGGACTAGGCACCCCTTGAGGACTCACCGATGCTCCCGGGAAGAAAGGCCTCCAGATGAGAACAGCTCCGGAAGGGAATAGCGAAGAAAAGGCGCTCCTGCGCTTTACTGGTAAGGACTAACTAAAGAAAGCGCTCCTGCGCGTTTCACCCCAGCTAAAACAAAAGGAAGCGCTCCTGCGCGTGTAGCCGAATGCTGGAAGCAGTCTACCTGCGGTATTCCAGAAGTACAGGCAAAGTTGTTTCCCTAGCGCTCCTGCGCAGTGGGAAACCGAAAACAAAACACCCCAAAAACACAATCCAGGTCTGTAAACACCCTCAAGGCGCTCCTGCGCATCAAGGGTTAAACCCAACAAAAAACGGGCACAGTCCTGGGACCCCCCAGGTGAGAAACAAACAAGCGCTCCTGAATGGCGCAGTCTTGAGGCAATGAAAGCGCTCCTGCGCGTCTTGCCTCTTTGAAAGCAGCCGAGGAGCAAAAGGTTGCCATGACAGCCAGTTCTCGGCAGGCAGGAATCAGCCGAGGATCAAAAGGCTGCCGTGAAGCTTTGCAGCGCTCCAGCGCGGCTCGTCAGGTAGGTCTGTAAACAGGACTCCGGTAGGAATCCGAAGCACAGTGCCGGCGGGAAACGCGAGGTTTAAGCGTTTCCCCCGGAAGTGCTTCCGTGCTCCCAGGTCGCCGCCCGGGACTAGACCGGGAACTCTACTTCCGGCCGGAAGTGAGTATCTCGGCTCCCGTGTGTTTGTGCGGAAGTGGCCGGCCACGGCAACGCCGCGAACCGTGACAGACTACATCAGAGCATGAGGCAAAGCAAAGGAGATCTGGGATCTCTCTGCCGGTTGTACTACCGTCCTGGCCGGTTAAGGAGGTAGAAGGGAATACTGTACTTGGGGAATGTTGTTCAGAGAATGTGTACTACGTGATGCACTCTGAACCGGTTATAATTCCGACCCGGTTCATGGCTAATGTTGATCTGCAGGTGAAGCGGACATAAATAGAGTCCGTCACGAGTGCCAGGGGTAGTGTTGAGAAGGAAGCCAGAGGAATGACTCGGCTGACTCAGCGAGTGTGCTGGTCCAACATACGTAGTCACAGCGTCTGGGACGGGAAGCAATGACTGCATTCAGATCACTCAGGATTTATAAAGAGCCGGCAGACACATGACAACCTACGACGGGTCTTTCACCTGGTAGAGAAGGCATCCAAAAATCACTACCGGCGGTCTTGTTAGTGCTAGATGCCGAGAAGTCCTTTGACCAAGTAGACTGGCCCTTTTTATTTCGCACACTGGTGTAGTATGGATTTTGCAACAGATTCACAGCCATGTTAAGGGCCAACTATACCCATCCAAGTGCCTGGTATTAGTCAACGAGGTGAACTTGGATACCTTCATACTAGAAAGAGGGATGTCACCTCTCGCCACTAATATTCGCCCTAAGCATCAAACGCCTAGCAGCAAAAATACGCAAGACAACCAGAATTCGGGGTATACCATTTGGGGCAGAAGAGCACAAAAATCTCTATTTGTGTACAACATGCAGCTTTCGGTAACAGACCCCGTCCGGGCCCAGACGGGCTCAGGGCTGGTCCCCCTGGCCGACCCACGGGAGCCTCATGCAGCCTGTATCAGGTACACGAAGGAGGAACTTATGCTGTGGCGGTCTTCCCATCTTGCCTCATGTAGATTTGCTCATGAGAGGGGACTACCGTTTCTGCCTTGCGGGGCTTGCAACTTAGGTCAGGAAATGGCCAGAGATAATTGTGCGTTATCAATGGCCTTGTTGAACTGTTGGTCCCTCCCTAGTCATGCGACAGAAATCAATTCCCTTATCCTTGACCACAAGTTGGACGCGCTGTTCCTCACAGAGACTTGGATCTCCTCTTGCTCCGGGCCGGATATGGTTAGGGCACTTCCACCGGGCTTCCTCATATTCCATCTAGATAGACCATTGGGGCGGGGAGGCGGAATCGCCATCATTCACAGGGATACATTAACGTGCAAGGCCCAGGACGGTGGGATAAACAATTGCGAGAGCTGTCAGTTCTCTCTACGTTTGTCGCCCACCGCGTCCCTGGCACGCCTTCTCGTTTATCGTCCACCGGGGACTACGGGCAACTTTTCTAATTCCTTTCTTGAAACGGTTGCGCTCCTAGCCTCTTCCACTGCCAACTTTGTGCCATTGGGTAATTTCAACATCCACTTCGACGACCCTCACAACCCCCTGGGAGTTGATCTACAGCATGATCTCAAAGCATTTGAGATCAACTTGGTCAATTCGGGTGCAACGCATGGAAAGGGACACTTGCTCGACCCCATTTTCTCTAACTCAGACCGCCTCCAAGTTCTGCCTGCATTGCCTCTGCCCTGGACAGACCATTTTATGATTCCGGCTCGGTGGCAGTACGATGCCCCAGTGGTATCTACACCTAGGGTATTCACGGTTGAAAGAGCCTGGTCTAGGCTCCCAGTGGATACCTGGGCGGTACACCTGGAGGTGTCCCGCCCCGTTTTCGGGACTGACCCGTTAGTAGTCGATGAGAAGGTAAATGCTTGGCTGACCAACTCACTGGATACCATCCTCCCTAAGAAAAGACGACTTACTAGGGGCAGGAGAGTGGGATCAGCGCCCTGGTATACGCCAGAGCTCAGAATACTGAGGAAGGGCTGCAAGAGGCGGGAGAGGATCTGGAGGAAGGACTGGGGCGAAGAGAGCCGGAGAGAATATCGGGTGGCTCTCGCTGCTTTTAAATCTGCCATCCGGGCAGCGAAATCTGGGTTCTATGAGGAGAGGATAGGCCTCTCTTCCAACTCATCAAAAGAGTCTTTTAAGGTCATCAGAGAACTCTTGAAAACCCCAGAACCTCCGGTCTCGCATGATAACCCACGTGAGAAATGCTTAGAACTAGCCTCTTATTTCAAACTTAAGATTGAAAATATCTTGTCATCTCTCCCTCGGTTAGCCCAGGAGCCATCCTCGGTGGGTAACCTAGGGTCTTGGCCCGGGGTGAGGACAGCAGAGTTGGCCTCCTTTGGACCAGTCACTGTGGACGAAGTTCTCGGGGCTTTGGCTTCCGTGAAGAGTGGCTCCCCGAGAGACCCGGCCCGATGAAATATCTGAAGCAGGTAGCCCCTACCATCGGCGGCCCAGTGACGGATCTTCTAAACTTATCCCTCACTCAAGGTGTGGTGCCCCCCAGTTGGAAAGGAGCGGTAGTCAAGGCCCTCCTGAAGAAGCCCAGCCTAGACCCCGCCGACCGTGCGAACTTTAGGCCCATTTCTTTACTCCCTGGCCTTGGTGGCGGAAAAACTTGTGAATAGGCGCCTATCGGGCTTTCTGGAATCCCACTCCCTACTGGGTGATTCGCAGACTGGTTTCCGCCCCGGTCAGGGGACGGACACCGCCCTGCTGGCAGTCGTGGAGAATGCCAGGAGCATTTTGGATTCAGGGGGATCGGTGCCAGTGATCCTCCTGGACCTCAGTGCGGCATTTGACACCGTAAACCATCAGGTGTTACTCCAGCGACTGTCGGGGGTGGGGGTCTCCGGGACGGCGCTGAAATGGCTCGCGTCCTTTTTAGAAGAGTGCACGTTCGAGGTTTGGGAAGGCCACGAGAAGTCAACATCGTTCCCTCTCCACCAGTGTGGTGTGCCACAGGGCTCATCGTTGAGCCCTACATTGTTCAACATCTATATGGCCCCGCTGGAGAGTGTGGTACTTCCACTGGGAATTAAGATCATCAGCTACGCCGATGATACCCAGTTGGTGGTAGGGCTCCCCCAGTTGGCGAACCAGCCCGATCAGCTGCATGCATGCCTGGTTAAGATCTTTACCTGGATGGGCAACTCAGCCCTTAAACTCAATGGTTCTAAAACCGAACTGATGATGTTGGGGAACTCTTCCCCTTCCCTGCCCCTAAGCAGCTGGCCCAGCTGTCTGTGAGTGCCACCTACCCCTAAACAGGAGATTAAGAGCTTGGGAGTGTGGCTGGAGCAGGACCTTTCCTTTAAGTCACACGCCAAAAAGACCGCAGGCGTGTGCTTTGGCCTGCTCCGATCAGCCCGGAAGATCTTACCCCTCCTCCCGACGGCCACCAGGAGGCTATTAATCCAGGGGCTCATCATCTCCCGGCTGGATTATAGTAACGCGCTGTTCCTGGGGGCGCCAGAATCTACTCTGAACAAACTGCAGCAAGTACAAAATGCCGCTGCCAGGCTTCTGACAGACCTTCCCAGGTGGCAATCAGCTCGTCCGGCGCTGAAGGCGCTTCACTGGCTTCCAGTCAGAGAGAGGGTGAAGTTTAAGGCACTCTGCATGGCCCACAAAATCCTGCAGGGGAAAGGGCCACCCATCCTTCGTGGTATGGTTCAACCCTACAAGGCCCCCCGCGCACTTCGCTCTGACCACCAACATCTCCTGCAAGTCGCGAGAGTAAGAAAGGCCAGGTCTGGTGGTAGAAGATTCTCTGTTAACGTGGCAGCTCTGTGGAATTCCCTGCCGATTGCCTTGCGTTCTGAAACCGGCACTTTACGATTTCGTAAATTTTTAAAGACTTTCCTGTTCCCTGCCTAATGAGTCGTCTCTGTTAGGGCTGCTCTTTCTGGACAAGCGCTGGGATGCCCAAGGGTAACCACGCGCGATATAAAACTAATTAATAATAATAATATTAAGAGTCGTCACTGCCATCAGTGATGGAGGACCTCAGGTGATTTGAGCAGATGGCGGCCCTCCAGGTCAACCTCACAAAAATCATATCTGCTCAATCTCACATTACCACAGAGGGAAATGGAATAATTGGTGGTATCCACCCCCCTTTAAGTGGGATTTTAAGCATAGCTTGTGGGACTGCCTGACTATTAGACCATTCTGGTAAGAAATACTGGCACAAATTAAAGACATCCTGGGATACCCCAAACTGAGAGACTCAGGCTCGACACTGTGAATCCTGAGGTCAGACACTCTTAAATGTTAGAAAGTTGGAGATAGATCCAGCATATGGTTATGCCTGGGAGCATCGAAGATGGCAGTGGCAGCGGCATGGAAACAAGAGGCCGCACCGTCTATGACCTTATGGTATTCATGCCTGTGGCAAGCCATCACTATGGAGCACATGGCAGGCGTTATAACAGACTCCTACAATAACTTTGAGTACATATGGGGACCGCTAGTAGAATACTTATCGAGGGGGCGTGCCCAACACGAACCTGGGCACTTCATCTCTTTCAGATCATTGTCACCTGAATTTCTGTATGTGAGAGGCTGTCGCCCATGGAGGACACCTAATACTGTGCTTAAGATGCTTGTACCTTAATGATTGCTGCACTGTATGTTGAAAAAACAAAAATGTAAATACATTTAAAAAAACTATTGAAAGGTGTAGTGCAGCACTCTTTTATCACATGGATTTTAATGTAGGCACCAAGGCAAGCTTTTGGTACTATTACTTCTGAGAGCTCTGATCACATCCAAAATGGCCGCATACAGGGGTCACAGCCATGACCAGCAGTTTTATGTGATGGCACAACATTACGGTGTCACAGCGGCCCCACTAACATAAAGCAAAGACAGGTCCCTCTAGAATGCGCTGTTTCCAGGGCTTCAACTGTTAATGTGGTAAGGCAATGCACAACTCGTTTTGCTTGTCTTTGCCTCACACTTCAGTTTTTTTCTCTTTTAATTCTGTTCAAAATGGCAAACCAACAGCAGGAATTTCAATGTAGTGTTGTACTCCTTGGTTGCTCGTTTTTTTCTTCTTTTGTGCTTTGCAGTCTTAACAGCCTCCTTCCACAGCTTCAGCAAGAACTGTAATTCGGTGAACTTCACTGGGTTTTTCTTTCTCCAGGGCTACAACTCATTGCCTAAATTGAGGTGTCTTTCTTCCATAAGGAACCCACAGCATGTGGCAAGCTTTGGCTTTTATAGCAACCCTGTTGCAAGTGAACATCTGCTGCTCCCAGCTCACCAGTCCATAATGAATTCCCTTTCATTTGTACAATAACATTCTAAACAATAAAAAACTTTATAACCACATTCAACAAAGTGCATAACATAGGAAAAGGACCCAATGCCACAGCTGCCTTTTCTCAAATGTACTTGTTTGTGTTAAAGCTTTTGTGCATTTAAATCAAAATGTGCATCATTAATAGTGTGCAGAGCAATTAATCTGCATTTGAATTCACATGTCCATAAAGTTATTACATTGAACCTAACTTGCTACGACATGTTAAAGTGTTTTTTTTAGCTTAGGCGTACTTGTCCTCAGGCTTCAACGCCATCTTGCTGAAAATGGTTGCTGTATCATCATCTTTATTCTCTGTTTATATTTCTGCCTAACACTACATGCAATAAAATATGGATTGTTTATTTGTGAATACCTTATTAATTTGGAAGGGCTGAATCAATATTCATGTAGTGGGTTGGTGCTAATATGATAGGGTTATATAAGGATTCATAATGCTATAACATGATTTGTTGAAAATGTAATTTTTTGCTCACATCATGCTGCCTTTATAGCGTCAGTGCTTTCTCATGGAGATATGACGTTGTTTACCATTCTCCTAGGGCGGCTGCCCAATTTCTGACTGATTTTGCAGCACATTTTAGATTTGGTCTATTACTGATTTTCAGTTTTTCTACATTGTACCTAAAAAGGACAGTCTTTCTGACAATGACTCTATGCATTCAAAGATACTATTGCTGCACCAGCATTTAAATATTTATGTTTTGTATTGTTACATTATTCAAAATAATAAACCTTAATTTTTCTCTAAATTCTGCTTTAGAACCACTTTTTGTTTGAGTCCTCTTCTCATTGACAGTATTTTGAAATGCTGTAGGGAACCTTGCATATGGGACACACTGCCTCTTGAGTTGAGGTTAACACCATCCCCAATCCACACAACAGCTGGGCACGCCATTGAGGTGCAGAATTGCTAGTGGTCAATAGCGGCCATATCTGCATCAAATTCCCTTTTTACTACAACTACACATGTTTCTTTAAATGTCCTCTGCTCATTAAAGGACCTCTGATACCTGAAATGCCCTCTGCTTATCCCAAATACCCTTGGTTTTGTGTTTGCCTATACTGTTTGACTCAGATAAGCTTCTTTGTATTCCCACGCTGCTTTTCTAAGAAATGTAAAAGCTATCTACCTGAAGCATGTTTTGTTAGGCAGGGGAGAAAACCTTACTCTACCTGCGCACGTTCACATTTAGTAGAAAAGTGTATGTTAAGGATGGAAAATATCGACTCTCTTAAATCATATTTCTGTGCAATTGTAAAATTGCCCACATTTTGAGCTCAGGCGCTACCTACACTGAGAGAGTCACTCAAGAGGACCAGACTCCGGCTGAATCTGAATAGTATTTTGTTTTGTGGAGTTTGACATTTTTGGTACAAAAGGATCCCGTTGTTAGCTGCTGTCTGTGTTTTCAGCTAACATCCAGAAATACATTTCCGAGTGTGCACTCCAGGACATCTACTTGTGCAGCAGATCTACAAATTCTGTTTCTAAGTTGGACCTAGAAAATTTGTGAGAATGCTCTTATTCAACATAGGATAATGGTCTCAGAGAGGAATCAATGTTTAACTCACTTCTTAAAGAAGGTAAGGTGCTTATTTTGGCATTGATGTATGTTTAATAAGTCTAGGTTTGTCTTAAGTTGTTTTGTGGCTTGAAAATAACAGAACAGTTTCAATCAAACCCAAAAGGCTGTAGTGCCTCAAAAATAGAACTTTGGTAGATTGGGTGGTGATTTTACGAGGGAACACACAGATGTACTTGGGTGGTTGAGGTAGTAAGAAAATATAATAGTGCAGGTGCCTTTAAGCATTTCAGGCGCACAAGTAACACAATTCGTTTTAAAGAGATAATCAAATACGATTGCAGAGTTCAAAGGAGAATGTTTCATTGCAAAGGGAAAAGTAGAGGTCTATGAAACTGCTTCTAAATAACAGAAAAAATAAAAGTAGTGGAACTTAGTTCCCATTGTTTAACATTAACTTTCATTTTTGAGAAACCCTGTGCCATACAACAACCCTGACATCCTTTATTTTTCTGAATTGTGCTGATGTATTTTAAAGTCAAAGGGTCTGATTAAAAACTCGGCGGACGGGTTACTCAGTCACAACGGAGAGGGACATCCCATCAGCCGAAATATAAATCCCATTACATCCTATGGGATTTATATTCCACCAAAATATAAATCCCATTACACCCTATGGGATTTATATTCCGCCAAAATATAAATTCCATTACACCCTATGGGACTTATATTCCGCCAAAATATAAACCCATTACACCCTATGGGATTTATATATGGCGGACAGGAAATCCATCACCGTTCCGATGGGATAACCTGTACGGACAGGTTATCCCACGAGTTCTAAATCAGACTCATATCTTATAAGTAGTGAGTATGCAACAAATATAGCCAGTAACACAGTGTAGTTGTTCTCAAGACTACAGTCTGAAGCATTGCCCACTGACTCCGGAAGAACAGAAACTCAGTGGAGGTGCAAGGGATGCATGGAGTGTTATTATTGGCATTTGTGTAGTTCATTCCTTAACCAGTTTGAGCCATCCTGTGTTTATCTGTTTATGAGGTTCGAGTCAGTTTTTAAGACTTTGTGATATAATTTGCATAGTGTGAGGACAGGTAATAGATTTATGTGTGAAATATAAACCTGTGATAATGCCAGATGGTTGCTGTCTTTATTGAACTTTGTATACATGATATGAAGCTGGAAGCTGGAGAGATGTGGCCAGAAGGCATCATGAATGCTATGACTTCTGTCAAATTTTTATTGGCACATCTGTAATTGATACTGTGCCAAAGTATAGCTGCCTATAAGTTATATGCCATATTTCACACATAGTCCTGTCTTCACCACCTAGGATTGCACATCTTAAGCTGAGGCTTTCAGGAGTCACTGAGATGTGTGCAGGAAAGGTAAGTGTTAGGTGCGAACCCAATTTGCAAAGTAGGCTTTTCCAAATGTTGCCACTTTCTTTTTTATTGAAGTTGCCAATTGTACAACTTAAGAAAGCTTGAGAAGATAAAAAATTGCCAAACAACATATGAAAATTTCTGAAAACGGAGCAATTTTCAGTGGCAAATCGACACAAACCAATTGTTTTGTGCTAGGATTCTCCTGCTAAAAAATGTACATAAAAATCTTGTGCAGAAACTATTTTTGTTGAATTGCCCTGCCATCCCTATGGCTGCTCAACACTCACAGAAGCCTGTGCATGTACATTCATGCATTGACCTCAAATGAAAAAGTCTTGGCAAAGCCAGTATGTACGACATTGGATGTCTTTGTTTTGGTTTTTACAATGATCTTTTTTTTGTAAACTGTTATTGTTGGAGCAGCTGCTGAGCACTCAGCAAAATAAAAACAAATTCGCAAAGTTAGTGGTGCAGCCCGCGCTATGTAAATTGCTGTATTTATTTACTTACTTACTAAAGTCTGTTCCGTTGTATGTCGGAGTCCACTACCCGCCACCCTGGCCCTCCCCCACCCGCCCATCGCCCTAGAGCGCTCGCTCAGCGAGCTGCCACTGGTATACAACTAGTATAATTTCGCTAAATTGCCCATTAACGTACAACCCCCTTCAATTCTCACCAGCTGTTAGAATCAGAAGGTTGTGTATAAAAACATAATGATCATTTACACAAAACATATCAAAAATTGAATGCAAGTATAGGTCTTGCACATTACCTAACTGTTAGACCTGTCAGCCTTAGGGTAGTCTTACTCCCAAACTTCTTACCTTCATCCTCCTTTTTTCCTGATCTCGTTTTTGCTAACTTTACCACTGCTAACCAGTGCTAAAATGCATGTTCTCACTTCTTGACCCATGATAATATTGGCTTATTCACAATTGCATATTTAATTTACTTATAAGTCCCTAGTAAAGTGGCACCACATGTACCCCAGGTCTGTAAAGTTAATGCTACTTGTGGGACTGCAGAATTGATTTTGCCACTCACTTATCTAGTCCTTTAAACATGTCTCAGGCCTGCCATTGCGGAGCCTGTGTGTTTCTCAAACAGCCATTTCGACCAGGCAAAATAAATCATTTGCCAGGCTCAAACCTTCATTTTAAATACATATTTATTTATTTATTTGCGGGTTTATAGAGCGCTTGAATCGACTCCCAGTGGAGTATCTCTGCGCTTAGGAGCCAAGAACAAGGAGAACAGAATGACAACCGCAGAATCTAGATCTGATTACTGAACAGCAGGGTTTTGAGCTGCTTTCTAAATTTTAGATGCTCTGAGCACTGTCTGAGGGACAAAGGGAGTTTGTTCCACAGTGAGGGTCCCGTTATAGATAAGGCTTTACCGCCATGCCTGGCCTTTCTAGCACGGGGTACCACCAGAAGAAGGCGGTCGCTGGATCTGAGAGAACGGGTCAGGATATATGGGGTAAATTTCTTTTCCAGGTAGGCAGGCCCTTGTCCGTTAAGACTTTTATGTATTAAACAGCATATTTTAAACTTCGTTCTCTGCCGGTTTGAGAGCCAATGCAGTTGTTCCAGAAGAGGTTGAGATGCCGTTCTTGGGGGGACATTTAGGACTAAACGGGCCGCCGTGTTCTGGATTACTTGGAGCTTAGCCAGCACACCCTTATTTGCAGAAAGTAGTAGGCCATTGCAATAGTCGATCCGACTTAACACAAGAGCCTGTACCAGAGTTCTCCTGAAAGAATCTGGGAGCAGGGGGAAAACTTTGCGCAACAGGCTAATAGTGTGGAAGCAAGAGCCTATGACAAAGTTGCTGTGTTGTTTCAGCGATAGTTCTTGATCTAGACGTATCCCTAGATTTTTAACGACCTGTTTGGGTTCTGGAACGGCTCCCAGGTCTTGTGGCCACCAGTCAGGAGTCCACAGCATTTTGGCCTCCCCGAACAACATGACTTCTGTTTTGTTAACATTGCACTGGAGGCCATTGGAGGACATCCATTGTGCTACAGCCTTCATGCCTGAGGAGAAGGAGCTTATTACTTCAGTGGAGAGAGTTTTGAAAGGGAAGAGGAGCTGTGTGTCATCCGCGTATGACACTGGGATGAAGCCATACGTGGGCATCACTCTTGCCAGGGGTGCCACGTAGATGTTAAAAAGGATTGAGCTCAAACAGGAGCCCTGTGGCACCCCTTTCGAAATCTCCACCTCCACTGAGCTGTAAGCACCCTCGATGACGCTCTAGGTGCGATTGGATAGGAAGCTCCTTAGCCAGGCGAGGGCTTTGTTCTTTAGTCCAATGTTAGCCAACCGGTCAATTAAGATGGTATGTGACACGGTGTCGAACGCTGCCGGCAGATCTAATAGTACCAGGATTACGGCGTAGCCTTTGTCCTGATACATATGCAGGTCGTCCGTGACTGATAGAAGGGTGGACTCAGTGCTGTGCTTTGGCCTGAACCCTGATTGAGAATAGTCCAGGCCGCCAGCAAGTTCAGTGTAGTTAGACAGATGTTGGTTAACATGTTTTTCGGTCAGTTTCCCTAGGAATGGTGGTAGGGAAATGGGCCTAAGATTGGTTAGTTCGGTCCAAGGTATGGCAGTGTTTTTCCTGATTGGTCTTACCAGGGCTCGTTTCCATTCCCTGGGGACGTCACCTGAAGTTAGTGAAAGATTCACGAGTCTCTGAATCACAGGGCATAATTCTTCAGTAAGAGTGGGCATTATTCTGGCTGGGATTGTGTCGTCCGTGCTTCCACTCTTAATCTGTGTGGATAGCGATGATA
This sequence comes from Lissotriton helveticus, assembly GCF_964261635.1. NCBI lineage: Eukaryota > Metazoa > Chordata > Amphibia > Caudata > Salamandridae > Lissotriton > Lissotriton helveticus. The sequence continues at coordinate 361,414,396 of NC_136062.1, forward strand.
CCTCCTCGGCAGGGATGGGGGGAAAGAGTCCAGAGTATGTGTAATCTGATTCGGTTCATCATTAATCAGAGGGAGTGATGGGATTGTACTAGTTGCCCTGTTGGAGCTAGTTATTTTCTCGTAAATTGTGTCTATTTTCTTGGTAAAGAACTGGGAAATTTCATCGCATAACTGTTGCGATGTAGATTCAGAGCTTTCACACGCCACTGGTTTTACGAAGGACTGTAAGATTTGGTACAAAACCCTATGGGAATTTCCTGCAGCTGTAATTTGGGACGTGATGTGCATTTTGCGTGCTGTACGAATGGCTTTATGATAAATGGACAGAGAGTTCCAGTAACGGTTCTTATCATCCGCCAGGTGGGACGATCTCCACCTCTTTTCCAGTTTTCTGGCGGCTTGTTTTAGCGTTTTTAAATGTTCTGAGAACCACACTTCTTGTTTGTGGGCTGGTCGGGATTTAAACAGTTTCAGAAGGGCTATGTCATCTATGGCTGCCCTAGTTGCCCTTTCGAATTTCTTTAGATCAATTTCGACGTTCTCTGAGGAAGTGATGGAGGGTTCGACAAACCTCTCTTTAAATGGGATTTTATTGATATTGTGCCATTGTGTTCGTTTATTGGGCAGTGAGATCGGGCCTGAGGGGGTGGGTTTAAAGTGGGGAGTATAGATTCAATAATAAAGTGGTCTGTCCACTTAACTTGTGTTGGAGGCAGGCAAAGGACCGAAGGGGAATTGGATAGGACCAGATCCAGGGTGTGACCTGCCTGGTGAGTTGGCCCGTAATTCCGTTGTGTTAGTCCCAGTAGGGACAAATCAGTCAGTAAAGACTGTGCCTCACAACAATCTTGTAATTAGCTGTGCACATTAAAATCCCCTACTAGTAGAAAATCGCTGTCATCATTTACATATGTAAATGTACATGTATTTATATAGCGCAAATCACCGACCCGGTATCTAAGCGCTTGCTTAGGGCACCCGTCCTGGTATTCCCCTGTGAGATACCCCGGCAGGGTATCCACAAGGTGAAAGCCAGGCATCCCGCCGCGAGGGGCCGTAGTGGAGATTAAGCAAGCTATTGCCCAGAGTCGCAGAGTGTGACCCCGTGAGTTGAGTAGGCACCGGAGCGAGAATTGTCGAGTCTGTGGAATTTTTGAGCCCGAGACCCGCCGAGGCGGGGAACCGCACCCTGGTCCACGGCCAATCTCAGCTTCCGGGTCTGCCACCTCTAACCACTGAGCCACGCTTCTCCACTTATGGGGCAAGTATTTCAATCAGTGTGTTAGAGAAGTTTGTGCACGGTCCAGGAGGGCGATACACCAGCGCTCCCATTCGGCTTTCCTTAGGAGAAGTGGTAATTTTGAAGATCAGTAATTCTAATTCGGGTGTGCTAAGTTCCTCTGATATGGTAATAACAATTCCTTGTTTATGAACAATCGCAATCCCTCCACCTATCTTGGTGGGGCGGTTTAGTCTGACTATTTTGTAGCCCATCGGGATTCCTAAAGTTATAGCGGGAGTCGAATGGGGCTTTAGCCATGTCTCGGTAAGAAAGCACAGATCAGGGTCTCTGGAAGAGATTAGGGGCCAGATGTAGGACACCGAATACGGGTCGGTAACGGCCGATTTTGGCTGTTACCGACCGGTATTTGGTGTTTGACATGTAGGGGGCCTTAGATTTACCGATTCGGTAATTACCGAATCATACAGATTCGGTAAAAATTACCGAATTTTTACCTACATCTGATTTACCGAATCTAGAATACCGAATCGGTAAAATTCGGTATTCTAGAGTCGGTAAATCAGATTTACCTACATCTGGCCCTAGATCCCATACCTTGGCTGTATGTTTTGATAGTGATCTAATATTACAGAGGAGATTCTTGTTCCTCATGGAGGCCTTAACGATGTCACTGCTAACGGGGGTGGGGTGGTGCCTATTAGTGTGACCAATAGGGCTAGCGTCCTCCTTATGGATGTTAAACTGGGTGCGGCAGTGACGGCAGGAAAAAGGCCCCTCTACATAAACGTTTTCCCCGCTTATGCATCCCTGTAACGGTTTATCCCGTAGTTTTAGGAGTACCTGTAGTGAATAGGTAGTCCGCATGGTCGAGCGCAAATCCAGGTTTGCAGATATAGCCCCCATAGCTCCGGCCTCGTCCGGACGCGGACGGGCGCAGACGGGCTGGTGTTTGGCACATCTTCGGCGCGTGCTTAGGCGCCCCCCTGCACGCAACCGCTGCGCGGTTGTGCCGACGAGTGGCTAAATAGCCCTTTGAGCTTGAAGGCTAGAGCGCTAACCGCTCAACTGTCAGGAAGTGTCTGGGCGTGTCTCTCTGGCTCTTACCTGTCCCGCCCTCCGCTCAACGGTATTGGATACCAAGTCGGACTGGGGCGGGCAGGCTGCAACACTGAGCACAGACTTCCTAAATGAGCCCTAATACCCCTGGCAGCTCCGTGATTGAGCGTAAGTGCACAGAGAGTGAGTGTTTTAAAATTATTAGTCAATTCCAACACTACGTAAGTGATTTAAAAATTCGTAATCAATTTTTAATAGCGTGACATTTAAGTTTTAAAATGAGATCCACAAAACCAACAGAGTGTTCTGCTCTGCAAATGTTTACCTGGCGCCAAGCGGGGTCGGGAGACACTGCCACTGTCTACCTTAACCGCCCTATGTCACCCGTAGCTTAAGCCCTGGATAGCCCAGAGGGCAGGGTGCAATGTAGGACATGTACTTTTAAGTTTTACCTGCCCTGCGAGTAAAAACATGTAAATTCATGTTTCACTACCCATAGGATAAAATTGGAGTTGCATAATTACATTTTATAAGTGTCATTTTCAAATGGGGAGAGACAACCAGTACATATTTGGTGTCTCTGGAATCACTATTCAAAATCTTATCTTTGGGTAAAGTTGGACTATAAATTGCAATTCTGAAAATGCCACTCTTAGAAAGTTTGCATTTTTTTTATCTTAGTCATTTAAAGGCTGTAGCCTGTCTCAGGTCACATGATTGGGTTTAGATTTCAATTGAGCTTTGCGTATTCCACCTAGATAACCACACATGATAGGGAGTTTGGGTAGGCCTGGATGGGCCATCACTATCAGTATGGGAGGAAGGAGCTGGGCACAACCACACTCACACCCGAATAGGCTGTGTCCTGCCTCAACATAAAGTGCTGCATGCCCACTGTTCACCTGGAGCCAGGGTATGGAAGGCAGGATGCCCAAGCACTTCAAAATGTTTCTTCCCACTCCGAAGGCACAACTGAATATGAATACTGGATTACAGACACCAACTCTTCAAGACACTTCTGGAACTGTAGATACTCTGCCTGGAAGATGGACTACTGAGCTGCTACAAGCCTTGCCACTCTGCTGGATTAACCCTTGCTGGACTTCTGCTGAGCTGCCTGCTGCCCCCTTGCCTGATTGAAAAGGGCTGTATCCACATCTCTGGTACCCAGAACCCAAAGTGACTCAAAGGGCTTTTTGGCTGACCCCATTATCTGAAGACTCAAGGACACAACTAATGCCCCTTAAAATAATTGCATATGAGAATGTGGTGTAGAGGGATGTAGTGAACCTTGAAAGAATGTGAAGTACAATATTTCCAGGTCAGAACGTGAGGCACTCTCATTTTGAACTTAAAAAAAAGAACGTGAGGCACTCAAGACACTCAAGGACAATAGGGACATCATAATAAAGTCGGCTGACAAAGGGGGTGCATTAGTTGTAGAAAACACCAATGACTATAATACTACGATCAATATACAACTGAAAGATAGAAAAAGCTACACTAAACTTAATGCAGACCCCAGAAACAAGATTACCATTTTTATCAAGATAGTGACTCATATGGGATTGGAGGAGGGATTCCTTACTGAATTAGAACATGACTGTTTAAACAAAAAACAACCCAGACTGCCCACAATATACACTCTCCCTAAAGCCCACAAAATACTTGGAGAGACCATCCAGGCGCCCAATAGTCTTAGGATTTGGCTCCATACTGGTACCAATATGCAAATATGTGGACTTTTTCTCGAAACCTAAAGCTGAGCCCACAAGAGCATACCTGAGAGACACAATGGAGACTATCAGACTGGTAGATAAACTCGCCTTCAATCCAGAAGAACAATTACTGTTAACCAAGGACGTTACATCCCTATACACCAACATTCCCCGAGGCCAGTTTTGAATGTCATTAGGCGGGGGTTTGGATAAGAGGTATCAAACAGTACTGGTTCTCACTGACTTCATTGCGGAGCTACTGGAAATCGCTATGATGAAGAATTAATTATTTTTCCAAGCGGATTATTTCCTTCAAACTAAGGGAGCACATTGGGGGCAAATTTAGCGATACTCTCTATATGGACAACTATGAAAATATTGATCTTTAATGATGATAATCCATACCAGGGCAATATTGCTCTTTGGAGACAGTATATTGATGATGTCCTTTTGATTTGGACAAGGAACGAAACAGACCTCAGGCATTTCCATCAGTGGTTTAATGAGAGATCCCAAGAGACCAAGTTCACTATTCAATATAGTTCCACCAGTATAGATTTCCTTGACATTTCCATTAAGGCCGAGAAGGGTGAACTTTACACCACTCTATTTAGGAAATGTAGTGAGAAAAACACCCTCCTACGTTACACAAGCCACCATCCTAGAAATTTGAGGAATAATTTGCCTTATGGGTAATTCCTCAGACCTCAAAGGAATTGCTCACATAAAGCGGATTACTTTAGGGAGTCAGAGAACCTACGAATCCGACTGGCAGAGAGGGGTTACCCAAAAATCTTACTTCAGAAGGCCCAGGAGAGGGCTTGGTTTAAGACAAGGGAAATCCTGCTTGAACCCAAACAATAGGCGGGTGAGACACGGAATAGGTTGATATGTGTGACGACCTACTGCACTTGGAGTGATGAGATAAGATAGGTTATTAACAGGTACTGGGCATTAGTGGCAGATGAGATTGACACCAATGCATTTGTTCAGGAAAGGTAAGTACATTAGAGATGATGTAGTGAGTTCCTACGTAGAAGGCCCTCCTACACCACCCATACTTTCACAGGAATTTACCTCAGGTCACTGGCCACTGGCCATTGTAAATGTGGGAGTTGCAAGGCATGTGATTTGACGGATGGAGACAAAAACATTCAACCACAACAAACCTATTCACAATGACAGGACACACAAACTGTAATAGTGTCGATGTGGTATATGTTATGGTATATTCTTGTGGATTTTTGTAGATTGGCCAGAACCAATAAAAAATAAAAGTATGCATACTTCAACACTGTAGTAGCATCGGGTGCAAGGTTCAAGGGGCGCATATGTTGGAACACTTCCATACTCACCTGGCTGAAGTCTGAGATGGATAGTGCTAGAAAACATCTCTCTGGGCCCAAGGAGTGGTAGTTTGGTTGACATTCTCAATTTGCGAGAATGCAAATGGATGCACATCCTAGGCACTATGACCCAAGGGTTGCATGAGTATGAAGAGATTACATGGCAGGTGTCGCTATTGATAATGGCTGACATAATGATCACACATTGTGACCATCACAGCTACAGCAATCGGACACTGTTTTTTATGAACTGAGATGTTTGAACTAGGTAAATGTAAGGGTAATTATGGGTTGTGACAATCACACCTTGTATCAACAATGTGATCTATATTACCTTGCGACAATATAAGACATCGTAATTAATCAAGTTACATTTTGAATTCCTAAGGGGTGGTTTTACTTAGAGTACATTTTTAACAACAATGATATTTTGTTCCAAACAGTTGTATTTCTGTCTAATCTTAACAACAATGAACAATTGGCGTCCCTATTTTATTTCTTCCAAACAAGAATGACATTGGGACCCATGAACTGTACTTTATTTGTTGCTTGCTATTACATAACATTAACAGCCTGATTCATGAAGCTAAATTGCACTCGCAAAGGGCAAGATTCTCAGACTCTTGCCTTTTGCGAGTGCAATTTTGGCATTTGGGATTCACAATCCCAAATGCAAAAATCGCTAATGAAGAATTAGCTAACATGCGAGGATTAGCATTTAAGGAATCTCTATTAGAGATTCCTTAAATGCTATTCATGACACTTTCAAAAATTGCGAGTTTGCAAATTTGGGCCGCTATTTACCGAGAGGTCAGACCTCTCGGTAAATAGCAAAAACTTAGAAAAATGCTTTTAAAAGCATTTTTCTAAGTTGCATGTTGCACACACACATGTCCTTTGGACATGTGTGTGCGCAACACCTGTTCAAATGTGCATTTTAGGGGTGCTACAGGGTGTCCTTTGGACACCCCTGGCACCCTTAAAATCGCTATCTAATTTGCGAGTAGTAAATTGCTACTCGCAAATAAGGGATACTCCCCATTCATTCCTATGGGCCTTTTGGCCCATAGGAATGAATGGGGAGTTATTCCTTTTTTTGCGAGTAGCAAATTTCTACTCGCAAATAGAGAACATGTAGGAATCGCTATTTATTTAGCAATTCCTACATGAATACCGTTTTGCGTGTCCTCAATAGCGAGTCGCTATGATTCGCTATTAGGGCCACGCAAAACGGCCCGTACATGAATCAGGCTGTATATGACTTACTAATAACTAATAATAACGCAGCATAACTAATAGATCAGCAATTGGTAAATGCTACCACATAGATAGGAACTGAATAAAACATTAGACCAGTCCCTAAGTGTGGATTAAGTTGTTCTTTGTCAAATTCAAGGATCAATAATAAAAAGTCCTTGTATCATTAGACCTGGACAGAAGCAGAAGGATAATGCTCCCTGTTTGACGTGCCCGTGCCTACAAGCTCGGCTCATCCACTGCTGTGTGCTACGCAGTGACGTATCTTTCGAATTCGATGCAGCATGTAGTGACTGCATCCATCACGTGCCCAGACGTTTGAGCTCAAGCTGTTCTGTCAGTACAGTAGGCCCATCACTAGCTTATGCAGCGCAGTGATGCATCGTTGGGTGCAGCATGCAGCGACTGCATCCATGACGTGTGGCCAGCCGCGTGCACGCTGACTTCACTGAATTGGATTTAAGACACGCGATATGGGCGGTCCCTTCTTCCCCTTATTTAAATACCATTGAGTAGGTTTTAATGCAAGCATACACTTCTTTTTCTTTTAGAGTCTGCACCTTGAATAAACTGGACGACTCTGTGTTTAATTGCTATTATGACAAGTTAATAAGTCAATGAAGCCCTTCACAACAGGGGGATTAATAGCACTGGTATGCAGTCGTTGTTACCGCCACTGTTTTTACCTATTATTTATTAGACATTTGTGGTATTGCTTTCAGCTCAATGACATACTGGATCCATTCAGACTAATATAAAGGGACCTTGTCTATAGATGAGGAGCAGGTTAGCTTTCACATCTGATATAAAAAAAAAATTAATCTTTATTTACCATTTTAAAATATCTTATTTTAAAATGGTAAATAAAGTTTTAAAAAAAAATGATTTGATATCAGATGTGAAAGCCAACCTGTTTTCACATCTGTTACTTGGCGCAGCAAAATAACAATACAAGGAGTGATAATGTTTCGTTCATACCTCATTCTGTGCGAGCATACAGGTAAAGAGCAGATGACCAATAACATTTACACTAGGGAAGAAATTTGATAAACAGTACCATGAATTAAGTAATCTTCACTCATCCCTGAATGTACAATATGATAGCGTAGGAATTTGAACCCATTCCGGTAGGGACTATCCCATCATGTGGTTGTGAGGAAGCAGCTTGGCTCTCTTCAAGCAAATCATTTTCCAATGGACGCCATATCTTTCTAGGTCTGACCTTCGGGGGAAGCATGGTAGCAAATGAGTCATCATTGGTGTTACAATATATAAGACTGTGCATCCAAGCTTTAGCTGGTGTAGTCGTTTTGCTGCCCCATCGTAATGCCAATTCTCGTTTGGCTAACCCCAATGCTATAGCAACAAATCTACGGACTTTTTTCAGAATGTTCCGAACATAACCCATTAGCGCCACCTCAGGTCTAGGGACAAGCTCAAGGGCAACCATTTTCGACAATATTGCATGCACTGACTTCCAATAATCGCACAGTTTAATACACGTCCAGGTCATGTGTGCAAAATCTGCTTGGTGTGTACCTCATTTTGGACATGCGTGTGGTCGTGTGGGATCAATGGCGTGGATCTTAGCAGGTGACACATACACCCGCCATAGAAATTTAAAATGGAAAAATGTGTGCCTGCTGTTCATAGATACTTCTTTAGTCTGGGTGCAACAAAAGGACCAAAAACGTGATCAATTTTGTGGCCTAAGTCATGTACCCAGGTCTTGCGTATTTTAGAGTCGCTACTTGGGATTAGTGCCATAGTGGCTCTATACAATTTGGATATGAGATGAGCACCATCTGGATCGGCAATCACAAGGGTCAGGTGGGAAGGGGGTTGGCTCAAGTGGAAATTCTGGGATCTGTGCCCGAAGAATGCTGTGTATTCTCCTAAGGATAAAATGGTCCATAAAGGAGGCTACACTAAAACGATCCTCCTCCGTGCTTGAGAAGGCAAGGCCACCCGGGAACATATCCCCAGGTATTACCAACAAGTAAGTATTACGTATCCGTTGTACTAGCTTCTCTGCTGTGATGAGTATCCTATTACTATTAATTGCTGGGAGATTAGACGCATATAATGTGCGAAGACCATCAATCTTAGCCAACTTCAACCACGCCCAGCTAGTAGTAGAGACTGTCTGTATGTCATGTGAAATCCTCTCGGAAGAATCATCCTGAGTGGAGCAGGGAGAACTAAATCGGCTTCCGGTCTGGAATAGGGTATTTTGGCGTCTGGATGGTACCAAGAGTGTGCAAAACTGCACTGCGATACCAAATTATAAATGTGAAAGTTAAGGACTCCCAAACCACCCGCTCATATGGGAGGGCCAAAGTATCCCAACTTATCCTAGCTCTGTTACCTCCCCACACCAATCTAATCAGATGGCACCGTATTGTGTGAAAAAAAATGTTGGGGAGGGGGTTGGGAACATTGTAAAATAAATGCAGAAATTTGAGAAGTACTACCATTTTAATGAGGGCCGCTCTGCCGGCTAGTGAGAGGGGCAACTTTATCCAATGCTCAACTTGTTGTTCTGTAGTATTTAGCACGGGCCATAATTCAACAATATAATCTGCTCTATATCTCTGTGTAGCTGTATACCCAGATATTTAGTTGAGTCCTCACACCACGCCAAGGGGAAGGGGCATTCTCACTTAGTAGTAGCTGACGTCAGTGGGAATATTTCCAATTTGCTCTAATTAATACCCAATCTCGACAAGCCCCCGAAGCGGATAACCTCCCTAATTAGCGGCTCCAGATTCTCTTGAGGGTGACGCACATACAAGGCAACATCATCAGCATATAAGGAAATAAGCACCTGGCCTGTGTTAAATTGCAGTCCACTGTGCAGATGTTTTTCCTGAAAATGAAGAACAAGTGGGTCTAAAGCTATCACTACAAAGTGACGACAATGGACAGCCCTGCCTGGTGCAGCGGGACAGCATTACACTGTACCTATGCATTATGGATTATGGATGTAAAATGTACTAAACCAAAAATCAGGTAGTCATGATTATTATCTGGTTGTAAATCATTGTACTATATCTCTTTTGTCTTTTGTCACTTATGCAGAAGCACGTTTTCTAGCACTTGCTATTTAACTTTTGGAGCAACCATTGTAAATAAAAAGTAGATTATGTGTATATGTTTAAATGTTATAACAATTTTGAGTTAATTTCAATTGTACTTGATGCTTTTTTTGTGTAGAGGTGTTTGGTACACTCATCTTGTCTGGTAATATGTCATTCTGTGACTTCTGAACTGGGGTTTTTTGACTATCTTATTGGAATCCAGATGAGCAAGTAGTGGTGCCATATCTGCACACCCTCCATTAGAACCAATTTTAGCTTATCAAACTGTACCAAGGTTCTACAGTATACTGGGTTTCCCCCATTACTGTGTAATGGGGTCAAGAACATAACAGGCTTCCAACAACCTTGCACCTAGACTCTTCAATCTGTGAGTATACCTTACTTAGTGGTGCCACCACAGGCCTGGAACCTTGGAAGTGGCCTTAAGTTGCTTACCAACCTCTGTCGATACAGTGGATCCGATGCATCTCCTCTGCTATGTGGCCCAACCTGAGTAAAACCAACACAGCTCTGCTGCTGCGTGGATTGGACTTGTGACATAAACCTGCATCACTGCCACAGCCCGCATCGCCTTCGGAACCGCCACTGCGCTACACATTCTTGGTGCTGGCCCTCGCATCGCCCTGCATCGCAGCCTTGCAGCTCTTCGGCACCAATGCACCACCTCACCTGCACACCTCAACCCTGACACCGGATTTTGCAACGCAAGCCCCATTGACAGGATCCTCGACAATGACACCAGCCCTTGCAATGCAGCCTCACCGCACCTTGGTACCGTTGCAACGTTACAGCTATGCGGATCCCCGTAAAACTCTGCAAGCCAGGATTGAAGGTACTCTTGTTCAAGTGGCCTAACTGGGTCCCTTGTAGCCGACCTGAATTCAATCGCAGTCGGCCATGAACTTATGAATTTGTACCAGTCTAGACCAACCACAAATCCACAATTGCTGCTTTACGTCTTTTGGTGCTATTTCTACTGAAAAAGTTTAATTTTACATATCTCTTTTTCTACTAATTGGATTTTTGTCTATTTGGTCTTGTGTTATTAATTACATTTTGCTCTAGTTTTCTAACCTGGTGTGGGATTTATTTGTTTGGTGTTTTCTCTGTTTTACTGTTCGTAGTGTTGTACAAATAGTTTAAACATTGCCTCTGAGTGAAGCCTGACTGATCTGTGCCAAGCTACCAGGGGGTTGAGCACAGGTCAATTTGGGGTTTGCTGCTAGACCAGAGCTCACACCACTGGCAACCAGTAACTCAATTTCTTACACTAACTCTACAGTGCTCCTTTTAACAACAGGAAGAAAGGCTGTTGCCATCAATCTCGAAACCATGTTTCAGATCTGCTGGTCAAAGATAGAGATTGACTTTAGATACGTTAATCCACTGCGCCACCTCACTAGAATATAAAGCTCTAGCCTGCAGGTTACACACAGATCTCTGCTGCAGCAGGCAAGTTAGTCCCTGTCTATAGCATTCTAGGAGTCACGCCTATAACCTGCTAGGTGTACACAAGCCTATGCCATTTGTGCATTAACTTCTCTGGTCTCATGGATTAGAATCTCTTACTTTCAGTATAAACAGAGATGTCTGCACACCAGACCCAAGCTCACACCGGTGTTTCCTTCTGATTGCACACTATTCTTTCTCTACCGTGAATATATTAGTGTAATGATCTATATACTAGCAAATCCACCTAACCAATAGATCTTGCTAGCAAGGATATTTATTGGATTCAGTGGGAAACCTGACTCAATGTTTTATCATTCTGGGGTCGATATAATGAGTGATAGCAATTTGCACGACTGTGGTAAGGTGCACTATGTAAAAATGCCAGATACGCTGTAGAAGTTTATGTAAAAGTGATATTATAGTTTCCAATAGTTGTTAAGGCTCGTTTACTCGTTTCAATGTTTCTTTTTACATATCAGAACCCCGAAACACACCGACGTACCACAGTGTTGCTTACACATACACACACTGCTCCACTGCTTACACACACAGTTGTCACTAGTGTCAATTTACTTATGTATACATTGCACTTTCTATAGGAAATGCCATTTTTTATTTCCTATTAGTTGACTCTTTTGGAAATCTTATTCGAACCTTGACATTCCTCTAACAAAACAAACATAAATTTCCCAACCATCAATCAGGAAAAGCACACAATTATTTGGGGTGATCCAAAATTACCATTTCCCATTGTAAATCCTTTGTAAAGTTGTTCTTTCTTCAACAACAAAAACCGATGCACTGGTTTGACTCAGAAAAGGCCCATTTTGTAGTATGGTGTAAATGAATTAAGTCAGTTTTGAGTTGGTTGTGTGTTGAAAAAAGGTACTGGTGTGTTTCAAAGGGTTAATATTATGTATACATCGGTTTGATGCTGGTTCGAGAACCAGTTCTCTATTATTAAAGAAATGTAGTTGACTGATAGAGCTGTTTTACCTGTTATGCTTGTGGCTCAAGAAAATCAGCACTCTGACTGACTGCAACAGATTGAAGATTTTACTTTGGCTGCCATTACACGACGGGTGCGGTTCACTAGACAGTTCTGAAATCTGTGTTGGACAATACTCACCAAGAGACATGTGGCTGGATGCACTTTATTTGACAAAAAAAGTTTAAATCTGCACTCGACCTCGCCATGGCACTGAGACCGCATTGCTCTGTGCTACTGATGAAATGCGTAGGATGACAAATAGCGGGCACTCAATGGTACTTATCCTTCTTGACCTGTCAGTAGCCTTTGACACGGTGAACCACCACACTCTACTCTCTAGCCTATCCTTAGTGGGTGTTGGTTGTCTCGTGGCAAAGTGCCTAAAGTCCTATATACAAGCCCACTGTCAGGCTGTGGCTATGCCCCCTTTCTGCTCTAAATTCAGAACAATTCAAAATGGCGTCCCCCAGGGATCCTCACTCAGTCTAATTTTGTTCAATCTCTAAATCATGCCATTAATCTCTCTCATCAAATCCTATAGGATCAAGGTTATCAATAATGAAGACGACACTCAACTGATTTTTTTACTTAAAAACAATCAGTTGGACTCGATCAGTAATTTTCAGGCCTAGCATATTAGACATTTCTAGTTGGATGTGTGTAAATTCCCTGTAGCAAAATGGAGGTAAAACCGAGCTCCTCTGCTGTTCTCCCAATAAATTTCCAGTATTTATACTCTCTAACGTTTGGCCTCTGCCCTCAGAGACCCCTCTTGGTGCCTCAATGATGGTCCGGAACCTGGGAGTAATGCTAGATAAAATTCTTTCACTTAAGAAGTACATGAGTAGTTGGGTTTTGCTTCACCCTTGTTTGGTGTCTCAGGAAACTGTACCCAATGCTACCTGCCCAAACAAGATCCATCATTTCCAGGTGCGTAGTACTCAGTAGTTTGGACTATTGTAATCCTCTCCTTCTGAGAGCCCCTAACTACCTGTTAAAGAAATTGGAATGATTCCAAGTAGTCACAGCCAAATTTACATTAATTAGAACATTGGAATGTTGGGAGCTCCTTTGAAAACAATGTAGTGCTCCGGGCTTATCTGGCTGGTCTAAGCCTGGAGCTCCAACATTCCAATGTTTCTTTGTTCACAGCTCTGGCTGTGAACAAAGGCTTCAGCGAACCTGAGGGGATTTCAATCCCCTCACGCTCCCTAAAGGCTTTGTTTAATTTGTTAGAACATTCTGCCCTCTAGTGGCAGAATGTTCTAATAGTCTTATAGGCCTTCGTAGCAGGGCTATACCGGCTTTTAAAGTCCCTCTGCTTTTTTAAAGTCCTTCGGCTCAGTCCTTTATTTATTTATTTTATTTAAAAGTTTTGTAGAGCGCGTAGTAACCCTAGAGCATCCCAGCGCTGGAACCTGAGTTCGGGAGGGGACAGTAGCGGAAGGGAGGAAGGGTTTAGGGGAAGAGAAGAGTTTTCAGTGCCTTCCTAAAATGAAGGAGGTTAGGTTCGGTTCTCAGTCTCCGGGGGAGACTGTTCCAGACCGAGCTTTTTTTACTCTGGGAACGGTGATAAAGTTCTCTTCGCTTGAACGAAGAGCTCTTGTCGCTTTGTAGGGAACGATGAGGTTCTTGAGGATTGGTGTTCCTTTGTTATGGAGGAATTTGTGGGCCAGACAGAGGGCCTTGAAAGCGACCCTCTCTCTGACTGGAAGCCAGTGTAGGAGCTTCAGAGCTGGCTTAGCCGAGGATCTGGCTGGAGTGAGAGTGAGTAGGCGGGCCGCGGCGTTTTGGATTCTCTGTAGGGTGTTGAATGTGGCTTCCGGGGCGCCCAGGTAGATTGCATTGCTGTAATCTAGCCTCGCCAGAATGAGGCCCTGGATCAGAAGTTTCCGAGAAGTGGCAGGGAGCAGGGGGAAGACCTTCCTACATGCCCTGAGGAGTCCAAAGCAGATTCCTGCCGTCTTTTTTGCCTGAGTTCTGAAGCTCAGGTCCTCTTCGAGCCATACGCCCAGGCTCTTGACCTCCTCCTTAGGGGCTGGGGGGTCACCCAAGCAGTCAGGCCAGATGTTAGGCGGCAAGGAGGGCCCTTTGTGTCCGAGCAGCAGGATCTCTGTCTTGGACCCATTCAGTTTAAGCGCTGAGGTGTTCATCCAGTTGTGGATTTCGGTGAGACATCCGTGGAGATTGGAAGAGTCTTGGTGAGGGTGTGAGAGGGTCACCACCAGCTGGGTATCGTCGGCGTAATTGATGATCGTCACGCCGAACGGGGTGACCAGTTCCTCCAGCGGGGACATGTAAACGTTAAATAACGCTGCAGCGGGCCTTTAACAGCCGGTATAGCCTGCTACAGCGGGCTATGAGGCTATAAACCTCAGTATTTCTCCGCCTCCAGTGCTCTTAGAGATCTGCATTGGCTACCCATTGAACAGAGGATTATCTTTAAATGACTCAGTATAGTTATCAAAGCTCTGAAAAAAAGGTCGAAAGCTATTGCACGCTAGGCTAGGCTGAGGAAGTGCACCCCAGAGTGGTCGCTTCGCTCAGCCACACTCAATTTTGTCCAAGAACAGAGATTTAGCAAAGTGTGGCAAGGAGGGTGTGCCTTTACAATTAATGCTGCACAGTTATGGAATTAGTTATCATCTCAAGTAATATCTCAGAATGGCTTGCTCTAGGTCAGAAAGGCCCTTAAAACTTGGCTCTCCCCTTACTAATAAAACGAGGTTGACACCATATTTCCTCTTTAATTTAAGTTTTTATTGACACCCCCTGGAGGACAATACCAGCAGCTGAACAAGTTGTCCCCACTGTCTTGTTGCTCAGCTACCCCTCAATGTCTTGTGATGCATCTAGCATTCTCTCAGGTGCATCGCCATTAAAGGGCATGTTACAACACTAACATTAGGAGGACATTTGGACTTCCGTTACTGCAATTTTTCTCCTGTCTCTGACTCTCCTCGACAAGTCTAGCAATATTAGTGCCAGGATACCATTATGGTCACAGTGCGCTCTATAAATAACCAAATCAAATACAAATACTGTAAGTGAGACAATCAAAAATGATTCGTGTATGTGTTTGAGAAGTGCAAATATAAAAGAAATTAACAAAAACCAATAACAATAATAACCCTCAGTCTGTGTGTAGTCGCAGAGGCTGGGTGCAAGCCATTTCCAGAGGCCATGTCTTGCTCCCATCATCAGCTATGCTAGACCAAAAGACATTAGTAGTTCCCTATGGATCAAGGATTTGACGTCTCATAATGAACAGAGTCCATTCCTTGTATCCAGAGTAAGCTGACTCTGGCTGAAGACTGGTGATGTCATTAAGGATGTCATTTGTGAAGTCATCTATGACCTCATGTGTGAGGTTATTAGCAGCCATTTTGGGGGAGAGGTATTGTTGTGCGGCTCATGAAAACTTGAAACTATCATGATGTTTAGGTATTAGTAGCTCTAGTGTGGACATAGCCTACTGCATGCGTTTTTGCCATGCAGAGGAGGGATTGGGGCAGGAACTTGCTTTTGGACTGGCCCTGCCTGTGACCCTTGTGCCTTATGGGTATGTAACAAATAGCACAGGGTGCATAATAATTGTATATGTGTGCCTTTTATTTATTTATTGTAAGTCTTTTGCATCAGGTAAAGTCCACCAAAGTGAATTCTGCCACGCTCTACTTTACAGGTCTAGGCTTTGGAAATCCCAAGCGGTCTTTTAAGAGAGATGTGAAGCCGAAGCAGGTAAGCGTTCTGTGTCTTTATGGGTCAAACCTTCACCATGCTCTCACGTGCTCGGTTTAGGATTTCATTCCCAAGAGACGGATAGAAAGAAAACCCCATATAACTATAATTTGTAGGGGTACGACGGTTTGAAGCAACCCACTTGTTATAGGGGCCATAAGGTATAGTTATGGTTGAGGGGAGAAAACATCTAAAAAATGACACTAAGCAAAACCACAACTCTTGACTATGACCGCCTTTATGACCGACCCGCGGTCACAATCTTTTTTATGCTGCGCCCTCGTCTTCCCCACTCCATGACCCTGTCATGCGCCTGCATAAGTCAAGCTACTCCTGGAGCGTGGCTTTGACAACTGGCCCCATCGGCAGGGTACTTGGTTGGAAAAAGTAAACGGTCCTACAGTGAACTGTTGTCGATTCCTTGGGAGTAGTTGGATCATGCCGCCTCACCTCCACCTTCTTCTGGAGTCACCACTACTCTCTCGGTTCTTTGCTTATCTAACCCACTGCCTTTCCTGAATTTGTTTCTATATGTCTTGTCATCAATCCCACGACGATCCAAAATAATCCTTTTTATTTCGGTATGTGTTTGGTAAGCGGATTAGGCTACATTAGTCAACAAAGGGGCCAAATAAATAAGCCCAGTTTTCCATTGCCCATGTACTTGCCTTTCCAGCTCATTCGAAAGTTAGAAAAAGCGCAGTTGGTTCTTCTCCGGTAACGCCTTTCAGTAGGGGTGCCATGGGACCAGGTGCCAATATCCCTCTTCCTTGAGCTAGTCCTGCCACAAGTTGTACTAGTCCTCTGACATCTTGGTCAGGTGTACTCCTTGTACCTGAATGCCGTTAGTGAAGGCAGCATGATCCAGTTTGGCTTGAGCCATATGTTGCTTGAGTGCCCATTTGGGGTTCTCCTGACCATCTCTGAGTTGGTTTACTAGATTCTCCATCTTGTATCAGACGTCACTTTACCCGCATTCTCCACCACTTGTGATCCTTGTGCCTTATGGGTATGTAACAAATTGCACAGGGAGCATAATCATTTTGTATGGGTGCTTATTAGTTCATTTTATGAAGGATTTTGCATCAGGTAAACTTCACCAAAGTGAATTATGTCCCTCTCTTCTTTACAGGTCCAGGCTTCGGAATTTCCCCGCCGGTCTCTCAGGAGAGAAGCATAGCAAAAGCAGGTATGTTATATGTATCTTTATGGGTCAAACCTTTACCTTCACTGTTCTCTAATGTGCAGTATTGTAGAGCTTGACAGGGATAGTGTTTGGTTTATGATTTAATCCCCTGGAGAATGATGGAAGAAAAGCCCTAAGTAACTATAAAGTGTGAGGCTAAGCCGGTTTTAAGCCACCCATGTTGTTATAGGTGCCGCAGGGTATAGTCACTGGGTGAGGGGAGACAGAATCTCAAAAAATAGATTAAAAAATACTACTCTTGACTCTTAAATGTGCCCGCCTTCATGAGCGACCCGTAGTCTATATATCTTTTATGCTGCTCCCTCGTCCCCCACACCCTGACCCTAACACCTGCCTGCAAAAGACACGCTCCTCCTGGAGTGTGGCTAGGACAGCTGGTCTGTCGGATGGGTACCAGGCTTGAAGAAAGTTCACAGTCCTTCTGTGTTTCTATATGGGCTCCTTCAGAGTTGGTGGGTCATCTCACCTCACCTACGCCTTCTTCTCAAGTGACCACTACTCTCCTGGTCCCTAGCAGCTCTTGTAGTATTCCCATTCTTGCTGTTTCCTCCTCTTTGGCGTCTCTCCACGATCTGTACTCCCGCTCTTCCGACTCAATCTCCAATGATGCATCCTGTGCCTTTTTATATTGGAGATGTCTCTGAGGCCAAAACGTAAGGTCCGTCTGACCAGTCTCAGGAGGATCGTCATTAAAGGGGAGGCAAGGTGGCAGCTTGCGCAGAGAATGGTTTTTGTATATGAGCTCTGGGGTATTATGGCTCCTGGTCACACTACCCTAAGCTAATGTGGCTGTAACCCAAATAAAAAGGCTCTTTAATCATGCACACTAATGGCTAGTTGCAGGGCCAAGCCAGTGGATCAAGCCATATAAATTTACCCCCATGATTTCAAGATTGGCGATAGGGTCCTGGTATAATGTGGATATAACCCATTATGAATATCCACCGGCCTTGTGCAATGGCAACTGAGCATATGGCCAGTACTTTACCAGGCACCTCTCTCTGACCGATGATGACATGGTAGTATGAACATGGCCTTTCACATGTCCAGGAGGGGAGGGAAGCTGGCCCTGTGCTTTAGCCTGCCACTGCACTCATGACCCTTTGTATGTAACTCTATAATCAATGATTTTTCTTATGCACCGGAGCTGCTGGGTTAAGCATCTGGCCTTTAACTAGGCCTTGCTTTTAGGCTTTATTTTTAACACTTATAAGTCACCCCTAGGGTAGGTCCTAAATGTCCACAGCACAGAGTTCAAGTGAATTAAAAAAGTAGTACATGTAAGTGTAATGCTTTAAATGTCACCTGACTGTTTGATGGCTTCGCTTAGGTGAGATGTTGTTAGCTCGATGACAGTGGACAAAAGGAATGTGAATGTGTTTTTTTTCCATAAACAGGTCGTCCTTGTGGCTGTGTACAGCCCCTTCCTGAACTTCAAAGAATGCCTACCCTGTCACTGGTTGGTGTGGCTCACACTTGGGCCCCTCTCTCTCTTGTCTTATAGCCAGCTTGGTCCCAAACCCAGTGGGAGGGGCAGCTGCCCCAAAACTGGTTTGAAGTGATCAGAAGGGATGGTGTGCTCATTAACATAGCAGCATTTCTACCTGGGCTCAGTGAGCTCTGACCAGGGGAAGAAATGTTCTGCTGTGTTGAACTTAGTTAGAGAGGGACACTGTGAGGTAGTTTATGGTAAAATACAGGAAGTGCTGCAAAGATGCTGCAAAAATGGGTAGGGTCACTCATGGAAACGTTTACCCCAATGGTTTGGGAGTGGCAGGAGTTTTCCCGACTCACATGCTGGCACGGAGCATAAATGTGACATCCCCAGTACCCTCCTCCGTACACTCCTCGACCAGTGAATAATCAGAAGGACTGCCCTGCTGTTTGAAAAACCTGTAGGAAGACCACACCTGTGTGCTTTGTACCCAGTCCCCTACAAATGACCCAATTGGTCAGTTGGGGGACCAATTGTTTGAGCTGGAGTGTTAAGAGGCTGTTGTCATTTTACAATTTGGCATAGATGATTCTAGCTAATCCTATGCTTAAAGACTTTGCGGTAGAAATGGCAAGAGACTTTACCCCTTTCCAGCTCGGCATGAATAAATCAAATCAAATAAATCCAGTATTTGTAAAGCGCAAACAATTACCCGAATGCGTCAAAGCGCTGGGGGCCGTAGGGAAGATTATGCGAGCAATGCCCAGAGTCACATAGTGCTGGGCTGATCTGCCGCCAGCATCGGAGATCGAATACAACTTATATGGCACTCCAAGCATCAAAGGGTATTGTGTGTGTGTCTGTGTGTATATGCCAACTCTTAGATTTTTCCCTGCACCAAGACACGTAGACTGAAATAGCAGTTTGCATGAGCTTGGTGAGAGGTCCCTTAGGGTGGCACGATTTGTGCAGCAGCCCTTAGGCACTCTTAAGACTCAATACCCTAGGTACCAGGGGTACCATTTACTAGGGACTAACATGGAGTCTGGAGTTGTGCCAATTGTGGAAAATAACACTGGTACTTTGGACCTGGTTAGCAAGAACCCAAACACTTTCATAAAAGCTGCATCAGATACCAGGGAAAAAGTGGGGGGTAACCATGTCAAAAGGGCAGTGGCTGCTCCTCCGCAATGGTGGTGGAGAGTCGCCCCACTGCCTGGCTTTGAGCCAGTAAATGTAAAATAAAACAATGGTCTTGTATCGGTTTATTTTACATTTGCTGGCTCTTAACCAGCAGTGTTGGGAGGGGCAGGCCGAGGTATAGGAGGGTGGAGGAGGAGTGCTAGTGCCCTCCACTCTCTGACTGCTCATGTGTGTTTGGCCGGCCATCTCAGGCCAACCAAAACGGTATACAACCTTTACAACGCAACTTTTACAACGACCTACCATTACCACGCATTTTTTACAACGCAGGATCCATTACAACGCATACCATTACAACGCATGTATTTACAACGCAGGTACCTTTACAACGCATACCATTACAACGTTAGTATTGGTAAGTATATCATTTTATTAAAAATATTATAAGTTTGGGTTTTTGGGTAAAGGGGTATTTTTAGGGTTCAGGGTCAGTTTTCAGTTTTTGGGTAAAGGGGTATTTTTAGGGTTTAGGGTCAGTTTTCAGTTTTTGGGTAAAGGGGTATTTTTAGAGTTCAGGGTCAGTTTTCAGTTTTTGGGTAAAGGGGTATTTTTAGGGTTCAGGGTCAGTTTTCAGTTTTTGGGTAAAGGGGTATTTTTAGGGTTCAGGGTCAGTTTTCAGTTTTTGGGTAAAGGGGTATTTTTAGGGTTCAGGGTCAGTTTTCAGTTTTTGGGTAAAGGGGTATTTTTAGGGTTCAGGGTCAGTTTTCAGTTTTTGGGTAAAAGGGTATTTTTAGGGTTCAGGGTCAGTTTTCAGTTTTTGGGTAAAGGGGTATTTTTAGGGTTCAGGGTTAGTTTTGGGTTTTTGGGGTACAGGGGTATTTTTAGGGTTCAGGGTCAGTTTTGGGTTTTTGGGTAAAGGGGTATTTTTAGGGTTTAGGGTCAGTTTTGGGTTTTTGGGTAAAGGGGTATTTTTAGGGTTCAGGGTCAGTTTTGAGTTTTTGGGTAAAGGGGTATTTTTAGGGTTTAGGGTCAGTTTTGGGGTTTTGGGTAAAGGGGTATTTTTAGGGTTCAGGGTCAGTTTTGGGTTTTTGGGTAAAGGGGTACAGGGTAAAAAGTAAATATAATTAAATTTTAATTACATTAAATTAAATTGATTAAATTAAATTAAATTACATTAATTAAATTAAATTAAATTAAATTAAATTAAATTAATTAAATTAAATTAAATTACATTATATTAATTTTAATTAAATTACATTAAAAAAAATATTATATACTTACCAATACTTACGTTGTAATGGTATGCGTTGTAAAGGTACCTGCGTTGTAAATACATGCATTGTAATGGTATGCGTTGTAATGGATCCTGCGTTGTAAAAAATGCGTGGTAATGGTAGGCGTGGTAAAAGTATGCGTTGTAACGTCATACATCCACCAAAACACACCTGTGCACTATGGTTTTCTCCAGCCAGCTGCATGGAGAAACCCCACAGACTCCCTGATCAGAGCAAGGCGTCTTTCATGCCTGCTCAGACCAATCCCTGAGCTGATCTGCAGCGTGGGGATTGGACAGGGAGTCTGTCCTGGGGACTGCTGGGACCAGCAGGCAAGAAGAGTATAGGCGGCGGGACGAGACGCAATGCTGGAAGTGGCCGGCGGCAAAAGGTACGTTTTATTGTTATTTGTCTTTATTGTATTCCCCCCGCGCGACGCCTCCTGCGCAACCCCACCCACACCACCACCTCTTGTTTATGGCCGCCACTGGGGCAAAAGGGGCACTTTCCTACACTCAACAAAAAGACCTAATATGGATTTTAATAAATCACAAAAAGAGATTTAAAAATTGTACAGAGAAATGGGAAAATACTGCTTATGGATGATGAGTTGAGAGACAAACTGCTAAACTCTCCACAAATGACATAGCGCATGCCTGAAAAGCACTACAGGTGGTATAGGTAAGTTAGTCCCTACAGCGGGCCCTACAGCCAAAGGCAGGGTGCACTGTTACCAGGTGTGGGCATACCAGCTTGAGTAGATGTGTCTCTGTGATATCTGAGTTCACTCTTAGATACCACAAGTGCCCAGGGAAGCAGTACAAAGTACATGGGCTGGACACTTGTGATTACGAGTCCCCCAGCTACATGATGGCTTCACTGCACGCCCAGATGTTTGGTACCAAACATCTTGTCACTGGTGCTAGTGTTGGATTTATTAGGAAATGCACCCAGAGGGCATCTTAGAAGTGCCCCCTCAAAACCTGCAGACCACTAGTGTGTTGATTGAGTGGTCTCAACCAGCCAGCCACCATAGAGAAGTTTCTGACCTTCTGGGGTGAGAGCATTGTCTCTCATAGGTTGGGATCAAAGCCTGCTCTGGGCGGAGGTGTTTACACCTCCTCCACGCAGGAACTGCATTCCACTGCGGGAAGCTTCAAAGACTCTGCCACTTTTGTAATGCAACCCAGTCCTCTCCAAAAATAGTGTAGCTGCCAACCCCCCTGTCCTGACCCCACTTTTGGCAGCAAACAGAGGATAAATTAGTAAGATTAGGAGGTGTGCCCACACCATACCAGCAGCACCACTAAGGTGGACTAGCTGATGTGAACACCATCTTTTCAAATTCCTACATCTTGTTTTGGTTGGAATTAACCTTGTATGGTTAGGGTTATGCCCACTTCCCATAGAAAGAGGTCATACAGAGGTTGTAGATACCCTAAAGGTAGGTAGCCCATTAGTTACTGCTTGTCACTCTCCTTAACACCCCTACATTGAGTATTTAGGTGGCAGCCCTGAACCCAGGAACTCAGATTTAATAGATAAGAGAAGAAGGGCGAAGTAGAATCTTCCGGGTGAGAACAGCAGAAGAGCTGTGGACTTTTTGGTGCAAAACCCTGCATGCTCACAACTCTCTTGACAATCACAACATAGTGACTTGTCCTGCATTCCGTATACCGCCTACAGCATTGGATAGTCTGCCAGTACTTTGTACATTGCCTACAGTCCCCCTTGGAGTAGAGGACTAACTACCCTGCAACCCACAGGCAACCACAAGCAGAGGTCTGCCACTGCCTTGCAGCTTTCTGGCGCGACCAACACCACAGATGACCAGGAGAAGGTACTCATGCTCTGGAAGATCAGAACGGTCTCTCCACCAAGTGTGAAGTCACCAGGACCAACGGGAGCCATTCAGCACCAATTTCCTGTGCACCGAATGCCCTGCCCCAAACACCAACAGTGAGAGTCCAGTCTGGATTGTCACTGCACCTTGACCAAGCAGCCATTGAAGGATATCAGCATCACTGAGATCCACTTCATGTGTGGCCCAGCTGTCATAATTATGCCCGTTAGCTGCTTTTCCCTAAACACAAGGAGCATCTTTGCGCATCCAGCTCATCCAACCTAACACCTCAGGACCTGATCCGCATGGCCGGGGACCACAGCACCGACAGTCACCCCTTGCCCCAACAGACTTGTTCCTGAGTCCCCCTGTTTTCAGGTAGCCCACGTTCACCGCACATCCAGCCCAGCTACAACATCACCAGCACTCCCAGTGAAATCCGGGCAGCTCCAGAAGAACTGCTGGTAGTACTCTGGGCCTTGGCCCACTATACCTCAAATCCCAGAAGGTAAACCCCTGAAACTGATTGTACTCACATTTATGAAATGATTACTTTTCCCCCATAGTATTGCATTATGCGTAAAGGCGCACGGATTTGAACGATTTACTTACCTTTAACAATTGATAACTAAAACAGTACTTACTTTTGAACAAAGTTCTATATTTCTCAAAATATAAATATATAAAAATAAGTGTTAATTTTCTAATATGATCTTGGATTTATTCCCCGTAAGTGTGTCTCAGTTATTGTCTCTGTGAGTACAACAATTGCTAAGCACTAGCCTCTGATAAGTGTATCTGCTTTCCCACACTACCACAGAGGAGAGCGTTATTATTATCTACTTTAGCCTCTGTAAGCCAATTGGGGACTCACTTGATTCTCTACAGTGTACTTCTTTTCAGTGCACTATAAAGAGAGCCAGCTTCCTACAATGAGTCATCCTTCATTCTCTTTTGCTTACAATTTAGTAATTCCTCCCTTCTTTTCTTTCTTCATCTTTGTAGGGCATCTCGGAGGACTTGATTTTCAAATGTAGTGTTCTCCATACAATTTTACTTATCCTCACTAATTCTTCATAGGATATGCTCCATTTAATAGCTTTTCGGTACTCACTGTTTGTATGGAGACTGGTAGTACTGGATGCAATTTTTCTATGTATTTTTGGGCAGATCCCTCCCTATTTAATGTATATATGTAAATCTAAATAGTTAATTTTCGAATTACTAATTCAATGCGTGAACCGTAAGTTATAGTTATTTTCCTTCAACATAGCAATAAATGCCTCCACGAAGTCTTTTTCTTTCTTCCCAGTTCATAACTTGCCTACTGGATATAGTGGGTTACTTCGTGAGATGAAAACATTGTTTTTTAAACAGAATTCCAACATCTCTGTGATTATTTCTGTGTGTTCCAGTAGACTAATTGATTTGGTTCTTAAAAAATGCTTACATGCATTGATCCCCTCCTCATGTTTGATTGATATGTATAGTGCTACTACATCAATAGTGGCCATAAGACAATTCTTTTCTAATGGGATTTCATTGATTCTCAAAAGAAAGTCTGCAGAAACCTGAATATATGAAGGTAGTGAAGTTACAGAGTGAAAGAGAAAGAGATCTATTAATCTTGATGTGTTCTCCTATAGAACATGCCAGATGGATATTTTCAGTTTTTATGGATTTTCTGTAAGAAGTATGTTACTACCGTAATTGGATTATCATTTCTCAAATAGTCGTATTCTTCATAATCTAACAGATCTTTCTCTTTCCATTTCAGAGGATAATTGTATTTTGAGGCAAATTTTATCGGATTTCAAAAGTATTCTTGATTATCCAGGTGCCTTCTAGCTTCTTTGATATATTAAATATGATCCCTTATTACAAAAAAATATCATTGTATTTAATCAGACACAGGCTCTGAGCATCACAGGACAGTAATATTTTTGAGTAACAATACTTATACAATGAGCCCGACAACTCACACTACTCACCAGCACTGTGAATAATCGCTTTTACGGCCAACACAACAGTACTTACCCACAACAGTACTTTCCCTCTCGCACCCTGTATCCAATATACACTGCCACACTTCTCTAATCACCCTTACCCTCTGTACGTTCTTCAAGCCCCTCATTCCTTTTCCCATTTTTTAGGACACTCTCGCTTTATATACCTGATGTTCTGCCCTCTGGCACGAGTTAAGGTCCCTCTCCCAGTCAGTGTCCAGCGGAATGGCAGGTGACCCCTACGTCCTCGCTATATTGCGCTTAGCGAATCCAGCTGACAGTTTCAGCCAAGTTTCGTTGTAACCAGGCAACTTCTGCTCCCCTATAATGCCCAGGAGCAGCCATGTTGTGTCTATAGGGATGTCCTTCGCTACTACCCTGGTCATTATTGCCGTCACCCTTACGCAATATTCTCGTACCATGGGGCAGCCCTAAAGGGTGTGAATAAAGGACCCCTCACTCCCACAGCTCCTCCTGAACAGTGGGGGTTTTGCTCTTCCTATTCTGTGCAGGAATGATTGGGCATAATAAACCCTGTGTAGTATTTGAAATTGGACTAGCCGTAATCGCACTCTGATAGCTTCCTTACGAGGTCCCTGAAGGGCTTCCGC
Source organism: Lissotriton helveticus (assembly GCF_964261635.1). Taxonomy (NCBI): domain Eukaryota; kingdom Metazoa; phylum Chordata; class Amphibia; order Caudata; family Salamandridae; genus Lissotriton; species Lissotriton helveticus. The sequence goes on from NC_136062.1 coordinate 361,439,820, forward strand.
CTAGTCATCATCATCCCATGCCAATCTCAGGGATTTCAGTAGCTCATGGGAATTATTTACTATTTTCCTGTAGATCAAGGATACTCCTTTGTGAGGTAAAACCTCAGTCACTATCCGGTCTACCACTGATGAGGACTCAGGCAATTTCCCCCCTCCATCGGCTGGCATCCCAGACCGTGAACTAGCTGTAGGTACCTGTATCGATCAGTCTCCGCCAGGTCGAATTCCCTCTGGAGGTCAGCAAATAGTGAGTGGGCCCGCTTCCTCCAAATATTTCCCAGATTTTCTACACTAAAAAGTTCCCACTTCCGGCACCCTGTCAGCCTCCCTATTTCTGGCAGCAGTGCGCTGCTGAGCCAAAGTGGCGTCTGACCGGTAAGTTTATCCTTCCACAAAAAGAAACGGGTGGCCTCCTTTCACAAATATACTACTAGTACATGGCAGGGCCAGCAGCCTCCTCCCACTTAACCATACTGGAGGCCCCCATACCCACCCGACCCATGGCCTACCCGTCCACCTTGCAACCCGGGTCTTGGTGGTCGGCAAACACCCAGTCGTTCACGACCTGGAGTTGAGAGGTCCAATCATCAGGAACAGCCAACCCTCCATCGTACACTCCTCGCTGTAGTTTGCCCAATGCTACCCTAGGGGAGCCCCTTTCCACTACAATTTACGGACCTCCTGATCAATGTCCCTAAGTAAAGCTGGTGGAATCGGGTAGGGTGTGTACTGCATGATATAGAGCAGTCTCAGCAGCCTCATCATCTTAAAAAGGACTGCTCTGCCCAATAACATCAGTGGCAGGCAGCCACGGCCGGTAGTAGGTGTAACTGCAGGGCGGTGATGTAGGGAGAGGGAGGGGCAGGGTGGGGGGTAGTGATGTATGGATTACGGACTATAACAGGTAAGTAAACATATAAATAAATACAACGAATTTCGTTGTGTGCACTGCCTCGCATTTGGTGATGCAGTGCACACAACGAAATTCGTTTTATTTATTATTTATAGTCCGTAATCCATACATTAGAACCCCCCCACCCTGCCCCTCCCCCTCCCTACGTCAACGCCCTGCAGTTACACCTACTACCGGCCGTGCCTGGTGGCAGGAATCCTAGTGTGTCATATCACTCCTGAGTCTTTCAAACTGTGGCTCAATGTTCTTCCTACGCAACTCAAGTCGCTGACGTGCTTTGTATATCTCTAAATATTAGTACCCTTCCTGGCACACTGGGGCTAGACAGTCCCCAGACAGGCCGGGGATCCTTCCCGGACAGGGGAAACACCACAGACTTGTACAATCAATTGATTGTGTACCTAGAGTGATCATCAAAAATACGAAACACCTGCATTACACGTACCTTGGAAGAGTGAGGGCTTGCAACGTACAAGAAACATTGTCTGCGTAAAGGGAGATCAGTTCCTCCCATCCTCCTGGTGCCTCTATACCCCAGACCAATGGGTCCTGTTGAACCCATATAGCCAGTGGTTCAAGTGCCAGTGCAAACATCATGGGAGACAATAGGCATCCCTGTCGCATACCCTTCCGGAGTAGAGAGCACTGTGATACTGTGCCATTAACCCTGAATCTGGCTATGGGGGGACGGTATATCAATCCACCAGATGCCCTAAATTTGGGGCCAAGGTTATGTCTCTCCAACACCGCGAACGAATAATTCCACTCCACTGAATCAAATGTTATTTTCACACCCATCACCGAGGTCACTGTCTGCTCCTCTCTGTCCAAGCCAGTGAGGTGTAGCACCCCGTAGAGATGCCTCAAATTGAGTTGAGTACTTCTGTTGGGGATGAACCCTGACTGATCAGGGTATACAAGTGAGGGTAAAGTCCCAAGCAGTCTGGTATCCAGGGCCTTGGCCAACAACTTTGTCTTTACATTCAGCAGCGATATCGTTTGGTACAAACTGCAATCAGTCAGAGCTTACCCATCTTAGGAATGACCACTATTGTGGCCGTTCTTTGATCAATGGTGAGGCACCCCATGGAATTAGCTTCCTGGAACATTGCTAGATTTGGCCCCACCATAAACCCTTCTACAATTCGACTGGTAGGCTGTTAAGACCTTGTTCCTTACCCGATTGAAGCCCAGTTAGTGCTCTTGCTATTTCTTCCTTAGTCAGGTATAGTTCCAAGGCCTCGCGGACCTCCTCCCACAGCACCAGGTGAGCCGCATGTCAGAGTAAGTCCCTGCTGTCTGCATCAGTCATGGATGTCCAGGAGGCATACGACGCCTCATAATGGGTGGCAAAGACCTCTGCTATAGCTGCATTTATTGTGTGTGTGTGTTCCCTCGTTTATCTTGAATCTCCAACACCCAAGATTTCTCTCTATCCCGCCTTTCCACCAAGCCAAAAATGTATCTGCTTTATCCCCCACATTATATACTCGTGCATGCTTTCTCACAAGGTTCTCCGTCGAGGTCAGAAGGTCCTGTTGGCGCAGTCATAGACAGTGTCTATTCTATTGCCCCCTCCTCCTGTGCAACCTGTTCCAGTTCCAATATGTTCCTGTCAATCACCGCACACTGCAGCATAGTGTCTTACTTCTTGCCCCTTATTATTGCCTGAAACCCCCCTCCAATTACAGGTATAATTACAGATATAAAAGCCTCTCAGAGAGTCACGGCAGAGTAAACCGCCCCTTGTTTTGTCTGAATTACAGCTCAGCACAGTTTCATACTTTGTCCTGTATCTCCGTATCTCCTTGTCCTTCTGGTACCAAGAATCTAGTCTGGGCTGCCGGTGGGCCCGACAAGCAGACCTCCACCGGGGAGTAGTCCGATATTCCTCGTGCCTGGTGCATTGCACCAAAAACCCACGGCACTTGGGATCGGAGCGTGAGCATGTTATGTATTCTGTAAAAGCTACCATGTGGTGCTGAGAAGTAAGTGTATTGGTGGCCCTCCAGGTTGTATTCCCTCCATAAATCTTTCAGTCCCGTTGCAGACATAAACCTGGTTAAGGGGCTCACCCCCCTCCCCTGGCTACACCTCCTATTCGATCCATGCCCACATCTAAGACAGGGTGCATATTGTCACCTATCAGCAGTATCCCGGGGGGGAGATTCAGCAGTAGGCCCCCCAAATTAGGGAAAGTGGTCCCCAGTAGCCACTGCGGCACAGAAACCGAGCAGATCATTATCTCAATCCCCTCCCACGTCCCGCTCAGGAACGCAAAGCAATCGTAATGATCATGCCGTACCTCCTGAGGAACGAAGGGCAATGATTTCTTTACTGGGATACCCACCTCCCTGGAGTGCGAGGTATACCCTGCATGGGCCTTCAAAACATATACAATTCTGTCTAAAGATTTGTAATGATGCCCCAGAGATGAATCTTCTGGAACATCACTATGTCACGACTGTGGCATCGTAAATACTAGAACTAGTGTGCGTTTAGTGCCAATCCCAAACCCGTAAATATTCCGGGCCCATATTTTCAGTTCCTGGGAAGCATTATGAACACCTCTCGACGACATCTTCTATAGAGCATCCCAACAACCACTGCCAAATGCCCCCCTCCCATGGAATCCGGTACGTCCTGTGGGCCAAGGCCCCACTCAGATCCACCATCACCCAAATAAATAGCACCATACTGCAAAGCCTTTGTAAACCATAAACTAAACTGTAAGCCCCCTAATTCCCCCACCCCGCTACCCTGCTTTGTGGACAACGAACTACCCACTTCCTCAACTTGCACAGCACCTGTCACCCCAAACAAAACATCCTATAGTGGGGGGTGAGCCACGGCCTCCTAGTCAGCGGCTTCACGGACAATCAATATATCGGTTGAACCATCCCTCATAGATCACAGGTGAAATGTGCCCCCCCTAACCCAACATCGAAGATTGCAGTGCCAGACTTTTAGTGGCCAATCAGTCCACATGGCCTCTAACCGATACCGCGCAGCACTCCCCAATATACATCACATGCCATTCGTATCATAATAGTCTTCCTGCAGGCATGCTCACATGCCCCGCGAGCGGAAAGCAGGTCCTGCCTGTCGTCTAGGGGGGCGGTCTCTTGTCACCGGGCCCGTGTCTATCCTTTTCCTTGTCACCGTTGGCTCCCTTTCCAGCCACCCTACAGCCATCCAACCAGTCAAACGCCTCCTCAGAAGTGGCCAAGTGCCATGTTTTCCCATCTGTGATGACTTTCAGTTTGGAGGGGAAGAGCATTATGTGTTCTAGCTCCAAGGTCAGCAGTGCTCTCTTCACTTCGTCGAAACTCATTTTTCTGCGCTGGACCTGTAAGGTAAAGTCAGGAAAAAAGCAGATCACCGCATTGTCAAGATGTAGATCCCCTAGTGTCTGTGTCGCCTGCAGAATCGCATCACTCTTCCTAAAGTTCAATATGCGGGTGATTATTGTGTGCTGAGGGCTGCCAGGTTTAGTGGGGGGGCAATACCCTATATGCTCTTTCCACCGAAAAAAAGATTGAGAGGCATTTCAGTTTTAATGTATTAAAGATGAGATCTTCTAGCAACAATTCCGCACTGGGTCCCTCTGAACCCTCTGGAACGCCTGCCACTCGTACATTATTTTGCAGTGCTTGTCCTTCTTAGTCCTCCAGCCTGGCGGCCATTACCATGCTTTGCTTTGCTATGCGGTCGTGAGAGCACTTGTGCTGTCACGCCTTGACTACTGCAATAGTCTGTATTTGCAAGCACAGCCAGGGATCCTCAACAAACTACAGACGCTGCAAAATGCCGCTGCCCGATTAATTACGGGTCTACCCAAGTTTGCTTCAGTCACTGGGGAACTGAGAAAATTGCACTGGCTCCCAATACGGAAACGTATGATGTTCAAAGCACTGTGCATAGTGTTCAAGGCAGGGAATGGACTAGGTCCGTCCTTCCTTCAACAACACTTTCAGTTGTATAAACCAGGTCGACATCTAAGATCATCCTACAAATGGCTTGTTAAGACTGATCGCATTAGGAAAGTTCGATGAAGAGGTCGCAGTTTTATCTCCGGAGCATCTGCTATCTGGAATAAAATGCCCCTCCCCCTAAAACAAAGCACTGACCTGATGATATTTAGGAAGAACATCAAAACATGGCTTTTTAACCTATAGGGATTAACATCGTATGGAGAAAGTATATCATTTCAGCGCCAGGACACCTGCCCGGTAACAGTGCGCTTAATAAATGGTAAAAATAAATAAATAAATAAATAAATTGCTTAGTCAAGTTCTGTACTAGTTCTTCCAGGTATTTCATCATAGAGAGTATACCCTTTATGTGTGTCTGCCACCGCCACCTATACTGAGATTATGTGGTAGTCTGACTGGAGCAGATTGACATCCACTGTTTCAGCGTCTAATTTAGATTCCAGAGGCACTATGGGGCAGTGCAGTACCTGTAGTGCATTCAGTATTGTGCGCCAGTAGAGTTCTCCTTCTTGCTGTTGATCACCTCCAGAGGCCACACTGCCTCCCACCCATGGGTCAGTACTCCAGATGCGGACATCCTCACTGCAAATTTGTCTAGGCTATTTTGTTGTAGGGCCTCAGGAGGTGCACCTTCGTCAGTGCCAGGCTTCCACCTCACTTGCGCCCTTCTCACTCTTTGCTCAGGTTGGCCCCACAACTTTCTTCACTGTTGGCCACATCAGACTTATCAGGCTGTATCAGGGGTCCTGGTCTCCCCTTGCAATCCAGCATCCGTCCCTCCCCCCACAGCACAATTAAGGCCTTATGGGCCGCACTTCAGCACTCAGGCCCTGCACTCAGGTCTCACTCATCGCCTAGGCCAACACTTCAGGCAGATATATGATGGCTTCCTACCGGAGTCGTTGCTCACACCTCGCCAAAGACGCCTTCTGCTTTTTATGCACTGTGCAAGCTCAGATATGCCCTCTTCAAGCAATATTGTGTCTCACCCTGGGCCTGCCAGCCACCTCTGCAGCCACTGGGAAGACAGGATCCTCTAGACACCCCTTGGATCTTGGTGCACCTCCTACAAGGTCCTGTATCCCACCCAGGAGCTTTTCGAGCTGTTGGATCGGGGCATCCCGGGTCCGACACCTCCCCGGAATACGATCTGTTCCCTGGAGCACTTCTACTTGGGACTGAATTTCTAGGCTGGAAGCAAGGGACCGATTCCCCGTACCAACCGACGAGCCTTGGATTGACAGGGCCGCGGCCACCATCTTTGCTGAGCCGCCCCATCAGCCTCGGGTCGGACCAACTTCACCAAAGGAGCCCTCTCCCGCTCTTTCTCCCTGCCACATCACCACCTCTACACTTTCGTCTCCGGGTCGGGGTAAACACCACAGTGTGAGTCGGATGTGGTGGGATTATCCCCGGGCGTCATATGGTGGCATTAGCCCCGGGCGTCATGAATCTCACTTATAAAGCAGCCAGCTTCCTCCGCTGGTAGCCATGCCACCCCCCACAGTCCATTATTACTATGTTTCCACCCTTGTTAGATGCTTTGCTGATTATACTATAATCACCAAACTGTTCCTTCAAATACTTCCATTCTTTCGATGTTAAATTGGAGTTTCACCTTTCTAAATTTGCTTATATCTTCTGAGAGCTTTGAAATTCACCTCCTGGAAAAGGTCTATCTTGTTTACTGACGGTATTTGTAGGCAAAATTTACACCCATTTGCTTTGTTATTGTCTGTGCTTAATCCACTTTTTGGCGATAATTTCAAATGTTTTAATTCCTTGGTGTCCTCTGTATGTTCTTGTAGTGTCATAAGGGCTCCTAAACATGGAATCTCATGGATCTTCAAATTTGATATTCATATTTATTCTCTCCTCCGGGTTTCAAATCCAGGGTGTTTTATGAAGTGTTTATACAATTTCAGTTTTCTAGTACATTTTAAAAGCTCGATTATTACATTTTCTTCATTCAGCATAGTATCCTGATAAAAAGAGACAACTTTGTTTAAGGGGCTTATTTGATCAATGAGTTTCTTTGAGGAAATATTTATCACTAAATTATCCATTCCATGTTTCATTTCTTTTGTTTGCCTTTCTGCCTCTTTATGACCTATCTCCTCTTTTTTCTGCTTTGTATCCAGTTTCTGGTGTTCCTCTCTTGTCTATCTATTCATTTTCCCTTTACCTGGCTCATATGTGGAAGAGTCGTATCTCCTCTAAAGGGTTAGGGTTAAATGGTTCCCCTCCTCTGACGAGGATCGGCTTCTGAACTTTCTGAACTTTCTTCATTTTCTATATTTCTTGTCATTTCCGACCATGAATTTTCCGTTCTTAATATGTGCAAATCTCCTGGCAACTCTATATATTCAACCATACAGGTAATTCAACCTGTCTCAATTAGATGTTGGTTACTCTCTGTCCTTGATCCCCTTCTCATGTTTCTCAAGCCTTTCCTCCATTGCAGCTAGTGCTTTTTTTTTACATATTCTGTTTCTGTATGTTTCTCCAGTTCTTTTTGCAATCTCACAATAATGTCTGCGGCTTCCTCGAATTTTCTATAAGCATGCTTGATTGATCTGTATTAATCTAACTGATCATTCTGTTGCATTTGCTTGCCACTCTTCCAATAAGCCATCATCAATTTTGTTTAATGTGGGCATTACCATATATCCATATATGTAAGCCCCTCAGTATTTTTTTACATTCCAAGAACTTCTGAAGGGTAGTTAGTGCCCATCATCTGTTAGTTTCAGTCATTCTCACTTTATCCATTTACTTAATAATTATTTGTGGTACTCAATATGTCTTTATGTGTTTTCTCTCATTTTTTCTTTTTCCTATTCCTTTCGTTATGTTATCATCACAAAAAATCTTACTTGCCAATTGTTCTTTTAGTGTTTCCATTCTCCAGTGTGCGGTTCAAGACTCCAATTTTGCACACTAGAATTGTAATTTATACATATATTAATATATTCATTGCAAAAATCAAAGGTGAATGTATCATTTTAGATATGTGAAGAATTCAGAGACAAAGTAACATTTTAAACTAAAAGAACACTGAAATTCAACATTTATAGTTATCACTAGTAAATATAACTCATGCCCTAATGTAAATATAACTTCTGCATGGGGTGGCCAACCTATATTTGTATATAAATTATTGGCGTAGTCGCCCTGCCCGAGCCACTTTAGCCCCCAGAGACTTTTTTCATTAGGGGAGGCGGTGTACATCCCCCTTCCCTCAACCATTAAAGGCCCCAGGTATCACATCCCCTTGGGGCATTATTTTTTAATCAATGGGCGAGGGGGGTACACTGCCCCCTCTCCATGTAAATAGTGGCCCTGGTGACCACATCCCTGGGGCCCAAGTGAAATTTGGAATGGGAAAATGGGCGTGCAGCATCCTCTCAATGAGCCACAAGTAGCCCCAGGGACCACATCACCCTGGGTCAAAACATACACTTTAAGGGAAGGGGGTGCACGGCACCTCTCTATGGGCGACTATGGGACCGAGGACCACTACCATCAGCTTTCTGTTTTGCCTCCCTCTCCAAGTGAATTGTATCCCTAGAGACTCTGGGCCTCTGGTATTTCTATAGGAGTACCCTGGTGCCCACCTGCCAAACTGTATGTTGGGGGTTACTGGGGAGTGCCCTAAGGCTCCTGTGGGCCTGCCAGCTCCCTGCAAGCACCCATCCTGGGTACTGCAGGAGGTGGCATTGCTCTGCGTCCTCGTTCCCTATTAAGTATATCGGCCCTGGGGATGGGGTATTCAGAGCCTATACAGTCTCGGGGAGGGGCTGCGTGCCCCCTACTCTTTTTTTTTTTAAGTGGCCCAAGAGAATGGGGTCCCCGTGGTCTCGAGGATTTCTACTGCTGCTTCACCACAGTGTTCTTATGAACAACTAGAACTCTAATGAGCTGTTTTTATGATAAAAGTATGGGACACCGGAATGCCATCTTGCTGGAGTCAAAGCTGTACGACTGAATACATCTCCTTGAGCAATTAAAAAAATGAGGGACTTCATTTTGTCACAGATATCATGCGAAGTGCACTACAAGGCCAAACTGACAACAAATGTTCTCTAAATCATCAAATATCGTCCTTATAAATGGCAGAAAAAGTCTCTTATTCTGAGTGAAACAGTGTTTTAATGAACAACCAGAGTACTAACAAGATTCACTGATGCATTTGCCTATAACAATGTGCATACATGTTAGATGATATCATTAATCACATCACTCGGTACATATAAAGAAATATTTTGTTCAAATTACTAGTGAGTACCACAGTCCCCAAGGTATAGTCATAAGGTACACGCGTGCGCGCTCTCATACGCACGCACACATGCATACACACACACACACACATACACCCTGTAAATGTGGCCTGTAATTATTACCTTAACCCCAAGATGACAAAAAGGGCACTTATTCCACATGCGTGTTTTATATTAAATAATGCAATAATTGATTTTACTGCCCTTCGGAAACATTTTATATGCTTCATCCTCAGTTTAATTTTTAGTATTCAATGTTTGCCTGAGACTGCAGCTATGTTTGTCAATGTTTTGAAAAAATGTGTATTTTTTGTTGGGGATAAGGTAAAGAGATAACATTTTAAATGTATTTCCATGCAACAATGTGGATCATTATCTCTCAAATTTTAAATGTAAAGCAACATTTTGAAGAAATCCATACATGTATTCTAAGGGGTGCTTTTATTTTGTAGTACGCTGGTAAAATAAAGTATGTTCAACAAGATTAAAAATGGGAAAATAAAGTGCAGTGTGGGGCAGTGCGTTAAACATTTTTGCTGACACGGTTCTGTGTTTAAAGTTTTTATTTTCACACATTGGAGTAGGATTCATTAGTACAGGCTAATATCACGGATCAGCGTGCAAGGATGAACTTGTCAGGTGTGCTGATTATTGCTCTGAGGGTAGCACTGCCAATGTGAAAGTGTTTTTGACCAGCACTGAATGAAAGAAGCGATGCAGAGTTACTCACAGGCAGCCATGAAATCCAGCTAAAATCAAGAAGTATGTCTCATTGAGAAGAGGGGGTTCAGGAAAGGAGGTATTCGACTTTGCCTTTAAAACACAGAGATAAAAAAATAAAACTCAAATTAAGATAATTTGTACTATCAAATGTATGCTTAGCGCCCTTGAAAATCACTTGTTTTTAATTCTTAAAAAACAGAGGGACTCATTCAGAGTTGGGTAGATGCAGGACATTTGCACTAAAGTGGCAGCAGCTCCACCCACTGTATGAAAAAAGAACATTGTTGTCAATGGCACCATTATATATGGGGGACGTGGCATTTGCCCACTTTATAGCTGAACTCTAAATAAATCCCAGGGTGGCCAGTGTCACTGCAGATCAGGCACCGAACAAGAAAGCCACTGCAAATATCCGAGTCCTGTGCCACGAACTGGCCTCAACCCTGCTTAGGAGGAAGCACCCTCACTAAACACCCAGGCACCCCTCTTCCACTCTGCTGAGGAAGTGTACATGTGTTCCAATAAGCACTTACAATGACGGTCTTTCTGGTGAAGTGCACGCCTGGCAGCTTGAAAAGGAACTAAAACCTCTGGTCTAACTCATTGAGGGCAACACAAAGGGCCATTCAGTAGAAGTGCCTTCATCTCACTAACTGGAACTCTAAGAGTGTATGTCTTTAGGTGACTACTTCACTCCATGCCCTGGTGGATGCTGGGCACTACAGCCACGTATGACTGGTACCAAGCGTATTACTGTGATTAAGTCAATGGAAGCAAATGCAGGTCACAACCACCAGAATGACTTTGGTTGCCTCACCCAAGCCCAAGACAGAAAACAATATCCTTGATGATTTGTCAAATAGACACAATTTTTCTCTAAACAATGCAGTCAATTATAGTTCACCACGACTACGGTGCCAGAACATGGTGGTCTATGGACACCATGCCATGGCGTGGAATTATGATGGCTCCTTGACAAGGATTCATAGTTAATTACAGAGCCTGGCCAGTGAACGGTAAGGAACAGTTGTCTTTACCAAGAACTGCGTCTCTAAAAATCACCATTAATAAACATTCTAGAATATGTATTCGTTTGAAGAGGTTCTGAGACATATCATGACATCATTCATCGGACGGCCCCTTCAATTGTTCTCTAAAAATGTTGAACCGACCTGGCTGCCACTCCGGTATGGAGATTTTGACTCCCCTGCATTAACGACTGTTTCCTCTACCAAATAGATGTGTAAGTCTTAATTCAGTAATGTGTCTAGACGTTTACTTTTCTGCTGAGCATGTAAATCTCTTTAACACCTTACCTCCATGAACGTGAAAATGCTCTGTTGAACAGCATAAAAGATGGGCCACCTGTAAAAGGAGGTGAGTGGCCCCTGAGATAGAGGCATACCATAGATATACAGCGCGCAGCAGGGTACCCCTTAATTATGGACCTCGTGCCGTGCACCACAAGGCCCTTGGATGCACCTCTGGCTTTACTTGAGTGATGGCACAGCGCATGCGCACGCTCTGACGTCCTTGTCTGCGCTCCCCGGCCATGGGCCCAGATAAAGCGTCACAGCCTGTGGTCGGGCCCGACCGACTATGTTGAGCAAATACATGCGCCGCTGCCTTGTCATGCACCTCGGGTACACCTTGGGCGCGGGCCAGGAAGCGCGGCCACCAATTCTAAGGGAACAAAGTGTTTTTCTGAATGGGCCTCCTTGCTCAGGGTAAGAGGGGTTGGACAGATAAAACAAAAACTGACAAAAAACACAAGAGACGTGTGATTTTCTTTTTGTTTTAATAACTCCCAGACATTTCCTATAACAAGCTCCGTTTCCCTTTGAGCCGGCTGAAAAAAAAAAGTCTAAACTAATCTTCCAAAAGTGTGAACACTGCTTCTGTGGTTTGCCGGGTTTGGCTCCGGAGAATAAAGCAGGATGGATGGGCTAATTGACTAGAACACGCATTTTCAGTGATTTCTATGCTCTGATTTTTTTTTTCTTTCCCTCTCTTTCAGTTTGTCCCAAAAAATTCAGTGTTCGTTTCCTGCAAGCCCATTCTTAAGGGCCTGTCGGGCAGCGCCGCGTCTCTTGAAGTGATAGCTAATTGGCGAAATAAAAGGCGCGATTGTCTGCCCTGAGCTGCAAACTGCTGCGTGTGCTGCTGAAAAGAAATAGGAAAAGGGAAAAGAGGAAAAAAGACGAGGAGGGTGCCCAGATTCGCCGAGCAGCTGCCGCTGGAGATATTTTGAGATTACGTCAGCATCGGAAACAAGGAGGGAAAAAAAGTCTGAACTTCAGAGACATCAGGGGTAGGGGGCTGGAGCGGCTTTATGGTCTTATTTAGTTTTTTTTCTAGCATTTCTACCGACAATAGAGTCATTGTGAGTGGGAGAGCTGTTAATTCTTTATGAGCGAGTTACTGGGGCCTCTCTCGACTTCATGGTACATTACAGGTCCCAAATCTCTCAGCTGTACTCTTATATCACATTTAGGGAGACCATTTTGGAAATGTACAAGTCTGCAGCGTTGTGACCTTCTAGCGGGAACGCTCTGTTGTAGAACCCTGTCTTCGACTACATCCCCTATAGACACCCAGAACCAGTATGGAGTCGTCAATCCTTATGGGCTTGCTGGTTTTCATAATATTGACCCGCTTCATTTTGTGGTCTTGTCTCAGCGCCTACCTTGACTACCGCCTCGCCAAGAGGTTCCCAAAGCAGTCGCTCAAGGGCCCGAAGGAGGACTGACTTGCTGCACGAGGTACACGAAGGCCATAGACAGTCTCTAGGCCTGGGTTCGGTCTGCTGTGCGGAGAACAACATTTTCGCAGAGTGGCCCATGCTGAATAGCCGAAGACGAAAGAGTCCGGCGCTCATCAGAGCAACTTGTTAGTTAGTTATCACCACAATGTGTATAATACAACACATTCCAATGGGCTTTCAGGCCCCAGAGCGCCTTGCTTCTCCATTGTTACTCCACCGTGTCCTTTTATCAGCTTATCGGGTAATTATTTGGTGACTATTCAGCGTTATTCTTAAGATGGCGCTTAGCAGGCCATTCAGAGTAGGGCAGATAAACAGAATTTTGGGTAGGGTCTTATTGGGGAGCGGTGCATCAAGGCAAACTGGAGCATCTGTAGAAAAAAATCCAGCACAAAAGGGCCCCCATTTCAAAAGACTGTGCTCACAGGCAGTGAATAGACGAAGGCTATTGAAAATCAAGCCCAAACAGGGGTAGCGACAATGGCGAGCGCGCGTTTTTCACCCCAACCCTCTCCTTGTCACAGTAGTCAGGGCTGGTGTGCTGAACTAGCGTGTAGAGGCCAAAGAGGCTAGACTTAGGAAGGGACAAACTCAGCACTGACTGTTAAGATTTGTCACTTTCTGAGCAAAGATTATGAAATGGAAAAAGGTTTCTGTCCCCACTATAATGTTTCCACGTAACATAGCATATGTGAGTGTACTATAGGGGGAGAATCAATTGAAACAAAGTTTGTCATGTGAAAGTTGTAACTTTTTTATCTGTACTAACAGTTAATAAAGAACACCTTACTATAATGGAATCTGGACCATGGTTGATGATGAGATGATGAACACAGATGTATAATGCGCTTCACTCAAACACGCCTCTAGGTGCTACACAACGTAATGTCTGCAAAGTGTTGAGGAAGGATACAAGTAAAGAGTGCTTGCAAAGTCATAGTAAAGTATAAACTTTGTTAAAAAGTCAGGTGAGAGGGCATGATGGAGCTTCAGGCGTAGACCAATCACTCCGTCAAAAGCCCCATCGTCGATAAGGCATGTACCTAGTTAGTAATAGTAAGGTAAAGTTGCATTTAGAGTGAAGCATGCTCTTGGTTTCATGAACGATTGTCTATCGTTCCTAAAATTATATGATTTAGGAGTGCTGCCAGCACAAGTGGACAGAAATTGATGCAATTCCCACTTTTAACCTTGTGGTTGATGGTTAATGTCATCATTGCAGGAGGTACTGACAGACAGAATGAGGGACAGGTGTGACTCATGTACTTCCATGTTGGAAGTAGCAACTACTCACTTATAATATGCCTGTGGTGTGAAGCACACACAAATGAAGTTATTGATTGGACTTAATTGGGTGCTGGTTATTGTCCAATTTACCAGCAATAGCTCATTATACAAAAAAATCACTGTAGGGCTCAGCCCCATAAATATGTTTAAGGCATCATCTGAAGTAGTAAGGAGAGACTAAGCAAAGTAGGGGTGGAGGATAATGGTCAATAAAATAAAGCCTTTGTCAAAGCACTTATTACAACTGTCGGATTTGTGTTTACAAAATGTGGGGTCCTTTTGCCTGCTAGTGAGCGGGAGAGTACGAATGGAGACAAGATCTGAGAGGATAGGTAGTGTGCAAGGACAGAGCCTGGTGTGACTGATGGTCCCTGCCGGGATGTGTTAGTTGCATAGCTGCACAGGTATAGCAAACAATAGTCTGAAGCATAAACTGTCTGAAGAAATCTAATTGCTCTAGGAGTTTATGTACAATGTAGGTCAAGAAGCCCTGCAACCTGTACTTCGGTTCTGCTGTACCTTGGAGCGCGCATCTTGATGCTCTCTTGGAGACCCTATAGCGAGAAAGCCTTTCCTTAGAGACTTAAGAACGAAGCAGGGCCGGACTGGCCCTAGCAGGCACTGGGCAATCCCCTGGTGCGCCGCACGGGTGGGGGCCGATATTGTTACAGTGCCTTTTTTGCAGCATAGCTGCAATATCAGCCCTGTAACAAAATTAGCCGATACCGGCCCTGGCAAAGAGCTCGGCGGCACCCTCAACCCCTAGGGGGGCAGGGCAGGGCAGCCGAGCACTTTGCCAGGACCGGTTTTGGTTCCCAGTCCGGCCCTGGACCGAAGAGTGGGACAGGCACACACCGGGCTGGCTAAAGCCACCAATGACCAGCTTGTCTGAGGCAGTGATCCCCTTACTTTCTAGAACCGTAACCCACTTTTACAAACAAAAAACTTTCACAACCCACCTACCTTTAATGAACATGAGTAGGGCAACTTTTGAAAATAATTAAAGCAACGTGTGGTCGCACATTGTGATTTACAGACACCACATTTCCCATTGAAATGGCCACTAACTTTGATGAAACATACAGATTTACTGATAAAACAACATAGCACACAAATGATATGTGGAAATCAGGTTACTGTGAATAATTATCGTTTATGCATTACCGATTTCAGTGTCTTGATTTGTTTTGATCCTATTAAAATGTCTGTGTCCAGAGCACTTCAGAATTTCAAAACAAATATGCTTCATTTTTGCTTTCCTAACTGCTGAGTGCATATAGTTCATCTACAGGTATTTACATTTTGTTGCATGTTGAAAAAAAGAACAACCTACAGCCTTTCCTTTTACGCTCACTGTATTCCAGCATGATTGTCATATAATTCACTTTAAAACTCTTCTTACTTTGCAGTCTACCAAAAGAAAAATAAACAGCAATCCCTATGTAGAAAGAATAACGCAGCTTTTCCTGCAACTCCAGAATTTTATAAATACATAGGAGGGTGATGCATGACAGTCACCTGCCTGAGTGGGTAAGACTCAGGCAGGCAGGCTAGGCGGGCCCTACTACAGGAAAGAGGGGAAGTGCACTGAACCTACTATGCACACAGCTAGACATATATTTGCATGGTAACCACACCAATGGAATATTAGTGTCGGGCACGGTTCTTCGTAAGGGGTTCTCTCAAGATGCCCTCCTTCTGGCAGCATCAACTCTAAATTTTTTATTTCACCAGAGTATTTATGTGAAGCGAGGAGGTAGAGTAGTTAGGGTGGATACTGCAGGGAAGAATACCCGAACGGAAAAGGGTTAGTCAACAATCCATAGTTCTACTTTTACAAATCATTATTTTTCCATTTCAAACATGAAAACACTAGTCATTTCCACTAAGAGAGCAAAGTCCAGAATTACAGTTGCTTATGATAAATAACACAAGGCACTTCATATTCCTGAAGCAAAAGATGTAACATTTCTATTTAAGGTTCATTGTGTGTTCCCAAAACACGCCTTTATATACAAAGACAAATCTCTACTGAGGGGGAACTAGAAGTAAGTTTCAATGTCTCTCTCATGCTATGGTTGGTAGATCTCCCTTCACCAACCACTAGTGCAGACCTAGACATTCTGCCCAACTCGCCACATTACCAGAGTGCTGTTTTTCCCAATTCACCAGAAGAATATCTGCTCGAGTACCAGAAGGCGGCACCTCATAAGAACAGCTAAAGGTGAGTGGGAACTGAAAATACACAGTTAGAAAACAGTGTCAGGAAACGTGCAGCCTTAATCTGTAGGTAGACAAGAAAACTTCTTACGTGTTTGGCTCCTATCAGTGGCAACTCCTTTCAAAACCAAACATGAATCGCTAGTGCAGCTCAAAGGACACAACCTCTTTAAATAGTGGTGCCATCACGAAAGACGATACCCTCAAGCATGTTCTAGAACCTACACCTTTTTCCAAAAGGAAACATCAATGAAGTCTCCAGAGTCAGCATAAACAAATGAGTCATCAGCGTCAGCAGGTCATTAATGCATATTCAAGAACTGACACCTGGTGCCAAGGGGAACAACAAATAAGTCATCCAAGTCAGCACAAACAAATGAGTCGCAATGTGAAGCTCCTTAATGGCATGAATACTAAAGAACACAAAACAATCCTAATAAAGACATTACAGTAATACAACATATCTTATTGTTTAAACATTGAAACATTATTGGTAAAAACTTGATGATGAGATGGACTTTTAATACTTGTTTTAATACTTGCACCTAGGAGTTCATGACAAATAGTTTCATATATGAAGTAACCTAGACAAAGACATAGATCGGTTGATCCCTTTCACCTTCTCACAAGACTCATCGCTGCAATTTTTATTACCCTATTTGGAGGAAAAGTGAAACAAGCCTCTGGGTACATTTGATGAGGTCGAGGTATCTCCATTACCTACCTCTATGATAAAACCCTACAAACTTGGTGCCGTGAGAATGACGATCACTAGTACACAGTATTACTGATAGAGATGTGTGACTCCCACATGTGTGAATATATTGATTCTTGTGCAACCACCGAGATGGCATGCAAGGGATGCACTTTATGATAAATACTTGAGCACGTCATATAGCTAACTGGGTGAACCTTTGTACTATAGTTATATGTAGTTCCTTGAATTTAAGAACCAAATAGAGTGATATATGGGTTGTTATCCTATCAGTCTGGAACTGACTCCCGTCAGACATACTCGCATAGAAAACCTGCCTGCACAGAACACTTGGGCATATTCACCCACTCGACCCACACACACACACAACTTGATGGCAAAATATCCACACAAAAAGTGTGCACCACACATAGGAATGGTGCTAGATATTGGAACATGAGGGTTCAAGTGTAGAAGGCTAGAGTACAGTCAACGGCCCTCTACGCGATTGCTTTGTTGCAAGTCACAATAAGAAAGGGTGAAGATCAAGTAAGGCAATATCAGTGCTCCACTGGCAGTAGATGTGATGTGTATCAGCAGAACTCCTCTATTGATATTTGTGGTCAAAAGCAGAGGGGCTAATTTATGTTTATTTATTTATTATTTATTGTAAAGTTTTATATAGCGCGAACAAGACCCGTGGGTATCAGAGCGCTTCACATAAAAGTATGATAGAAATATTAACAAGATGATAACCATTGAATACATATAGATATGAGGTATATTATTATGTAGCTTTGGAGAGTGTTTAGGTAACTAGCTTCCATTCGTGGCATTCTTCTACACCACGCAGTTACTACAGAGCTTGCAATACTAACATTTAAGAAACGATCTTCCATTCGAATTATTCTTTTCCAGTATGCAGCAGGCAATATTAACATTAAATAAACTAACTTCCATTCTAATTATTCTTTTCAAGTACGCAGCCGCTATAAAGCATGCAACACTAACATCTGTCGAATTACGATAAATGAGGTAGGAGGTTATAAGGTTTCGGGATGTGAGATAACTATATACATTCACTTTGCCATGAGGTAGCAGCTGGAATACAGTATGTCCGTTTCAGTCCATAGTTTATTTTTCATCTGATTCACGTCGATCCTTCTCTTTCTGATGACGTGAGTGATTTGGTTGAGGACAGAATCAGATCCCAAGTGATCCATTAACTCCTCTATGCAAGGTATTTACTCATTAGGAAGCTCTTCGCTTCTCGCTTGAAAGTTAAGGTATTAGGGTTTTTCCTGATGCTTGGAGGGAGTGAGTTCCATATTCTAGGGGCAGCTCCTGAGAACGCTCTGTCATAAGTTTTTTTCTTTCTAAAGATGGCTGGACGCAGCAACAACTCCTTGGCACTCCTAGCTGGTCTGTTGCCTCCTGACAGCTCAATTTTCTTGGATAGGTATCCAGGTGTATTGTGGTGAAGCGCCTTATGGGTGATACATGCTATCTTTAGTTGAATTCTCACCTCATAGGGTAGCCAGTTCAATGCTTTCAAGTGCGGGATATGCGGTCAAATTTTCTTGATCCAGAGATGAGTCTCGCTGCAGCGTTGAGGCAAGCTTTTAGTGGTGCTGTGGAAGTTTTTGGTAAACCCGCTAAGGTAGTGCAACCGTATTCAATCCTAGAGATGACTAAGGATTGGATTGCCAGTTTCAAGTCTGCTTCAGAGATAAATGGCTTCAGTTTTCTTAGGTAGTTCAGGTGGAAGCGGGCGCTTTTAGCCATTGAATTAATGTGAGCTTTCATGTCAAGATTCTCGTCTAGAGTAATTCCTAGCGACTTAGCTGAGCTTACAAGCGTCGGAGTGCAGTTAAGCGCAGTCATCAACTTGGTCCATTCCTTTATTTTTGTGACGCACTTTGGTGGAGAGATTAGTAGGAACTCTGTTTTTTGAGCATTTAGCTTCAGATGGTTGGTAGTTAACCATTGCAATGCCATTTTTAGGGCTCGCCTGCTGATGCGCTTCAGCGCATAGCTGGCGAAGCTCTATAGGGGCTTATCCAGTGTTTATCCACTGGCGATTCCTTCAAGTGCATGTGCTTTTTAGGTCATTGCGCTTGCGCAAGCCCTAAAAAGCGCGTGCACAATGCCACCAGCCGCCTGCCTGCCTGCCTCGCATTACCACATCAAAGGCAGCCCTCCGAGCGCATTTCTCACCCCCTAATTATTCACGGCCGGCCGGCAGGCACATCAAAGGCTGCTGCTGCCGTGACTCGCATTTCTCCTCCCTCCTCCCCTATCACTGCCCAGGCCGGCCGTACTTTCTCTTTACAAGGGCCCCCATTCCTGAATCACTTGAAATCTCTCCACATTATTTGCATTTTGTTAATTAAAAAAATTAACTTCAACACAGCGTTGCACATTTTTCTCGACTTCGGAAGGATGAGTCCCAATCTCATTTGTACAAAGTGTTGTAATGGGATTATTGGAGAGTTAGAGAAACGTGCTCACAAGTTACATTTTTATGCATATCATCTGAGTAAATAAACAATAGCATGGTGCCGTTTGCGTCCTTGACTTGATCTGGTTTTTATTTTTATTTTGCTATTATTCTCACAAAGGCTAAGAAGGTCTGCCTACTTTAGTATTAAGTGCTATACGTCGCATAAGCAACAGCTAACCATTCACTCACCCACGCAACGCCACTCACCCATGCAACGCCACTCACCCACGCAACGCCACTCACCCACGCAACGCCACTCACCCACGCAACGCCACTCACCCACGCAACGCCACTCACACACGCAACGCCACTCACACACGCAACGCCACTCACACACGCAACGCCACTCACACACGCAACGCCACTCACACACGCAATGCCACACACACATGCAACGCCACACACACATGCAACGCCACTCACACATGCAACGCCACTCACACATGCAACGCCACTCACACATGCAACGCCACTCACACATGCAACGCCACTCAACCACGCAACGCCACTCAACCACGCAACGCCACTCAACCACGCAACGCCACTCACCCACGCAACGCCACTCAGCCACGCAACGCCACTCACCCACGCAACGCCACTCAGCCACGCAACGCCACTCAGCCACGCAACGCCACTCAGCCACGCAACGCCACTCAGCCACGCAACGCCACTCACACACGCAACGCCACACACGCAACGCCACACACACACGCAACGCCACACACACACGCAACGCCACACACACACGCAACGCCACTCACACATGCAATGCCACTCACACATGCAACGCCACTCACACATGCAACGCCACTCACACATGCAACGCCACTCACATGCAACGCCACTCACACATGCAACGCCACTCACACATGCAACGCCACTCACACATGCAACGCCACTCACACATGCAACGCCACTCACACACGCAACGCCACTCACACACGCAACGCCACTCACACACGCAACGCCACTCACACACGCAACGCCACTCACACACGCAACGCCACTCAGCCACGCAACGCCACTCAGCCACGCAACGCCACTCAGCCACGCAACGCCACTCAGCCACGCAACGCCACTCACACACGCAACGCCACTCACACACGCAACGCCACTCACACACGCAACGCCACACACACACGCAACGCCACACACACACGCAACGCCACACACACACGCAACGCCACACACACACGCAACGCCACTCACACATGCAACGCCACTCACACATGCAACGCCACTCACACATGCAACGCCACTCACACATGCAACGCCACTCACACATGCAACGCCACTCACACATGCAACGCCACTCAACCACGCAACGCCACTCACACACGCAACGCCACTCACCCACGCAACGCCACTCAGCCACGCAACGCCACTCAGCCACGCAACGCCACTCAGCCACGCAACGCCACTCAGCCACGCAACGCCACTCACACACGCAACGCCACTCACACACGCAACGCCACTCACACACGCAACGCCACTCACACACGCAATGCCACACACACACGCAACGCCACACACACACGCAACGCCACTCACACACGCAACGCCACTCACACATGCAACGCCACTCACACATGCAACGCCACTCACACATGCAACGCCACTCACACACGCAACGCCACTCAACCACGCAACGCCACTCACCCACGCAACGCCACTCACCCACGCAACGCCACTCACCCACGCAACGCCACTCACCCACGCAACGCCACTCAGCCACGCAACGCCACACACACACGCAACGCCACACACACACGCAACGCCACACACACACGCAACGCCACTCACACACGCAACGCCACTCACACACGCAACGCCACTCACACACGCAACGCCACTCACCCACGCAACGCCACTCACCCACGCAACGCCACTCACCCACGCAACGCCACTCACCCACGCGCCACTCACACACGCAACGCCACTCACCCACGCAACGCCACTCACCCACGCAACGCCACTCACCCACGCAACGCCACTCACCCACGCAACGCCACTCACCCACGCAACGCCACTCACCCACGCAACGCCACACACGCAACGCCACACACACACGCAATGCCACACACACGCAACGCCACACACACACGCAACGCCACACACACACGCAACGCCACACACACACGCAACGCCACACACACACGCAACGCCACACACACACGCAACGCCACTTACCCACGCAACGCCGCTCACCCACGCAACGCCGCTCAGCCACGCAACGCCGCTCAGCCACGCAACGCCGCTCAGCCACGCAACGCCGCTCACCCACGCAACGCCGCTCACCCACGCAACGCCACTCACCCACGCAACGCCACTCACCCACGCAACGCCACTCATCCACGCAACGCCACTCATCCACGCAACGCCACTCATCCATATGCAAAACGAAAAATGTCAAACTCTTCTATTGCGAGACCTATTGCATTTTCAATGCTTGTTAAAGTTTCATTCATTAGCTCAATGTCTTCAAGAGAGGCAATCTTTATGTAAATTTGCGTATCATCCGCATACATATGGTAGGATATCTGTGAGTTTCTGAGAATTGTTGTGAAAGGTTCGACATACAAGTTAAACAAATCAGGAGATAGTGCCAATCCTTGTGGGACTCCGATTGAGTTGGGGCAAGGTGGAGAAATTGATTGGTTGACCAGGAATCGTTGGGTTCTGTTCCGTAGGAAAGAATCAAACCATTTCAGCACATTTCCAGATACTCCCATCCTGTCCTGTAGCCTGGCCAGTAATGCTTCATGGTTTACTGTGTCAAATGCCGATGACAGGTCCAGGAGAATTAGTAAGCATGCTTGATTTCGATCGAGAGCCTGGAGCGCATCATCAACAATGTGGAGTATCGCTGTTTCCGTGCTATGTCCTGGTCTGTATCCTGATTGGCATTCATCTAGTAAGGAGAACTTAATGATGTGTTGGCTCAGTTGGCCCTGCACGCATTTCTCAATAAGCTTGGCCAATACAGGGATGTTAGTTACTGGTCTAAAGTTGTTCGGGTCTGTAGCATCCGCCGTTGGTTTTTTGATCAAGGGAACCACTTGACCTGTTTTTAGGCAGTCCGGGAGGATCCCTTGTGACAATGATGCGTTTATTATTTTGGTCCAGATTGGCACCACAATATGGCTGATTCCTCTTAAGCATTTCGCGGGTAGAGGATCTTGGTAGTGGTTGTTGGGTTTGATTTTCGATAGCGTTTTGGCGATCGTGTCCTGATCATAAAGTTCGAATGTGTCCCACTTTGCCTTGTTTTTTAACTTGCTACATACTGGTATCGGGTTATGATCGCTCGTAGTCCGTGGTTGGATGGGGAGGTTACTCGCAGCACTTAAGAGCTCTGTTTCCAGCGTATTGGCCTTCTTCGTAAAAAATGTGGAAAATTCCTCGCAGCTTAAAGATATTTTTGAGTTTTCATGTGCTGTTTTGGCTAGTTTGTTAGATTGTTGCTTCAGGATTTCAAAGAGTTTCCGAGGTCTGTTTTTGGAATTATCCAATTCTGATCTTATAAATTCCTTTTTGGAGTTGATGATCTTTTTTTATATTGTTTTCTAATTTTTCTGAGGGCTTTCAGCTCAGGGGATGATGGGTGTTGTCTCCATTTTCTTTCGGCCATTCTCAGTTTGCGCCTGTCTTCGTTCAGTGATCCATCAAACCATGGATTTTTCATCTTCTTTTTAGTTTTAAAGGCAAGGTGTTGTCGACGATATTCCCGACCGAGGTTAGGTAGTGATCTGTCAGCTCATTTGCATTCTGCAGGTAGCTAGGAGGCCTTAAGTCTCTCTCACAGCTTTCTACTAGTAGCTCAATATTAGCCTCCCTTGTGTCTCGGATCCATTTTTTGCTGTTGGCAGGTTGAACGGTCTTGCCCTTTCTCAATATAGGTATCAGGAAAGTTATTGCATAGTGGTCCGACCAGTCACATGGGACTATTGAGAGGATTGATGACTTTTTGTTGCCCGAGATAATCCAGTCCAGTGTTGCTCCTTTAGAATGTGTGGGTTGTGTGCATGCTTGGTTGAGGTTTAGGTCGGCAAGGAAATCCTTGAGTGTGTTAACTAGTTTGTCGTTGCAGTCATCCCAGTGTAAGTTGAAGTCTCCTAGGAAAATGTTGTTGGCATCCGTGTTAGAGTTGGTCGTAATGATCTCCATTAACTGCTCTATGAACTTAGCGTTCTCTCCTGGTGGGTGGTAAAACGCATGTAGATTGCATCTTTGGTTGGTTGCCGATCTTATATTGAGACCTAAGTATTCGCAGGATTCTAGAGGATCGGCTTGAATTTGGTTGACCTCGATATCTGATCGGTGAATGCAAGCAATTCCTCCTCCAGACTTTTTAGGTCTATCTAGTCTCACAATGTTATATTGAGGTGGTACTAAGAGATCCATGGTTGGAGATGATGCTTCCGAAAGCCACGTTTCTATCAGGATTGCCAGATCGATTTCTTTGTTAATGATGAAGTCTGCTATGTCTGACGCATGTTTGGTAGCCGATCGACAGTTGAGTAGGAGGCAAGTCAGTTGTTTTCTAGTGTTATTACAATTCAGATTCTCATATTCGGAATTAAGCTGGACTTATTTTAAATTGTTGTGGTTGGGTTTCCTATCCTTCTTTCTTGCTGTTCTATTAGAGTCGATCGGGACTGTTTTGATGTTCTCCTCTTTTTCACGATCTGGGGATTCATAGGTTCGTGGTAGGGCAAGGGCTTCCTCCTTCGGCGGGGCCTTCGTCCTATTCGGTCGGTTGATCCTATTCGCTAATGCCAAGTCCATCTCGTTACTCTTTCTATGCAATGAATGTACGAGATTTTTTTTTATGAGCCCTTGCGTCATGTTTGCGCCACCGGTGTGTCACTTTTTGTGACACACCGCAGCGTAAAAATGCTCCAAGTTGCATCATATTTACGTAGTGACGCACCTAGGTAGATGCATCACTTTGTAAACCCCTGCTCCACATTATACCTGCGCCAGTTATAATGTATGCAGGGTGTGTATTCTGATGCTAGTAAGCCTCGTAGAAGTGATGCAGTGAAATCTATAACATTTCACTGCGCCACTTCAAGGACGCAAATACTTTGACATCTTACGCCTGCCTCACAGCAGGCAGAAGACTGACACAGGCACATTGAAATGGGACTTGCCCATGTTAAATGACCCATTTCTGAATTTGCGTCACTTTTGTGACAAACTCCAGCAATGCGTCATTTCTGAGCCTACAGATACGTCAGAAATACTGACGTATGTGTTACTCCTTGCGACATGATGCATCATATTGTAAATGTGACGCATCCAGCATGTCGCAAGGAGGGCGTAATGAAAAGTGACGCATTGCGGTTTTCACTCAGCGATGCGTCACATTTCATAAATGAGACCCCCAGTATTTACGTTAGGGGCAATAGTTCAGGATTGCCCTACTCTTGAATTGTGAGTTTTGCAGTGTGAGGCACATGAAACTATTTTTAGAAATGCTAACAGAAATGAAAGTGCAATGATCAGTTGATAACAACAATACTTTGCTTCCTAGACATTACTATAAAGAGTTGTTCCTCTGACGTGTTCTGACAACTTTAAAGAGATAGCAAGCCTAGTATTGAGTGTAGGGAATTATCACACCACTTGAGAAATAATTAAATGATAGTAATCAAAAGCATAAATCCACGGCAGATTAGGAAGACAGCACATCATTAAAAGTTACAACAAATGATGGCCCTGTGCAATTCTTTTTTGTTATCCGTAATTGTACAGTACCACTGTCTATCAGAAATTAATTGCAATAGTAAATGGTAAGGTGCACCAGAAAGATCATAGTTCATAGAGTATATATATTTCAAAATATGTTTTATTCTTTCTTTGCTTTGTGTCCATAAAGACATTTTTCTCATTCACAGAACATCCAGCCAACGTGTTTCATTCAAACAGGATTTTGTACTTTGTCCTGTTTCTTGCATATGTGTTTGCTTTACACTCCAATATGGAGATTTCTTTCATCTTATTTATGAAATTCATCTGAGTATTTTGGATAAATGTCTAATGTAGGAAATATCTCACATCTTCACGGATGAGATCCATCCAGGCAGATACATTTGTGCTATCAGAAAATATTATGGGAGGGTCCAATCCAAAGAAGATACCTTGATCCGGACGATTACAATTAACCCGGCACCTGTAAGAAGATAAGTATCAAGGTATCATCTTTGGAGGGTTCCCTCCCATATTATTTTTTAATTTCATAATAGGAAGTTTTAGAAATCATGTTATTATTTTTATATCATAACTTTAGTTATGCTTTTACTCTGCCTGTATCGTTCTTGATGTAGTCATGCTTAAAAATATATGATTAGAAAACTAAATAATTGCCAATACTGTAATCCTCAGTAAATCATCTCTATTTCTTCGCTATTGGAATTAAACTCAATATGCGAGCAAGACTAATAGTTCAGTCTGTACAAATCACTTTTTATTAGTACATTTTTAGTTCATTTGTTGGTTATAATTCACCAATTTCACATTTATAGGCTGCAACGATACATACAAAAAGAATAAATTTGTGATAGAAAACTACTAGATTAACACAAATTCATACTCTGCTATCATCCTCTGTTGATCAACAATCCAATATCCATTTTCACACTCTCACACATACACAACTAACACACTTTATATACAATTTAATATACAATGGTACATTTAATCATCACCATAAACAACAATATTTCTGTTATGAAAACATTTTTCAATGATGGTATAAGTTTTGGAGATCTGTACTAATAAAAAGTGATTCGTTCAGACTGAACTATTAGTCTTGCTCGCATATTGAGTTTAATTCCAATAGCGAAGAAATGATTTACTGAGGATTACAGTATTGGCAATTATTTATGTTTCTAGTTAAACAGAGGCTTGGCCTTACTGTGGGGAGTCCACACCCAGTGTTGTTTTCCACTTAAAAATATATGATGACATTCAAAACCTTGACCTGTGACACATCACTTTCAAAGGCTAGATCCCAATTTTTTTTTCTTCATTGCCCAACTTGTTTTCAGCAATGATGCTCATACTCTGAGAATGGCTGCCCTTGGCCTCCCCGGATATAGCGCTTTGGTGATCCTCAAGGTTTAGAAACAGTTCCTTAGAGAGAGTGAGCATTCATTGATTGAAGGGCTTGTCGATTGTCTACTAAAAGAACCGAGAGGAGAGCCCTCGAGTAGCCTAGTTAGGAAGAACTTGTTGACCCTGTTGTTCACTGAAGCACTTTCTCCACTGTCCTATTTCCTGTGACGTGTTCTGCATACTTTCTTTATTGATGTTCGTTCTTTTCTTTCTTCTACATTCCTTTCAGCTTTAGAGTGCTTAAGACAGCAATGCTCGTGTACACAACCATTTACCAAAACAAGCAAATACGTAATTAGGAAATGTTATAGTTGGAGAAGTACTCTGGTTCCAAGCTTAGTCTTTCTTATTTTACCTTTTATGTCAGGCATCCTCAAATGTTAGGTGCTGATTAAGGAAACTCTTGATTAAAGGAAAGGGAGGAGGCTTATCTTCTCAATACAGCATCTTACAAGTGAAAGTAGTGTAGTGTTGAGACCACAAATTCAACCCTGTGAAAAGGAAAGTTTAAGCGGATCTCAAAGTACTGATTCCTCTCTAAATAGTAAGTATCATGGATGGGTGGAGCCAACGTGAACGAAAACCAGGAAACTGCCGCTAAAGCGGCAATGGGTTTGATAATATGCCCTGGAGAATTTCAATAGAAGCCCATTATCGCTGCTTTAGCAGTAGTTTCCTGCCGCTAAAGCGGCGATAAATTTAATGCCGTTCAATGATAATATGCCCCTACAGTTTTCTGATGAGGTTGTCATATGGGTTCTAGTCTCCTGCTTCTGGTTTAGGAGCTCAGTAAACCCTATTTCAGTCCTAGGAATAGCCCAGGTATACGTGATCCCTGGTTGAAACCAACAGTCCTAGAACATACATTGACATGTGCCTGTTGTCACTGGATGTGCTCAAAATGTTCCTTTCACCATTTGAAAATAATGTGTCGCTATAGTGAAAGGTGCAGTTATTAATTCATGCCCAGATACTGCAAATTGTAGCTGGTGACATCCTTTCTCTGTTTAATACCTACGTTTGGGGTACCAAAAATATTATGGGGGAAAAACTGGGAAATGTGCACACAAGTGAAGATTGTATAGGTGATAATAAGGGAAATGTATAGCATAGGGGAAGGGTTTACTTTAAAGGGAAATTGAAAGGGAAAGTGGCAGGGGGTACTAGGGGCTTTCCTAGGCGTAAAGAAACATATAGGATAAAAACAAACAGAAGGTTACAAGAAAAAGGAAGGAATTAGGTACACTTTAAAGGAAGAGATGAAGGTACAGGAGTGCACCTATCCGGGGAAATAAAAGCAGAAAAAGAGAATTCAGTGCTTAAAATGTACAGTGTAATTCCCGAAAATAAAAAAACTGAGATTAATGCACAGTTAATAAACTGTGATTGATCAGCATGAGTAATCTCAAAGAGAAAACATGTAGAGCCTCGTATATGTACTAAATTGACAAAAGCAAATTGGGCAACTTTAAAAATCACAGAGCCTAGCCATCGAGTTAGCATTGAGCAAGAGGGAGAGTAAAGAACTTGGGGCAGATTTAGAAGAAAGTGATGCATCTGTAGAGATGTGTCACTTTCCCTGCGCCACCCTGAGAAACCCTTGCATCACTATGGATGCGCCAAATTTACAATATGGCACACCATGGCGCAAGTATTGACAGATGCGTCAGAAATTCTAATGCATCTTTTGGGCAAAAAGTTACACATTGCTGGAGTCGTGTCGCAATCACAACGCAACTCCAGCAATGCATTCTGAGGCCTATTCCCACTACACTGCGTCACTCATTACGCCTGCTTGTTCCAGTGGCGTCCTAATAGTGATGCAGTAAAATCTTGTAGATGTCACTGCATCACTTTTACGAGGTTTTCCTGCGTGGGAACACCCACCCTGCATACATTATACCTGACGCAGGTATAATTTAACTCAGGGCTTTAAAAAGTGAAACCTCTCCCTACATGCGTTACATTGAAAATCGGCTGCATTTTTTACACCGCTGCTGCGTCACAAAAGTGATGCAACAGTGGCACAAAAGTGTCGCAAGGACATGGTAAATCTGACCTCTTGTCTCTACAATGCTAAGGATAGAATAACCTTAAAGGTTTTGTTGCTAACCTACCAATACGAGGTGTGGGGGCAAACTATTACGGTAGCATTGCACTGAGAAATATTGATACTGAGGGTACCGTAATTACAGTGTGGGGTACAATTGCACCACTATTGTTTATGACACAGAGTTATGCAGGTGCTCACTCATTCTAGGCACTTTAGTCAGAATAAATTCTACCTTCTTCTACCTGAGAAAGTATGATTGATGAAAAACTTTAACATTCATGTTACTCCACAATCTTGACTCAGTTAAAAATTCCCTGTAGGACTTGGCCCTCTCAGCACGGTCATCCCCAAATGTTTTGCTTCATCCTCCTGTTTTTTGAACCCACTTTTATTGGCTTTTAGGAATCTGTGCACTTTACCACTGCTTATTAGTGCTAAAGTGCTTGTGCTCTCTCCTTTAAACATGGTGAAATCGGCTTACAATAAATTGGCCTTTTTAATCTACTTTTATGTAACAAATAAAGTGGTACTACATGTACCCAGTGCCTGTAAATTATATGCTCGGAGTGACTCTGAAGCTCTGATTGTGCCACCCATGTAAGCAGCCGTCTAAACATGTGTCAGGCCAGTCGTTGCTGCGTGTGTATTTCGTTTTAAACAGCCAATTCAACCTGGCAAAATATACCTTTCTCCTGGCCTCAACTTCCTTTTTTAGGTCTCGCCTAGGCAGCACGCATGTGTTGCACTATGAGGGCTTTTTGCCATCGGTCTTCACTTTTCAAGCACTGCACTCATGCCAGCTTGCTGGAGCGAGCAGCGGCGCGCCACAAGCATGAGTGCAGTGCTTGAAAAGTGAAGACTGCTCTCCCACACGCGCACACGCGCACCACTCACAGGCTCACCTCCTGCTCCCTACCTCATCTCCCTCTCTCTCCTCGCCACAGGCCTCGGCCACTTACTCGCTCTGCCCTCTCCGTCTCCTTTTTGCTCGCGCAATCAAAGAACAGCAGCTACGTTCTTTGGGTTGGCTGTTGGCCCCTCCTTCAAAGCGCCAGCCCTTTCTCTAGTTTTGCTCCTGCTGTATCCCCCAACATGCCCATAAAAGCATTGTTGAGAGGTTCACATTGCTCTCCTTATTAACAAAGCAACCTAATCAAAACAACATCATTATGGGCAGCAGTTAACACTTGCCTTACATACACTAGACCAGTACAGCCCATTTCCTGTCACCGTGGTCTGGTGCTTCACTTCACACAGGAACAAAAACAAGGATGTACGTATGGCAATGGAGCCTTCTTTTATTGAGCAAAGTGGATGGTAGACTGGGCGGCATTGCAAAGTGATTTCATGAACGTATATATAGCTTGATACATGAATGCTAGACAACAGTTAACCATGCCTCAAACTGGCTTTTGATGTTAAATTACTAGTCTTACATCACAAATTTACCTAGACTTTAGATGATGCTGCACTTCCACAAATGTGAGTCCTATTGGTTTTTCAAATGCTTGTTGCACTTTGCAGTCTATCAGGTAACAACAAATGCCTACATTCATGACACAAATAAGCCGATCCGATGAGATGGACTATTTCCATACCACAGAACAAATAAAACTAACCTCAATATTTAAAACTTTGCAGTTCACAGGCTACCCTCTAAAGAGGTCTAATGAGCAGGAGAAGTTGTATAATTTCATTGTTCAATATATTGATTGTTTAGAACTAGCAGCTTCACTGATTCACCTAAGAGAAAAACATTAATTAACTTTAACCAACTGATTAAAGCATGCATTGTATATTTACATGTTGTGCACTATCCTGCCACCTACCTAGTATTGGTTTCAGTATATTAAAAGTTGTTTATATTACGATTTAAGCTTTGATTTTCAGCATGAATCTTGTTCAAACAACAAAATTCACAACGCATCAGCACAAAGACTTCGTCTTAGATTACTGTATTTTTCCCCTATTGGAAATAGTATCTGGCCTTACTGAGCTTTTCATTTTATGCCCACAAACTAAAAACCACTCTATTTTGCATTCACGTGGGAGGTCAGTGGTGCCTGAATACCTACAGCACGACAAACAGCAAACAAATGGTTAGAGGCAAGTAACACTTTGTGGTTACATTTTGTGTTTTTACTTATCACACGCTGTGTACCGACTTCAAGGCAGTGCCCAAACCCCTTAAAGCTGATGTGGACGGAAAGTAAAGGCAGTTGTAGTAAATACATGTTTTACATTCTTTGCCTCACTTGAGATTTTCACATTTCTCTCCTTATTAACAAAGCAACCTAATCAATACATCATCATTATGGGCAGCAGTGTAGACTTGCCTTACAAACACTCCACCAGTACAGCTCATTTCCTGTCACCCTGGTCCAGAGCTATTGTATGCTTCAAGCATCAGTTTGAACAGTGTGCACTAAACCCTTTACTTTAACTAATGGCATGTTTTATTTTACTTTAAGGATACATTCTGATAAAGTAAATAACTGATAACTAGATTACATATAAATGTAGCTTATTAAGCTGCCCAGAAAATTTGGCGTTAATCCAGCCCTTCTGTACCCTCTTTGCAAAGCTTGGCATAAGAAGCAACAAAGGCAGCAGTGATATGAGAGGGACAGAGCTAACCGCTAGAATGTGCTGCACAGAGATCTTATATTGGCTTCATCTTATTATGTTTTTATTATTATAAATAAAGTCATGGATTTCGTTTTTTTAAATGTAAACTACCTTTGATATTTTTGCCCAAAAAAACACCAAAGTGATTACATTGGCTGTAATTCATTGGGATTGTGTTCTAAATTAAATGAATAACACTGCACAGTTTGTTTATTTAATTTAGCAGCTCTCAGGTTCATGGGAAACCTAAAGGGAAGAGAGGGCGTTACACTACATTAACTAAACAGGAAGAGGTAGAAAGCAAACACAACAAGCAATGGCATCGCCACTAGATCTCTCCCTTGGTACCTTATAAGTATTTAATTATGCAGCACAATATCCTTGGTGCAACATCAACTGTTGAATGGCTAAACACTTATAATGTCCCAAAGTCGAGACCTATTGGCTATGCCAAAGCTTGTTAATACATAGAAGACAGTCCTGGGTTAGACCCTTGGAAGGGTGCAGTTTATTTAAAAAGTAGGACATGTACTTTTACAATTTACTTGTCCTAGTAGTGAAAAACTCATAAATTAGTTTTTCAGTACGGCAATGCCTAATACCTCTCCTATTGGGTTACCTTATTAGATTTAATAAGTGATAACTGTTTATTGGGAGCTGGTAGGAAGGACAAGTTTGGTGTCTAAAGAATTTTAATATAAAACATGCTGAATTTGTATCGTTGGATTTTCAGTAATAATTCTGAAAAGGACACCTCTAGAAAGTAGGCATTTTCTTTTCCCAACTATTTGGTACCTTCAGCCTGCATTTTGAGTCACATGACTAAGTGTAGCTAGCAGTTGGTCCTTGCGTATTCCTCACAGACAATGAGAGAAAGGGGAAATAGGTGTTTGCTGGATGTGCTATCTCTGTCAGGTTGAGTGGTAAGAGCTGCCCCCTACCTCATTTGCTCATCAAAGAAAATGTGCCACAGCACATTCACAACGGGTTTAACACTAGTCATTTATGCTCCCAGACAAGCTGTGGCCGGGGCAGGGAGTAAAGGAATTCCAAACACATTTAGGAGTGGAAACATCTCCTACTTCAAAGCTGACACCTAATAGAAATACTGGACTCTCAGATCCAACTCTTCAGAACACTTATGGACCGGTGGACTCTGCCAGGAAGGACTGCCCAGCTGTGAAGTATGTTGTGCTGACTTACTTGCTGACCAAGGACTGCTCTGCTTGCCAAGGCCTGATGGTGCTGCACCTTCACTACTCTGCTGTAAGCTGCCTTGCTAATTCCAGCTTACCTGTGTTGTCCCAGGACTCCAAAGATCTCCAAGGGTGAATCAGCTTCCCTCGTGTTCAAGCCACGGGAAACATCTTTTACAACGCGGGCATTACCACGCGCTGCCATTACTACGCTGCTTTTACAACGCAAGTCGTCTCAACGACTTGCGCTGGAGGGCGCTGTTGGCAAAGGAATAGTTTAATTTTTTATTCCAACACCTTCCCTACTATCAACGTGGGCTGGAGTTGGAATAGAAAATTAAACTATTCCACTATCCAGCCCTTACAGCGCAAGTTGTTGTAACGACTTGCGTTGTAAAAACAGCGTTGTAATGGCACGCGTGGTAATAGCCCGCGTTGTAGTGACATACATCCTACACAAGCACTGACCCAGTGCGACACATCTGGACACCGACAACCGGCCTGGATGGATGCAGCATGACACAACCTTCTACCATACCTTCACCCCCCTTGAACATCCTTAATAACTGAAACCCAATCTCCACTGAGGACACCATCGGCCTGATGAACTCCATCCACTCAGGATCCCCCACAGACCCATGCCCTCACCACATCTTCAACAAAGCAGACTCCATCATAGCACCACACCTCCGAGACGTCATCAACTGCTCCCTCAACTCCGCCGCCTTCCCGGAAAGCTGGAAACACGCCGAACTCAGCGCCCTTCTGAAAAAACCCACAGCTGACCCCACCGAACTCAAAAACTACCGCCCCATCTCGCTCCTTCCATTCCCGGCCAAAGTCATTGAGAAAGCTGTCAACAACCAGCTCACCGCCTTCCTCGAAACCAACAAATCCCTCGACTCCTCACAGTCCGGCTTCCGAGCCAAACACAGCACTGAAACCGCACTCATCGCAGCAACAGACGACATTCGAACTCTACTGGACAATGGAGACACAGTCGCCCTCATCCTCCTCGACCTCTCTGCAGCCTTCGACACAGTCTGTCATAGCACCCTGTTACAACGCCTCAGAGACATCGGAATCCAAGGAAAAGCACTGGAATGGATCACCTCGTTCCTTGCCGGAAGAACTCAGAGAGTCCGCCTCCCACCATTCAAGTCAGAAGCCACTGAAGTCATTTGCGGCGTGCCACAAGGATCCTCTCTTAGCCCCACCCTCTTCAACATTTACATGAGCCCCCTCGCGACCATTGCACGCCAACACAACCTCAACATCATCTCCTACGCTGATGACACTCAACTGATCCTCTCACTCACCAATGACCCTAACACCACCAAAATCAACCTACATGAAGGAATGAAAGAAATAGCCGAGTGGATGAAGCACAGCCGTCTGAAACTAAATTCAGACAAAACAGAAGTCCTTATCTTAGGTACCTCCCCCTCCGCCTGGAACGACTCTTGGTGGCCAGAGGCCCTTGGAAAAGCACCCATCCCGACGGACCACGCACGGAACCTGGGCGTCATCCTGGACTCCTCACTCTCGATGACCAGACAAGTCAACGCCGTTTCATCATCTTGCTTCAACATTCTTTGCATGCTCAAAAAAACATTTCGCTGGATCCCCACCGAAACTAGAAAAACGGTCACCCACGCACTGGTTACAAGCCGCCTGGACTACGGAAACACCCTTTACGCCGGTACCACCGCAAAACTTCAGAAAAAACTCCAACGCATCCAGAACGCATCAGCCAGACTCATACTAGACATCCCGCGTAAAGACCACATTTCTGGTCACCTGAAAAACCTCCACTGGCTCCCCGTCAATAAGAGGATAACTTTCCGTCTCCTCACCCACGCACACAAAGCACTTTACGAACTTGGACCCGAATGCCTCAACACGCGACTTTCCTTCTACACCCCCTCCCGCCAGCTACGCTCTTCCAACCAAGCCCTTGCTGCTGTTCCTCGCATCAACAAAACCACCATGGGAGGAAGATCCTTCTCCTACCTGGCGGCTAAAACATGGAACTCACTTCCCACTCACCTTCGCCTCACTCAAAACCACCTAGCATTCAGAAAGCAACTTAAAACCTGGATATTCGACAAGTAAATCCCCACCCTTCCTCAAGCGCCTTGAGACCCTCTGGGTATGTAGCGCGCTATATAAATTATCTGACTTTGACTTTGACATCTGAAGGCAAATCCTCACAAGTCCCAGCTGCTTCTCCAGCACCGTCCAAGTACGATGCACCTCAACCACAGCACCAAAGCATCACAATGCAAGTCTTTGCAACCGCCAGCGGCTTTCTCAATGACTAAGCAAGCACCCTATTGATGGATCTATTCTCCACTGTGTGATGCATCTTGACATAGCACCTAGCATCGCAAGCTCTCGTCAACGATTCCTCAGCGCTGGCAAGCCTAACCCTTTGGAAGGGCTTTGTATCTCCACACCCAGGCACAAGGTATTGTTTAGCTGATGGAACTCCGTCTGTATCCAGCCAGTGTTCCATCTCGGCCGAACAGTATTTGTGATGTGATGCCAGCATACGACTACCATCTCACTATAAATGGTGCCTTTTGCTTCTTATCAATGGATTACAACGAAATCTTTACATTTGCACATCACCTCTCCGTTTTGTACACAAGAAGCCTATTCGATATTTGACCATTGTGGCTTATTCACTACTACTTAGAGTACCACCTCCAACCCTATCCAAACATGTAACTAACTTACCTGCGACTAATCCTCCCATTCTTTGACCTTTGAGGCGTTCATGTCCCCAGCTGGGACACCTGATTCAGTAATTCTGTCTCCATGCAATTTTTCTCCCCACTTTTCCCTTTTTTCTTCCCTTTCTCCACTCTTTTCTCTTCTCTCGTCTTCTCCCTCTTACTTTTTTTCTGTTCTGTTCTAGTAACTCATCTGTGGGTCTCTGATTCTTTCTTAAGGTCCAGGTGTACTCTATACATTTTACATGTCCGGATGATGATCCCATTATTCATCAAGGGAGCGAAACATCATCAATACATGGGATTATTGGCTGTTAAAATGCTGTCATAGCACCGTCGGAGTAGAAACACAGTCATACAAAAAATTGCTTCTGTATGCACCCTGCAAATATCCAAAATGTTATAACAGTGCGCTAAGGCAGAAGAGAGAGCAGTCACAAACAGGCAGGCAGAAGATGTGTGTATTATATGCTATTTCAGAATATACAACAACCTTCTCCCAAACCATCACCAATTCATATAGCGCACCTTAGAGTTCCTTATAGCAATTTTCAGCAATGGTTGAAAAACAAATAATATGTCTCAGTGTGGGATTGCTTTTGAGCAAGGCCTTTATTGTACTTTGCTTGTGTCACTACAATGAATTATTAGTACCCCACACCCAAAGAAAAAAAGAAAATAGAGGTAATACAGTAATTTCTGTCCTCGGCTATGGCCCTTAGACACTGACAGCCTGCCATCTCAATTCCCGAGCCCATGTCTCTGCCGGCAACAGTCTGTGAGCCTCAGCTATCACTGCCAAGATGTTAGTGGTCTAGACCTTAACTTATCATCATTCAGACACTGCTTCTGAAACAGCATAACTGGAAACCTGACAGCATTACTGCAGGCATGATCATGAAACAGCATTACTGCAGGCATGATCATGAAACTGAATCACTGCAGGCATGATCAAAAAACACAGCATAAACGCAAGCCTTGTCATGAAACACAGTATTACCGCAGCAGGCATGATCATGAAACACAGTACAACTGCAAGCATGAACATGAAACATAGCATAACTGCAGGCATGATCATGAAACATAGCATAACTGCAAGCATGAACATGAAACATAGCATAACTGCAGGCATGATCATGGAACACAGCAGAACTGCAAGCACGATCATGAAACAATATATATTGAGTGGTCCCAGTATTAAAACATCATGATCGTGTCAAAAGAGAAGAGATACAATAATATTCTTATTGAGGAATCAAAGCAAAAGATAATTGTAGTTGCAGTGTTATTTAATCACACTGAAACCAGTTAATCATTTTATCAGAACAGTATTGAAAGACAAACATTTTTAGGTTTCGACCTGGCGATCTGCGCAAGCAGTTCGCGCAGGTGAAATCTTTTGTTTACCATATTGGCTATCGGAACGTCCCCCACCTCCCATTAGCTAGCTCCATAAATGGAGGCTAGCCATTGGGAGCCGGATCTGTCCGTCAAGGCCGGACCAGATTCGGGGGCGTTCCCGCGGTTTTTTCCCTCTCCACCTCTGCGATGTCGTCATCGCGGCGGTGGGCGGAGTTTCGTTTTTTTTCCTCTGTGTTTGTTTTGGTCATTCCATGCGAGGAAGCCCAGGTGAGTGCTTGTTTTTTAGTGGTGGAGCACG
Source organism: Lissotriton helveticus (assembly GCF_964261635.1). NCBI lineage: Eukaryota > Metazoa > Chordata > Amphibia > Caudata > Salamandridae > Lissotriton > Lissotriton helveticus. Next base: position 361,476,596 of record NC_136062.1, read on the forward strand.
TGAATTCAGTGTACGTTGGTTAAAAATACATGATGAAGACACAGGCCACGATCTGGCTGTTCATCAAGTGCATGGGCGCTAAAAGTAGTTTTTGCCCCTTTATTTGTAGTGAGGACTCCGCAGTGGTTTGTCTGATATGAAATTGCTCGGCTGATCCCCTTTGTTGCAGCATGCATAAGTTTTCATTCTTTCAGTTCGACTTTACAGTCCGTTTTAATAATGTCCTTAAAACTGCGGGTGTCCAGTACCCAAACGGCCTAAATAGACTCGTATGGGCTAAGCGTCTCGTGCCCCTCGTGAGACACTTGTAAAACTGCTCATAAGATTTGCAACAGGGAGTTTTTTCATGGTTTGGCATTTTTCGTAATGCATTACAGTTGAATTTATATAGCGCTTCATATCCTAACCGCACTGCAAAGCGCTGAAGAGCATCAGAGGCCATAAAGTACGTGCTGCAAAGGTGATTAACAGCAAATGGGTAGGGAGTGCAGAGTGGATAGGGAGTGCAGAGTGGATAGGGAGTGGAGAGTGCATAGGGAGTGGAGAGTGCATAGGGAGTGGAGAGTGGAGAGTGCATAGGGAGTGGAGAGTGGAGAGTGCATAGGGAGTGGAGAGTGCATAGGGAGTGGAGAGTGCATAGGGAGTGGAGAGTGCATAGAGAGTGCATAGAGAGTGCATAGAGAGTGCATAGAGAGTGCATGGAGAGTGCAGAGTGGAGAGTGCATAGAGAGTGCATAGGGAGTGGAGAGTGCATGGAGAGTGCAGAGTGGAGAGTGCATAGGGAGTGGAGAGTGGAGAGTGCATAGGGAGTGGAGAGTGCATAGGGAGTGCAGAGTGCATAGGGAGTGCAGAGTGCATAGGGAGTGGAGAGTGCAGAGTGCATAGGGAGTGGAGAGTGCAGAGTGCATAGGGCGTGCAGAGTGCATAGGGCGTGCAGAGTGCATAGGGAGTGCAGAGTGGGGAGTGCAGAGTGCATAGGGAGAGCAGAGTGGAGAGTGCATAAAGTGGAGAGTGCATAGGGAGTGGAGAGTGGAGAGTGCATAGGGGGTGGAGAGTGGAGAGTGCATAGGGGGTGGAGAGTGCAGAGTGCATAGGGGGTGGAGAGTGCAGAGTGCATAGGGAGTGCAGAGTGCATAGGGAGTGCAGAGTGCATAGGGAGTGCAGAGTGCATAGGGAATGCAGAGTGCATAGGGAGTGAAGAGTGCATAGGGAGTGGAGAGTGAAGAGTGCATAGGGAGTGGAGAGTGAAGAGTGCATAGGGAGTGGTGAGTGAAGAGTGCATAGGGAGTGCAGAGTGAAGAGTGCATAGGGAGTGCAGAGTGCATAGGGAGTGGAGGGGAGAGTGCATAGGGAGTGGAGAGTGCATAGGGAGTGGAGAGTGCATAGAGAGTGGAGAGTGCATAGAGAGTGGAGAGTGCATAGGGAGTGGAGAGTGCATAGGGAGTGGAGAGTGGAGATTGCAGAGTGCATAGGGAGTGGAGAGTGCATAGGGAGTGGAGAGTGCATAGGGAGTGGAGAGTGCATAGGGAGTGGAGAGTGCATAGGGAGTGGAGAGTGCATAGGGAGTGGAGAGTGCATAGGGAGGGGAGAGTGCATAGGGAGTGGAGAGTGCATAGGGAGTGCAGCTCGAGGGAGTGGAGAGTGCATAGGGAGTGGAGAGTGGAGAGTGCATAGGGAGTGGAGAGTGCATAGGGAGTGGGGAGTGGAGAGTGCATAGGGAGTGGAGAGTGCATAGGGAGTGCAGAGTGGAGAGTGCATAGGGAGTGCAGAGTGGAGAGTGCATAGGGAGTGGAGAGTGCATAGGGCGTGCAGAGTGCATAGGGAGTGCAGAGTGCATAGGGAGTGCAGAGTGGAGAGTGCATAGAGTGGAGAGTGCATAGGGAGTGCATAGGGAGTGCAGAGTGGAGAGTGCATAGGGAGTGGAGAGTGGAGAGTGCATAGGGGGTGGAGAGTGCAGAGTGCATAGGGGGTGGAGAGTGCAGAGTGCATAGGGAGTGAAGAGTGCATAGGGAGTGAAGAGTGCATAGGGAGTGAAGAGTGCATAGGGAGTGAAGAGTGCATAGGGAGTGGAGAGTGAAGAGTGCATAGGGAGTGGAGAGTGAAGAGTGCATAGGGAGTGCAGAGTGAAGAGTGCATAGGGAGTGCAGAGTGCATAGGGAGTGGAGTGGAGAGTGGAGAGTGCATAGGGAGTGGAGAGTGCATAGGGAGTGGAGAGTGCATAGAGAGTGGAGAGTGCATAGAGAGTGGAGAGTGCATAGGGAGTGGAGAGTGCATAGGGAGTGGAGAGTGGAGATTGCAGAGTGCATAGGGAGTGGAGAGTGCATAGGGAGTGGAGAGTGCATAGGGAGTGGAGAGTACATAGGGAGTGGAGAGTGCAAAGGGAGGGGAGAGTGCATAGGGAGGGGAGAGTGCATAGGGAGTGGAGAGTGCATAGGGAGGGGAGCGTGCATAGGGAGTGGAGAGTGCATAGGGAGTGCAGCTCGAGGGAGTGGAGAGTGCATAGGGAGTGGAGAGTGCATAGGGAGTGGAGAGTGCATAGGGAGTGGGGAGTGGAGAGTGCATAGGGAGTGGAGAGTGCATAGGGAGTGGAGAGTGCATAGGGAGTGGAGAGTGAATAGGAAGTGGAGAGTGCATAGGGAGTGGAGAGTGCATAGGGAGTGGAGAGTGCATAGGGAGTGGAGAGTGCATAGGGAGTGGAGAGTGCATAGGGAGTGGAGAGTGCATAGGGAGTGGAGTGGAGAGTGCATAGGGAGTGGAGAGTGCATAGGGAGTGGAGAGTGCATAGGGAGTGGAGAGTGCATAGGGAGTGGAGAGTGCATAGGGAGTAGAGAGTGCATAGGGAGTGGAGAGTGCATAGGGAGTGGAGAGTGCATAGGGAGTGCAGCTCGAGGGAGTTGAGAGTGCATAGGGAGTGGAGAGTGGAGAGTGCATAGGGAGTGGAGAGTGCATAGGGAGTGGAGAGTGGGGAGTGGAGAGTGCATAGGGAGTGGAGAGTGCATAGGGAGAGGAGAGTGGAGAGTGCATAGGGGGTGGAGAGTGCAGAGTGCATAGGGGGTGGAGACTGCAGAGTGCATAGGGAGTGAAGAGTGCATAGGGAGTGAAGAGTGCATAGGGAGTGAAGAGTGCATAGGGAGTGAAGAGTGCATAGGGAGTGGAGAGTGAAGAGTGCATAGGGAGTGGAGAGTGAAGAGTGCATAGGGAGTGCAGAGTGAAGAGTGCATAGGGAGTGCAGAGTGCATAGGGAGTGGAGTGGAGAGTGGAGAGTGCATAGGGAGTGGAGAGTGCATAGGGAGTGGAGAGTGCATAGAGAGTGCATAGAGAGTGGAGAGTGCATAGGGAGTGGAGAGTGCATAGGGAGTGGAGAGTGGAGATTGCAGAGTGCATAGGGAGTGGAGAGTGCATAGGGAGCGGAGAGTGCAAAGGGAGTTGAGAGTGCATAGGGAGTGGAGAGTGCATAGGGAGGGGAGAGTGCATAGGGAGGGGAGAGTGCATAGGGAGTGGAGAGTGCATAGGGAGGGGAGAGTGCATAGGGAGTGGAGAGTGCATAGGGAGTGCAGCTCGAGGGAGTGGAGAGTGCATAGGGAGTGGGGAGTGCATAGGGAGTGGAGAGTGCATAGGGAGTGGGGAGTGGAGAGTGCATAGGGAGTGGAGAGTGCATAGGGAGAGGAGAGTGCATAGGGAGTGCAGAGTGGAGAGTGCATAGGGAGTGGAGAGTGCATAGGGAGTGGAGAGTGCATAGGGAGTGGAGAGTGAATAGGAAGTGGAGAGTGCATAGGGAGTGGAGAGTGCATAGGGAGTGGAGAGTGCATAGGGAGTGGAGAGTGCATAGGGAGTGGAGAGTGCATAGGGAGTGGAGAGTGCATAGGGAGTGGAGTGGAGAGTGCATAGGGAGTGGAGAGTGCATAGGGAGTGGAGAGTGCATAGGGAGTGGAGAGTGCATAGGGAGTGGAGAGTGCATAGGGAGTGGAGAGTGCATAGGGAGTGCAGCTCGAGGGAGTGGAGAGTGCATAGGGAGTGGAGAGTGGAGAGTGCATAGGGAGTGGAGAGTGCATAGGGAGTGGAGAGTGGGGAGTGGAGAGTGCATAGGGAGTGCATAGTGCATAGGGAGTGGAGAGTGCATAGGGAGTGGAGAGTGCATAGTGCATAGGGAGTGGAGAGTGCATAGGGAGTGGAGAGTGCATAGGGAGTGGAGAGTGCATAGGGAGTGGAGAGTGCATAGGGAGTGCAGAGTGCATAGGGAGTGGAGAGTGCATAGGGAGTGGAGAGTGGAGAGTGCATAGGGAGTGGAGAGTGGAGAGTGCATAGGGAGTGCAGAGTGCATAGAGAGTGAAGAGTGGAGAGTACATAGGGAGTGCAGAGTACATAGAGAGTGCAGAGTGGAGAGTGCATAGGGAGTGCAGAGTGCATAGAGAGTGCAGAGTGGAGAGTGCATAGGGAGTGCAGAGTGCATGGAGAGTGCAGAGTGCATGGAGAGTGCATAGGGAGTGGAGAGTGCCTAGGGAGTGGAGAGTGCATAGGGAGTGGGGAGTGCATAGGGAGTGGAGAGTGCATAGGGAGTGGAGAGTGCATAGGGAGTGGAGAGTGGAGAGTGCATAGGGAGTGCAGAGTGCATAGAGAGTGAAGAGTGGAGAGTACATAGGGAGTGCAGAGTGCATAGAGTGCAGAGTGGAGAGTGCATAGGGAGTGGAGAGTGCAGAGTGCATAGGGAGTGGAGAGTGCATAGGGAGTGGAGAGTGCATAGGGAGTGGAGAGTGCATAGGGAGTGGAGAGTGCATAGGGAGTGGAGAGTGCAGAGTGCATAGGGAGTGGAGAGTGCAGAGTGCATAGGGAGTGGAGAGTGGAGAGTGCAAAGGGAGTGGAGAGTGCATAGGGAGTGGAGAGTGCATATGGAGTTGAGAGTGCATAGGGAGTGGAGAGTGCATAGGGAGTGGTGAGTGCATAGGGAGTGCAGAGTGCATAGGGAGTGCAGAGTGGGGAGTGGAGAGTGCATAGGGAGTGGAGAGTGCAGAGTGCATAGGGAGTGGAGAGTGCAGAGTGCATAGGGAGTGGAGAATGCAGAGTGCATAGGGAGTGGAGAGTGCATAGGGAGTGGAGAGTGCATAGGGAGTGGAGCGTGCATAGGGAGTGGAGAGTGCATAGGGAGAGGAGAGTGCATAGGGAGTGGAGAGTGGAGAGTGCATAGGGAGTGGAGAGTGGAGAGTGCATAGGGAGTGGAGAGTGGAGAGTGCATAGTGAGTGGAGAGTGGAGAGTGCATAGGGAGTGGAGAGTGCATAGGGAGTGGAGAGTGCATAGGGAGTGGAGAGTGCATAGGGAGTGGAGAGTGCATAGGGAGTGGAGAGTGCATAGGGAGTGCAGAGTGGAGAGTGCATAGGGAGTGCAGAGTGGAGAGTGCATAGCGAGTGGAGAGTGCATAGGGAGTGGAGAGTGCAGAGTGCATAGGGAGTGGAGAGTGCAGAGTGCATAGGGAGTGGAGAGTGCAGAGTGCATAGGGAGTGGAGAGTGCAGAGTGCATAGGGAGTGGAGAGTGGAGAGTGCATAGGGAGTGGAGAGTGGAGAGTGCATAGGGAGTGGAGAGTGCATAGGGAGTGGAGAGTGCATAGGGAGTGGAGAGTGCATAGGGAGTGGAGAGTGCATAGGGAGTGGAGAGTGCATAGGGAGTGCAGAGTGGAGAGTGCATAGGGAGTGCAGAGTGGAGAGTGCATAGGGAGTGCAGAGTGGAGAGTGCATAGGGAGTGGAGAGTGCATAGGGAGAGCAGAGTGGAGAGTGCATAGGGAGTGGAGAGTGCTGAGTGCATAGGGAGTGGAGAGTGCATAGGGAGTGGAGAGTGGAGAGTGCATAGGGAGTGGAGAGTGCATAGGGAGTGGAGAGTGCAGAGTGCATAGGGAGTGGAGAGTGCATAGTGCATAGGGAGTGGAGAGTGCATAGGGAGTGGAGAGTGCATAGTGCATAGGGAGTGGAGAGTGCATAGGGAGTGGAGAGTGCATAGGGAGTGGAGAGTGCATAGGGAGTGGAGAGTGCATAGGGAGTGCAGAGTGCATAGGGAGTGGAGAGTGCATAGGGAGTGGAGAGTGGAGAGTGCATAGGGAGTGGAGAGTGGAGAGTGCATAGGGAGTGCAGAGTGCATAGAGAGTGAAGAGTGGAGAGTACATAGGGAGTGCAGAGTACATAGAGAGTGCAGAGTGGAGAGTGCATAGGGAGTGCAGAGTGCATAGAGAGTGCAGAGTGGAGAGTGCATAGGGAGTGCAGAGTGCATGGAGAGTGCAGAGTGCATGGAGAGTGCATAGGGAGTGGAGAGTGCCTAGGGAGTGGAGAGTGCATAGGGAGTGGGGAGTGCATAGGGAGTGGAGAGTGCATAGGGAGTGGAGAGTGCATAGGGAGTGGAGAGTGGAGAGTGCATAGGGAGTGCAGAGTGCATAGAGAGTGAAGAGTGGAGAGTACATAGGGAGTGCAGAGTGCATAGAGTGCAGAGTGGAGAGTGCATAGGGAGTGGAGAGTGCAGAGTGCATAGGGAGTGGAGAGTGCATAGGGAGTGGAGAGTGCATAGGGAGTGGAGAGTGCATAGGGAGTGGAGAGTGCATAGGGAGTGGAGAGTGCAGAGTGCATAGGGAGTGGAGAGTGCAGAGTGCATAGGGAGTGGAGAGTGGAGAGTGCAAAGGGAGTGGAGAGTGCATAGGGAGTGGAGAGTGCATATGGAGTTGAGAGTGCATAGGGAGTGGAGAGTGCATAGGGAGTGGTGAGTGCATAGGGAGTGCAGAGTGCATAGGGAGTGCAGAGTGGGGAGTGGAGAGTGCATAGGGAGTGGAGAGTGCAGAGTGCATAGGGAGTGGAGAGTGCAGAGTGCATAGGGAGTGGAGAATGCAGAGTGCATAGGGAGTGGAGAGTGCATAGGGAGTGGAGAGTGCATAGGGAGTGGAGCGTGCATAGGGAGTGGAGAGTGCATAGGGAGAGGAGAGTGCATAGGGAGTGGAGAGTGGAGAGTGCATAGGGAGTGGAGAGTGGAGAGTGCATAGGGAGTGGAGAGTGGAGAGTGCATAGGGAGTGGAGAGTGGAGAGTGCATAGGGAGTGGAGAGTGCATAGGGAGTGGAGAGTGCATAGGGAGTGGAGAGTGCATAGGGAGTGGAGAGTGCATAGGGAGTGGAGAGTGCATAGGGAGTGCAGAGTGGAGAGTGCATAGGGAGTGCAGAGTGGAGAGTGCATAGCGAGTGGAGAGTGCATAGGGAGTGGAGAGTGCAGAGTGCATAGGGAGTGGAGAGTGCAGAGTGCATAGGGAGTGGAGAGTGCAGAGTGCATAGGGAGTGGAGAGTGCAGAGTGCATAGGGAGTGGAGAGTGGAGAGTGCATAGGGAGTGGAGAGTGGAGAGTGCATAGGGAGTGGAGAGTGCATAGGGAGTGGAGAGTGCATAGGGAGTGGAGAGTGCATAGGGAGTGGAGAGTGCATAGGGAGTGGAGAGTGCATAGGGAGTGGAGAGTGCATAGGGAGTGCAGAGTGGAGAGTGCATAGGGAGTGCAGAGTGGAGAGTGCATAGGGAGTGCAGAGTGGAGAGTGCATAGGGAGTGGAGAGTGCATAGGGAGAGCAGAGTGGAGAGTGCATAGGGAGTGGAGAGTGCAGAGTGCATAGGGATTGGAGAGTGCATAGGGAGTGGAGAGTGGAGAGTGCATAGGGAGTGGAGAGTGCATAGGGAGTGGAGAGTGCAGAGTGCATAGGGAGTGGAGAGTGCAGAGTGCATAGGGAGTGGAGAGTGCAGAGTGCATAGGGAGTGGAGAGTGCATAGGGAGTGCAGAGTGCATAGGGAGTGCAGAGTGGGGAGTGGAGAGTGCATAGGGAGTGGAGAGTGCATAGGGAGTGGAGAGTGCATAGGGAGTGGAGAGTGCATAGGGAGTGGAGAGTGCATAGGGAGTGGAGAGTGCATAGGGAGTGGAGAGTGGAGAGTGCATAGGGAGTGGAGAGTGGAGAGCGCATAGGGAGTGGAGAGTGGAGAGCGCATAGGGAGTGCAGAGTGGAGAGTGCATAGGGAGTGCAGAGTGGAGAGTGCATAGGGAGTGGAGAGTGCATAGGGAGAGCAGAGTGGAGAGTGCATAGGGAGTGGAGAGTGCAGAGTGCATAGGGAGTGGAGAGTGGAGAGTGCATAGGGAGTGGAGAGTGGAGAGTGCATAGGGAGTGGAGAGTGCATAGGGAGTGGAGAGTGCAGAGTGCATAGGGAGTGGAGAGTGCAGAGTGCATAGGGAGTGGAGAGTGCAGAGTGCATAGGGAGTGGAGAGTGCATAGGGAGTGCAGAGTGCATAGGGAGTGCAGAGTGGGGAGTGGAGAGTGCATAGGGAGTGGAGAGTGCATAGGGAGTGGAGAGTGCATAGGGAGTGGAGAGTGCATAGGGAGTGGAGAGTGCATAGGGAGTGGAGAGTGCATAGGGAGTGGAGAGTGCATAGGGAGTGGAGAGTGCATAGGGAGTGGAGAGTGGAGAGTGCATAGGGAGTGGAGAGTGGAGAGTGCATAGGGAGTGGAAAAGTGGAGAGTGCATAGGGAGTGGAGAGTGGAGAGTGCATAGGGAGTGGAGAGTGGAGAGTGCATAGGGAGTGGAGAGTGCATAGGGAGTGGAGAGTGCATAGGGAGTGGAGAGTGCATAGGGAGTGGAGAGTGCATAGGGAGTGGAGAGTGCATAGGGAGTGCAGAGTGCATAGGGAGTGCAGAGTGGAGAGTGCATAGGGAGTGCAGAGTGGAGAGTGCATAGGGAGTGGAGAGTGCATAGGGAGTGGAGAGTGCAGAGTGCATAGGGAGTGGAGAGTGCAGAGTGCATAGGGAGTGGAGAGTGCAGAGTGCATAGGGAGTGGAGAGTGCAGAGTGCATAGGGAGTGGAGAGTGGAGAGTGCATAGGGAGTGGAGAGTGGAGAGTGCATAGGGAGTGGAGAGTGCATAGGGAGTGGAGAGTGCATAGGGAGTGGAGAGTGCATAGGGAGTGGAGAGTGCATAGGGAGTGGAGAGTGCATAGGGAGTGGAGAGTGCATAGGGAGTGCAGAGTGGAGAGTGCATAGGGAGTGCAGAGTGGAGAGTGCATAGGGAGTGCAGAGTGGAGAGTGCATAGGGAGTGCAGAGTGGAGAGTGCATAGGGAGTGGAGAGTGCATAGGGAGAGCAGAGTGGAGAGTGCATAGGGAGTGGAGAGTGCAGAGTGCATAGGGAGTGGAGAGTGGAGAGTGCATAGGGAGTGGAGAGTGGAGAGTGCATAGGGAGTGGAGAGTGCATAGGGAGTGGAGAGTGGAGAGTGCATAGGGAGTGGAGAGTGCATAGGGAGTGGAGAGTGCATAGGGAGTGCAGAATGGAGAGTGCATAGGGAGTGGAGAGTGCGTAGGGAGTGCAGAGTGGAGAGTGCATAGGGAGTGGGGAGTGCATAGGGAGTGGAGAGTGCATAGGGAGTGGAGAGTGCATAGGGAGTGCAGAGTGGATAGGGAGTGGAGAGTGGAGAGTGCGTAGGGAGTGGAGAGTGGAGAGTGCGTGGAGAGTGGAGAGTGCGTAGGGAGTGGAGAGTGGAGAGTGCGTAGGGAGTGGAGAGTGGAGAGTGCGTAGGGAGTGGAGAGTGCATAGGGAGTGGATAGTGCATACGGAGTGGAGAGTGGAGAGTGCATAGGGAGTGGAGAGTGCATAGGGAATGGAGAGTGCATCCCCTCTACTTCTCTTCTATGGACACTTGTACTTCTTCTACTTCTCCACCAGCACAGTGTGTGTTTCCACTCGCCCGTGGCACTGGAGACTGAAGCACATCCTTCTTAGGGTGAAAACCGTCTTGCTAGTCATTATGGACACTCTTTCCAGTTCTGTACTTTTATGTGATCACACTATGCATTATGGGGGGTGTAGTGTTGCTTTGATTCCATTAGAACACAGCTGAAAACAATGATTTGTAGATAAAAACTCTAGTCCCACTAAATCTTGGAAGTGCTTATTCACACACACACATGCATGCACGCACATATGCAAACACACTCTCTCTCCCTCAACAGGTGCACTACCTCCTCACAAGCACGGACACATGTTTGTAAAACAGGTTCTTTAACCCACCATGCCATCCCATAATGCAGTTCGGTTGGCTAGCACACCGTGGCTGACTGAAGATGCGCACTAGGATGGCGCCGGCACTTGACAGCCAGGCACAGAGAGGCGCGTGATTGACAATGGGCGACAAGACGAGCGTGACTGAGAGCAGACGCCAACTGAAATGTCCAACCCTTAAAAAGGAAAGATTTAATGACGGTATTTTTTGTGGAACTGGTGGCGAGCTACCTGTTTCAAGATGAGTGAGTGGACCATGTCCAAAAAGACTGACACTCCAGTAGGGTAGTGTAGTGCTTTCAGCAAGCGTTGCCTTAATGTGCCACCCCAGCACGATTTAACCCCCTCAGCTGTCAATTGGGCATCTGTCACGTGACACCTGCAGACCAGACTTCAGTGAAATCCAGTAGGGTACAATAGGTCTTACATTTGCAAGAGATTAAGCTGTTGGCAATGTAAATGACAATGCCATTTATTTATCTGTTTTCAAAACCAACACATAGGGAGTGCAGAGTGCATAGGGAGTGCAGAGTGCATAGAGAGTGGAGAGTGCATAGGGAGTGGAGAGTGGAGAGTGCATAGGGAGTGGAGAGTGGAGAGTGCATAGGGAGTGCAGAGTGCAGAGTGCATAGAGAGTGAAGAGTGGAGAGTACATAGGGAGTGCAGAGTGCATAGAGAGTGCAGAGTGGAGAGTGCATAGGGAGTGCAGAGTGCATAGAGAGTGCATAGAGAGTGCAGAGTGGAGAGTGCATAGGGAGTGCAGAGTGCATGGAGAGTGCATACGGGAGTGGAGAGTGCATAGGGAGTGGAGAGTGCATAGGGAGTGGAGAGTGCATAGGGAGTGGAGAGTGCATAGGGAGTGCAGAGTGCATAGAGAGTGGAGAGTGCATAGGAAGTGGAGAGTGCATAGGGAGTGGAGAGTGCATAGGGAGTGGAGAGTGCATAGGGAGTGGAGAGTGCATAGGGAGTGGAGAGTGGAGAGTGCATAGGGAGTGCAGAGTGCATAGAGAGTGAAGAGTGGAGAGTACATACGGAGTGCAGAGTGCATAGAGAGTGCAGAGTGGAGAGTGCATAGGGAGTGGAGAGTGCAGAGTGCATAGGGAGTGGCGAGTGCATAGGGAGTGGCGAGTGGAGAGTGCATAGGGAGTGCAGAGTGCATAGAGAGTGAAGAGTGGAGAGTACATAGGGAGTGCAGAGTGCATAGAGAGTGCAGAGTGGAGAGTGCATAGGGAGTGGAGAGTGCAGAGTGCATAGGGAGTGGAGAGTGCATAGGGAGTGGAGAGTGCATAGGGCGTGCAGAGTGCATAGGGAGTGCAGAGTGCATAGGGAGTGCAGAGTGGAGAGTGCATAGAGTGGAGAGTGCATAGGGAGTGCATAGGGAGTGCAGAGTGGAGAGTGCATAGGGAGTGGAGAGTGGAGAGTGCATAGGGGGTGGAGAGTGCAGAGTGCATAGGGGGTGGAGAGTGCAGAGTGCATAGGGAGTGAAGAGTGCATAGGGAGTGGAGAGTGCATAGGGAGTTGAGAGTGCATAGGGAGTGGAGAGTGCATAGGGAGTGGTGAGTGCATAGGGAGTGCAGAGTGCATAGGGAGTGCAGAGTGGGGAGTGGAGAGTGCATAGGGAGTGGAGAGTGCAGAGTGCATAGGGAGTGGAGAGTGCAGAGTGCAGAGTGCATAGGGAGTGGAGAGTGCAGAGTGCATAGGGAGTGGAGAGTGCATAGGGAGTGGAGCGTGCATAGGGAGTGGAGAGTGCATAGGGAGTGGAGAGTGCATAGGGAGTGGAGAGTGGAGAGTGCATAGGGAGTGGAGAGTGGAGAGTGCATAGGGAGTGGAGAGTGCATAGGGAGTGGAGAGTGGAGAGTGCATAGGGAGTGGAGAGTGCATAGGGAGTGGAGAGTGCATAGGGAGTGGAGAGTGCATAGGGAGTGGAGAGTGCATAGGGAGTGGAGAGTGCATAGGGAGTGGAGAGTGCATAGGGAGTGCAGAGTGGAGAGTGCATAGGGAGTGCAGAGTGGAGAGTGCATAGGGAGTGCAGAGTGGAGAGTGCATAGGGAGTGGAGAGTGCATAGGGAGTGGAGAGTGCAGAGTGCATAGGGAGTGGAGAGTGCAGAGTGCATAGGGAGTGGAGAGTGCAGGGTGCATAGGGAGTGGAGAGTGCAGAGTGCATAGGGAGTGGAGAGTGGAGAGTGCATAGGGAGTGGAGAGTGGAGAGTGCATAGGGAGTGGAGAGTGCATAGGGAGTGGAGAGTGCATAGGGAGTGGAGAGTGCATAGGGAGTGGAGAGTGCATAGGGAGTGGAGAGTGCATAGGGAGTGCAGCTCGAGGGAGTGGAGAGTGCATAGGGAGTGGAGAGTGGAGAGTGCATAGGGAGTGGAGAGTGCATAGGGAGTGGAGAGTGGGGAGTGGAGAGTGCATAGGGAGTGGAGAGTGCATAGGGAGTGGAGAGTGGAGAGTGCATAGGGGGTGGAGAGTGCAGAGTGCATAGGGGGTGGAGAGTGCAGAGTGCATAGGGAGTGAAGAGTGCATAGGGAGTGAAGAGTGCATAGGGAGTGAAGAGTGCATAGGGAGTGAAGAGTGCATAGGGAGTGGAGAGTGAAGAGTGCATAGGGAGTGGAGAGTGAAGAGTGCATAGGGAGTGCAGAGTGAAGAGTGCATAGGGAGTGCAGAGTGCATAGGGAGTGGAGTGGAGAGTGGATAGTGCATAGGGAGTGGAGAGTGCATAGGGAGTGGAGAGTGCATAGAGAGTGGAGAGTGCATAGAGAGTGGAGAGTGCATAGGGAGTGGAGAGTGCATAGGGAGTGGAGAGTGGAGATTGCAGAGTGCATAGGGAGTGGAGAGTGCATAGGGAGCGGAGAGTGCAAAGGGAGTGGAGAGTGCATAGGGAGTGGAGAGTGCATAGGGAGGGGAGAGTGCATAGGGTGGGGAGAGTGCATAGGGAGTGGAGAGTGCATAGGGAGGGGAGAGTGCATAGGGAGTGGAGAGTGCATAGGGAGTGCAGCTCGAGGGAGTGGAGAGTGCATAGGGAGTGGAGAGTGCATAGGGAGTGGAGAGTGCATAGGGAGTGGGGAGTGGAGAGTGCATAGGGAGTGGAGAGTGCATAGGGAGTGGAGAGTGCATAGGGAGTGCAGAGTGGAGAGTGCATAGGGAGTGGAGAGTGCATAGGGAGTGGAGAGTGCATAGGGAGTGGAGAGTGAATAGGAAGTGGAGAGTGCATAGGGAGTGGAGAGTGCATAGGGAGTGGAGAGTGCATAGGGAGTGGAGAGTGCATAGGGAGTGGAGAGTGCATAGGGAGTGGAGAGTGCATAGGGAGTGGAGAGTGCATAGGGAGTGGAGTGGAGAGTGCATAGGGAGTGGAGAGTGCATAGGGAGTGGAGAGTGCATAGGGAGTGGAGAGTGCATAGGGAGTGGAGAGTGCATAGGGAGTGGAGAGTGCATAGGGAGTGGAGAGTGCATAGGGAGTGCAGCTTGAGGGAGTGGAGAGTGCATAGGGAGTGGAGAGTGGAGAGTGCATAGGGAGTGGAGAGTGCATAGGGAGTGGAGAGTGGGGAGTGGAGAGTGCATAGGGAGTGCATAGTGCATAGGGAGTGGAGAGTGCATAGGGAGTGGGGAGTGCATAGTGCATAGGGAGTGGAGAGTGCATAGGGAGTGGAGAGTGCATAGGGAGTGGAGAGTGCATAGGGAGTGGAGAGTGCATAGGGAGTGGAGAGTGCATAGGGAGTGCAGAGTGCATAGGGAGTGGAGAGTGCATAGGGAGTGGAGAGTGGAGAGTGCATAGGGAGTGGAGAGTGGAGAGTGCATAGGGAGTGCAGAGTGCATAGAGAGTGAAGAGTGGAGAGTACATAGGGAGTGCAGAGTACATAGAGAGTGCAGAGTGGAGAGTGCATAGGGAGTGCAGAGTGCATAGAGAGTGCAGAGTGGAGAGTGCATAGGGAGTGCAGAGTGCATGGAGAGTGCAGAGTGCATGGAGAGTGCATAGGGAGTGGAGAGTGCATAGGGAGTGGAGAGTGCATAGGGAGTGGGGAGTGCATAGGGAGTGGAGAGTGCATAGGGAGTGCAGAGTGCATAGGGAGTGCAGAGTGCATAGAGAGTGGAGAGTGCAGGGTGCATAGGGAGTGGAGAGTGCAGAGTGCATAGGGAGTGGAGAGTGGAGAGTGCATAGGGAGTGGAGAGTGGAGAGTGCATAGGGAGTGGAGAGTGCATAGGGAGTGGAGAGTGCATAGGGAGTGGAGAGTGCATAGGGAGTGGAGAGTGCATAGGGAGTGGAGAGTGCATAGGGAGTGCAGCTCGAGGGAGTGGAGAGTGCATAGGGAGTGGAGAGTGGAGAGTGCATAGGGAGTGGAGAGTGCATAGGGAGTGGAGAGTGGGGAGTGGAGAGTGCATAGGGAGTGGAGAGTGCATAGGGAGTGGAGAGTGGAGAGTGCATAGGGGGTGGAGAGTGCAGAGTGCATAGGGGGTGGAGAGTGCAGAGTGCATAGGGAGTGAAGAGTGCATAGGGAGTGAAGAGTGCATAGGGAGTGAAGAGTGCATAGGGAGTGAAGAGTGCATAGGGAGTGGAGAGTGAAGAGTGCATAGGGAGTGGAGAGTGAAGAGTGCATAGGGAGTGCAGAGTGAAGAGTGCATAGGGAGTGCAGAGTGCATAGGGAGTGGAGTGGAGAGTGGATAGTGCATAGGGAGTGGAGAGTGCATAGGGAGTGGAGAGTGCATAGAGAGTGGAGAGTGCATAGAGAGTGGAGAGTGCATAGGGAGTGGAGAGTGCATAGGGAGTGGAGAGTGGAGATTGCAGAGTGCATAGGGAGTGGAGAGTGCATAGGGAGCGGAGAGTGCAAAGGGAGTGGAGAGTGCATAGGGAGTGGAGAGTGCATAGGGAGGGGAGAGTGCATAGGGTGGGGAGAGTGCATAGGGAGTGGAGAGTGCATAGGGAGGGGAGAGTGCATAGGGAGTGGAGAGTGCATAGGGAGTGCAGCTCGAGGGAGTGGAGAGTGCATAGGGAGTGGAGAGTGCATAGGGAGTGGAGAGTGCATAGGGAGTGGGGAGTGGAGAGTGCATAGGGAGTGGAGAGTGCATAGGGAGTGGAGAGTGCATAGGGAGTGCAGAGTGGAGAGTGCATAGGGAGTGGAGAGTGCATAGGGAGTGGAGAGTGCATAGGGAGTGGAGAGTGAATAGGAAGTGGAGAGTGCATAGGGAGTGGAGAGTGCATAGGGAGTG
Organism: Lissotriton helveticus; assembly: GCF_964261635.1. NCBI lineage: Eukaryota > Metazoa > Chordata > Amphibia > Caudata > Salamandridae > Lissotriton > Lissotriton helveticus. Next base: position 361,491,841 of record NC_136062.1, read on the forward strand.
GAGAGTGCATAGGGAGTGGAGAGTGCATAGGGAGTGGAGAGTGCATAGGGAGTGGAGAGTGCATAGGGAGTGGAGAGTGCATAGGGAGTGGAGTGGAGAGTGCATAGGGAGTGGAGAGTGCATAGGGAGTGGAGAGTGCATAGGGAGTGGAGAGTGCATAGGGAGTGGAGAGTGCATAGGGAGTGGAGAGTGCATAGGGAGTGGAGAGTGCATAGGGAGTGCAGCTTGAGGGAGTGGAGAGTGCATAGGGAGTGGAGAGTGGAGAGTGCATAGGGAGTGGAGAGTGCATAGGGAGTGGAGAGTGGGGAGTGGAGAGTGCATAGGGAGTGCATAGTGCATAGGGAGTGGAGAGTGCATAGGGAGTGGGGAGTGCATAGTGCATAGGGAGTGGAGAGTGCATAGGGAGTGGAGAGTGCATAGGGAGTGGAGAGTGCATAGGGAGTGGAGAGTGCATAGGGAGTGCAGAGTGCATAGGGAGTGGAGAGTGCATAGGGAGTGGAGAGTGGAGAGTGCATAGGGAGTGGAGAGTGGAGAGTGCATAGGGAGTGCAGAGTGCATAGAGAGTGAAGAGTGGAGAGTACATAGGGAGTGCAGAGTACATAGAGAGTGCAGAGTGGAGAGTGCATAGGGAGTGCAGAGTGCATAGAGAGTGCAGAGTGGAGAGTGCATAGGGAGTGCAGAGTGCATGGAGAGTGCAGAGTGCATGGAGAGTGCATAGGGAGTGGAGAGTGCATAGGGAGTGGAGAGTGCATAGGGAGTGGGGAGTGCATAGGGAGTGGAGAGTGCATAGGGAGTGCAGAGTGCATAGGGAGTGCAGAGTGCATAGAGAGTGGAGAGTGCATAGGGAGTGGAGAGTGCATAGGGAGTGGAGAGTGGAGAGTGCATAGGGAGTGCAGAGTGCATAGAGAGTGAAGAGTGGAGAGTACATAGGGAGTGCAGAGTGCATAGAGTGCAGAGTGGAGAGTGCATAGGGAGTGGAGAGTGCAGAGTGCATAGGGAGTGGAGAGTGCATAGGGAGTGGAGAGTGCATAGGGAGTGGAGAGTGCATAGGAAGTGGAGAGTGCATAGGGAGTGGAGAGTGCAGAGTGCATAGGGAGTGGAGAGTGCAGAGTGCATAGGGAGTGGAGAGTGGAGAGTGCATAGGGAGTGGAGAGTGCATAGGGAGTGGAGAGTGCATATGGAGTTGAGAGTGCATAGGGAGTGGAGAGTGCATAGGGAGTGGTGAGTGCATAGGGAGTGCAGAGTGCATAGGGAGTGCAGAGTGGGGAGTGGAGAGTGCATAGGGAGTGGAGAGTGCAGAGTGCATAGGGAGTGGAGAGTGCAGAGTGCATAGGGAGTGGAGAGTGCAGAGTGCATAGGGAGTGGAGAGTGCATAGGGAGTGGAGAGTGCATAGGGAGTGGAGAGTGCATAGGGAGTGGAGAGTGCATAGGGAGTGGAGAGTGGAGAGTGCATAGGGAGTGGAGAGTGGAGAGTGCATAGGGAGTGGAGAGTTGAGAGTGCATAGGGAGTGGAGAGTGGAGAGTGCATAGGGAGTGGAGAGTGCATAGGGAGTGGAGAGTGCATAGGGAGTGGAGAGTGCATAGGGAGTGGAGAGTGCATAGGGAGTGCAGAGTGCATAGGGAGTGCAGAGTGGAGAGTGCATAGGGAGTGCAGAGTGGAGAGTGCATAGGGAGTGGAGAGTGCATAGGGAGTGGAGAGTGCAGAGTGCATAGGGAGTGGAGAGTTCAGAGTGCATAGGGAGTGGAGAGTGCAGAGTGCATAGGGAGTGGAGAGTGCAGAGTGCATAGGGAGTGGAGAGTGGAGAGTGCATAGGGAGTGGAGAGTGGAGAGTGCATAGGGAGTGGAGAGTGCATAGGGAGTGGAGAGTGCATAGGGAGTGGAGAGTGCATAGGGAGTGGAGAGTGCATAGGGAGTGGAGAGTGCATAGGGAGTGGAGAGTGCATAGGGAGTGCAGAGTGGAGAGTGCATAGGGAGTGCAGAGTGGAGAGTGCATAGGGAGTGCAGAGTGGAGAGTGCATAGGGAGTGGAGAGTGCATAGGGAGAGCAGAGTGGAGAGTGCATAGGGAGTGGAGAGTGCAGAGTGCATAGGGAATGGAGAGTGGAGAGTGCATAGGGAGTGGAGAGTGGAAAGTGCATAGGGAGTGGAGAGTGCATAGGGAGTGGAGAGTGCAGAGTGCATAGGGAGTGGAGAGTGCAGAGTGCATAGGGAGTGGAGAGTGCAGAGTGCATAGGGAGTGGAGAGTGCATAGGGAGTGGAGAGTGCATAGGGAGTGGAGAGTGCATAGGGAGTGGAGAGTGCATAGGGAGTGGAGAGTGCATAGGGAGTGGAGAGTGCATAGGGAGTGGAGAGTGGAGAGTGCATAGGGAGTGGAGAGTGGAGAGTGCATAGGGAGTGGAGAGTGGAGAGTGCATAGGGAGTGGAGAGTGGAGAGTGCATAGGGAGTGGAGAGTGCATAGGGAGTGGAGAGTGCATAGGGAGTGGAGAGTGCATAGGGAGTGGAGAGTGCATAGGGAGTGCAGAGTGCATAGGGAGTGCAGAGTGGAGAGTGCATAGGGAGTGCAGAGTGGAGAGTGCATAGGGAGTGGAGAGTGCAGAGTGCATAGGGAGTGGAGAGTGCAGAGTGCATAGGGAGTGGAGAGTGCAGAGTGCATAGGGAGTGGAGAGTGCAGAGTGCATAGGGAGTGGAGAGTGGAGAGTGCATAGGGAGTGGAGAGTGCATAGGGAGTGGAGAGTGAATAGGAAGTGGAGAGTGCATAGGGAGTGGAGAGTGCATAGGGAGTGGAGAGTGCATAGGGAGTGGAGAGTGCATAGGGAGTGGAGAGTGCATAGGGAGTGGAGAGTGCATAGGGAGTGGAGAGTGCATAGGGAGTGGAGTGGAGAGTGCATAGGGAGTGGAGAGTGCATAGGGAGTGGAGAGTGCATAGGGAGTGGAGAGTGCATAGGGAGTGGAGAGTGCATAGGGAGTGGAGAGTGCATAGGGAGTGGAGAGTGCATAGGGAGTGCAGCTTGAGGGAGTGGAGAGTGCATAGGGAGTGGAGAGTGGAGAGTGCATAGGGAGTGGAGAGTGCATAGGGAGTGGAGAGTGGGGAGTGGAGAGTGCATAGGGAGTGCATAGTGCATAGGGAGTGGAGAGTGCATAGGGAGTGGGGAGTGCATAGTGCATAGGGAGTGGAGAGTGCATAGGGAGTGGAGAGTGCATAGGGAGTGGAGAGTGCATAGGGAGTGGAGAGTGCATAGGGAGTGGAGAGTGCATAGGGAGTGCAGAGTGCATAGGGAGTGGAGAGTGCATAGGGAGTGGAGAGTGGAGAGTGCATAGGGAGTGGAGAGTGGAGAGTGCATAGGGAGTGCAGAGTGCATAGAGAGTGAAGAGTGGAGAGTACATAGGGAGTGCAGAGTACATAGAGAGTGCAGAGTGGAGAGTGCATAGGGAGTGCAGAGTGCATAGAGAGTGCAGAGTGGAGAGTGCATAGGGAGTGCAGAGTGCATGGAGAGTGCAGAGTGCATGGAGAGTGCATAGGGAGTGGAGAGTGCATAGGGAGTGGAGAGTGCATAGGGAGTGGGGAGTGCATAGGGAGTGGAGAGTGCATAGGGAGTGCAGAGTGCATAGGGAGTGCAGAGTGCATAGAGAGTGGAGAGTGCAGGGTGCATAGGGAGTGGAGAGTGCAGAGTGCATAGGGAGTGGAGAGTGGAGAGTGCATAGGGAGTGGAGAGTGGAGAGTGCATAGGGAGTGGAGAGTGCATAGGGAGTGGAGAGTGCATAGGGAGTGGAGAGTGCATAGGGAGTGGAGAGTGCATAGGGAGTGCAGCTCGAGGGAGTGGAGAGTGCATAGGGAGTGGAGAGTGGAGAGTGCATAGGGAGTGGAGAGTGCATAGGGAGTGGAGAGTGGGGAGTGGAGAGTGCATAGGGAGTGGAGAGTGCATAGGGAGTGGAGAGTGGAGAGTGCATAGGGGGTGGAGAGTGCAGAGTGCATAGGGGGTGGAGAGTGCAGAGTGCATAGGGAGTGAAGAGTGCATAGGGAGTGAAGAGTGCATAGGGAGTGAAGAGTGCATAGGGAGTGGAGAGTGAAGAGTGCATAGGGAGTGGAGAGTGAAGAGTGCATAGGGAGTGCAGAGTGAAGAGTGCATAGGGAGTGCAGAGTGCATAGGGAGTGGAGTGGAGAGTGGATAGTGCATAGGGAGTGGAGAGTGCATAGGGAGTGGAGAGTGCATAGAGAGTGGAGAGTGCATAGAGAGTGGAGAGTGCATAGGGAGTGGAGAGTGCATAGGGAGTGGAGAGTGGAGATTGCAGAGTGCATAGGGAGTGGAGAGTGCATAGGGAGCGGAGAGTGCAAAGGGAGTGGAGAGTGCATAGGGAGTGGAGAGTGCATAGGGAGGGGAGAGTGCATAGGGTGGGGAGAGTGCATAGGGAGTGGAGAGTGCATAGGGAGGGGAGAGTGCATAGGGAGTGGAGAGTGCATAGGGAGTGCAGCTCGAGGGAGTGGAGAGTGCATAGGGAGTGGAGAGTGCATAGGGAGTGGAGAGTGCATAGGGAGTGGGGAGTGGAGAGTGCATAGGGAGTGGAGAGTGCATAGGGAGTGGAGAGTGCATAGGGAGTGCAGAGTGGAGAGTGCATAGGGAGTGGAGAGTGCATAGGGAGTGGAGAGTGCATAGGGAGTGGAGAGTGAATAGGAAGTGGAGAGTGCATAGGGAGTGGAGAGTGCATAGGGAGTGGAGAGTGCATAGGGAGTGGAGAGTGCATAGGGAGTGGAGAGTGCATAGGGAGTGGAGAGTGCATAGGGAGTGGAGAGTGCATAGGGAGTGGAGTGGAGAGTGCATAGGGAGTGGAGAGTGCATAGGGAGTGGAGAGTGCATAGGGAGTGGAGAGTGCATAGGGAGTGGAGAGTGCATAGGGAGTGGAGAGTGCATAGGGAGTGGAGAGTGCATAGGGAGTGCAGCTTGAGGGAGTGGAGAGTGCATAGGGAGTGGAGAGTGGAGAGTGCATAGGGAGTGGAGAGTGCATAGGGAGTGGAGAGTGGGGAGTGGAGAGTGCATAGGGAGTGCATAGTGCATAGGGAGTGGAGAGTGCATAGGGAGTGGGGAGTGCATAGTGCATAGGGAGTGGAGAGTGCATAGGGAGTGGAGAGTGCATAGGGAGTGGAGAGTGCATAGGGAGTGGAGAGTGCATAGGGAGTGCAGAGTGCATAGGGAGTGGAGAGTGCATAGGGAGTGGAGAGTGGAGAGTGCATAGGGAGTGGAGAGTGGAGAGTGCATAGGGAGTGCAGAGTGCATAGAGAGTGAAGAGTGGAGAGTACATAGGGAGTGCAGAGTACATAGAGAGTGCAGAGTGGAGAGTGCATAGGGAGTGCAGAGTGCATAGAGAGTGCAGAGTGGAGAGTGCATAGGGAGTGCAGAGTGCATGGAGAGTGCAGAGTGCATGGAGAGTGCATAGGGAGTGGAGAGTGCATAGGGAGTGGAGAGTGCATAGGGAGTGGGGAGTGCATAGGGAGTGGAGAGTGCATAGGGAGTGCAGAGTGCATAGGGAGTGCAGAGTGCATAGAGAGTGGAGAGTGCATAGGGAGTGGAGAGTGCATAGGGAGTGGAGAGTGGAGAGTGCATAGGGAGTGCAGAGTGCATAGAGAGTGAAGAGTGGAGAGTACATAGGGAGTGCAGAGTGCATAGAGTGCAGAGTGGAGAGTGCATAGGGAGTGGAGAGTGCAGAGTGCATAGGGAGTGGAGAGTGCATAGGGAGTGGAGAGTGCATAGGGAGTGGAGAGTGCATAGGAAGTGGAGAGTGCATAGGGAGTGGAGAGTGCAGAGTGCATAGGGAGTGGAGAGTGCAGAGTGCATAGGGAGTGGAGAGTGGAGAGTGCATAGGGAGTGGAGAGTGCATAGGGAGTGGAGAGTGCATATGGAGTTGAGAGTGCATAGGGAGTGGAGAGTGCATAGGGAGTGGTGAGTGCATAGGGAGTGCAGAGTGCATAGGGAGTGCAGAGTGGGGAGTGGAGAGTGCATAGGGAGTGGAGAGTGCAGAGTGCATAGGGAGTGGAGAGTGCAGAGTGCATAGGGAGTGGAGAGTGCAGAGTGCATAGGGAGTGGAGAGTGCATAGGGAGTGGAGAGTGCATAGGGAGTGGAGAGTGCATAGGGAGTGGAGAGTGCATAGGGAGTGGAGAGTGCATAGGGAGTGGAGAGTGGAGAGTGCATAGGGAGTGGAGAGTGGAGAGTGCATAGGGAGTGGAGAGTTGAGAGTGCATAGGGAGTGGAGAGTGGAGAGTGCATAGGGAGTGGAGAGTGCATAGGGAGTGGAGAGTGCATAGGGAGTGGAGAGTGCATAGGGAGTGCAGAGTGCATAGGGAGTGCAGAGTGGAGAGTGCATAGGGAGTGCAGAGTGGAGAGTGCATAGGGAGTGGAGAGTGCATAGGGAGTGGAGAGTGCAGAGTGCATAGGGAGTGGAGAGTTCAGAGTGCATAGGGAGTGGAGAGTGCAGAGTGCATAGGGAGTGGAGAGTGCAGAGTGCATAGGGAGTGGAGAGTGGAGAGTGCATAGGGAGTGGAGAGTGGAGAGTGCATAGGGAGTGGAGAGTGCATAGGGAGTGGAGAGTGCATAGGGAGTGGAGAGTGCATAGGGAGTGGAGAGTGCATAGGGAGTGGAGAGTGCATAGGGAGTGGAGAGTGCATAGGGAGTGCAGAGTGGAGAGTGCATAGGGAGTGCAGAGTGGAGAGTGCATAGGGAGTGCAGAGTGGAGAGTGCATAGGGAGTGGAGAGTGCATAGGGAGAGCAGAGTGGAGAGTGCATAGGGAGTGGAGAGTGCAGAGTGCATAGGGAATGGAGAGTGGAGAGTGCATAGGGAGTGGAGAGTGGAAAGTGCATAGGGAGTGGAGAGTGCATAGGGAGTGGAGAGTGCAGAGTGCATAGGGAGTGGAGAGTGCAGAGTGCATAGGGAGTGGAGAGTGCAGAGTGCATAGGGAGTGGAGAGTGCATAGGGAGTGGAGAGTGCATAGGGAGTGGAGAGTGCATAGGGAGTGGAGAGTGCATAGGGAGTGGAGAGTGCATAGGGAGTGGAGAGTGCATAGGGAGTGGAGAGTGGAGAGTGCATAGGGAGTGGAGAGTGGAGAGTGCATAGGGAGTGGAGAGTGGAGAGTGCATAGGGAGTGGAGAGTGGAGAGTGCATAGGGAGTGGAGAGTGCATAGGGAGTGGAGAGTGCATAGGGAGTGGAGAGTGCATAGGGAGTGGAGAGTGCATAGGGAGTGCAGAGTGCATAGGGAGTGCAGAGTGGAGAGTGCATAGGGAGTGCAGAGTGGAGAGTGCATAGGGAGTGGAGAGTGCAGAGTGCATAGGGAGTGGAGAGTGCAGAGTGCATAGGGAGTGGAGAGTGCAGAGTGCATAGGGAGTGGAGAGTGCAGAGTGCATAGGGAGTGGAGAGTGGAGAGTGCATAGGGAGTGGAGAGTGGAGAGTGCATAGGGAGTGGAGAGTGCATAGGGAGTGGAGAGTGCATAGGGAGTGGAGAGTGCATAGGGAGTGGAGAGTGCATAGGGAGTGGAGAGTGCATAGGGAGTGGAGAGTGCATAGGGAGTGCAGAGTGGAGAGTGCATAGGGAGTGCAGAGTGGAGAGTGCATAGGGAGTGCAGAGTGGAGAGTGCATAGGGAGTGGAGAGTGCATAGGGAGAGCAGAGTGGAGAGTGCATAGGGAGTGGAGAGTGCAGAGTGCATAGGGAGTGGAGAGTGGAGAGTGCATAGGGAGTGGAGAGTGGAGAGTGCATAGGGAGTGGAGAGTGCATAGGGAGTGGAGAGTGGAGAGTGCATAGGGAGTGGAGAGTGCATAGGGAGTGGAGAGTGCATAGGGAGTGCAGAGTGGAGAGTGCATAGGGAGTGGAGAGTGCATAGGGAGTGCAGAGTGGAGAGTGCATAGGGAGTGGGGAGTGCATAGGGAGTGGAGAGTGCATAGGGAGTGGAGAGTGCATAGGGAGTGCAGAGTGGATAGGGAGTGGAGAGTGCGTAGGGAGTGGAGAGTGGAGAGTGCGTGGAGAGTGGAGAGTGCGTAGGGAGTGGAGAGTGGAGAGTGCGTAGGGAGTGGAGAGTGGAGAGTGCGTAGGGAGTGGAGAGTGCATAGGGAGTGGATAGTGCATACGGAGTGGAGAGTGGAGAGTGCATAGGGAGTGGAGAGTGCATAGGGAATGGAGAGTGCATCCCCTCTACTTCTCTTCTATTTACACTTGTACTTCTTCTACTTCTCCACCAGCACAGTGTGTGTTTCCACTCGCCCGTGGCACTGGAGACTGAAGCACATCCTTCTTAGGGTGAAAACCGTCTTGCTAGTCATTATGGACACTCTTTCCAGTTCTGTACTTTTATGTGATCACACTATGCATTATGGGGGGTGTAGTGTTGCTTTGATTCCATTAGAACACAGCTGAAAACAATGATTTGTAGATAAAAACTCTAGTCCCACTAAATCTTGGAAGTGCTTATTCACACACACACATGCATGCACGCACATATGCAAACACACTCTCTCTCCCTCAACAGGTGCAGTACCTCCTCACAAGCACGGACACATGTTTGTAAAACAGGTTCTTTAACCCACCATGCCATCCCATAATGCAGTTCGGTTGGCTAGCTCACCGTGGCTGACTGAAGATGCGCACTAGGATGGCGCCGGCACTTGACAGCCAGGCACAGAGAGGCGCGTGATTGACAATGGGCGACAAGACGAGCGTGACTGAGAGCAGACGCCAACTGAAATGTCCAACCCTTAAAAAGGAAAGATTTAATGACGGTATTTTTTGTGGAACTGGTGGCGAGCTACCTGTTTCAAGATGAGTGAGTGGACCATGTCCAAAAAGACTGACACTCCAGTAGGGTAGTTTAGTGCTTTCAGCAAGCGTTGCCTTAATGTGCCACCCCAGCACGATTTAACCCCCTCAGCTGTCAATTGGGCATCTGTCACGTGACACCTGCAGACCAGACTCTGAATTTCTTCAGTGAAATCCAGTAGGGTACAATAGGTCTTACATTTGCAAGAGATTAAGCTGTTGGCAATGTAAATGACAATGCCATTTATTTATCTGTTTTCAAAACCAACACATAGGGAGTGCAGAGTGCATAGGGAGTGCAGAGTGCATAGAGAGTGGAGAGTGCATAGGGAGTGGAGAGTGGAGAGTGCATAGGGAGTGGAGAGTGGAGAGTGCATAGGGAGTGCAGAGTGCATAGAGAGTGAAGAGTGGAGAGTACATAGGGAGTGCAGAGTGCATAGAGAGTGCAGAGTGGAGAGTGCATAGGGAGTGCAGAGTGCATAGAGAGTGCATAGAGAGTGCAGAGTGGAGAGTGCATAGGGAGTGCAGAGTGCATGGAGAGTGCATAGGGAGTGGAGAGTGCATAGGGAGTGGAGAGTGCATAGGGAGTGGAGAGTGCATAGGGAGTGCAGAGTGCATAGAGAGTGGAGAGTGCATAGGAAGTGGGGAGTGCATAGGGAGTGGAGAGTGCATAGGGAGTGGAGAGTGCATAGGGAGTGGAGAGTGCATAGGGAGTGGAGAGTGCATAGGGAGTGCAGAGTGCATAGAGAGTGAAGAGTGGAGAGTACATAGGGAGTGCAGAGTGCATAGAGAGTGCAGAGTGGAGAGTGCATGGGGAGTGAAGAGTGCAGAGTGCATAGGGAGTGGCGAGTGCATAGGGAGTGGAGAGTGGAGAGTGCATAGGGAGTGCAGAGTGCATAGAGAGTGAAGAGTGGAGAGTACATAGGGAGTGCAGAGTGCATAGAGAGTGCAGAGTGGAGAGTGCATAGGGAGTGGAGAGTGCAGAGTGCATAGGGAGTGGAGAGTGCATAGGGAGTGGAGACTGCATAGGGAGTGGAGAGTGCATAGGGAGTGGAGAGTGCAGAGTGCATAGGGAGTGGAGAGTGCAGAGTGCATAGGGAGTGGAGAGTGCATAGGGAGTGGAGAGTGCATAGGGAGTGGAGAGTGCATAGGGAGTTGAGAGTGCATAGGGAGTGGAGAGTGCATAGGGAGTGGTGAGTGCATAGGGAGTGCAGAGTGCATAGGGAGTGCAGAGTGGGGAGTGGAGAGTGCATAGGGAGTGGAGAGTGCAGAGTGCATAGGGAGTGGAGAGTGCAGAGTGCATAGGGAGTGGAGAGTGCAGAGTGCATAGGGAGTGGAGAGTGCATAGGGAGTGGAGAGTGCATAGGGAGTGGAGAGTGCATGGGGAGTGGAGAGTGCATAGGGAGTGGAGAGTGCATAGGGAGTGGAGAGTGCATAGGGAGTGGAGAGTGGAGAGTGCATAGGGAGTGGAGAGTGGAGAGTGCATAGGGAGTGGAGAGTGGAGAGTGCATAGGGAGTGGAGAGTGCATAGGGAGTGGAGAGTGGAGAGTGCATAGGGAGTGGAGAGTGCATAGGGAGTGGATAGTGGAGAGTGCATAGGGAGTGGAGAGTGCATAGGGAGTGGAGAGTGCATAGGGAGTGGAGAGTGCATAGGGAGTGGAGAGTGCATAGGGAGTGGAGAGTGCATAGGGAGTGCAGAGTGGAGAGTGCATAGGGAGTGCAGAGTGGAGAGTGCATAGGGAGTGCAGAGTGGAGAGTGCATAGGGAGTGGAGAGTGCATAGGGAGTGGAGAGTGCAGAGTGCATAGGGAGTGGAGAGTGCAGAGTGCATAGGGAGTGGAGAGTGCAGGGTGCATAGGGAGTGGAGAGTGCAGAGTGCATAGGGAGTGGAGAGTGGAGAGTGCATAGGGAGTGGAGAGTGGAGAGTGCATAGGGAGTGGAGAGTGCATAGGGAGTGGAGAGTGCATAGGGAGTGGCGAGTGCATAGGGAGTGGAGAGTGCATAGGGAGTGGAGAGTGCATAGGGAGTGGAGAGTGCATAGGGAGTGCAGAGTGGAGAGTGCATAGGGAGTGCAGAGTGGAGAGTGCATAGGGAGTGGAGAGTGCATAGGGAGTGCAGAGTGGAGAGTGCATAGGGAGTGGAGAGTGCAGAGTGCATAGGGAGTGGAGAGTGGAGAGTGCATAGGGAGTGGAGAGTGGAGAGTGCATAGGGAGTGGAGAGTGGAGAGTGCATAGGGAGTGGAGAGTGGAGAGTGCATAGGGAGTGGAGAGTGCATAGGGAGTGGAGAGTGCATAGGGAGTGCAGAGTGGAGAGTGCATAGGGAGTGGAGAGTGCATAGGGAGTGCAGAGTGGAGAGTGCATAGGGAGTGGGGAGTAAATAGGGAGTGGAGAGTGCATAGGGAGTGGAGAGTGCATAGGGAGTGGAGAGTGGAGAGTGCGTGGAGAGTGGAGAGTGCGTAGGGAGTGGAGAGTGGAGAGTGCGTGGAGAGTGGAGAGTGCATAGGGAGTGGAGAGTGGATAGGGAGTGGAGAGTGGAGAGTGCGTAGGGAGTGGAGAGTGGAGAGTGCGTGGAGAGTGGAGAGTGCGTAGGGAGTGGAGTGTGGAGAGTGCGTAGGGAGTGGAGAGTGGAGAGTGCGTAGGGAGTGGAGAGTGCATAGGGAGTGGATAGTGCATACGGAGTGGAGAGTGCATAGGGAATGGAGAGTGCATCCCCTCTACTTCTCTTCTATGGACACTTGTACTTCTTCTACTTCTCCACCAGCACAGTGTGTGTTTCCACTCTCCCGTGGCACTGGAGACTGAAGCACATCCTTCTTAGGGTGAAAACCGTCTTGCTGGTCATTATGGACACTCTTTCCAGTTCTGTACTTTTATGTGATCACACTATGCATTATGGGGGGTGTAGTGTTGCTTTGATTCCATTAGAACACAGCTGAAAACAATGATTTGTAGATAAAAACTCTAGTCCCACTAAATCTTGGAAGTGCTTATTCACACACACACATGCATGCACGCACATATGCAAACACACTCCCTCTCCCTCAACAGGTGCACTACCTCCTCACAAGCACGGACACATGTTTGTAAAACAGGTTCTTTAACCCACCATACCATCCCATAATGCAGTTCGGTTGGCTAGCACACCGTGGCTGACTGAAGATGCGCACTAGGATGGCGCCGGCACTTGACAGCCAGGCACAGAGAGGCGCGTGATTGACAATGGGCGACAAGACGAGCGTGACTGAGAGCAGACGCCAACTGAAATGTCCAACCCTTAAAAAGGAAAGATTTAATGACGGTATTTTTTGTGGAACTGGTGGCGAGCTTCCTGTTTCAAGATGAGTGAGTGGACCATGTCCAAAAAGACTGACACTCCAGTAGGGTAGTGTAGTGCTTTCAGCAAGCGTTGCCTTAATGTGCCACCCCAGCACGATTTAACCCCCTCAGCTGTCAATTGGGCATCTGTCACGTGACACCTGCAGACCAGACTCTGAATTTCTTCAGTGAAATCCAGTAGGGTACAATAGGTCTTACATTTGAAAGAGATTAAGCTGTTGGCAATGTAAATGACAATGCCATTTATTTATCTGTTTTCAAAACCAACACATAGGGAGTGCAGAGTGCATAGGGAGTGCAGAGTGCATAGAGAGTGGAGAGTGCATAGGGAGTGGAGAGTGGAGAGTGCATAGGGAGTGGAGAGTGGAGAGTGCATAGGGAGTGCAGAGTGCATAGAGAGTGAAGAGTGGAGAGTACATAGGGAGTGCAGAGTGCATAGAGAGTGCAGAGTGGAGAGTGCATAGGGAGTGCAGAGTGCATAGAGAGTGCATAGAGAGTGCAGAGTGGAGAGTGCATAGGGAGTGCAGAGTGCATGGAGAGTGCATAGGGAGTGGAGAGTGCATAGGGAGTGGAGAGTGCATAGGGAGTGGAGAGTGCATAGGGAGTGCAGAGTGCATAGGGAGTGCAGAGTGCATAGAGAGTGGAGAGTGCATAGGGAGTGGAGAGTGCATAGGGAGTGGAGAGTGCATAGGTAGTGGAGAGTGGAGAGTGCATAGGGAGTGCAGAGTGCATAGAGAGTGAAGAGTGGAGAGTACATAGGGAGTGCAGAGTGCATAGAGAGTGCAGAGTGGAGAGTGCATAGGGAGTGGAGAGTGCAGAGTGCATAGGGAGTGGAGAGTGCATAGGGAGTGGAGAGTGCATAGGGAGTGGAGAGTGCATAGGGAGTGGAGAGTGCATAGGGAGTGGAGAGTGCAGAGTGCATAGGGAGTGGAGAGTGCAGAGTGCATAGGGAGTGGAGAGTGGAGAGTGCATAGGGAGTGGAGAGTGCATAGGGAGTGGAGAGTGCATAGGGAGTTGAGAGTGCATAGGGAGTGGAGAGTGCATAGGGAGTGGTGAGTGCATAGGGAGTGCAGAGTGTATAGGGAGTGCAGAGTGGGGAGTGGAGAGTGCATAGGGAGTGGAGAGTGCAGAGTGCATAGGGAGTGGAGAGTGCAGAGTGCATAGGGAGTGGAGAGTGCAGAGTGCATAGGGAGTGGAGAGTGCATAGGGAGTGGAGAGTGCATAGGGAGTGGAGAGTGCATAGGGAGTGGAGAGTGCATAGGGAGTGGAGAGTGCATAGGGAGTGGAGAGTGGAGAGTGCATAGGGAGTGGAGAGTGGAGAGTGAATAGGGAGTGGAGAGTGGAGAGTGCATAGGGAGTGGAGAGTGCATAGGTGTTGGACAGGCCGCATGTTCGAGCTGTCCCCCCTCCCCGCAATGGGACCAGGACCCTGGCTCTCCCTGCATCCCCAGCCAGAGTCCACAAACGACCACCCGAAGTACCCTGCAATCCCTCCACTACAAGACACCAGCTCCGGACCCAGCTGGCCCGGGTCACCATCTACCCCACGACATCGACCCGGCCGCCATCTTGGGGCACTGCAGCACGAGGCCGCGTGGCCTCAACTCGACCCTAACCCCGGGCCCGGCCGGCCCCGACATCGAGGCCCCACCATCCTCCCAGGAGGCAGAGTGATCACTTGGCGAGTCAATGGGAGAAGGAATCGTCAACGGCTCTCCTCCGCCAGGTGTCGATCACCCCAGGCCGCCTGGGCGCTGGCTCCACCCCCCTGCTGGGTGTCTGGACTCCCTCATCCCGGACCTCCCGGCCCCCAGGCGCGAGGGTCCGGACATCAAAGGGGACCAGACCTATAACTGGGGCAGGGCCAGACCAGGAAGGCAGTTGTATCCTGGAGTCGAGAGACCCGAGAAGAACTCATCCATCGTCTTGGCCTGCTGGCGCTGCCGCGGCCCTCTGCCTCGTGAAACCATCGTCTTGGCCTGCTGGCGCTGCCGCGGCCCTCTGCCTCGTGAAACCATCGTCTTGGCCTGCTGGCGCTGCCGCGGCCCTCTGCCTCGTGAAACCATCGTCTTGGCCTGCTGGCGCTGCCGCGGCCCTCTGCCTCGTGAAACCATCGACTTGGCCTGCTGGCGCTGCCGCGGCCCTCTGCTTTATGAGACTATCACCTTGGCCTGCTGGCGCTGCCGCGGCCCGATCCACAGACCCTCCAGCTCGAGGATTGTGAGCTCGCCTTTTACCACTACCTGTACCGATCCGGTACCAAGACTGTCCCGCTACCCCCTTTCCCTACAGAGACTAGAAGTGAGAGGACCCCCGGGTCCAAGTTATCCTGTATCGCTGATATCCTTGCCTTAAGAACCTTATATAAAGCCTTGAACTCGACTTGGTGTGGTGCCTGTTTGTGGGGAGGGAGGGTACTTGTCTGTACGATCGCCGGAGACGGTCCCCCCTCGGGGATCTCTCCCTCGGTATCCGGCCGACTCTCAGGGTCCCCGTCTAACATTGGTGGCCAGCGACGGGATCCGAACCTACGCATAATCGTACAGAAAGTCACTCGCCCCACCACACACAACAACCATGTCAATAGAGAGCGGAACAACGGAAAAATTTCAGATGGAAAAATTGGAAGACTACAACCACCGGGAACTGAAGCAATATTGCATAGAACTTGGACTTCCAACCACAGGTCTTAGCACAAAGGAAGACTTCAAACGAGCCCTAGAAGCTTGGGCAGAAACGGGTACGGCCGTACCCCGAACACAAACAACCGAAACGAGCCCCGCACCAACTAAAGAAAGAGCGGATCTCTCCCTGGAAGAGATCCGAGAAAGAGAAAAAACCAGACTCCACGAATTAGAACTTGCCCGACTTCGCTTGGATGGGGAACTCAAGCTGGCAGAACAAAAAATAACCCTGGAACACTTACGGCTCAGGGAAGAGCGGGAAGACAAGCAAAGACAGAGGGAGCTAGAGGAAAAGAGACTAGAGTACGAACATGAGCGCAATCTCAAAGCACTGGAGATTCAGAAACAGAATAAAGACCTCGGGCTCCCCGAACGACCGACCCCGTCTGCCTCGACCGAGCCCAAGGTTCACATCCCCAAAGATGTCATCCGGGAATACCACAAGAACGATGATATCCAGCAGTGGTTTAAAGCCTATGAGGTGGCAATGACCTCCCACCGGATTCCCCGAAGCGATTGGGGAGCCGGATTATGGGGGAGGTTTGTCAACGAAGGGCGGGACGCCCTGCTGCAACTCCCGGACCAGCTGATGACCTCCTACGACCACATGAAGGCCGCCCTCCTCACTCGATACGGGCTCACTCCTGAGATGTACCGCCAACGGTTCCGCGACTGCAAACGGATTCCGGGTACAACTTGGGTGGAGTACGTGAACTTTTTTAGCCGAGCCTTCGAGGGGTGGATCAAGGGCAACAAAGTAACCACCTACGAACAACTCTTTGACCTTATCGTGTGGGAACACCTGTCGAACAACTGCTTCGTAGAGCTCCGGCAACACCTCCTGGACAGCAAGCTAACCGACCCTCGACAACTCGCCGCCGAAGCCGACCGGTGGGAAAGCACCCGAGTTGGCCGGAGCGCACCCAGCGAAGTATCCAGATCGTATCGCCCCCGAGGGGGAGGAGGAAGTCAGGGTCGGGGGAGAGACCCCGGCCCCTCGTCACCCCCCAGAAACCCCTCGACCCCGGTTGGCCGGGGAAGCCCTGCCGTCCGGGCCGGTTTCCGGGCCAACATTACGTGCCACAGGTGCCAGCGACCCGGCCACTACGCCAGTGATCCCAACTGCCCAAAGAATCCGAACACGACTCCCCGCCAAGTTGCAGCGGCGGCCCTAGGGGAAGAAATAATCCCGGAAGACCAAGAGGAGTACGAGACCGATCCCTCGGAATGGGCACCCGCCGCCATGGCACTGGTCTGCTTAGGGGAGAGAGACATGATTCCGCGGGCCCCCCTTCCCGCCAACACACAGAAGTACGGTCAATGGGTTAACATCAATGGTCGCCGGGCGGAAGCCCTCCGCGACACCGGGGCCAGTATAACGGCGGTCCGACGCCACCTCGTCACTCCAGACCAAATCTTGCCGAACATTCTTTGCCCTGTCGATCAGCCGACAACTCCAAAAGCCTATGCCACATGGCCTGCGTCCCCTTCGAGTGGGGAGGAGTAACAGGGATGTTAAAAGTAACTGTCCGCGATGATGCCCCCGTGGACTGCCTCCTAGGAAACGACCTTGAAAGCTCTCCCTGGGCAGCTGTCGAACGGAGGGAGCACCTGGGGATGCTTGGCCTCCCCGAATGGGTCTGCGTCACGACCCGGTCCATGACCGCCCGCGCGGTCCCCAGCCCAGAAGAGCCCGAGTGGCCAGAACCTCCTCCCGCGCTCATCCCAGAGGAGGCCGCCCCAGAAGCCATTCCCTTGACCCAAACCGAAGAAGGACCCGACCAGCTTCGGGACGTCCCTGACCTGGCACAATGGCGGCAGGAGGGAGGCCCCACGCAGGAACAATTCCGGGCCGAGCAAAAAACCTGTCCTTCTCTCGAAGGACTCCGGCAGCAAGCCCTGGCCCAGAGCACCGGGGATACCTCGGGGGCCCACTGGATCTACTGGGACCAAGACCTGCTCTACAGCGAGCAGAAAATTGCAGAACTAGGGGCCAGTCGGGTGCTGGTGGTGCCCCTTCGCTTCCGAGACTTCCTCCTGAACTTAGCCCACGTTGTCCCCCTTGCCGGACACCTGGGGCAGGATAAAACCTACGACCGCCTGGTGACCCATTTTTTCTGGCCCCACATGCGGAAGGATGTCACCAACCACTGCAAGACCTGCCCCACCTGCCAGGCCAGCGGAAAAAGTGGCCGAAAAATCAAAGCACCATTACAACCCTTTCCTGTCGTCACCACCCCGTTTGAACGAGTGGGAATAGACATTGTGGGGCCCCTCGACCCTCGAACAGCCCAAGGACACCGGTTCATCCTGGTCCTTGTAGACCACGCCACCCGCTATCCCGAGGCCATCCCTCTTTGGACTGTGACGGCCCCCGTGGTGGGCCGGGCCCTGATGGGGATCTTCTCCCGGGTGGGGTTCCCCTGGGAGGTCGTCAGTGACAGGGGCACGAACTTTATCTCCAGATATATGAAGTCCCTCTGGCAGCAATGCGGGGTCACCTACAAATTCACGACCCCCTATCACCCGCAAGGAAACGGACTGGTCGAGAGATTCAACCGCACCCTCAAGGGGATGATTATGGGTCTAGAAGAACCCCTTCGACGCCAGTGGGACGTACTGCTTCCATGCCTCCTGTTTGCCTATCGGGAGGTCCCGCAGAAGTCCCTCGGCTTCAGCCCCTTTGAACTACTGTACGGGCACCCCGTCCGGGGCCCCCTCAGCCTAGTCAAGGAAGGTTGGGAGCAGCCTCCCCAGAAAACTCCCCCGGACATCTACCGGTATCTCCTGGCTCTCCGCAACCAGACCCGGCGGTTCCGAGACACCGCCAAAGCCAACCTCGAGGCCAGTCAGGAGGACATGAAGAGGTGGTACGATCAGCACACGTCCTCCATTGAGTTCGAACCTGGACAACAGGTCTGGGTGATGTCCCCGGTTGAGCCCTGTGCCCTCCAAGACAGATGGTCCGGGCCCTTCAAGGTAATCGAACGCAAGGGGCCCGTCACCTATTTAATCGACATGGAGACTGCCCGGAACCCCCTACGGGTCCTCCATGCCAACAGGCTCAAACCCCATTTTGTGCGATCCGAACTCAGCCTCCTGATGGCTACCGATACTGGGACAGAAGAAGACTCCGAACCCCTTCCGGACTTACTGAGGGCCCTCGAGCAGGATGGCTCAGTGGAAGGGGTCCAGCTCTCCGAGGCCCTGTCCCCGGAGCAACGCCAAGACTGCCAAACGCTCCTGGGGCAGTTCGCCTCCCTGTTCTCCCTCACCCCCGGAGTCACCCCCTGGTGCCTCCACGATGTGGACACCGGGGACAGCCCTCCTATTCGACACCGAGCATACCGCGTACCAGACCGGGTACGAGCCTGCATCCAGACCGAGGTGTCCAAGATGCTGACCCTAGGAGTGATCGAACCCTCAGACAGTCCCTGGGCGAGCCCAGTCGTCCTGGTTCCCAAGGCAGCTGCCCCGGGCGTTGCCCCTGAGCTCCGGTTCTGCGTGGACTATCGAGGGCTGAATGCAGTTACCCGGACCGACGCTCATCCCATCCCCCGGGCAGACGAGCTAATTGACCGGATGGGGGCCGCCCGCTACCTGAGCATCTTCGACCTAACAGCGGGCTACTGGCAGATCGGCCTCACCCCTAGGGCCCAAGAACGATCCGCCTTCTCTACCCCAGACGGGCACTACCACTTTAAAGTCATGCCCTTCGGCATGAAAAACGCCCCGGCAACGTTCCAACGGCTGGTAAACCAGGTACTGGCGGGCCTGGAAGACTTCAGCGCCGCCTACCTGGACGACATTGCTGTGTACAGCCACCAGTGGACCGACCACCTCCGCCACCTGTGGGAGGTTCTACACGCCCTCCAGCAAGCCGGGCTCACCATCAAGGCCAGCAAGTGCCAAGTTGGCCAAGGGTCCGTGACCTACCTGGGACACCAAGTGGGAAGCGGGCTGGTGGCCCCTCTCCAACTCAAGATTGCTGCCATCCAGGCCTGGCAACCCCCTACGAGCCAAACGGAGGTCCGGGCCTTCCTGGGGCTCACCGGATACTACCGGCGGTTCGTGAAGGACTATGGCAGCATCGTGGGGCCCCTCACAGAGCTCACCTCCAAAAAGAGCCCCAAAACCGTCAACTGGACCCCGGACTGCCAATCAGCCTTCGAGAAGCTAAAGACCGCCATGTGCACGGCCCCCGTGCTCCAGGCTCCCGACTACAGCCGGGAATTCATTGTGCAGACGGACGCCTCCGATCATGGTGTGGGGGCCGTCCTCTCCCAACTCAACACCGAAGGGGTCGACCATCCGGTGGTCTTCATCAGCAGACGCCTCTTGCCCCGAGAACAGCGCTGGAGCACCATTGAGAGGGAGGCCTTCGCCGTAGTCTGGGCACTCAAGAAGCTCCGGCCATACCTCTTCGGCACCCACTTCCGGGTGCAAACAGACCACCGACCCCTGCAATGGCTGATGCAAATGCGGGGGGAGAACCCGAAGCTGTTGCGCTGGTCCATCTCCCTGCAGGGGATGGACTTCACGGTGGAACATCGTCCAGGCCAGGACCACGCCAACGCCGACGGCCTGTCACGCTTTTTCCGCCTCAGCGAGGAGAGTCCCCAGGAAGATGGCTGACTCTCCCCGCCTTCAGCTGGGGGGGACGCATGTTGGACAGGCCGCATGTTCGAGCTGTCCCCCCTCCCCGCAATGGGACCAGGACCCTGGCTCTCCCTGCATCCCCAGCCAGAGTCCACAAACGACCACCCGAAGTACCCTGCAATCCCTCCACTACAAGACACCAGCTCCGGACCCAGCTGGCCCGGGTCACCATCTACCCCACGACATCGACCCGGCCGCCATCTTGGGGCAGCACGAGGCCGCGTGGCCTCAACTCGACCCTAACCCCGGGCCCGGCCGGCCCCGACATCGAGGCCCCACCATCCTCCCAGGAGGCAGAGTGATCACTTGGCGAGTCAATGGGAGAAGGAATCGTCAACGGCTCTCCTCCGCCAGGTGTCGATCACCCCAGGCCGCCTGGGCGCTGGCTCCACCCCCCTGCTGGGTGTCTGGACTCCCTCATCCCGGACCTCCCGGCCCCCAGGCGCGAGGGTCCGGACATCAAAGGGGACCAGACCTATAACTGGGGCAGGGCCAGACCAGGAAGGCAGTTGTATCCTGGAGTCGAGAGACCCGAGAAGAACTCATCCATCGTCTTGGCCTGCTGGCGCTGCCGCGGCCCTCTGCCTCGTGAAACCATCGTCTTGGCCTGCTGGCGCTGCCGCGGCCCTCTGCCTCGTGAAACCATCGTCTTGGCCTGCTGGCGCTGCCGCGGCCCTCTGCCTCGTGAAACCATCGTCTTGGCCTGCTGGCGCTGCCGCGGCCCTCTGCCTCGTGAAACCATCGACTTGGCCTGCTGGCGCTGCCGCGGCCCTCTGCTTTATGAGACTATCACCTTGGCCTGCTGGCGCTGCCGCGGCCCGATCCACAGACCCTCCAGCTCGAGGATTGTGAGCTCGCCTTTTACCACTACCTGTACCGATCCGGTACCAAGACTGTCCCGCTACCCCCTTTCCCTACAGAGACTAGAAGTGAGAGGACCCCCGGGTCCAAGTTATCCTGTATCGCTGATATCCTTGCCTTAAGAACCTTATATAAAGCCTTGAACTCGACTTGGTGTGGTGCCTGTTTGTGGGGAGGGAGGGTACTTGTCTGTACGATCGCCGGAGACGGTCCCCCCTCGGGGATCTCTCCCTCGGTATCCGGCCGACCCTCAGGGTCCCCGTCTAACAATAGGGAGTGGAGAGTGCATAGGGAGTGGAGAGTGCATAGGGAGTGGAGAGTGCATAGGGAGTGGAGAGTGCATAGGGAGTGGGGAGTGCATAGGGAGTGCAGAGTGCATAGGGAGTGCAGAGTGGAGAGTGCATAGGGAGTGCAGAGTGCATAGGGAGTGCAGAGTGGAGAGTGCATAGGGAGTGGAGAGTGCAGAGTGCATAGGGAGTGGAGAGTGGAGAGTGCATAGGGAGTGGAGAGTGGAGAGTGCATAGGGAGTGGAGAGTGGAGAGTGCATAGGGAGTGGAGAGTGCATAGGGAGTGGAGAGTGCATAGGGAGTGGAGAGTGCATAGGGAGTGCAGAGTGGAGAGTGCATAGGGAGTGGAGAGTTCATAGGGAGTGCAGAGTGGAGAGTGCATAGGGAGTGGGGAGTGCATAGGGAGTGCAGAGTGGAGAGTGCATAGGGAGTGGAGAGTGCATAGGGAGTGCAGAGTGGAGAGTGCATAGGGAGTGGGGAGTGCATAGGGAGTGGAGAGTGCATAGGGAGTGCAGAGTGGATAGGGAGTGGAGAGTGCGTAGGGAGTGGAGAGTGGAGAGTGCGTGGAGAGTGGAGAGTGCGTAGGGAGTGGAGAGTGCGTAGGGAGTGGAGAGTGGAGAGTGCGTAGGGAGTGGAGAGTGCATAGGGAGTGGATAGTGCATACGGAGTGGAGAGTGCATAGGGAGTGGAGAGTGCATAGGGAATGGAGAGTGCATCCCCTTTACTTCTCTTCTATGGACACTTGTACTTCTTCTACTTCTCCACCAGCACAGTGTGTGTTTCCACTCGCCCGTGGCACTGGAGACTGAAGCACATCCTTCTTAGGGTGAAAACCGTCTTGCTGGTCATTATGGACACTCTTTCCAGTTCTGTACTTTTATGTGATCACACTATGCATTATGGGGGGTGTAGTGTTGCTTTGATTCCATTAGAACACAGCTGAAAACAATGATTTGTAGATAAAAACTCTAGTCCCACTAAATCTTGGAAGTGCTTATTCACACACACACATGCATGCACGCACATATGCAAACACACTCTCTCTCCCTCAACAGGTGCACTACCTCCTCACAAGCACGGACACATGTTTGTAAAACAGGTTCTTTAACCCACCATGCCATCCCATAATGCAGTTCGGTTGGCTAGCACACCGTGGCTGACTGAAGATGCGCACTAGGATGGCGCCGGCACTTGACAGCCAGGCACAGAGAGGCGCGTGATTGACAATGGGCGACAAGACGAGCGTGACTGAGAGCAGACGCCAACTGAAATGTCCAACCCTTAAAAAGGAAAGATTTAATGACGGTATTTTTTGTGGAACTGGTGGCGAGCTTCCTGTTTCAAGATGAGTGAGTGGACCATGTCCAAAAAGACTGACACTCCAGTAGGCTAGTGTAGTGCTTTCAGCAAGCGTTGCCTTAATGTGCCACCCCAGCACTGTTGGACAGGCCGCATGTTCGAGCTGTCCCCCCTCCCCGCAATGGGACCAGGACCCTGGCTCTCCCTGCATCCCCAGCCAGAGTCCACAAACGACCACCCGAAGTACCCTGCAGTCCCTCCACTACAAGACACCCGCTCCGGACCCAGCTGGCCCGGGTCACCATCTACCCCACGACATCGACCCGGCCGCCATCTTGGGGCACTGCAGCACGAGGCCGCGTGGCCTCAACTCGACCCTAACCCCGGGCCCGGCCGGCCCCGACATCGAGGCCCCACCATCCTCCCAGGAGGCAGAGTGATCACTTGGCGAGTCAATGGGAGAAGGAATCGTCAACGGCTCTCCTCCGCCAGGTGTCGATCACCCCAGGCCGCCTGGGCGCTGGCTCCACCCCCCTGCTGGGTGTCTGGACTCCCTCATCCCGGACCTCCCGGCCCCCAGGCGCGAGGGTCCGGACATCAAAGGGGACCAGACCTATAACTGGGGCAGGGCCAGACCAGGAAGGCAGTTGTATCCTGGAGTCGAGAGACCCGAGAAGAACTCATCCGTGACTTGGCCTGCTGGCGCTGCCGCGGCCCTCTGCCTCGTGAAACCATCGTCTTGGCCTGCTGGCGCTGCCGCGGCCCTCTGCCTCGTGAAACTATCGCCTTGGCCTGCTGGCGCTGCCGCGGCCCTCTGCCTCGTGAAACCATCGTCTTGGCCTGCTGGCGCTGCCGCGGCCCTCTGCCTCGTGAAACCATCGTCTTGGCCTGCTGGCGCTGCCGCGGCCCTCTGCCTCGTGAAACCATCGACTTGGCCTGCTGGCGCTGCCGCGGCCCTCTGCTTTATGAGACTATCACCTTGGCCTGCTGGCGCTGCCGCGGCCCGATCCACAGACCCTCCAGCTCGAGGATTGTGAGCTCGCCTTTTACCACTACCTGTACCGATCCGGTACCAAGACTGTCCCGCTACCCCCTTTCCCTACAGAGACTAGAAGTGAGAGGACCCCCGGGTCCAAGTTATCCTGTATCGCTGATATCCTTGCCTTAAGAACCTTATATAAAGCCTTGAACTCGACTTGGTGTGGTGCCTGTTTGTGGGGAGGGAGGGTACTTGTCTGTACGATCGCCGGAGACGGTCCCCCTCGGGGATCTCTCCCTCGGTATCCAGCCGACCCCCAGGGTCCCCGTCTAACATTGGTGGCCAGCGACGGGATCCGAACCTACGCATAATCGTACAGAAAGTCACTCGCCCCACCACACACAACAACCATGTCAATAGAGAGCGGAACAACGGAAAAATTTCAGATGGAAAAATTGGAAGACTACAACCACCGGGAACTGAAGCAATATTGCATAGAACTTGGACTTCCAACCACAGGTCTTAGCACAAAGGAAGACTTCAAACGAGCCCTAGAAGCTTGGGCAGAAACGGGTACGGCCGTACCCCGAACACAAACAACCGAAACGAGCCCCGCACCAACTAAAGAAAGAGCGGATCTCTCCCTGGAAGAGATCCGAGAAAGAGAAAAAACCAGACTCCACGAATTAGAACTTGCCCGACTTCGCTTGGATGGGGAACTCAAGCTGGCAGAACAAAAAATAACCCTGGAACACTTACGGCTCAGGGAAGAGCGGGAAGACAAGCAAAGACAGAGGGAGCTAGAGGAAAAGAGACTAGAGTACGAACATGAGCGCAATCTCAAAGCACTGGAGATTCAGAAACAGAATAAAGACCTCGGGCTCCCCGAACGACCGACCCCGTCTGCCTCGACCGAGCCCAAGGTTCACATCCCCAAAGATGTCATCCGGGAATACCACAAGAACGATGATATCCAGCAGTGGTTTAAAGCCTATGAGGTGGCAATGACCTCCCACCGGATTCCCCGAAGCGATTGGGGAGCCGGATTATGGGGGAGGTTTGTCAACGAAGGGCGGGACGCCCTGCTGCAACTCCCGGACCAGCTGATGACCTCCTACGACCACATGAAGGCCGCCCTCCTCACTCGATACGGGCTCACACCTGAGATGTACCGCCAACGGTTCCGCGATTGCAAACGGATTCCGGGTACAACTTGGGTGGAGTACGTGAACTTTTTTAGCCGAGCCTTCGAGGGGTGGATCAAGGGCAACAAAGTAACCACCTACGAACAACTCTTTGACCTTATCGTATGGGAACACCTGTCGAACAACTGCTTCGTGGAGCTCCGGCAACACCTCCTGGACAGCAAGCTAACCGACCCTCGACAACTCGCCGCCGAAGCCGACCGGTGGGAAAGCACCCGAGTTGGCCGGAGCGCACCCAGCGAAGTATCCAGATCGTATCGCCCCCGAGGGGGAGGAGGAAGTCAGGGTCGGGGGAGAGACCCCGGCCCCTCTTCACCCCCCAGAAACCCCTAGACCCCGGTTGGCCGGGGAAGCCCTGCCGTCCGGGCCGGTTTCCGGGCCAACATTACGTGCCACAGGTGCCAGCGACCCGGCCACTACGCCAGTGATCCCAACTGCCCAAAGAATCCGAACACGACTCCCCGCCAAGTTGCAGCGGCGGCCCTAGGGGAAGAAATAATCCCGGAAGACCAAGAGGAGTACGAGACCGATCCCTCTGAATGGGCACCCGCCGCCATGGCACTGGTCTGCTTAGGGGAGAGAGACATGATTCCGCGGGCCCCCCTTCCCGCCAACACACAGAAGTACGGTCAATGGGTTAACATCAATGGCCGCCGGGCGGAAGCCCTCCGCGACACCGGGGCCAGTGTAACGGCGGTCCGACGCCACCTCGTCACTCCAGACCAAATCTTGCCGAACATTCTTTGCCCTGTTCGATCAGCCGACAACTCCGAAAGCCTATGCCACATGGCCTGCGTCCCCTTCGAGTGGGGAGGAGTAACAGGGATGTTAAAAGTAACTGTCCGCGATGATGCCCCCGTGGACTGCCTCCTAGGAAACGACCTTGAAAGCTCTCCCTGGGCAGCTGTCGAACGGAGGGAGCACCTGGGGATGCTTGGCCTCCCCGAATGGGTCTGCGTCACGACCCGGTCCATGACCGCCCGCGTGGTCCCCAGCCCAGAAGAGCCCGAGTGGCCAGAACCTCCTCCCGCGCTCATCCCAGAGGAGGCCGCCCCAGAAGCCATTCCCTTGACCCAAACCGAAGAAGGACCCGACCAGCTTCGGGACGTCCCTGACCTGGCACAATGGCGGCAGGAGGGAGGCCCCACGCAGGAACAATTCCGGGCCGAGCAAAAAACCTGCCCTTCTCTCGAAGGACTCCGGCAGCAAGCCCTGGCCCAGAGCACCGGGGATACCTCGGGGGCCCACTGGATCTACTGGGACCAAGACCTGCTCTACAGCGAGCAGAAAATTGCAGAACTAGGGGCCAGTCGGGTGCTGGTGGTGCCCCTTCGCTTCCGAGACTTCCTCCTGAACTTAGCCCACGATGTCCCCCTTGCCGGACACCTGGGGCAGGATAAAACCTACGACCGCCTGGTGACCCATTTTTTCTGGCCCCACATGCGGAAGGATGTCACCAACCCCTGCAAGGCCTGCCCCACCTGCCAGGCCAGCGGAAAAAGTGGCCGAAAAATCAAAGCACCATTACAACCCTTTCCTGTCGTCACCACCCCGTTTGAACGAGTGGGAATAGACATTGTGGGGCCCCTCGACCCTCGAACAGCCCAAGGACACCGGTTCATCCTGGTCCTTGTAGACCACGCCACCCGCTATCCCGAGGCCATCCCTCTTCGGACTGTGACGGCCCCCGTGGTGGGCCGGGCCCTGATGGGGATCTTCTCCCGGGTGGGGTTCCCCCGGGAGGTCGTCAGTGACAGGGGCACGAACTTTATCTCCAGATATATGAAGTCCCTCTGGCAGCAATGCGGGGTCACCTACAAATTCACGACCCCCTATCACCCGCAAGGAAACGGACTGGTCGAGAGATTCAACCGCACCCTCAAGGGGATGATTATGGGTCTAGAAGAACCCCTTCGACGCCAGTGGGACGTACTGCTTCCATGCCTCCTGTTTGCCTATCGGGAGGTCCCGCAGAAGTCCCTCGGCTTCAGCCCCTTTGAACTACTGTACGGGCACCCCGTCCGGGGCCCCCTCAGCCTAGTCAAGGAAGGTTGGGAGCAGCCTCCCCAGAAAACTCCCCCGGACATCTACCGGTATCTCCTGGCTCTCCGCAACCAGACCCGGCGGTTCCGAGACACCGCCAAAGCCAACCTTGAGGCCAGTCAGGAGGACATGAAGAGGTGGTACGATCAGCACGCGTCCTCCATTGAGTTCGAACCTGGACAACAGGTCTGGGTGATGTCCCCGGTTGAGCCCTGTGCCCTCCAAGACAGATGGTCCGGGCCCTTCAAGGTAATCGAACGCAAGGGGCCCGTCACCTATTTAATCGACATGGAGACTGCCCGGAACCCCCTACGGGTCCTCCATGCCAACAGGCTCAAACCCCATTTTGTGCGATCCGAACTCAGCCTCCTGATGGCTACCGATACTGGGACAGAAGAAGACTCCGAACCCCTTCCGGACTTACTGAGGGCCCTCGAGCAGGATGGCTCAGTGGAAGGGGTCCAGCTCTCCGAGGCCCTGTCCCCGGAGCAACGCCAAGACTGCCAAACGCTCCTGAGGCAGTTCGCCTCCCTGTTCTCCCTCACCCCCGGAGTCACCCCCTGGTGCCGCCACGATGTGGACACCGGGGACAGCCCTCCTATTCGACACCGAGCATACCGCGTACCAGACCGGGTACGAGCCTGCATCCAGACCGAGGTGTCCAAGATGCTGACCCTAGGAGTGATCGAACCCTCAGACAGTCCCTGGGCGAGCCCAGTCGTCTTGGTTCCCAAGGCAGCTGCCCCGGGCGTTGCCCCTGAGCTCCGGTTCTGCGTGGACTATCGAGGGCTGAATGCAGTTACCCGGACCGACGCTCATCCCATCCCCCGGGCAGACGAGCTAATTGACCGGATGGGGGCCGCCCGCTACCTGAGCATCTTCGACCTAACAGCGGGCTACTGGCAGATCGGCCTCACCCCTAGGGCCCAAGAACGATCCGCCTTCTCTACCCCAGACGGGCACTACCACTTTAAAGTCATGCCCTTCGGCATGAAAAACGCCCCGGCAACGTTCCAACGGCTGGTAAACCAGGTACTGGCGGGCCTGGAAGACTTCAGCGCCGCCTACCTGGACGACATTGCTGTGTACAGCCACCAGTGGACTGACCACCTCCGCCACCTGCGGGAGGTTCTACACGCCCTCCAGCAAGCCGGGCTCACCATCAAGGCCAGCAAGTGCCAAGTTGGCCAAGGGTCCGTGACCTACCTGGGACACCAAGTGGGAAGC
Organism: Lissotriton helveticus; assembly: GCF_964261635.1. Classification (NCBI taxonomy): domain Eukaryota; kingdom Metazoa; phylum Chordata; class Amphibia; order Caudata; family Salamandridae; genus Lissotriton; species Lissotriton helveticus. The sequence continues at coordinate 361,519,214 of NC_136062.1, forward strand.
GGGCTGGTGGCCCCTCTCCAACTCAAGATTGCTGCCATCCAGGCCTGGCAACCCCCTACGAGCCAAACGGAGGTCCGGGCCTTCCTGGGGCTCACCGGATACTACCGGCGGTTCGTGAAGGACTATGGCAGCATCGTGGGGCCCCTCACAGAGCTCACCTCCAAAAAGAGCCCCAAAACCGTCAACTGGACCCCGGACTGCCAATCAGCCTTCGAGAAGCTAAAGACCGCCATGTGCACGGCCCCCGTGCTCCAGGCTCCCGACTACAACCGGGAATTCATTGTGCAGACGGACGCCTCCGATCATGGTGTGGGGGCCGTCCTCTCCCAACTCAACACCGAAGGGGTCGACCATCCGGTGGTCTTCATCAGCAGACGCCTCTTGCCCCGAGAACAGCGCTGGAGCACCATTGAGAGGGAGGCCTTCGCCGTAGTCTGGGCACTCAAGAAGCTCCGGCCATACCTCTTCGGCACCCACTTCCGGGTGCAAACAGACCACCGACCCCTGCAATGGCTGATGCAAATGCGGGGGGAGAACCCGAAGCTGTTGCGCTGGTCCATCTCCCTGCAGGGGATGGACTTCACGGTGGAACATCGTCCAGGCCAGGACCACGCCAACGCCGACGGCCTGTCACGCTTTTTCCGCCTCAGCGAGGAGAGTCCCCAGGAAGATGGCTGACTCTCCCCGCCTTCAGCTGGGGGGGACGCATGTTGGACAGGCCGCATGTTCGAGCTGTCCCCCCTCCCCGCAATGGGACCAGGACCCTGGCTCTCCCTGCATCCCCAGCCAGAGTCCACAAACGACCACCCGAAGTACCCTGCAGTCCCTCCACTACAAGACACCCGCTCCGGACCCAGCTGGCCCGGGTCACCATCTACCCCACGACATCGACCCGGCCGCCATCTTGGGGCACTGCAGCACGAGGCCGCGTGGCCTCAACTCGACCCTAACCCCGGGCCCGGCCGGCCCCGACATCGAGGCCCCACCATCCTCCCAGGAGGCAGAGTGATCACTTGGCGAGTCAATGGGAGAAGGAATCGTCAACGGCTCTCCTCCGCCAGGTGTCGATCACCCCAGGCCGCCTGGGCGCTGGCTCCACCCCCCTGCTGGGTGTCTGGACTCCCTCATCCCGGACCTCCCGGCCCCCAGGCGCGAGGGTCCGGACATCAAAGGGGACCAGACCTATAACTGGGGCAGGGCCAGACCAGGAAGGCAGTTGTATCCTGGAGTCGAGAGACCCGAGAAGAACTCATCCGTGACTTGGCCTGCTGGCGCTGCCGCGGCCCTCTGCCTCGTGAAACCATCGTCTTGGCCTGCTGGCGCTGCCGCGGCCCTCTGCCTCGTGAAACTATCGCCTTGGCCTGCTGGCGCTGCCGCGGCCCTCTGCCTCGTGAAACCATCGTCTTGGCCTGCTGGCGCTGCCGCGGCCCTCTGCCTCGTGAAACCATCGTCTTGGCCTGCTGGCGCTGCCGCGGCCCTCTGCCTCGTGAAACCATCGACTTGGCCTGCTGGCGCTGCCGCGGCCCTCTGCTTTATGAGACTATCACCTTGGCCTGCTGGCGCTGCCGCGGCCCGATCCACAGACCCTCCAGCTCGAGGATTGTGAGCTCGCCTTTTACCACTACCTGTACCGATCCGGTACCAAGACTGTCCCGCTACCCCCTTTCCCTACAGAGACTAGAAGTGAGAGGACCCCCGGGTCCAAGTTATCCTGTATCGCTGATATCCTTGCCTTAAGAACCTTATATAAAGCCTTGAACTCGACTTGGTGTGGTGCCTGTTTGTGGGGAGGGAGGGTACTTGTCTGTACGATCGCCGGAGACGGTCCCCCTCGGGGATCTCTCCCTCGGTATCCAGCCGACCCCCAGGGTCCCCGTCTAACAAGCACGATTTAACCCCCTCAGCTGTCAATTGGGCATCTGTCACGTGACACCTGCAGACCAGACTCTGAATTTCTTCAGTGAAATCCAGTAGGGTACAATAGGTCTTACATTTGCAAGAGATTAAGCTGTTGGCAATGTAAATGACAATGCCATTTATTTATCTGTTTTCAAAACCAACACATAAATAAAAATATTGTCATTTACAATGCTAATAGCTCTAACTTTGGCAAAGGCGAAACCGTTGCATTGTAAATGCTTGTTCTAAAAGATATCATCATTGCAGTGCCCAAAGGGGAGCGTGGGAAAGCGCAGGACAGTGATTCGAGTGCGGTAGTGAGGTAAACAAAATATAGGTGGTGATAAAATCACAAATATATATTGAAGCATATATTATTCATATGCCAGGAAATGAAAAACAATTAGATATTCATCACAGTACTTAAGAGTACATAACAACTGTACAAGTCTGCCATGTAATACACGATTCCACAGTAAAGTAAGTACTATTGTAGGGACTGGCATTTATGAAGTGTTGACATTTCGACTCCTGTGTGTGCGAAGGTTCTTCCAACCCTTACTAGCGGGGTCTTCCTCAGGACAAAAAGTGGTGATCGTGAGGAAGACCCTGCGGCAACGCATAACCGGGATCCCACTAAGGCCAGCCAACACAAGACAATCCTCCCCATCCACAAAAAGTTCCAGAACGGACGAGGATGCTGAAACACCAGCGTCAATGTCAGACAAGCTGGACAAAGTACTGGAGGTAATTGAACACTCACGATTAACAATGGAAGACAGATTTGGGGACTTAGCCACAGATCTCAACCTACTCAGAGACGACCACTGGAAATTAGCAGATAGGGTGGCACAAGGAGACAAAGCCCTCCAGTCAATTGAGCCCCAACTCAAAACTCAGCAGGACACTCTAACAGACCTTCAATGCAGAGTACAGGCCCTGGAGGAAAACACAGACGATTTGGAAGGCCGGTCCAGATTGACCATTAGAGTGGTCAATCTGCCGGAAGGAGTGGAGGACCCCAATCCTGTCAAATATGTAGAATCCTGGCTGAAATCATTGTTTCTGCACTTGGAATGGACCCCATATTTCTTGGTGGGAAGCGCACACGGAGTGCCAGCAAGGTAGCCACCTCCGGGACATCCACCTAGACCTCTACTACTGAAATTCCTGCATTTCAGAGACAGAGATGCAGTGCTCACGGCTGGCAGGCAACAGGGACCCATAAAAGTAGAAGACAAGGCAGTTATGCTGTTCCCAGACTACTCCCGGTCTATGCAATGACAACGGGCTTTGTTCCTAGAGGTCAAACGCATGCTCCACAAAAAAGCGATTCACTATTCCCTGCTCTTCCCAGCATGGCTAAGAATAGGGCCGCTACATCTTCTTTACGTATCAACCCAAAATCATTCGTAAAATAGGCAATTGTAATTTTTGCGATTACCTATTTTGCGAATGCAGTTAGGGAATCGGAAATTGTGATTCCCTAAATGCAATGTAAGAAGCATTCTCAGAATGTGACTTTACTTTAAGGAATAGCAAATTACCACCAACTTCAAGTTGGTGGTAATTTGCAAATCCTTAGAAAAATTCGAAAAATTGAATACACATGCCCTTGTGTGTGCGCCACATTTTCGCACTTATCTTTTTTGAGGGTGCGTCAGGGGCCTTGCGGCACCTGGCACCCTTGAAATTGCATTCGTAATTTGCAATTACCTATATGGTAATCGCAAATTGAGAATGCCTTTCCATTCATTCCTATGGGCCTCTAGGCCCATAGGAATAAATTGGAATGCATTCCTTAATAGTGAGGAATATTTAGGAATCGCTATTTTTTTGCGAAACCTACATGCATTGCATTTTGCGTTTCTAAAATAGCAAATCGCAAAAATTTGCGATTTTAGAATCGCAAAATGCAATGTTGTGACATCTGGCCCTTAATGATGTGGAATTGAAAAATGATTATCCTCACCACCTCTAAAGAAGTTAAAAAGTCCACAGGTACTAATGTTATACCCATAAATCTAATTACAGCAATTAATAATTTGGTGCCCTTTTGAGTCAAACATCCGTATTTAATAAAAAGGGTTATAAGAATTCTTGGATGAAGTGATAAAAGTGATGACATTGAAAGGCAACCAAGTACATTTGAGATCAGGCACATTTTAGTCTAAGAGGCCACCAAAGTATTTGGCCGAAAATTTACATTTAAGCTTTGGGAATATATGGGATTCAACCCTATCCTAAATTTACCTTATTTGAATGTAATCACACTCATATTGAAGAGCCGTGAAATATAGTGCAAAGTCTAATTCAGATCAGATTCGAAGGATTGGGGGCCAGATGTATGACTAGTAAAATTGCGCCTCGCAAATTGCGACTCATTTGCGAGTTACAATTTGCCATGTACAACAGTGTGTTTAACACTGTTTGCGATTCTCAATGGGGTCGCAAATTGTGAGGCTCATTAATATTAATGAGCCTCTCGCAATTTCTGAGCCCATTGAGAATAACAAGCATTCCCAGGTATGGTGGCATGCTGGACTCAACAGACTACCATGGTTAGGATTGCTTTTAAATAAAGCAGCGGTTTTTTTTAAATGCCGCCCACTTTCCTTAAAGTAAAACGGGATGCATTAAAAAAAAAAAAAATAATAATAATTTTATTAAGGGCAGTCAGTGATCCCTGGGACCCCATTACCAACATCTTGAAGAGGGTGGTAATTTGTGAGTTTTTTGGAACCGCAATTGCGGTTGCAAAAGATTTGTACATGGGATTGCACTCGCTATTAGGAAGGGAACGCCCCTTCCTAATATAAACTCGTAATTCCCAAATAGTTAGTTGCAAATAAATTGCGACTTGCTATTTTTGTATGTTGCATACCCCTATTGGTATTTGCATTCGCAAATCCGTTTGCGCATGCAAAAACTGCCGTATATCTGGCACAGATAATAAATGCCAGGATGGACTACTGAGTTCTAATCTGATTGACTCTTACATTTCACTGAAATCTAAGCTTAAGAAGAAAATGATATGCTAGAATCTAGCACATCGCTTATCTTTTTTAAATAAAAATACATTTTGAAAAGTTTGAACCCTCCCATTAAAACTGAAATTTTGAATTCTCTCTGTTTTATGTTTGTGAATGGAACAGAACATTAGCCTTCTCCTTATTTACAAAGCTGTGTTTAGCCATTTAACGTGGATTTATTTATTTATTTATAACGTATTATACACCTTGTAAATAAGGCCCCTTTTCTTGCCAAGTGTGAAAGGGGAGTGCAGTGGGTGTTGTAGTGGGTGTTCCGCCACAGCAACCGATGCTTTTTGACGCAGCCCCGTATTTACAAGGCTGGGGCAGTGCCTAAAAAACTAAGGCCTGGTAAAAGCTTGTTGGATGGCGATGCAAGGAGAAATTGTTAATTTCTCCTCGTTTTTTGCTCTTTCCATATTTTCTGCAGTCCACACACAAAGAAAGAGCAGATCACCTTTCAAGATTGTTTATGTGCAGGAAGGTCTCCCTTCCTGCACATAAACAAACGCCCCATGTTGGACAGGCCGCATGGTCGGGCTGTCCCCCCTCCCCGCAATGGGACCTGGACCCTGGCTCTCCCTGCATCCCCAGCCAGATTCCCCGACGACCACCCGAAGTACACTGCAATCCCTCCACCACAAGACACCAGCCCCGGACCCAGCTGGCCCGGGTCACCATCCACACCACGGCCTCGGCCCAGCCGCCATCTTGGGGCACTGCAGCACGAGGCCGCGTGGCCTCAACTCGACCCTAACCCTGGGCCCGGCCGGCCCCGACATCGAGGCACCAACCTCCCCCAGGAGGCAGAGTGACCACTTGGCGAGTCAATGGGAGAAGGAATCGTCAACGGCTCTCCTCCGCCAGGTGTCGATCACCCCCGGCCGCCCTGGGCGCTGGCTCCACCCCCCTGCTGGGTGTCTGGACTCCCTCATCCCGGACCTCCTGGCCCCCAGGCGCGAGGGTCCGGACATCAAAGGGGACCAGACCTATAACTGGGGCAGGGCCAGACCAGGAAGGCAGTTGTATCCTGGAGTCGAGAGACCCGAGAAGAACTCATCCGTGACTGGCCTGCTGGCGCTGCCGCGGCCCTCTGCCTCGTGAAACCATCGTCTTGGCCTGCTGGCGCTGCCGCGGCCCTCTGCCTCGTGAAACCATCGTCTTGGCCTGCTGGCGCTGCCGCGGCCCTCTGCCTCGTGAAACCATCATCGTGGCCTGCTGGCGCTGCCGCGGCCCTCTGCCTCGTGAAACCATCATCTTGGCCTGCTGGCGCTGCCGCGGCCCAACTCGCAGACTCTCCAGCTCGAGGATTGTGAGCTTGCCTCTTACCACCACCTGTACCGACCCGGTACCAAGACTGTCCCGCTACCCCCTTTCCCTACAGAGACTAGAAGTGAGAGGACCCCCGGGTCCGAGCTATCCTGTATCGCTGATATCCTTGCCTTACGAACCTTATATAAAGTATTGAACTCGACCTGGTGTGGTGCCTATTTGTGGGGAGGGAGGTAACTTGTCTGTACGATCGCCGGAGACGGTCCCCCTCGGGGATCTCTCCCTCAGCATCCGGCTGACCCTCAGAGTCCCCGTCTAACATTGGTGGCCAGCGACGGGATCCGAACCTACGCATAATCGTACAGAAAGTCACTCGACCCACGGCACACGACCACCATGACAACAGAGAGCGGAACAACGGAGAAATTCCAGATGGAAAAATTGGAAGACTACAACCACCGAGAACTGAAGCAATATTGCATAGAACTTGGTCTCCCAACCACAGGTCTGAGCACAATGGAAGACTTCAAACGAGCCCTAGAAGCTTGGGCGGAACCGGGTACGGCCGTACCCCGAACACGAACAACCGAGACGAGCCCCGCACCAACTGAAGAAAGAAGAGCGGGTCTCTCCCTGGAAGAGATCCGAGAAAGAGAAAAAAGCAGACTCCACGAGTTAGAACTAGCCCGACTTCGCTTGGATGGGGAACTCAAGCTGGCGGAACAAAAAATAACTCTGGAACACTTACGGCTCCGAGAGGAGCGAGACGAGAAGCAAAGACAGAGAGAGCTAGAGGAAAAGAAACTAGCGTACGAACATGAGCGCCATCTCAAAGAACTGGAGATCCAGAAACAGAATAAAGACCTCAGGCTCCCCGAACGACCGACCCTGTCTGCCTCTACCAAGCCCAAGGTTCACATCCCCAAAGATGTCATCCGGGAATACCACAAGAACGATGATATACAGCAGTGGTTTAAAGCCTATGAGGTGGCAATGACCTCCCACCGGATTCCCCGAAGCGACTGGGGAGCCGGATTATGGGGGAGGTTTGTCAACGAAGGGCGGGACGCCCTGCTGCAACTCCCGGACCATCTGATGACATCCTACGACCACATGAAGGCCGCCTTCCTCACTCGATACGGGCTCACACCTGAGATGTACCGCCAACGGTTCCGCGACTGCAAACGGATTCCGGGTACAACCTGGGTGGAGTACGTGAACTTCTTTAGCCGAGCCTTCGAGGGGTGGATCAAGGGCAACAAAGTGACCACCTACGAACAACTCTTTGACCTTATCGTATGGGAGCACCTGTCGAACAACTGCTTCGTGGAGCTCCGGCAACACCTCTTGGACAGTAAGCTAACCGAACCTCGACAACTCGCCGCCGAAGCCGACCGGTGGGAAAGCACCCGAGTTGGCCGGAACGGACACAGCGAATCATCCAGACCGTACCCAGGGCCCCATCGCCCCCGAGGAGGAGGAGGCCAGGGTCGGGGGAGAGACCCCGGCTCCTCGTCACCCCCCAGCAACCCCTCGACCCCGGTCGGCCAAGGAAGCCCTGCCATCCGGGCCGGTTTCCGGGCCAACGTTATGTGCCACAGATGCCAGCGACCCGGCCACTACGCCAGTGATCCCAACTGCCCAAAGAATCCGAACACTACCCCCGCCAGGTCGCAGCGGCCGCCCTAGGGGAAGAACTAATCCCGGAAGACCAAGAAGAGTACGAGACCGACCCCTCTGAATGGGCACCCGCCGCCATGGCACTGGTCTGCTTAGGGGAGAGAGAGATGATCCCGCGGGCCCCCCTTCCCGCCAACACGCAGAAGTACAGTCAATGGGTCAACATTAATGGCCGCCGGGCGGAAGCCCTCCGCGACACCGGGGCCAGTGTAACGGCGGTCCGACGCCACCTCGTCACTCCAGACCAAATCCTGCCGAACATTCTTTGCCCTGTCCCCTCAGCAGACAATTCCGAAAGCCTATGCCACATGGCCTGCGTCCCCTTCGAGTGGGGAGGAGTAACGGGGATGTTAAAGGTAACTGTCCGCGATGATGCCCCCGTGGATTGCCTCCTAGGAAACGACCTCGAAAGCTCTCCCTGGGCAGCTGTCGAACGGAGGGAACACCTGGGGATGCTCGGCCTCCCCAAATGGGTCTGCGTCACGACCCGGTCCATGACCGCCCGCGCGGTCCCCAGTCTAGAAGAGCCCGAGTGGCCGGAACCTCCTCCCGCGCTCATCCCAGAGGAGGCCGCCCCCGAAGCCAGTCCCTCGACCCAAACAGAAGAAGGATCCGACCAGCTTCGGGACGTCCCTGACCTGGCACAATGGCGGCAGGAGGGAGGCCCCACTCAGGAATAATTCCGGGCCGAACAGAAAACATGTCCCTCTCTCAAAGGACTTCGGCAGCAAGCCCTGGCCCAGAGCACCGGGGATACCTCGGGGGCCCACTGGATCTACTGGGACCAAGACCTGCTCTACAGCGAGCAGAAAGTTGCAGAACTAGGAGCCAGTCGGGTGCTGGTGGTGCCCCTTCGCCTCCGAGACTTCCTCCTGAACTTAGCCCACGATGTCCCCCTGGCCGGACACCTGGGACAGGATAAAACCTACGACCGCCTGGTGACCCATTTTTTCTGGCCCCAAATGCGAAAGGATGTCACCAACCACTGCAAGGCCTGCCCCACCTGCCAGGCCAGCCGAAAAAGTGGCCGAAAAATCAAAGCACCTTTACAACCCTTTCCTGTCGTCACCACCCCGTTTGAACGAGTGGGAATAGACATTGTGGGGCCCCTCGACCCTCGAACAGCCCAAGGACACCGGTTCATCCTGGTCCTAGTAGACCACGCCACCCGCTATCCCGAGGCCATCCCTCTGCGGACTGTGACGGCCCCCGTGGTGGGCCGAGCTCTGATGGGGATCTTCTCCCGGGTGGGGTTCCCCCGGGAGGTCGTCAGTGACAGGGGCACGAACTTTATCTCCAGATATATGAAGTCTCTCTGGCAACAATGCGGGGTCACCTACAAATTCACGACCCCCTATCACCCGCAAGGAAACGGACTGGTCGAGAGGTTCAACCGCACCCTCAAGGGAATGATTATGGGCCTAGAAGAACCCCTTCGACGCCAGTGGGACATGCTACTTCCCTGCCTCCTGTTTGCCTATCGGGAGGTCCCGCAGAAATCCCTCGGCTTCAGCCCATTTGAACTCCTGTACGGGCACCCCGTCCGGGGCCCCCTCAGCCTAGTCAAGGAAGGTTGGGAGCAGCCTCCCCAGAAAACTCCCCCGGACATCTACAGGTACCTCCTGGCTCTCCGCAACCAGACCCGGCGGTTCCGAGACACCGCCAAAGCCAATCTCGAGGCCAGTCAGGAGGACATGAAGAGGTGGTACGATCAGCACGCGTCCTCCATTGAGTTCGAACCGGGACAACAGGTCTGGGTGATGTCCCCGGTTGAACCCTGTGCACTCCAAGACAGATGGTCCGGGCCCTTCAAGGTGATCGAACGCAAGGGGCCCGTCACCTATTTAATCGACATGGAGACTGCCCGGAACCCCCTACGGGTCCTCCATGCCAACAGGCTCAAACCCCATTTTGTGCGATCCGAACTCAGCCTCCTGATGGCTACCGATAATGGGACAGAAGAAGACTCCGAACCCCTTCCGGACTTACTGAGGGCCCTCGAGCAGGATGGCTCGGTGGAAGGGGTCCAGCTCTCCGAGGCCCTGTCCCCGGAGCAACGCCAAGACTGCCAAACGCTCCTGAGGCGGTTCGCCTCCCTGTTCTCCCTCACCCCCGGAGTCACCCCCTGGTGCCTTCACGATGTGGACACCGGGGACAGCCCTCCTATTCGACACCGGGCGTACCGCGTACCAGACCGGGTGCGCGCCTGCATCCAGACCGAGGTGTCCAAAATGCTGACCCTGGGAGTGATCGAACCCTCAGACAGCCCCTGGGCGAGCCCAGTCGTCCTGGTTCCCAAGGCGGCCGCCCCGGGCGTTGCCCCTGAGCTCCGGTTCTGCGTGGACTATCGGGGGCTGAATGCAGTTACCAGGACCGACGCTCATCCCATCCCCCGGGCAGACGAGCTAATTGACCGGATGGGGACCGCCCGCTACCTGAGCATCTTCGACCTAACAGCGGGCTACTGGCAGATCGGCCTCACCCCTAGGGCCCAAGAACGATCCGCCTTCTCTACCCCGGACGGGCACTACCACTTTAAAGTAATGCCCTTCGGCATGAAAAACGCCCCGGCAACGTTCCAACGGCTGGTAAACCAGGTACTGGCGGGCCTGGAAGACTTCAGCGCCGCCTACCTGGACGACATTGCTGTGTACAGCCACCAGTGGACCGACCACCTCCGCCACCTGCGGGAGGTTCTGCACGCCCTCCAGCAAGCCGGGCTCACCATCAAGGCCAGCAAGTGCCAGGTTGGCCAAGGGTCCGTGACCTACCTGGGACACCAAGTGGGAAGCGGGCTGGTGGCCCCTCTCCAACTCAAGATTGCTGCCATCCAGACCTGGCAACCCCCTACGACCCAAACGGAGGTCCGGGCCTTCCTGGGGCTCACCGGATACTACCGGCGGTTCGTGAAGGACTATGGCAGCATCGTGGGGCCCCTCACCGAGCTCACCTCCAAGAAGGGCCCCAAAACCGTCAACTGGACCCCGGACTGCCAATCGGCCTTCGAGAAACTAAAGGCCGCCATGTGCACGGCCCCCGTGCTCCAGGCTCCCGACTACAGCCGGGAATTCATTGTGCAGACGGACGCCTCCGATCATGGTGTGGGGGCCGTCCTCTCCCAACTCAACACCGAAGGGGTCGACCAACCAGTGGCCTTCATCAGCAGGCGCCTACTGCCCCGAGAACAACGCTGGAGCACCATTGAGAGGGAGGCCTTCGCCGTAGTCTGGGCACTCAAAAAGCTCCGGCCATACCTCTTCGGCACCCACTTCCGGGTGCAAACAGACCACCGACCCCTGCAATGGCTGATGCAAATGCGGGGGGAGAACCCGAAGCTGTTGCGCTGGTCCATCTCCCTGCAGGGGATGGACTTCACGGTGGAACATCGTCCGGGCCAGGACCACGCCAACGCCGACGGCCTGTCACGCTTTTTCCGCCTCAGCGAGGAGAGTCCCCAGGAAGATGGCTGACTCTCCCCGCCTTCAGCTGGGGGGGACGCATGTTGGACAGGCCGCATGGTCGGGCTGTCCCCCCTCCCCGCAATGGGACCTGGACCCTGGCTCTCCCTGCATCCCCAGCCAGATTCCCCGACGACCACCCGAAGTACACTGCAATCCCTCCACCACAAGACACCAGCCCCGGACCCAGCTGGCCCGGGTCACCATCCACACCACGGCCTCGGCCCAGCCGCCATCTTGGGGCACTGCAGCACGAGGCCGCGTGGCCTCAACTCGACCCTAACCCTGGGCCCGGCCGGCCCCGACATCGAGGCACCAACCTCCCCCCAGGAGGCAGAGTGACCACTTGGCGAGTCAATGGGAGAAGGAATCGTCAACGGCTCTCCTCCGCCAGGTGTCGATCACCCCCGGCCGCCCTGGGCGCTGGCTCCACCCCCCTGCTGGGTGTCTGGACTCCCTCATCCCGGACCTCCTGGCCCCCAGGCGCGAGGGTCCGGACATCAAAGGGGACCAGACCTATAACTGGGGCAGGGCCAGACCAGGAAGGCAGTTGTATCCTGGAGTCGAGAGACCCGAGAAGAACTCATCCGTGACTGGCCTGCTGGCGCTGCCGCGGCCCTCTGCCTCGTGAAACCATCGTCTTGGCCTGCTGGCGCTGCCGCGGCCCTCTGCCTCGTGAAACCATCGTCTTGGCCTGCTGGCGCTGCCGCGGCCCTCTGCCTCGTGAAACCATCATCGTGGCCTGCTGGCGCTGCCGCGGCCCTCTGCCTCGTGAAACCATCATCTTGGCCTGCTGGCGCTGCCGCGGCCCAACTCGCAGACTCTCCAGCTCGAGGATTGTGAGCTTGCCTCTTACCACCACCTGTACCGACCCGGTACCAAGACTGTCCCGCTACCCCCTTTCCCTACAGAGACTAGAAGTGAGAGGACCCCCGGGTCCGAGCTATCCTGTATCGCTGATATCCTTGCCTTACGAACCTTATATAAAGTATTGAACTCGACCTGGTGTGGTGCCTATTTGTGGGGAGGGAGGTAACTTGTCTGTACGATCGCCGGAGACGGTCCCCCTCGGGGATCTCTCCCTCAGCATCCGGCTGACCCTCAGAGTCCCCGTCTAACACCCCTGCACCCTTGAAACATGGCAGCAGGGTGCCTGCTGCAGTGCTAGGCAGCTACATTAGCACCAGTGATAGAAGAAACACAGGGATGTGCCGTATTTTTGTAAATACAGCGCATCCCTGCATTTTAAAAATGTCAGAGCACGGTGTTACCAATTTTGCGTAACACCACGCTCTGACATTTTGTTGAAAATTTCCCCCATAGTCTGTAAAAGAACCAGTCTGGAGTGAAACCTACTTGCTGAAGACAGTGCATTCGCTGAAGAGAGTAACTGGGGCCACGTTTTAGTGATCGGCGTCTCTTATTAGTGCTGTTGGTTAAAAGATCACTAAAGTTAGTAGAACTAGTCATTTGGGGGCATATTAACAACGGCTAACAATAATTATCGCTGGCTGTGCTAAGTGATAATTATATCATCACGGGCTATCTCGGGTATTTATCGCCCTGGTAGCGCGTGATTAACAACGCGTTACTTCAGGGCAATAAAAATTCCAAAATTCCTGCCCTTTTGCAGGGAACTTCGCTGGTTTTGCAGTGATGTTCCCTGCGATTGTTCCCTGCAAAAGGGCGATAACCTTGCTGACATGACCCACAGGGTTGTATCAGCAAAATCCATCCCCTATGTTAGGGATGGCTTATGGTTTTGGCGAAAATCTTATGTGTGCTAAAATCATGTGGGCTGCCGTGTAAATATTGCGATGTAAAAATCAGCGATATATGCAAGGTAGTCCATCTTGGGTACGCCCAGTAACGCCCACTTTGCATCTCAGTGGTGATGCAAAGGGAGGTGTTGGGGAAAAAGGGTGCTAACATGCGATTATGCATGTTTGCACCCTCTTGTAAATAGGGTGCTGGTTTTAACTCCGCTTTTTTGGCTTTGTAAGCCAAAAGAGCGGAGATTAAGCCCTTGTAAATATGCCCCATAGTTGGTAAATAGTATTGTGGAGTTCCAGGGAGAAATTCTTTGTTGCTTAAGAACAAGCGGAGACTATGAATCGCGGTTTGTCTTTCACTGTTTGAGCTGCTGGGTTCAGTGAGAGTTTAGGGACCCATTGACAGTGATAACATTCTACTGTCATGGACTCACCTTTCAGCTGCCACCAAAGACCTCAGGGGCATATTACCAACAACTAGCGATAATTATTGCTATGTTGGTTTAGCGGCAATAATTTTATCGCCATGTTGCGGCGATTTTTATCGTTTAGGAGCCTTACTATTATCAAGGTTTATCTCCTAAGCGATAAAAATTGGCCGAAATGCATGAATATCGCTGTAAAGTCAGCGATATTCGTGCATTACCGAGCTAATGCTCTTAGCCATGTTATCCACCTCCCATTGGATAACATGGCTAAGAACTGCTCAGGGCAGATGTTAGCTTTTGAAGATATTCGCGCTTAGCGCGAATATCTCCAAAAGTTGGTAATAGGAGATAGCGATGTTAGCGACTGTTTCCAGTCACTAACATCTTGACACGCCCATTTTGCATGTCATTAGTGATAAATATCTCTGACATGCAAAGCGGGGCCCAAGATGGTCGCTATCTCCTACTAGCTGTCGCTAACTGGTGTTAGCGACAGCTAGGTAATAGGGAGATAATTTTATCTCCGCTTTCTTGGCTTTTAAAGCCAAAAAAGCGGAGATAAATCCCTTGATAATATGCCCCTCAGTTCTTGCTGATTAGTGCTCCTCGCAGGGTGGCACCCCGTTGCCTCGATCGATATCCCTACCATCAGTTACTACACACAGACTTCAGTTGGTAGGTTCTCCCCACAGGACAGGCTGTCAATCAAGGGCAAAGGCATGCATTCTCTTGAGAGACAGCTCATCTGAACTCTTGCACAGCAGATGACATCTTCATGTGCCCCGAAAGCGGCCCATGGGAGCTTCTCAGGAAGTGGCTGCATTTACTTTTTCAAATTCCTGGCTTGGCAGCAGTCCTTGAGTCTGACCTTGCTCCCCAGACTCCTGTGGCATGCGCCAGGCTGCATGGACAGGAAGGATGCAGCTGCCGGGCGTCACGAATCAACCAGCAACTGCGGTCTGTGAAACTGCTGGCAAGTAGTACACTCGCCCAAATGTAGTGGGCTATCAGATTCCACTGAGATATGCCATTCCGCACCATTTTGTTGGAGCATTGCAGGAGCTGCAGCTGGGCTGCACAGTGCTCGGTGGAAATGTCCCCTTTCGTGTCTTCTTCACTAGTTTTAAAGTGATTTAGTATTTCAGTCGGCTTTATTTGGTTTCTGTAAAGCATGGTGGGTTAATTGTTATCATGATTCTACCTGCTGCCCCTGCACACTCTCCAGGCTGTAGCTTCACTCTTGAATACCGACGCCCTAACGACAGCCCCTGTCAAAATCCAGTTGGCAAGTTTCAGATGGTTCAGGGTACAATTACTGCCACATGGGCTGTGGGACATGAAGTGACGTAAACAGGCTGCATCTATTCAAGTACAGACCCTTTACAGCTGGTCAACTAGAAATGTGTAAAGGCAGTGCTGTCCACATGAACATTTTCTAGGAATGTTAATCATTTTAGGAGTAAAATCAAAGTAAGTGATGTACAAAATGTGATAATATAGAAAATAAACTATTAATAACAAACTACAGTAATGAAAATATAATAAAACCAGACGAGCATCAATAGAAAAAAAAAAAAGATTTGTCTATAGAACTATTCACAGGATTCTAAAGATGATGAATGAAACTGCTCCACTGGTCAGACTGATATATATTCAGCAAGGCAGACCATGGCCCAAGGAAACTAAAAACGTTTTAATCAGTCCTTAATATGTGACAAAAAAAATATAATTGCCGGGTCACTCGTCAGGAGGGAGGGCACGACAGCTTGCACCACACATTGCCCCTGCCATGCTGCCAATGATAGTAACAACACAACTACTAACCATCACACTCCTACAAGTGTGACAATTGGGACTATTTCAGGCCTCTAAAGCTAAAAGATAGGCTTGGGTGGCTGGTAATAGCTATTTTTAATGTATATATTATCAATAATTAACTGGTATTGTGGTAATCTCTAAATTATCGAGACAGCACCACCTTGTGGCAGTCTGTCACAAGCACCGGTTTTGACAATTAAGTGCTGGTGCCGATAACCAGAAACCACTGGCACAAATCAAGCCCTGGTTTTAATAGGAATTCTCCTTCAGTTCAGCAATACGGTATTTATTACAAAGTGTGTTATGTGGTATTACTTGGTAACACTGTTTAATGCTAATGTGTTATAATGTGTAGCTTTAAAGAAAGGGCAGGTTTTGGGTCACAGTTGGGTTTTGCGCTGCGCCAGGGTGATTAAAGGTTACCCAGTAATTGTGAGACTAGTTCAAGCTGTTCATCAGCTGAGTAATACTAATATATTAGTTGACACTGTTCCCTCTCTGCCAGGATTTGCATGGAGGAGGAACAGCCATAAAAATCATGGCGGAGAGGAAACTCCTAATAGGCTTGGAGGGTCCTGCCAACCGTATTGATGCCACCTGCCTGCGGCAACACCGCCGTGCAACAGTGGTTTCCTGTAGGCTGCTGCAAGGCAACGGCGGTCCTAACTGGTATGTGAAGTGGGGTGTGTTTTGGGATGTCTCTCATGTGATCAACAATATCATAGTGAAATGTTTCCATGGTGGGGGAACTAATCCCGTGGAGATGGACACATTTACAATTTCCAAAATGGTGGGGAAGGTCAAGTTTCCAGCTCTGCGTAGGATGTGCGGGGTTGCCAGATCCAGGGTGGAGCCTGATTTTATTTGAGTGAAAATGAAAATGAGCATGAAAATGTGATATAGTCTGCGTCTTCTTTTTCGTCATGCTTTTGAATAATAAAACAGTAGCCCTGACCTGTTCCTTCTTAATGCAGCTAACTCAGCAACACCAACAGATGGCACACATACTATGGGCCTCATTATGATGTAGGACTTTCCGCCTCCTCTGGGCCGGCGGAAGCCACCTCCGGTCCGGAGGAGGCGGAAAATCCTCTGCGGAGTCACCAAAGACCCACCGCCGCATTACGATGGCTGGTGGGTCTTGGTTTCTGTCCGCAGCTTTTCCGCCGCGGTCAGATTACAACCGCGGCAGAAAAGCTCTCATTTGGCTGGCAGTGTCTATCTGACACCGTCAGCCAAATTAGGAAGCATTTGTAAACATGCTTTTCCGCGGCGGTTTTTCCGCCGTGGAAAAGCATGTGTACTTTTGATTTTGGGGGCCCGTTGCGGGCCCCCAGGGTGTAGGCGGGTGGGGGGTGCACATGGGGGGTACCTATGGTACCCCCCAGTATTTACATGCACAAAGCGGCAGGCACCGCGCGGTGCCTGCCGCTTTGTGCATGTAAATGTTAAACATGCACTTTTAACATTGCGGTGGGTGCTGCTTGAAGCAGCACCCGCCGCAATGTTAAATATCCAGGATGTGAACGCCAGGGTGGCGCTCACATCCTAATTTGCACGGAGGGACCGCCGCTGCCCCTACGGACGGCCCCTCCACCTCTGGGGTGGCGGACGGACGCAAGTCCATCCGCCATCCGAATCGGCCCCCAAGTTTTCACTTTACCCTACTGTCTGTCCTCCTAATTACAAACTGCCTTTTGCATCACAAACCTAATGATATTTATCAAGCATTTACCACTAACTCCACTAAGATGAACTTCTCTCCTTCCAGCACACTACCGGTACCTACCTTTACTAGGTTTAAAGATCTGACAATCGACCTCACAAGAACGATTGTATCTACAATTAAAACTGGTTCTGCGCTTGATCCTTGTCCTTTTTCAGTCCTGCCACCAGTGATGGACTCGATTATTCCGGTCATCACACAAGTATGTAACTCCATACTGAGCTCTGGGACATACCCCAACTCTTTAAAAAATACTCTGCTGAAACCTTTGTTAGAGAAGCCAAGCCTGGATAAAAATGAATTAAAAAATTACAGGCCAATAGCAAGCCTCCCTTTCTTAGCCAAGGTCGTCGAAAAGGCCATGAATTCTCAACTATCGGAGCATATTGAGAAACAACGATTGCTGGACGACACACAATTTGGCTTTCGAAAATACCACGGCACCGAAACTGCCTTAATTAAAGCCGCAGATGAGGTTAGAGCAATTCGGGACCAGGGCGGTACAGCAGTATTGGTACTGCTTGATTTATCAGGAGCCTTCGACACGGTCGACCATAAGATCGTGGTCGACCGTGTCGGAAAGATGGGCATTGGCCACACCGCAAGAGATCTGCTTGCATCATTTCTTGCAGATAGAACTCAGGCCGTCACTCTGGGGCCTTATCAATCGGCAAAGCTTTCGTTGCCATGTGGGGTTCTGCAAGGCTCCTCCCTTAGTCCGACACTATTTAATATCTACGTGTCGGACCTTGCTAATGTCATCAAAGCACATGGGATGAGCCTAACCTCCTATGCGGACGATACGCAATTGGTTCTGGCCATCAAAGGTAACGGAGGTGAAGTGGCTCAACGCTTCCAAAATGGAATGCTAGGAATCGGAGAGTGGATGGCAACAAATTGCCTGAAGCTCAACTCCGAAAAAACGGAGGTAGTTATTTTCGGACCTTTATCACCAGCCTGGTCTACATCTTGGTGGCCACCTACAGATGGCGCACTCCCAAGTCCAGTAGCCAAGGTTAGGAACTTGGGAGTCACATTTGATGAGGCCCTCAATTTTATGGATCATGCGAATAAAGTAGCAATGACAGGCCATCACAAATTACGCATGATCAGGAAAATTAGTCCGTTCCTGCCAACGGCAGCCACTAAATCACTGATTAGTTCTTTGGTCCTATCGTCCCTCGACTATTGTAACGGACTGTTCTTAAATGCACAGGTGAGGGTCACGACGAAGCTACAGGCAATACAAAATGCCGCAGCACGCCTGCTCTCTGGAATACCTAAATTTGCGCCCATTTCAGATGAAATTAAAAAATACCACTGGTTGACGGTCCGGAACAGGATCAAATTTAAATCACTATGTATAGTGTATAAAGCACTTAATGATCAAGGACCGTATTTTCTCAAGGACCAGCTGGTACCTTATCACCTTCCAGACAGCTCCGCTCTTCCACCCTCAACCAGTTAATGGTCCCACGTTCTAAAACAGTGGCATGGGGTGATCGCCGCTTCTTGGTTGGGGCATCCAAATTATGGAACACCTTGCCTCAAGACATCAGGCTGAGCTCTTCACTCATCCAGTTCCGCAAGTAAGTAAAGACCTGGCTTTTTAATCAATAGCTTTTACTAAACATCTCCTGGAGCATTTAACATCGAGCAGAAGTCATGCGATTTGTTTAGCGCCGAAACGCCTGCGGGTATTTGTTCGCGCTCTAAAAATGTCAATAAATAAATAAATAAAATAATGGAGGCCCAGTCCCACCAAAGCATTTGACATGCCTGGACACCTGCATACATTAGTTATTCCACTTCTCTTACACACTTGTTGCAGGAGCTGCTTTTAGCAGCTCATCATCAGGATATAACTTTATTTAATGTCTCTTAAGCTGGGATCCTGCTGGTTCACCTGGTCTAGAATGCCGGAGCCTCTGCAAACGCCATGAGACCTAGCGGCGAATTTGTGCGCTATACAAGAGTCTCTGACTTGACTTGACTATCCTATGATCACATTACCCACCGTTCATTTTACAGCACCAGATTAATGTAAGTGTTTAGATCTTATGAATTTGGGGCAGTCTCTGAGATCCCTCTCCAACAGTAGGTTTCTAAAATAAAAACTCTCCCATGAGACCACCTTCAATGAAGGACCTTCAGTCCTCTCCTCAATCCCAACGACTCTCACCTTACGCTCACAAAAAACTTTAAGCCAGCCCCAGTCTCAACATTCTGTGATGACATCACAGACACTCTGTCACTCTCTCTGGGACTAGAAGGTCTACACATTGATAGCACATATAGCACTCATATATAACTACCACACTTAGTATAAACAACAGAGCGTGCTAATCAAGAATCTGATCTCAAAATATCCTAACTACAAACCAAAAGTAATGTAACTGCTTCCAGCCTGCTGCCAACATAAATTTCCTAACTGTACTTCTTGAAGGCGCTACAGGTGTTGCTTCGATTTCGAAAAATTCAAAATAGAGATGGTACTAATTAAGTGTCTTGGTAGTTGATAATAGGTAATATTTAGGCTAGGACTCCTGTACAAAGCACCTGCTTCCACATCTACCCATTAATATAGGAAAGTGTGAAAGTCCCAAGTAGCCATTTCAAAATGAGTATTTCCAATCCATCATTTATGACGATTAACATTAAATCGCGTAGCACCTCCCCAAATTGTTTGAAGATACGCTGAAGGAAGAGACTCTCTTCTTGCTAGCTAGAAAAGGTAATTTTCTTAAGGTTTAGTGCTTTAAGGCAAGTACAGGAATTCTTCTCCATAGCCAAAAGTCAGTTAAGATTGAAATTATTTTCTCTACTAGTTGGTATAGTTATATTGTTCCTGAAAATATTTTTCTTGTATGTTCATCTCTACATCCTCTTCTAGCCTCAACGAGCCCTGTGCTTGCTTCCACCGCTCAGATGCAAAATGCAATCCAGAATTTACCATAGCTCCATATCAAGTGATGATAGGGATCCATTGAAATGTTTTGTAGACATTGAGAACAAGAATACATAGCCTGCAAATGAGCCTATTACATTCAACGAGAAAAAAAAGTAATATACAGAGGCACAGATTCATCAAGTTTTCTGTCACCCTAGCGACAAACAAGGCGATGCAGGGTGACGCAAAGCAAAGAATGAGGTTTGTCAAGCCATGCAGAGGCACCCTGTATGGCTTAGTAAATCTGGTGTAATAAAAGGCAGTGCCAGTCGCTTTGTTGCATTACACCACACCGGGAAGGCATTACATGAGTGGAGGCATGGGTATTCCCATGCATGCAGTCATGTATTTTGAAGAATTCCCATATTTAGCAGCACTGGTAGACCTGGGTATGGGTGAGAATTATACGCCTACCCAATAGAGGTGCAATGAGGAAAAATATCTGTATTTTTCCTCGTTGTTTCCTCTTTCTAAGTGTGCTGCATACTGCATGCCTCAAAGGATTGTTTTTGTGCAGGAAGTTGCACAAAAACAATGTTGCCTGTAACACAGGCACCCTTGCACCTAGCATCGGCGCTTATGTGCCAGCGCAGGGAGAGGACCGGAATGTGCCATATCTTCATAAGCACCGCACATTTCTACCCACTCCCTTTTATGCAGCTTAGCAAGGTGTCTTGCTGCATTGTGTTGCGTTAACGAATCATAAATCTGGGACAGAGTCCGTATCCTTTGCAAAGGTACACCCAATCACAGGATGGGCCATCCCATGTAAAGAAAATCCAGTGATTGGTGGGAAGGGTCTCATTTGTAGGAGGGATAAAAACAGGTATTCGTCTTGTCGAAGCATTCCAATGAAATGTGGACCTCACTGGCAAGAGTATGTGGTGGCAAGAACGTGTATGTAGCAGTTCCTGTCTGTACCCTGGATGGTGACAGGTTGCAGTGAAAACAGAGGTTACCCAGGCAGAGAAACACTGTACTCCCATGACGCAAGTTGTCTAGTAAAGTCTTGAGGGGATTTGAGCCACCATTGCAGTTGGGGCTCATGGAAGCATTTTTATAGTAAGGTAGCAAAGGTAGATAAGGACCATACTATAACAGGTACCAAATGGGTGTAATTCTTAAGGCGAGTCCATGATAGCTCAGTCCCTACTAGATGATAGATTCACTTTACAATACTTGGACTATAATTTTTTGACCACCTCTGATATAAAAAATTCCGTCTTCAGTTTCAGGAATTGTTTGATGGAATCTGGTGGCCTTTATTTAGCTAAGTATGAAGTCTAAATATCCACCTCGACAGTCTACGTGTTAATCACTGAACTTGCTGTTGAACATCAATCTCTCTTAGGTCCCTTTCCTCTAACTCCAGTTTTCCTGTCCACTGCCGTGTTGTCTTTTTGATTGGATGCCGCTTTCTCCTTTATAGTTTCCTGTGATATTTTACTTCAGGAAATTCGTCAGGCAGGTTTTCTTGGAACTGATTGATTGGTGAATTGACTGTTTACTTACACAGCACTTGTACACAAGTATCTTTGCGCCATGGAATTTGATTTGATTTGAATTGATTTGTGGTTTTATAAAGCGCTCGTATGCCCGTGGGCGTCTTGGCGCTGGGGAAATAACTGCTGCAGAGCGTGAGGCAGAAAGTCGATGCTGGGCTGCCTATCTGGATTTGAACAGCCAAGTTTTCACTGCTTTCCTAAAAGATAGCAGGAAGGTGCTGTTCTTAATAACAAGGGGAAGACGGTTCCAGTCCTTAGCGGCATGCAGTAGGAAGCATCCACTTCCCTAGCCTGCTTGAACCGAGGAACTTGTATTAGTTTCACTTGGCTGGATAGTAGCTCCCTCTTTGGAACATATGGCTTAAGATGAGATCTGAGGAATAGTGAGCCCGAACGCTGGAGTGCTTTGTAAGTGAGACATAAAGATTTAAATCTTATCCGCTTCGCCATAGGGAGCCAGTGAAGCGTGTTCAGGTGATGGGAAATGTGCTCTGATCTCGGGATATCTAGTATTAGCCTTGCCGCTGAATTTTGCAGCCGTTGTAGTTTGGATAGGTATTGGGTCTGCAACCCGACATATAGTGCATTCCCATAATCGAGCCTAGACAAGGCTAGTGTGGTAACTACCGTTTTCCGAGAGTCCATAGGGATGTAGGGCAGCAGCTTCCTAATCATTTTTAGAATAAACCACATCGTGGCTACCAGTTTGTTAACTTGAGCATTAAATATAAGTCTGTTATCCAGCATAACGCCTAGATTTTTAACTTTCTCAGCAGGTGAGGGACAGTCACTAAGATTGACCGGCCACCAATCTGGCGACCATATATTTGTCTTTGAGCCCAGTATCATAACTTCACTTTTTCCCCATTGAGTTTTAAGCAGTTTCTCTCCATCCATAGACTAACCTGCTCCATACAGTTCTTAAACGTATTTGCCTTGTCTAGTGTGTCATCTGTAATGGAACAGTACAATAAGCAGGAAATATGCTAGAAACAGACAATTACAAAAAAGAGCAGTGTTTTAAAGTTTTCCTAAAAGAAATGTACGTGGGAATGCATTTGCTGTATGGGGAAGGTTGTACCAGAGTTGGGCATTCAGACGCGGCCAAGAATTACCACACAGGCCAGAGTATTTTGCAAAAGGGTAGGGGAAAGAGTGATTGTGACTTGGATCGCAGTGTTTTTACCGCTCAGACAGAGGTGACTTTTAAGTTGCATAAAAGATCCAGAGCTTTGAATGGCTGCCAATTCTTCCATTGCTTCCAATCACTCACCTCTTTTATCTGAGCGAGTTGCCAACACACTAATTGTCATTGTTCTTGTTAACGGATCAACAGATCAAACCAATGTCAAGGATGAAAAATTATTTTGTAGCAAAGTCATTGCGGCACTCACAATTTAGCTTTCCACAAATTAAGGTAAAGCGTGGTTGCCACGATTGCTTCAAAAGTAAAGAAATAGAAAAAACTTTTGTTTCTATATGTTTACTCTTGTAGTAAACGCGGCACCCACACTTTAGCTTAGGATGTTTAAAGCTAAAACACGGGTGCCACGGTTGTAACAAAAGTTAACAAACAGAAAAAAATTGCAGCCACACACTTTTTCCTCTATTTATTTGCTTTTGTTTCAAAGTAAAGAAATAGAAAAAAGATCTATTTTTTTCTATTTCTTTACTTTTGAAGCAATAGCGGCACCACCATTTTAGCTCAAGATGTATAAAGCTAAAGCACGATGCCGCCTTTGAAAAATGTAATGTCAAATAATAAACTGAAAAAGAAATGAATGCGGCTGTGTTCAGCGCCGCAATCAAAAAAGAAAGGCACAACATACTGCGCAACCTACATTTTTGTGAAAAAACACTGCGAGAGAGTGCTCTGCCAGCAACTGCAGGCAGGTGAAAACTATTTAAGAAAAGAGTGCTCGCAGGTTGTAATTAAAGCCTACCGAGCAACAACACATGTAACAAGGGAGGTCATATTGGGAGGACACAAGAAAACAAAAGGAGGGACTACTAAGCCTATTGACCAATGAAAAACCACCATTTACAAAGGACAGTGACAGGAGCCAAGCAAAAAGATGGACGGAAAACGGATGGAGCTTTATGCCCATATCCTAAATACTTAGTTACCACAAACAGGGGCTGCCCTAAAACCTGAACCTGGGGCAAAGTAAAGGCTAGAATCCTTACAAAGGTACAAGTAAAATGTCTAACGTAGAATACACATTAACAGTAACAATAAGTTAAGGCCAAAATTAATAGAGTAAAGAAAAACAAGACAGTAATGTAAACAGTTTTGTAAAATCAAAATTGTGAATAGCTTTCTAACAAATGATACCCTTACATAAATTAACAGAAATATATACCAAACTTTTTTTTAATAAGACAAAAATAACAATGACACTTAATAAGTTACACAAACAACCATACAGAAAATACACTGTGTAAAATTACAAATATGGAGTTTGTACACAACAGAACATAGCGAAGAATGCGTCCTCTACAATCAGGGTGACATGAAGCCGTTGAAGGCGTTTCAACCACATTAGAATTTGGTAGTCATCATCAGGACAGACAATACTAAATACCAGAGTGTCCAATATAGAATTCCAATAATAATTTATTTTTAGTCCAAGGCATGGAAATAGGCAGGATTCACTTATTCAAGCCAAAAAGGTCCCATAGTAAATTCGGAAGGAAGAAAGACATCCACTAGAATTCACTGCTCGTGTAAATTACAAGTATGATCTGAAGACTATTACTGCACGGGGCCAAGCATTCAATTGATGGCCCTTAGATCAAGCAAACCCTGTTACAACTACAACTTTCTTGTCTAGTTTGGTTGTTTCTAATTTAATAGCTATCCTACCACTTGCATTCATACCTCCAAAGGCAATACCTATTAACTTTGCAAGTGCTTGTAACACCTTAAAACTGCTCAGATGCACTTTCCCATTAAGACCTCCCAAACCTCATGCTATTAAATCCTTATCAAATTATTGTATAGATTACGTGCTATGATAATTAGAGTATAGATTAGCTCAAGCACTGCTGGTTTCCTTTCTCCTAAACGATACAATTTTCACTTAAAAGAAAAAAGACAGACTCTGAGATATTCATGATGTGGCTAGTACCTTTAGCCACCACTAGGTGGCGGCATATTGTGGCGTTGCTTCCAAATATGTTCCAGGACATTGTTTTGTATTATGACCGAGATGGCCATGCTACCATAATAACATAGAGGGGCCCATTGTGATGTTTATGACAGGGCCCAGCAAAAGCTTTTGATAGGTTCGTTGCAGTAACCTTGGAAACCCCACACATTCCTGTTTTATTACCGTTTGCAGTTAAGCGTAGGTTTCCCTGACGACTCACGGCCTCATTTATATAAAGTGATACATCGTTGTGTGGAAACAACGATGTGCCACTTTTCATTGCGACATGATGGATGAGTCATATTTACTGTTTTACTGACATATCTGTAGGTGCAAAAATGACGCATTGCTGGAGTTGTGTCGGAAGCATGATGCAATTCCAGCAATGCAGGTTGAGGGCTATGGATATAGCACTGCGTCACCCTTACGCCTGCCATGAGGCAGGTGTAAGTTTTTGACGCATTTGTGTCCTAGAAGTGATGCAACTGCCTAAACTCGTCACTTTGTAAATAGTGCGTCACAAGGAGCATGTTTTACGCTGCCAATGCGTCGTAAAAAGTGATGCAACGGCAGCGCGAAACTGTCGCAAGGCATAATAAATAGGGCCCCACTGATCTAAAGAGTTGGCTACATTGTGGCCTTGATTCCTTTTTTTAAGATCCTAAAATTCCACTGGAAACAACTAATCCTTCTTTGTAGGTCTTGCTAGAGACAGCGCATGGGCTGTTGATTGCGAGATGTTAACTAACAGGGGCTTGTAGCCTGCCTATTGCTTACCATTTATTGGCTTCATTGTCAGTCCCATTTCCTTGCTTCTTATTGGTTAATCGATGCTGATTAAACTTTCTCTTTGTGCATTTGTCCTTTCCTTGCACATAGACCAAGTACTGATTAAGTGCTTTCTTAGTCTCCTTTGGCTGCTTGTGCTCAGATTGAGGTACTTTTTTCAACTTGTTGCTTCCCCAGTCGTTGTTGCTTCCTAGTCATTTTTGCTTCACCCTCCTGCATTGTTCCTTGCACCTCCCGCCTCTCCTCTCCCCTGCAGCTATGGTTACTTATCCTCCTGTTGTTGTTGTTTGTACCGCCTCCCGTCATCGTTGCTTACCTCTCCTCCATCCATCCCTGGCATTGTTGCCTGCCCCACCATCCTACTGCAAGAAAGAAAGCACTTTGCGTGGCTAGTATTGGCTGTGTCATAGCGTTTACGGTGTCTCTGCTTTGCTACTCCCTCTCGTCATTGTTGCTTGCCACTCTTCCCTCTCAGTGGAATAGAAAAAGGCAAAGATGTGGCCAGCGCTGGTCGTGCTTCGTCGCTGCTGTACATTATGGCTAAAATACATCCACAAAGCCAATAGCTTCAAAATGGGAGACCTTTTGGATTTCAGAGCTATTAGCTTTGCCAATGCTTATTTCTTGCGTCAGCCCTGTACTCCCTTACCTTGGTCTGGGTACATCCTCGGTAACTTGGAACTAGGATGAGCAAGCCAGACAAGGAGGTTTTGGCCCAGAAAGTTACCAGCGATCTTCATTACTATGAGTCCTAGTCTACCTTGTAATGAAGATTACAGGTAAGTAACAACGCCATTTTTGAGTTCAAAAGAGAGGCCTGGTCCAGAGAACAAGACGGTGTGGGAGAAAAATGATTTGGTAAAGTAATTGGAGTCACCATTACTTATGTCGGGCACAAGTTATTGTTTGTTGTTCTGACCCCAGGGATGTGAGGGATATGCACTCCGGCAGTTCAGAGGTTTGTACATCTACATGGAGGTAACTGATCAACTTGCACCACTGACATCACAAATCAATGCTTCTTTCTTGCACTATCTATATGGCCACTCAAGGAGACAGTACATATACTCACCTGTGATATGATCTCTTTCAGACTATGATCTGTGGAGAAGGTGTTTGCAGTCTGCGGGTTCAAGAGGCGGCACCTGTGATCAGTGCACAGGATCCAGGACTTGCACCGGTGTGTTGTTGGCTCAAAGTGTGTCACAGAGCGTTGACCATTTGTAAAAATTACTAACTGAAGCCCCTCAGCCCCAAAGCTCATGAATTTGTATGACATTTGGCAGGGCCGGATGTTGCACTCTCACTAGGACAGTGTGATGGGGACGCGCACGGCTCCTGAACCAGTGAAATGTTGCGCGGATGCAGGGCAGGGTGAGCGTCCTGCAGGCAGCAGCACCCCTGTACATCCTCTGGGGTATATTCTATATTTGTATATTTTGTTCCACAGGCGCGCCCTGGAGCCGCGCGTGGTACCACATCAAACACAGGCGGATGAATCAATGGCCGTGAAGCCCCGTCCGCGTCGGAGCGCCTGTCCCTGGCTCTCAAGGCCGGAGCCCCCGAGGTCCCAGGTGTGCCCTCCCCACGGACGCCTCAGCCCGGCCTAATGTTGCGAGCCAGGGGCGCGGCACCAGATTAAACTGGCCCCGTCCCCGCTTCCCAGCACCCTGCCCGCGCCAAAGAGTAGCCTTGTAGCAAAATGTGTCACAGGGCAGCTCCGAGGAGCCCTGGGAAAGCTGGGCTGGGAATCTAACACCCGCGCTGACCATTCCGCAGGTCGTTGTTAACTCCCACGCGGGCTATTTCCCTTCTGCTGACTTTTGTCAAGTAGGAGAGAAAAATGTGCACATCAGACAGGGAGGTACAATAAGACATGCCCTCGCTTGTAGTGTCATGGCCTCAGAGGGTCCGACCTTTCATGAAGTGACACATACTTTCCCTGTCTGTGTGGCAAAGGATGGACAATGCATTTTGCCAACAGACAGTAAACAAACAAGGCCTTTCCAATTCTCCACGCAGACAAGTAACTGTGTGTACTTGGCATTCTTGCCCGTTCTTCCCAGAGTGGTATGTTTACACGTCACCAGGCATATGCAGTACCAGACATATTGTGGTCAGATGATCGTCCGCCATAAATATTGTGTCCGAAATATATTTTACAAAACGATCAATCATCAACCCACCTGAGTTAGGAGCCGAAAAAGTACACCCAGCAGGCGCACATGTATGCATACATTATGTAGAACATGTTTTTAAGTCAGATATTTCTGCATACCAGTGGTTCCCTGACCATTTAGAGAAACGGTTCATCTTCTGACATAACTAACTTTTGCAACCCACCCACCTGTAATGGACATGAGGGGCACTAGTGTCACGAAACCTGGAGGGCCTATGTGACATAACTACATGAATACAGGAGTCCCGCCTCTTTACTCACAGACGTGTATCAGTTCATGGATGAACCATCATTATATACAGTTAACCATGAAGGGCTATGGTTGACCTGTGTTTCATCTGTACTCTGCTACTAATAAGGGGCTCCCTACATGAATACAGGATTCCAGCATCTCTATACATCTTTACTCACAGACGTGTTAATGTACATTGGATGAACCATAATTTTATACCGTTAACAATGAATGGCTATGGTTGACCTGTGTTTCTTCTGTACTCTGCTACTAATAAGGGGCTCCCTACATGAATACAGGAGTCCAGCATCTCTATACATCTTTACTCATGGACCTGTTTTTGTTCATGGATGCACCATCATTAGTCCTTTTTTAAACCTGCTCAGTAATTCTAACTGGTAAAATCCCCAAAGGCTCAGGAGGCCAAGCCTTGTCCTCTGCTCCACTCCATCGTTTACCTCTGTCAAAGCTAATTTTCAACTTCAATCCCCTATCTGCCCTCTCTTCCCCCTATTTCTGCCCCACACATTTGCCACATGCTCAGACTAGGTGGTAAAGTCCACATGTGTGTCAAACCCCTCGGAAAAGTGAAGATCGCTCAGAACGCGGCACAGTACTTCCTCGTCCTCACAGTAATTCCCAATTTCAAGTGGCTAAACTCATAATTGAATGGTACTGGTGGGGTGTTACCACAAATTATTGGTCATTTTGTGCACGTAATTTGCTACACAACAATACTATGTCGCTGCTGTGCAATAATGAAATGTGCAGCCCAGCGCTCATTCTTAGTTACAAAGTGTAATCTCACAGTCAAATATTCATTCTCCAGTAAGGCGCTACACTTCCTTAGGTACCCTCTCACATTTCTAAGAGTTCTAATGTATTTGGTCCCCTCTGTATAACTCCCATATTAAGCACATTAAGAGAGGCTTATTTACAAGGCCCTTGAGCTGCTTGTGAGTCAATTTTAATATAGGAAAAAAGTGACGTTCCGGTGTTGCAATCCCTTTGTACAATTGCCCCACTCTGGATTACCCTACTGGATAATGGGTAGATCATTTCGATGGCTTTTTAACATAAATAGTCCACATGGGCAAAAAGTCTATTGGTCACATGGCAGAAATCTCAGCATGTTCAGTCTCTCAATCTGCTTGACACTGGGTCCCGCCTTACCTGCTGACCGTTGGGTAGGAGGCCTGCCTCGAGGCCATCATCTATGGCAGTTGTAGCCTCCAGACTGTTTGTAGACGGGCTCTTGGCCAAGGCAAATGTAGCCTCCCAGCAGGGTTTTCAGAGAGTGGTCATCTTTAGCAGAGGCAACCTTTTGGCTTGATCAGAGCTTTTCCATCAGCGGTTAAGGTGGTTCCTCTTGGGATGGTTCCAATGCCAAGCAGCAGCACCAGTCCTTAAGCTACGCGGCAGAGCACAAGACGACACAATCTTGCCTTGCACTTCAATGGCCTGGTGCAGTTCCCAGTGGGACGCGCTCAGGGAGATCTCATTCAACACAGGTTGCTTCTGCCTTCACTTCCACATAAACTTCTTCATCTAGGTATTCCTGACATTGGGAATGAGCCGGGCACCTCTTTCTGGGAGTCTCTCCTCCTGCAGGGTCAAGTACAACCTTATCCTCTCTTAGAAAACAGGGAGGTTTCTAGGTGCTAGGCAGACCCTTTGCAACTCCAGCAAGAAGTATATTGTCCCTGGCCTGGAAACGTCTTCAAACAACAAACAAATACTGCCTCACTATTACCACTACCATCTAAGAAATGGTAATGTTTGGGAGAAACTTATCAGCAGCCTTTTTCCAACAAGGTGCTCATTGTATTTCTGAGGATAGTTCCATCTACATCCTCCCTTGCTTAAATGCCTGGTTTTCCATCCTCCAATCAGAGCAATGCAATTAATACACTTTCAATTTCTATGGCAGCTGTATCTTCCTTCCATTTTGTGTCATGCTGAACCAGAGGCTGTCCAAAATGGTTCTCACTTGTCCTGGTACTCTGACTTTCATCATACATTGATTCCTACTACCATACCAATGTAACACCTCCACTGCATATACACACACTCTGCACACATACTGAATATCAGCGCATGGATCAAGTGTAGAATTGTTGTTGAAGTGTTTGCCCGACAGAGCTCTTTCTGCGGAAGTGGTCTAAAATCTAGGCTGCAACAAACTTCTATTCATGCATGAGGATCTGTCCTTGACAATAAGAGGCACGATTTGTTTTTTAGAAGTTGACATCTATTTGAAAGGACATTGTATCAATGATATTGCAGAGGTATGGCACTATAGGTAGATATAATCCAGTGGATATTATTTTCTGATATAGGATTAGGTCTGGTTTTTCTTCTTGCCCATAGCAAAGCAGAATAATGACCACAAAGTTAGACATGAATATGCAGAAATAGGGCTGGATTCGTTGGCCACTGTATAGGCCAGTTTGCAGCTGGGGCATTTATGCATGCGGTGAGACTCACCCACTGTGCACCAGTGCACCCAGGGCTTGTGCAAAGGGTGTCAACCGGTAGCTACAAAGCCAGTGAGACAGATACAACTTTTTTTAATGCATTTCTTTCGATTTCTTTATGAAAACGCTATGTCTCCTTGATATGTTACCTGCATTTGGGCGTGACCAGCTGGGCGGAAGTCTCATTAGTAGCATATGATACTTTTGAGAAGAAAAAAAAGCTAATTTCGTCCCAAGGGCTACAACTGAAGAGTTGCTACTAACCACTTACTTAGGTAATTGTGCAAAAGCTTTTGGTACAAAGTAATTAATGAGGAAATAAGAGAGACAGACATAGTTGGAAGTTCATGTATGCTTAGATAGTCAGGGATCATTCTTGACATCTGTGTAGTGATTGGTTGGAGTACCATTCAAGGTTTGGGAGGGTGAAATCAGAGCTTCCCTACAAGGTGAAGGAGTAATTTATACTACCCTTGAGCCAGGGCTCATTATGTATCCTTCCCCTTTCAGGTCCATGATCACTGATAGATTCATCAATTACCACACACTGAGTACCAACATTTACTTAGGCAATTAATAATAATTCTATTTATTGCTTCCCAGCTTCTCCCAGACAGGTGAATGCATTCACAGAAGGGGACACAGTACCAGGGTTTACACTAACCTTGTGTGCAAGATCCAATGGAAGTTCTATTATTTTCCATTTCTCCCTACCCCCTCCAATGACCACATATACCAGCTAAACAAAAGGAAACATGACTATCTTGATAGACATAAGACATATATACAACTGCACATTTCCCTAAGTTATAATAACTCATGCTGTATCACTATACCCTCTCTTGTGAATGGTAATCATAATTTCTGATAACATATGAAATTTCATTAGCATCCTGCTTGCAAGTGGAATTCTAATCCGTTAGCCACTGTGTGCATCAATACTTGTGTGCATATGAAATGCCCTGTTAGTTTCACTCCCGTTCTGTCACAGAAACTTTTAGCAAAGCATATAACCCAAGGTGCTTAATTATGAGCCCCTGCATCACTTTTGCGCTGCCGGTGCGTCACTTTTTGTGACACACCAGCAGCGTACAAAATGCGCCATGTTGCGTTATATTTAGAAAGTGATGCAGGTAGATGCGCCACTTTGTAACACCCTGCACCACATTATACCTGCGCAAGGTATAATGTATGCAGGGGGGGCGTTTTGATGCAAGTAAGCCTCGTCGAAGTGACGCAGTGAAATCTATGAGATTTCACTGCGCCACTTCTAGGACTCATGTGCATCAATAGCTTACGCCTGCCTCACAGCAAGCATAAGACTGACGCAGGCACATTGAAATGGGACTTGCCCATGTTAAATGACCCATTGCTGAAGTTGCGTCACTTTTGTGACACACTGTAGCAATGATAATTTTTGCGCCTACAGACACATCAGAAATACTAACTTATCTGTAACTCCTTGGGACATGTTGCGTCATATTGTAAATATGACGCATCCAGCATGTCACAAGGAGGGAACGAGGAAAAGTTACGCATTGCTGTTTCCACCCAGCGATGCATCACGTTTCATAAATGAGGCCCCAAGTCTTTAGCGCTGAAACAAGTGCGCAAAGTAGTTTAGCGTTCCTTTGGAAATCACATATGATACTAGATACTTACCTGAGAGTTAGAATACCTATAATCGACTGCGTAGGTAACTTGAGGCCTTGCTTCTTAAAAACCAAATTCCATGTAGTCATGTTTCGTTGTAGCAACATTATAGCACAGATGACCTAGCAGAGTTGCCAACCATCACAAGAAAAATTAAACCTAAAAGTCCAAGATGGCTATTATTTCTGTAAACACACGAGTCTGTGGGGTACTGTGACCATTATAGGGTCACTCCTGTGATGTAACAGGAGTGTCACATATCAATTCATTTGAGCTCACAATAAAGGGGTGTTGGTCTAGCCCCCCTGTACTATTCTGTCCTAATGGTTGGTGCTGCGCCACATGGTGCAGTGTTAATAAATATAACCCCAGACAAATATGAGGTAAGAAGAGATCTGGGCCGGGGCTGAGGCAGTTATCTGCGGTGTCCATGACTCCTTTCATGGTGGTACAAGGCCCCTTCACTAGGTTTGTACTACTCGTCTGATACGGCATGCCATGCCCTGCTATAAAACCCAAGACATAACATTGGCGACTAGTTGGTGACTTTTCACCACCCGGAAGACTGGGTGGCAGCTGTGTGTGGACCTCCAATGTGCACGTTGCTCATGGCAGTTGCCAGATGACCCCGCGTGTGCTGTGCGCTGAATGCTGACAGCGGAGTACTCCTGTTGCATAGCACAGTCGGGGAAGAGTATCCCAAATT
The DNA here is from genome assembly GCF_964261635.1 of Lissotriton helveticus. Taxonomy (NCBI): domain Eukaryota; kingdom Metazoa; phylum Chordata; class Amphibia; order Caudata; family Salamandridae; genus Lissotriton; species Lissotriton helveticus. Next base: position 361,551,942 of record NC_136062.1, read on the forward strand.
CAGCAGGCAGTCTTGGTCGCAATAGCGTTCGCTGGTGCAGCAAGGACCACATGTGTGGACGCAAAGGACAGGTGATGCAGCAGCAGTCTGCTGGCTGTCCATCGACAATAAGTTGGTACTGCTCTGGTGAGTGCTCCATTTTTTCCACTGCAACACAATGGAAGCAATATATGATTAAGTCGACCCGGCAGGGGTGTGTTTCAATGGGCCTGGTTGCAGAACATGTGCAAACACATAATCAAGAATTTAGTATCAGGGTCTAGAATTACTGTCAATGGAAGTCTGACAGTGGTGTATGTGGTTGCACCAGAAAGAGTCCATCGACAATAAGTTGGTACTGCTCTGGTGAGTGCCCCATTTTTTCCACTGCAACACAATGGAAGTAATATATGATTAAGTTGACCCGGCGGGGGTGTGTTTCAATGGGCCTGGTAGCAGAACATGTGCAAACACATAATCAAGAACTTAGTATCAGGGTCCAGAATTACTGAGAGAGAGAGACTGTTGCAGCAAGGTGGACAAGTCTGTACTGATCCAGGCTACAACCTAGTTAAAAATAAAAAAATAAAGTAACAAATCACATCCAAGAGAGTGGATTGTTTAAGAGTTTCTTTGTGTGACCCAATGACATACCGGCATTAGAGTAGAAGGTGCCCTGTCAGTACAAGCCCCCAGATGGAAAGAGTGGGTGGAAAGAGTACTACTCTTCTTTGTAGCCACCAAAGCAGACAATGCACAAAAGAGAGCCATGATTCTGCATTTAGGAGCAAGAGACATGTATAAAATATCTAAGTCCATCAATGTAGCAGCTCCCAAGACACACCTCACCCTAATAGCAACTCTCACTGCGCATTTCGAACCAATGGCGAAGCCGGACTACGAGAGGTTCGTATTTCGTCATGTAAGACAGCACCCTGAAAAGTCTATTGATGCCTTCCGTGACCAATAGATCTACAGCCCATTGCTGTGGATGCATGAATATTTACAAAAAACAACTGTTTGCATGTGATATGTTGAAAATAACAATTTGCGGGAAAAATGAATAATGCATTGTGAGACGATAGATCTACAGCCTATTGTTGCGAGTGCATGAATATTTACAATAAGCAACTGTATTCCAATCTGTCAATTTGACCATTCGGATAGCAAGAGTTACATTTTTTAATCCAGATAAGGTCCCGCTGCAATAAGCGTTTCCTGTTGTCAACTCCCTCTAATATGGGCACCAGTTCCAATACCAAGAATCTCAATTGGCTGATATTATGCTAATGATTGGTAAAGTGTACTGCTACAAGTGACCTTTCAGAGTAGGTTCGGATATTGCTTTTGTGCTCTGTCAAGATTACTTTTATCTTCCTTTGTGGTTTTGCCGACATATGTCAGGCCACAGGGGCATTGAGCAGATTAAATTGATTTTTAGCATAGCATGTGGCAGTTGTTCACAATTTAATCAAAGTATTATGATCACTCGAAAACTCAAGCAGCTAGGGGAGGTGCAAATATGTGTGGACATGGTCATGCCCAATGTGCCCATAAAAAGGGTACGACACCACACACCCGCAATTGATGACCTGATTGGAGATTTGAGTGGAGCTAGCTGGTTTTCGAAACTCGATCTGTTTTCAGGATATTAACAATTAGTCTTTGATGAAGAGTCGAGATACACAACATTTTCAACCCATTTAGGCCTGAGGCACTATAAGCGGTTAAGCTTCAGCAACTCCAGCGCGGCTGAGGTGTTTCAGAACACTCTTCAGGAACTTTTGGCTGATCTCCCTGGCGTTCTCAATGTCAGTGATGACATTTTGGTTTACACGAAGACAATTCCGGACACAATGTGAGATTGAAGAAAGTACTCCTGAGGATGCAAGAGGCCGGTCTGACGTTACACCGCAACAAATGTGAATCCTTATAGCAGAAGTAGCACTTCTTTTGATACGTTTTCTCGTCTGCAGGAGTACCTCCAAATTCAGATAAAGTCCGAGACATTAAGGAGGCTCCTGCTCCTGCTACTGTGACGGAGGTATGCATTTTTTTAGGGATGGTCAGTTATTGTGGCTGTTTTATTTGGGACCTTAAAACATTGATGCAGCCAGGGGACGCAGCCCTTACACAAACTCATCAAAATGTTTAGGCTATTTAGGCTATTAAACACGCCCTTTAATCTAAAACTACAGTGGCATACTTTGACCCCCGCTAGGACATCATGATTGTGGTGGACGCTGGCCCCAAAGGCTTTGGGGCTGTACTGATGCAGCAATGCACTGAAGACGATGATTGGGCCCCGGTGGCGTTTGCCAGTCGCTCACTAATGAACACTGAGCGGAGATATTCTCAAATTGAGAAGGAAGCGATAGCCATTCACTGGGGATGCCGACATTTCCACCTGTATGTCTATAGTCATTCATTCAGAGTAACCACAGATTACAAGCTGCTCCTTCCTTTGTTCAAGGGCACGGCTGTTAAGCCACTTCAGCTAATATAAAAATGAATTCTCCAACTATAGAAGTACAATCGTCAGGTGCAGTACCATCCCGGATCTCACAACCCAGCATATTATTTGTCCCGGCATCCTCGAGTGGCTACTTCTGAAGAGGAAACTGATGTTGATGAGTGCGAGCAGTATGTTCAACATGTGACAGCCTGATCGGATGTATGACGTTACAACGCATACTTTTACATCGCATGCCTTTACAACGCGGTTTTTACATCGCATACCATTACAACGCATAATGCTTTTAGGCGCTGGATAGTGATTTATTTAATTTACTATTCCAACTCCAGTCCCCGTGGATAGTAGGGCAGGTGTTGGATAGTATATTAAATACATTCCCTATCCTAGAGCGCCCCCCAGCGCTATGCGGTGTAATGGTTTGCGTTGTAAAAGTTGTGTCATAATGGTAGTGCGTTGTAAAAGTTTCGTTGTAATGGATGTTTCCCGCCTGATCTTGTCCCATTCCACTGTCCATGAAAGTTCTGTGCCTAGCTACCCACCAAGATGATTACCTTCAGGGGGTGCTGGAGACTATGAAACACAACCAGTGGCAGAAGCTCAAGAAGGCCTGGGTTTTGCTTACCATGGAAGCGTGGAGGAAGATGTTGAGCTTGTATCTTATTCGCCTAGAGCTGAGTGAAGATTCCATAGGTGCCTTTTGAGAGGACATCGCCTTGTCATACCCACTGCCCTCACGGATTGAGTTATACAACTAGCTTATGTGAGATATCAAGACATGGTCAAAACCAAGAATAAATTGCGAACCAAGGTGTGGTTCCCTCTGATGGATGAAAAGGTTGAGTAAGTGGTCAGGTCATGTTCATGGTGCCAGGCCACTGGGAAGGCCAGTCCACTCTCCCCTGTAATAACCAAGAACGGAGCATAAAATTCATGGATGTGTGTCAGCCTTGACTTTGGGAGTCTGCTTTATGGCAGGCATAAAGTTGTAATGATTGATGACTAATCCAAGTATGCAGAGGTAGAGGTTGCATTATGGCTGAGTGCAATCGAGCTGACCCCCAAATTGGAGAAAGTGATGGCCACTCATGGCTTTATAAAGGAACTGCAAACTGACAATGGCCCTCCCTTTTATGGACAGGAGATGATGGCCTTTATGTCTTACTTTGGGATTACTCACAAGACGATTACCCCGTGGTGGCCCCAGGCAAAGGGAGAGGCCGAAAGCTTCATGCGAATTTTGAATAAAGTCATTCGGATTGCATATGCGAGCAAACAACCTCTCAAACTTGCGATATATTCTCTACTACGTGAGTATGTATTCCACACCATCCTGGGTGGCAACCCAATCCTTTTGAGTCCAGGGAAGGCGTCAGTAGCTAAATGATCATGCAAGTCGTCGTCGACAAGCCAAGATGTCCAACTTAAAGGTGGGTGACCCGGTGCTGATACAGAATCGCTGGACTGGCAAAAAATTTCGATTGCCCTTTGAGCAAGAACCGTGGACCATTATCCATCGGAAGGGCACCCGTGTCACTACGGGGCGAAGCTAGAGACAATCATACGGAACATTTAAGGTTCCATCCTTGGCTTAGACAATGCCCAAGTGACGAGAATATTGTTTCTGTACTGCGTGAGCCTGAGGACACTGGTTGTTTGGACTAGTCTGAAAGGGAGCTGCCGGAGAGGCCGGTTGCAGTTTCAGAGGTACCTGGTAAATCCTGCAGTAGCCAGTGACACATTAAACAAGTTATTATTAGTAGTAGTAGTAGCAGTAGTAGTAGTAGTATTTGTGTACCCATAATAATAAGAACAATAAGACCAATAATAATAATATTGATAATTATAATAAGTTAGTTTATAATAATAATAATAATAAACATCATAATAATTTAAATAAAGTAATGTATTTAATAATGTTTTATTATTAATAGTAATAATTGTTGTGTATATATATATATATATAGTGGTTTTGTAACGAAAATAAATCGTTGGTGAAGTAACTGTGGTCTCTGGGAGCGCATCATTATTTGCAAAGTGGAATATTGGTGATTGAATTTACCGGCAGTGGGTTTCAGCCGGAGGTGCGCCACCCTACTAAGGGGCATAATCCAGAAGGAGCCTGATTGTGGTTTTTGGATATATATATATATATATATATATATATATATATATATATATATAATGATATGTGGTACAAATTATTAAGTATTCCTTAATATTATTTATACTATTCCTATTATTATTATCACCAGTATTTAATAATAATAATAATTATAATAACAATATGGCTATTAATAATAATATTAATAACAATACACATAATAATAAGAATGCTAGAAATACTACTACTACAACTAATACTACACTATTAGTAATAATATTAATATTAATACCAATGATAAAATGACACTGGGCACGGAGGCTCTTTTGTGTGGGCTCTACGTCACTGTTCACCCACTGTGCCGTTTACACCCTCATGCATTTCACCGTGCATAGTTCTTTTGCTCATAATTATAATGGAGTAGAGAATCTGACGGCTCAACATGCTTTGCGCTATTGACTGAAAAACTAGGACTGCCTGAAATTCTCCCTCATGTGGCTCATGTGGTATGTATTTATTAACCACAGTATTCAGCGCCGTGATGGCTTTTTGGCCCCAGACCACGAAGACCAGCCTCAGAGCACCACGTGCCCCACATTGAAATTGATACTTGATACTTGTATAGCGCACTACTCACCCGCAAGGGTCTCAAGGCGCTTGTACGAATACCGCTGTGGAACCCATCCTGGCTTTCCCTGTGAGGTGTCCACTCCTGGGTACCCCCAAGGTGGAGGCCAGGCATCCTTAGCGTTGTGGGGGCCGTTGTGGAGATTAAGCAAGCTATTGCCCAGAGTTGCAGAGTGGGACTCCATGATTGGAATAGGCACCGAGGCGAGAATTATCAAGTCCGTGGAATTTTGAGCCCAAGAGCCCAAGACCCGCCGAGGCGGGGAATTGAATCCTGGTCCCGGGCTAGACCTCTGCATCAGGGTCTGCCGCTCTAACCATTGAGCCACACTTCTCGCTATTGAGCCACACTTCTCCCTGTTAACCTGCTCAGATAAGGAAGATGGATGGTTTGAGCACAGGATGAGAGAGATTCATTAGATATTGATTGTTAAGGGGTTCCACAGTAATGGACAAAGCATGTCCACCAGAGTATGTCTATTTTAAACTTTGGGACTCTCAAGAGTTGAATCGTTCAGTCAGAAAATAAGATAATACATACTGAATATCACAGTGGACCCTACACATAGACTTTAAAGGCCATATTTATCTAAAAGCAACGCAGCACAGCAAGTCACCTTGCTGCGCTGCGTTACAGGAAAAGGGCAGGAATGCAACATATTTATCGCAATGCAGTGCTTTCCTGCTTTTTCCCACTACTGGTGCAAAATGGTCTGCCTAGTGCCAATGCAGGCACCCTTGCATCATGGTGAAGGGTGCCTGTGTTTCATGCAGGATTGTTTTTGTGCAGAAAGGGGCACCTTCCTGCACAAAAAACAATCCCATGAGGCATATACCTCTGTCTATGTCATATTCCTCTTTCTATGTATGCTGCAGAATGCAGCACACAGAGAAAGAGGATGTTACGAGGGTAAATAAAGATATTTCTCTTTGTTACGCTTTCCCTGGCAAGGTATAGCGTTTTGGCTCATTCTCGGGTCTACCAATAATGCTAATTCTTGAAATGTGTCAAAACTGATGGGATTTGCCTAGGTACTCCCATGCAATGCCTATGGAATGCCTCCTTGGGCCAAAGTAACGCAACATAGCGATGTATCGCATTACTCATGATTTATCAAGCCATTCAGGGCCACTCAGAGGGCCTTGTGTGGCTTGATAAATCACATTTTAGAGTTGCGTCATGCATGCACCACGTTGGGTGGTACAAAAGCGACGCAACCCCCTTGTTGAATTTACCCTACATGCATTCTTTCTTTCACCAGAAATCTGTGCAGTGATAGTATGCTGGGGTTGTTCTCGCAAAGTAACTAAATTGACTCAGAGTGCTTGACACACTGTTCTGGAGTGGCTCTAAGCCATGAAGTCAGTGTAGTGGGAGGATTAAAGGGCAATTTATCAAGTCATGAATAGCAGCAGGATACCTTGCTAGGCTGGGCTGCGCTGCTTTACAGGAAAGGGCAGGAATGCAAAGTATTTAACACAATACAGCGCAATTCTGTATTTTCTTTGTGCTGGCGCGCAATGTGCGCCCTACCACCAATGCAGGCCACCTTGCACCATGGTATAAAAGCGCTAGCGTTGTAGGCAGTATTGTTTTTGTGCAGAAAGGGTCACCTCCCTGCACAAAACATCCCATGTTCCTCTTTCTCTGTGTACTTCAAAATGAAACACACACCTCATTGATAAACATGGCCCTCATTGTGCACTATTGGAATAGTCTAATTAAGAAAGAACACGTGCCACCACTGCATGTACCCTGCCTGGTGAACAGATAAAATATCGATTTTTTTTTACGTCGACATATAGTAATATCGGGTTTTTCATATCATAGGGACAGAATATCGTAGTCAAGAATATCGCTGACCAGAATATCGACCTTAAGGTAAGTAATATCATTTTTTTATTATCGAATTAAGTAATATCGAAGTCAATAATATCGTAGAAAGTAATATTGTTAGCAAAAATGTTGTTGTTAATAACATCGATATTTATATTAATTATCTATTTTATACATATGTTTAAAAAAATTGTAATGTATTTTTATTATTTTTAAGTATAAGTATTACATTTATAGAAATTATTACTTTTTTTAATGTAATTTTTGGATTTTAGTATCAGAGCGGGTTGTGGGTTTAGGAATAGGGTGGGAAGTAATGCAATTATAATTAATTAATTAATATCTTTTTATATATTGTTATTCATTATTAATTTATTGTTAATTAATGTATTGTATTGTATTAATTAATAATTGGTATTTATTTTTATTAATTGATCACTTTATCAGCATATTAATTATACTTATTTTGTATATATTGTTTTTTAATTAATGTATTGCTAATTAATTAGTAATTGGAAATGAATTTTTATTAATTCATTAATTGATAATGAAATTAATTATGTTAATTGTTATGCATAGCTGGTTGTGGGTTTATAGGGGAATAGGGTGGGAAGTAATTTAATGATCATAAATTAATTAGATATTATTTATTTATTGGTATTGATAATTAATTTATTGATAATTTATTATTAATTGGTAACTACATTTTAATAATTGATTAATTTATAATAATATTAATTATAATTAAGGTAGTTATATTTTTATTTGTTTTTATTGTTAATTAATTTATTGTTAATTTAGTATTAATTGGTCATTAATTTTTAATAAATGATACTTAAATTAAATATGTTAATTAGTATGTGTAGCGGGTTTCGTGTTTTTGAGGGAATAGGGTGGGAAGTCATTTTATTTTATTTAAGTCAATATTAATATAATGCTATTATTAATATTTCAGTTAATTAATTGTTAATGTTATTTATTTTTCAAAAATTATTTAATTAATAAGTATGTTAATTTAACCCCTATGCTATCCTACATTTTTAACACTTACATTCACTAGAGTTGGAGTATTCATTTTAACCCCTAGGCTATCGAACACTTTCCCTACAGTTGCACTCACTGGAGTGGGAATAGTAATTTTTACCCGTACGCTATATAACACTTTTACCCTACTGGTGCACTCCCTGGGGTGGGAATAGTTATTTTAACCCCTATGCTATCCAACACTTTCCCTACTGTAGCACTGTTTGGAGTTGGAATAGTAATTTTATTACCTCCACTATCTAATATTTTTTCTATTATTTTAGTAAATGCAGTATATAATTAATATTTAAAAGAGTAATTCTTTTACATTTTTTAAAATGTGTTATATTTTTTGCATTTATATTACTGTTTTATGTGTATAGATGTATTTATAATTTATATGATATTTTAAAAATATATATATGTTATTAAAGTATTAAAAATTATTAGTACGTACGTATATGTTTATTATTAAATATATGTATTATTTAATTTATTTTACATTATTTTTTTAACTAAAACAACTGATATTTTTAACAACGATATTTTTGACATCGATATTTATTTTTTGATATTTGTGTACTTACCATAATGTAGATAGGATGTCGATATTATTGACTTAGATATTCTTGCATCGATATTTCTGTAGGTCGATTTTCTGTTCGTCGATATTCTGTCAGACATTCACTCTATCTTTAGTTGGAAATAAAACATGTTAGAAATTTGTGGTGCTAGTGGTAGCTTAGCGCCACAATTAAACTAAAGTTCTCAACTACAGACATGGGTATAGTAGGTGAGCCCTGTTGCATTGTGCTTGGAAACTGGCCCTCTACCACTCTCTGTTGTCATTTTCTGGGGGGACCACATATAAGCAGTTGTGATTTATCTATTTGCATTTGCTATTAGAGATGCTAACATAGTGTTACTTTCTTTAACAGAGGGTGGGCAAACAATCAGTAAGCGCTGCCGGTATCTGCGTGGATGTAGTTCCGGATATTAATTAAGTGGTTCATTTTTGCAAGAGGCAGGGTTTAGGCACTGAAGAACAGTGGGTGATAATGCAACCACTGTAGGATCCAACAGGTCAGGTTGTGCAGTCAACATGGATGTAACCAAATCTAAGATCCACACAATTGATACTGACGTCTTCTAATATCCTGGTCAATGTTGTCAAAGGCAGCAGGTCAATATAAAATGACAAGTGATTTGACACAGGTATGATCCATCTCAACTCTCAGATCATATATGAAGGCTATTGTTGTAATCCAATCCTCCAAACAGTATGGAACCAAAGACAGGTGGCAGTAAGGAGTGGCGCAGTACCTACCGATGCCTGCCTACACTTGCCCACAACAGTCGGCAACAGATGCTCATAAGGAAGTTAGAAATTGCTATTAAGTTTTCCAATTCATTTTGCTCGTCTAGAGGTTCTTTTAGACAAGTCAAAACACGGCCCTCGGTTGAGATTACTGTCTTTCCTCACCAATTCAGTGGCGTGGCAAGGGGGCAGTGGTGCGATCTGCCATTGGTGGCATCAGTTTTGGGGCGGTTACCTGCGGCTGTCGCAGGGCAGCAAAATAAATACAGGAATCACCAGCACTGCCAACCCCACTCTTACATTTGACCGCCACGGGCGGCAAAGGTATGGTACGCCGTAGCTGGCAAAAAGGGGAGCTACGCCACTGCACCAATTCCTATGGTTTATAAGGATAAATTTGTTTGATTGTTTTTTTATCAATCAATTAAATGAATGAGTTTGTAGAGCGCGTGTACTCATCCATGAGGGTCTCAAGGTGCTTGCGGGTGAGCTGCTGATCCGTCTGGGCAGAGAAAATGTTGTAAATTCCAGTGGCTGCTCTTCCGCTAAGGCAGAGTGGTATAGCCCCACTGCTTATCAGCAGTGTAAGGAAACATAAAATGATAGTAACTGAAACTGAATGTTATTTCATTTTATTTATTCCTGTGGCAGGCACGGCAGCTCTGCCAGGCGGGACAGGGCTGCTCTGCTGACAGAGGAGGGGAGGATTCGTTTTCACTGCTAAAGTGCGCATGAATTTATGGCCGGCACTCATGGGCCGGTCAAACTTTCATGCGCACTTAGAATGTTCTCCACCCAGACAGCAGTACAGCCTGTATGGAGAACATGCCCAGGCTCCCTGTCCCCATTTGAGCGCCAAACCAAGGCACTCAGTCCATTCCCAGCGCTGATTTGTACAGGGGAGCTTCCGTCCGGGTGCTTCTTGGTCTGTGTTCCAGCCGGAGGAGAGATGTGACGAGGAGGACGCGGGGAATGAGGATGCGGCGAGGAGGTAAATTTATTTACATTTTTATATACCCCTAATTCCCATACCCCCGACATCCCCCCGCCCTGCCACCAACAATCCGTGCCGACTGCCACTGGTAAATTCTACCCTCAAAGATGGTAGCTGGTAAATGTAATAGCTCTTGGGCAGTGTAGGGCTCGGCTTGGTACAATCTGATGACTGCCTCTTTCAGGACAAGCCACGATTCTTGCCTGTACAAGGTACAATTCTATTAGCAGAATATCTCTTCGGCTTCTTTATTACTTGTTAATGAACATAACACTTCTTTTAAAGTGAAGTACTATTGCATGGTGAAAAGGCCTACATGGACAGCAATTGATAGTCCACCTGAATAATGTATTACTGTCACAATTCAATCCTTCAGGTCCAATAGGAACTCAATGGAAATGCCAGGATCTAGAAGTGTTGGGTTCTTGGCCTCCAGTAAAGATAGCCGGCAAGGTTTGCATATTATGATCGTATCTGTTTAGCTCCGACTTGAAAGGTCCACTTTGTGAAAGTTCTATCGTTACCAATTGTTCAAACTGTGAATAAAGTATGCTTCGGATACGCTGAGAGGACTATTTAGTCACCTCCTGCTGTTGCCTGTTTAGTGTATCCTTCTGCCTCCAATGGTGGCACTGCAGTGCAAATGGGGATATTTTATATATCAAAGCTGCTCTGAATCATTGCTAAGTAAATACATTATCTCATAAATGCATTGTACACAGACACCAATAATTGTTTTTTTTCCCCACTGGTGCAGAGTGTTTTTAATGTTTTAGTCAATACTTAAATGCACGCCAGTGCTTGTTTTGTGAGTTGCCACTTACCCACATGATACCTTGAACTCATTTCTCATCTGGCCACCTACAAACCATGTGTGATGAACTAGGACTGAATTTACACCAGTACCACGGAGTGCGGAGCAGCCATTTACAGCCAAGCACTCATGTGTGCCCCCTTCTAGGCACTGCTACTACCATACTTGCAAGTTGCACATTTAGCATAAAAGTTGCATACCTGGGCCTGTATTATGTAATGGGCGAACTGTTCCTGTTTGCAACATGGTGGACCTTTTATCAGGTGCCCTGGGTGCAGACAAAGAATGTTTCCTATTAGAATCGATGCGCTGTCCCCAGAGCAGCGCAAACGTCGCGGCTGCCGTCGGAGGCAGCACATTCAGTTCAATACTCGGTGTTTCACAGTGCAGGCAGCACTCGTCTTCACTTTATAGAGGGGACAGAACCCCTCCTGCAGTTGGGGGCTGTCACTCACTGCACCCGTCTGCAGGGGGACCTCTGTGGTATCCATGGGACCAGGGCACAAGTCCTAAAAAAATAAGTGGGGGGACGCTGTCACAGGAAGTGACATCACGAAAGGTGGCTTGCACCATCACGCTCATTGCCTCCCCTCAGCAAAGATAATGGTGTCCTCTCGAAATTAACAAACCTAGTGGCGCACCGGCACCGAGATCCACAGGAGACGATGCACAAATTAGCATTCGGCACTCGCAGTTAATGACAGAGAGGTCAAAGAGTGAAGTCCAGCTGTTTGGCAGGGGGGACAGCGTCCACCCGGTAAAATAAGTGGGGGAACGCCGTCCACCCACGTGGTACCCCGACTCGAGCCCTGCATGGGACTCCCTTTCACCCTTTAGAGAGCTGCCTCGATGGGGTGCACTGACAATGGACCAGTTTTTTGTGACGCACAGTCAGTGCGCTTCCTAAAGTCCTGTTTGCCCCTGAGCCCGCTTCCGGTACAGTGCTGGTTGCTGAGACAAAGTGATTCCCTCATTTGCAAGGGGCCACGCCCTAGATAGCGCTGCCAGCGCTATCAGCATTACAGAAGGGGCCGCACAAGTGCCTGCAGCCCCTACTGTGGTATCATAGTGAGAGGGCACGCCTGTTGCACACCTTGGGCACAATGCAATATAATTCTTCGAAATAAATTTGTAGAAATTGAAACTAACCATGTAGCAGACACAAATTCGTCATGTCAAAATACATTATTTTTCAAACATTTTTCATAGTTCCACTGTTTTACAATACTGGATCTGGGTGTCGGTATTTCTACATTTGATAGATGTCCTGCCATAGCCGTGCGAGAAAAGGGTACCATTCTGTCTCATTTGAGTGAAGATCAAGGGTCAAGACGGATATTACATCTACTTGTCACAGGAAGTAGTCGAATTACAGCGCTTCCTGTATTTTAGTTTGGAATCTGCAATGCACATACACTAGGGCAGGTGGGCATTGACTGTAATCACTGCTTGCAGATCTGTTCAAAGGCCACATTTAAAGCCACTTTGGTGCAATTGCAGTTTGAGGCGTAACAACAAAGCTCACCTTTTCATCTGTCTTCCTCCTTTGGGGCCTAAAAGGACATGTCTGCATTACACTTTGTCATAAGCAAGCATGCTGTATGGGCCTGAACAAATGGGCCTGGAATGTCAGAGCTGCAACCACTGTGGGAATAATGGACAGGAATTAGGGAGCTAATAGAAAGCATGAAGGAGGTCCCCCTCTTTGAAAGGTGATCCCTTCAGCCTAGATTAAGATTTACCACAGTGCTAATGGCTGCTACAAATGGCGGTGAGATGGGGCAGATAACCCTCCAGGATTGATGGGTTGCTGTTGCTGCTGGAAAAGCTCTTCTAATCCAGGCTTCTGCAGGAATGCAAAACTTCCCAGCCAGACCTAATTACACTCTATGGGGACATCAAGAGGAGAGGAAGGGGAGCTGGGGCAAGTGTCTGCTGCCTGCCAAAGCTTCCCAAGATGTGAAGCGGCTCCTACTTGTAATCACATGCCTGTTAAGCGCTGCACTGTTCACACTAAGGCGCTGTGCTTTGGGTTTAAAGATGCTGAATCCATCTGCGGTGAGGCATGCCTTCCTGCGGATCTGTGGCGAACAAGAAAGAAGGTGCATGTGGCTTGTGCTGTACTGAGAGGAGGTCGTGCTTGCAGGCACAGCACCACTTCATGGATGTTGCTTTCTTGTTAGCGCCTTACGACACGACTTAAAGCGCTGCTGGGGGGTTTTAGAGATGGGCAAGGAGCTGGTCCGGGGTTTCCATGAGGAAAAGTGAGTCATAACCTTAGGGAACCAACTAGTGTTTGTGCAAAATTACAACAGGCTCGAAAATTGCCTTTTTTACTGCTAGCCCTCCAGCAGACAATTCTCGCAGCATTCCTGAGCAGGAGAGAGGATGGAACAAGATAAGAGAAACAAGGGATTGGGGAAGGAGCCTTGTGAATGTAGTAGTCTTACTCAATATGCTAATATCGTGTGTTTTGAGTATGCTGTTCTAAGTGTCTGGCTGCTAGGTAGGAAAACGAGCAGGGAGGGTATGGAGTTGGTAGAATGTTGTCTGTGGGAGAGAATAGGTGCACAATATTGTTCCCTGTAGTAACTAAAGTAGACAGGCGTTGGCAAAGCCAATAGATCTCGCCTGTTGGAGCTATTCCTTTGTCAGGGTTTAGCCATGTTGCACACTTGCAAGGATACTGTGCAGCATGGATGGAAGTTTTTTTTTTTTTTAAGCGCTGTGATCACGTGGCGAGCGCTGGCTGCATCATATCACTTTTTCAACATTTCTGGCTGGAGAGTGGGGTGGGAAGCATCTCGGAGGAAGGTGGTGCAACAGGAGGGTATAGTTATACCTCCCGCCC